>NC_090322.1:43321478-44013039 GCF_040869045.1 Eurosta solidaginis
GAAAGGCGTGAATGAGAGACTAAGGCTGAACAATTTCTAAGATCTGCTACGACAAGTACAGCAACTGGACGACTGGCGTCCCACGCTTATAAGTTAGACCTCGGCAGTAACAGCAGATGTAGGAAGTGCGAGTTGCAGGAAGAAACAGTTAGGGACGTTTTTGTTCGTGTTCTGCATTCGCAAGGTCAAAGCTCCAGCTATTGAGGCAACAGAGTTGCCAGATATTCATGCAATTAAGCTAGGTCCAAGAAAACTTACAGTATTTGCCAAGAGGACGAAGTTATCCTATAACATAAGTCCTGGTGCACAAGCGGAGTTCTTTCGTTTGGTCGTCAAACAAATTCTGGTGACATTATGGACACAATCAATCTATGTGGGGTTCAGCCAGTTCAACCTAACCTAACCTTAGTAATTACAATCCCAAATTAGAATATGTAAATATTTTTATATTCACAGTTCATGTAATAGGAATTTTAGTTGTTCGCAAAAGCACTCAAATCGAATGGTATTCCATCCCTGATATTTGCCATTTAAAAATTTGTTGTTGCATTTATCAGTTATTTATGAGAGCTTAGCGTCAACATAAACAAAAAAATGTTCACAAACTTCATAACTGTCAAAATCAAAAGCTACTGCATATTGAAAGGATTTATTATTTAACTAAAAAAAGGAGTAGATACACAAAGCAAACCAACTGAAACAAAAAGCAAGAAGAAAAATATTAAAATCTGCTAAAATTGTTCAACATTGTGGGTGAAAGAAAAAACTGATTTGCAATAGATACAAAATAAAAATTTATAAAAGAGTATTTGCGCTAACTAAAAAATTATCAAATAAAAAATTCAAAACACGTACTACAACATGACAAAATACCAAATAGATATGACAAACTAGCGAGGTAATGCCGAACTAGAAATCATGCTATGTGACGGCAAGTCGCTACGGGTGGCGGGAGAAAACAGCATAACAATTTCAGCTAAAAAATGTCAACTAAAAACCACCCACTAAAACAATTCGATCTCATGTAGAACCATGTCAAATGCAAAAAAAGACAAAAGATTTGAAAATGCGAGCAACAGCGTAAAAATCAATTTTGGGTTGATTTGATAATGGTTTTGTCTATACAGATGTCTGGGTGGTAGACATGATGGGGGTTGAATTGAAATCCCGACACTTTGAGAGTGAAAATGGCAATACTGACAGCCGAAATGACATATACGTTTAAAGAAATGCTTGGTTGTCGGAATAAAGGCATGCGAGTGCGTTTGAGTGTAAGTGTGGTGATTAACGAATGTTCGATTGATTGTTGACAAAAATGTTTTTTTTATTTTTTTTTTTTTTTTGAAAATTTATGTCTTATGGCATTCTGAATAAGATTGTAGAAAGTTGAAAGTAAATTAAAACGAAAATATATTTTGAGGAGCGATTATGCTCAGCGCAGACGTCATCAGATTGATTTTTATTCATGAATACTTTTTTTATAGTAAAATTGCTTACAATACTATTACAACATTTATATACAATACTTACACACTAAGAATGACTACATTCTATTTCTATATACCTATTCAGTAGAATATCCTTATTACCTAACTATGAAATAATGTTTGGTCAGTCGCACCGACAAACCGACGCTGCCGATCAGGCATGTTGATCGATACGTGAGTTAGTTATGGGTTAAACAACTTACAAGCTAGACTTATTCTGGCATTTACATAAGTACAAATATCTTGTATTGTGGTAATGCCACACCATCCACCTTTAAAAAGGGTCACATACACTTGAGAACAATTTTATGTGATCCTTAAAGTGACTTATTGACCCATTTAGAGTTTACAAAATTTTAATTGCTTTTAAGTTTGCTATTGTAATTTATTGAATTGTGGTAACTTGATATTGAGCGTGAAGAGTTTGTTTACTTATTTTTATATCCGTTTACATTTGCTTGATACATGTGATTTTTTGTGCTGGCCCTTTTTCTTTTGTTCTTTTGTTTGTACACATTTTAATATGTTTTGAAGTATAATATATATATGTATATCTGTATGGTTATGTGCTTGTGATTATGAATAATGATTTGCCTCAAGTGTTTTTGACATTTGTTTTTACATATCAGAATTTTAAATGTGTTTTGCACAGCCGGTCTTTAAGAGCGTCGACTCAAAAATCGGCGTGTGTTTACAAATTATTATGAAGTAACCGTAACTTGATGCCAACATGACTTTATATTTATATATATATATATTTTTTTTTTTGTTTACATTTTTATTGATGAGTAAATTGGAATATCTATAGTGTGATTGTTTTGATTTTTATACTCAGTTGAGCAGAGCTCACAGAGTATATTAAGTTTGATTGGATAACGGTTGGTTGTACATATATAAAGGAATCGAGATAGATATAGACTTCCATATATCAAAATAATCAGGATCGAAAAAAAATTTGACTGAGCCATGTCCGTCCGTCCGTCCGTCCGTCCGTCCGTCCGTCCGTCCGTCCGTTAACACGATAACTTGAGTAAATTTTGAGGTATCTTGATGAAATTTGGTATGTAGGTTCCTGAGCACTCATCTCAGATCGCTATTTAAAATGAACGATATCGGACTATAACCACGCCCACTTTTTCGATATAGAAAATTTCGAAAAATCGAAAAAATGCGATAATTCATTGCCAAAGGCGGCTAAAGCGATGAAACTTGGTAGATGGGTTGACGTTATGACGCAGACTAGAAAGTTAGTAAGATTTTGGACAATGGGCGTGGCGCCGCCCACTTTTACAAGAAGGTAATTTAAAAGTTTTGCAAGCTGTAATTTGGCAGTCGTTGAAGATATCATGATGAAATTTGGCAGGAACGTTACTACTATTACTATATATGTGTTAAATAAAAATTAGCAAAATTGGATGAAGAACACGCCCACTTTTTAAAAAAAAATTTTTTTAAATTCAAATTTTAACAAAAAATTTAATATCTTTACTGTATATAAGTAAATTAAGTCAAAATTCAACTCCAGTAATGATATGATGCAACAAAATACAAAAATAAAAGAAAATTTCAAAATGGGTGTGGCTCCGCCCATTTTCATTTAGTTTGTCTAGAATACTTTTAATGTCATAAGTCTAACAAAAATTTACCAATCCTTCTCAAATTTGGTAGGAGCATAGATTCTGTGACGGTAACTGTTCTCTGTGAAAATGGGCGAAATCGGTGGAAGCCACGCCCAGTTTTTATACACAGTCCACCGTCTGTCCTTCCGCTCGGCCGTTAACACAATAACTTGAGCAAAAACCGATATATCTTTACTAAACTTAGCCCACGTACTTATCTGAACTCATTTTATCTTGGTATAAAAAATGGCCGAAATCCGACCATAACCACGCCCACTTTATCGATATCGAAAATTACGAAAAATGAAAAAATGCCATAATTCTATACCAACTACGAAAAAAGGGATAAAACATGGTAACTGGATTGGCTTATTGACGCAAAATATAACTTTGGAAAAAACTTTGTAAAATGGGTGTGACACCTACCATATTATGTAGAAGAAAATGAAAAAGTTCTACAAGGCGAAATCAACAGCCCTTGGAATCTTGGCAGGAATACTGTTAGTGGTATTGCATATATAAATAAATTAGCAGTACCCGACAGATGATTTTCTGGATCACCTGGTCCACATTTTGGTCGATATCGCGAGAACGCCTTCACATATACATCTAAGGGCCACTCGCTTTTAAAACCCTCATTAATACTTTTTATTTGATATCCATATCGTACAAACACATTCTAGAGTCACCCTGGCCCACCCTAATGGCGATATCTCGAAAAGGCGTCCACCTATAGACCTAATGCCCACTCCCTCTTAAAATGCTCAGTAACACCTTTCGTTTGATACCCATATCGTACAAACATTCTAGAGTCACCCCTGGCCCACCCTAATGGCGATATCTCGAAAAGGCGTCCACCTATATACCTAATGTCCACTCCCTCTTAAAATGCTCAGTAACACCTTTCGTTTGATACCCATATCGTACAAACATTCTAGAGTCACCCCTGGCCCACCCTAATGGCGATATCTCGAAAAGGCGTCCACCTATAGACCTAATGCCCACTCCCTCTTAAAATGCTCAGTAACACCTTTCGTTTGATACCCATATCGTACAAACATTCTAGAGTCACCCCTGGCCCACCCTAATGGCGATATCTCGAAAAGGCGTCCACCTATAGACCTAATGCCCACTCCCTCTTAAAATGCTCAGTAACACCTTTCGTTTGATACCCATATCGTACAAACATTCTAGAGCCACCCGTGGTCCACCTTTATGGCGATATCTCGAAAAGGCGTCCACCTATAGAACTAAGGATTACTCCCTTTTAAAATACTCATTACCACCTTTCATTTGATACCCATATTGTACAACCACATTCTAGAGTCACCCTGGCCCACCCTAATGGCGATATCTCGAAAAGGCGTCCACCTATAGACCTAATGCCCACTCCCTCTTAAAATGCTCAGTAACACCTTTCGTTTGATACCCATATCGTACAAACATTCTAGAGTCACCCTTGGTCCACCTTTATGGCGATATCTCGAAAAGGCGTCCACCTATAGAACTAAGGATTACTCCCTTTTAAAATACTCATTACCACCTTTCATTTGATACCCATATCGTACAAACACATTCTAGAGTCACCCTGGCCCACCCTAATGGCGATATCTCGAAAAGGCGTCCACCTATAGACCTAATGCCCACTCCCTCTTAAAATGCTCAGTAACACCTTTCGTTTGATACCCATATCGTACAAACATTCTAGAGTCACCCCTGGCCCACCCTAATGGCGATATCTCGAAAAGGCGTCCACCTATAGACCTAATGCCCACTCCCTCTTAAAATGCTCAGTAACACCTTTCGTTTGATACCCATATCGTACAAACACATTCTAGAGTCACCCCTGGCCCACCCTAATGACGATATCTCGAAAAGGCGTCCACCTATAGACCTCATGCCCACTCCCTCTTAAAATGCTCAGTAGCACCTTTCATTTGATACCCATATCGTACAAACATTCTAGAGTCACCCCTGGCCCACCCTAATGGCGATATCTCGAAAAGGCGTCCACCTATAGACCTAATGCCCACTCCCTCTTAAAATGCTCAGTAACACCTTTCATTTGATTACCATATCGTACAACTAGAGACACCCCTGGTCCACCTTTATGGCGATATCTCGAAACGGCGTCCACCTATGGAACTAAGGATCACTCCTTTTCAAAATACTCATTAACAGCTTTCATTTGATACCCATATCGTACAAACACATTCTAGAGTCACCCTGGCCCACCCTAATGGCGATATCTCGAAAAGGCGTCCACCTATATACCTAATGTCCACTCCCTCTTAAAATGCTCAGTAACACCTTTCGTTTGATACCCATATCGTACAAACATTCTAGAGTCACCCCTGGCCCACCCTAATGGCGATATCTCGAAAAGGCGTCCACCTATAGACCTAATGCCCACTCCCTCTTAAAATGCTCAGTAACACCTTTCGTTTGATACCCATATCGTACAAACACATTCTAGAGTCAGCCCTGGTCCACCTTTATGGCGATATCCCTAAATGGCGTCCATCCATAGAACTATGGCCTACTCTCTCTTAAAATACTCTTTAATACCTTCCATTTGATACACATGTCATACAACCACATTCCAGGGTTATCCTAGGTTCATTTTCCTACATGGTGATTTTCCTTATTTTGTCTCCATAGCTCTCAACTGAGTATTTAATGTTCGGTTACACCCGAACTTAGCCTTCCTTACTTGTTTATTTTTATTTTTATACTCAGTTGAGCAGAGCTCACAGAGTATATTAAGTTTGATTGGATAACGGTTGGTTGTACATATATAAAGGAATCGAGATAGATATAGACTTCCATATATCAAAATAATCAGGATCCGAAAAAAATTTGATTGAGCCATGTCCGTCCGTCCGTCCGTCCGTCCGTCCGTTAACACGATAACTTGAGTAAATTTTGAGGTATCTTGATGAAATTTGGTATGTAGGTTCCTGAGCACTCATCTCAGATCGATATTTAAAATGAACGATATCGGACTATAACCACGCCCACTTTTTCGATATCGAAAATTTCGAAAAACCGAAAAAATGCGATAATTCATTGCCAAAGGCGGTTAAAGCAATGAAACTTGGTAGATGGGTTGACGTTATGACGCAGAATAGAAAATTAGTAAGATTTTGGACAATGGGCGTGGCACCGCCCACTTTTACAAGAAGGTAATTTAAAAGTTTTGCAAGCTGTAATTTGGCAGTCGTTGAAGATATCATGACGAAATTTGGCAGGAACGTTACTACTATTACTATATATGTGCTAAATAAAAATTAGCAAAATTGGATGAAGAACACGCCCACTTTTTAAAAAAAATTTTTTTTAAATTCAAATTTTAACAAAAAATTTAATATCTTTACTGTATATAAGTAAATTAAGTCAAAATTCAACTCCAGTAATGATATGATGCAACAAAATACAAAAATAAAAGAAAATTTCAAAATGGGCGTGGCTCCGCCCATTTTCATTTAGTGTGTCTAGAATACTTTTAATGCCATAAGTCGAACAAAAATTTACCAATCCTTTTGAAATTTGGTAGGAGCATAGATTCTATGACGTTAACTGTTCTCTGTGAAAATGGGCGAAATCGGTGGAAGCCACGCCCAGTTTTTATACACAGTCCACCTTCTGTCCTTCCGCTCGGCCGTTAACACAATAACTTAAGCAAAAACCGATATATCTTTACTAAACTTAGCCCACGTACTTCTCTGAACTCACTTTATCTTGGTATAAAAAATGGCCGAAATCCGACCATAACCACGCCCACTTTATCGATATCGAAAATTACGAAAAATTAAAAAAATGCCATAATTCTATACCAAATACGAAAAAAGGGATGAAACATGGTAACTGGATTGGTTTATTGACGCAAAATATAACTTTCGAAAAAACTTTGTAAAATGGGTGTGACACCTACCATATTAAGTAGAAGAAAATGAAAAAAGTTCTACAAGGCGAAATCAACAGCCCTTTGATTTGATATCCATAACGTACAGACACATTCTAGAGTCAACCCTGGCCCACCCTAATGGCGATATCTCGAAAAGGCGTGCACCTATAGACCTAATGCCCACTCCCTCTTAAAATGCTCAGTAACACCTTTCGTTTGATACCCATATCGTAAAAACATTCTAGAGTCACCCCTGGCCCACCCTAATGGCGATATCTCGAAAAGGCGTCCACCTATAGACCTAATGTCCACTCCCTCTTAAAATGCTCAGTAACACCTTTCCTTTGATACCCATATCGTACAAACATTCTAGAGTCACCCCTGGCCCACCCTAATGGCGATATCTCGAAAAGGCGTCCACCTATAGACCTAATGCCCACTCCCTCTTAAAATGCTCAGTAACACCTTTCGTTTGATACCCATATCGTACAAACATTCTAGAGTCACCCCTGGCCCACCCTAATGGCGATATCTCGAAAAGGCGTCCACCTATAGACCTAATGCCCACTCCCTCTTAAAATGCTCAGTAACACCTTTCGTTTGATACCCATATCGTAGAAACATTCTAGAGTCACCCTTGGTCAACCTTTATGGCGATATCTCGAAAAGGCGTCCACCTATAGAACTGAGGATTACTCCCTTTTAAAATACTCATTACCACCTCTCATTTGATACCCATATCGTACAAACACATCCTAGAGTCACCCTGGCCCACCCTAATGGCGATATCTCGAAAAGGCGCCCACATATAGACCTAATGCCCACTTTCTCTTAAAATCCTCAGTAACACCTTTCGTTTGATACCCATATCGTACAAACATTCTAGAGTCACCCCTGGCCCAGCCTAATGGCGATATCTCGAAAAGGCGTCCACCTATAGACCTAGTGCCCACTCCGTCTTAAAATGCTCAGTAACACCTTTCGTTTGATACCCATATCGTACAAACATTCTAGAGTCACCCTTGGTCCACCTTTATGGCGATATCTCGAAAAGGCGTCCACCTATAGAACTAAGGATTACTCCCTTTTAAAATACTCATTACCACCTTTCATTTGATACCCATATCGTACAAACACATTCCAGAGTCACCCCTGGCCCACCCTAATGGCGATATCTCGAAAAGGCGTCCACCTATGGACCTAATGCCCACTCCCTCTTAAAATGCTCAGTAACACCTTTCGTTTGATACCCATATCGTACAAACACATTCTAGAGTCACCCCTGGCCCACCCTAATGGCGACATTTCGAAAAGGCGTCCACCTATAGACCTAATGCCCACTCCGTCTTAAAACGCTCAGTAACACCTTTCATTTGATTCCCATATCGTACAACTAGAGACACCCCTGGTCCACCTTTATGGCGATATCTCGAAACGGCGTCCACCTAGGGAACTAAGGATCACTCCTTTTCAAAATACTCATTAACAGCTTTCATTTGATACCCAAATCGTTCAAACATATTCTAGAGTCACCCCTGGTCCACCTTTATGGGGATTTCTCGAAAAGGCGTTCACCTATAGAACTAAAGCCCATTCCCTTTTAAAATACTCATTATCACCTTTCATTTGATACCCATATCGTACAAACACATTCTAGAGTCAGCCCTGGTCCACCTTAATGGCGATATCCCTAAATGGCGTCCATCCATAGAACTATGGCCTACTCTCTCTTAAAATACTCTTTAATACCTTCCATTTGATACACATGTCATACAACCACATTCCAGGGTTACCCTAGGTTCATTTTCCTACATGGTGATTTTCCTTATTTTGACTCCATAGCTCTCAACTGAGTATGTAATGTTCGGTTACACCCGAACTTAGCCTTCCTTACTTGTTTCAAATCATTTGGGTTACTAGCAAATGTTCAATACTGTTTTAAACCTATTCTTATGGATCCTATGTGTAGGTTGAAGTAAAAATATATGTTTATATTTATATTTATTTCTAATAACTTAAGATGATTTTTTTTTGTATTAACAATGATTTTCATTGTTTATCGGGTTCTACTTAACTAAGGACACATAAAGTAAGAAATCTGTCAATCATTGTGGAAAACAAATTTTGAGGATATGATTGATGGAAGAGCATAGTAGTTTTAAATAACGGGTAAACGAAAGGTACAGTGGATGCAACAAATTTTCATATCTTTCAGTGTTCTTTTTATGATTTCGATATTTTCCTTATTTTTCAGCAATATCGTTGATCTTATTTGTCATGCGATTTCTGCGGCGGCCACCAAGACAGAATCGTTATGACTTTTATGAAGAATTCTTTTTATTTTTACCGGGATTGTCACATGCACAACCTCTTGGGTTAGTGCAATTATTTGATCTTTGAGAACTTGGTTATCAATTTTATTTTATAAATAATTATTTTTCACCAATTTGTCGCTCAGGACAACTGTGTTTTTCCTTATTTTCAAGTCCTAGATTGCCGGCTTATTTCAGCTTGGTCGAATATTGTCCTAAGTCAATAACTTCCTCAACAATCTGGTTGCTTGAAAATTTTTCTACGCTAATATTTTTCTATCCTAAGATGACTAGTCTTTTGTTGCAAATTTATATAGCGCTTTAATGTATATATATATGTTCTCTTTGTGACTATTTCTTCATGCTTGTTGTTATGGGCTGGTTTATTTTTTTATTTTTTATATTTTGCATATATCCACTGGCACCGGGTTTTGTTTTTGCAAGTATAATTTGTTATAAATTTTCTACCGTGCTAGCCTTCGTGGTTGATATTTCCATGTGAACTACTGTGAGTTTTTGCAATTGCTTCCTGATTATATGCAAATTCTTGATTTGCCGTTGAATTTAGGAGGGGTTAATAAAGCTGAATTTACTGTCAATTGAGACATTTGAATGTTACTTTTACTTGACTTGTTTATTGCTCTTCCTCAACTTTGAGTTTGGAAATTTGGACAGAGAGAAAAAAGAATTTTAGACACGCTGTTGCATGTTATTCAATTGCCTATATTTAAATTGCATATAGTTTTTAAATATAGCGGCTATCGCTATGATTAATAGCCCTATCGTGCATATTGAAGCACCTAGCCAAATGTCTGTGATGTTTTGAGTGGTTTTTGTGTCCACTTTGCCTGGTGGCACATATTTTACTACTTTATTTTCTGATGCTTCAGAATTTTCTTTTCCTACTTCGTAGCCAGCTATGGCTATCATAATGCCTTGGGCTTTTTTTGTCCACCAAGACATTTTGAAACTTGTCTAATTTTAATAAAATATTTGATATTTAGTTTGATTTATAACCTTTTTATTGTGAAAATTGTTGTTCAAAAATATTTCTTAAAAATATTTTTATTTAGGGTAAAATTTTTAATGTTCAAAAAATTTTCTGATTTATTAGCTTATAATAGTTTATCAAATATTCAAAATTATTTTTATCTATTCATAGTAAAAAAAAAATTTTTAGATGCTATTAGGACTTAACATTTGGCGTTTTCGGGAAACTAACTTCTAACCATTCGCATTGTTTCCTCCACCCTGGTTGTGGGGTTTATTATGTCTTCTATTGTAGGTTCTCTTTCCATTCCTATTATTTTCCACCATTCCTTTAATCCTTCTAATTCCTTTTGTAGGTCTCTAGTGTGTAGGGTATTCTCATCCCACCATTGGAGGATAAAGTCTGAGGAGTCTCTTTGCTTTTTAATTTATTACTAACAGAGTATTTAAAAAAAAAATGTATAAAATGTCCTATGGAATTTCTCATCTGTGGTTATTTTATTCCTAACAAAGGGATAACTGAAACTGTCGAAAGTTAACTGAGTATTTTATGAAACGTCCTAAACATTCCAATATACTTATTTAAATTTTGAATTTTAATTTATTTTTCTTTTACATTAAATTTTTCATTCTAAAATCTCCTAGTATTAAAAAAAAATCCTAAGCAAAAATAGAATTTTTGCTAATGGTTAAGCGTCTCAAGGCCTCTCAATTTATTCTAGAAATTTAAAAATATACTTATAAAAGATTAGTTTTTTCCGCTTGCTGCTGGTCCTTGTGTCATATAAAAGGTTTCTTTATTTGCTGTTCCTCCACTGATGATCTATATTTGCTAACGTGTCTCCTTTTTATTCCACTTGCATTATGCCCGCTCGTTGCCAGTGGGCAATGCTGATGTTTTTATAGTATTAATTAATTTGTCCACCGTGGTGTGATGGTAGCGTGCTCCGCCTACCACACCGTATGCCCTGGGTTCGAACCCCGGGCAAAGCAATATCAAAATTTTAGAAATAAGGTTTTTTAATTAGAAGACAATTTTTCTAAGCGGGGTCGCCCCTCGGCAGTGTTTGGCAAGCGCTCCGAGTGTATTTATGCCACGAAAAGCTCTCAGTGAAAACTCATCTGCCTTGCAGATGCCGTTCGGAGTCGGCATAAAACATGTAGGTCCCGTCCGGCCAATTTGTAGGGCAAATCAAGAGGAGCACGACGCAAATTGAAAGAGAATCTCGGCCTTAGATCACTTCGGAGGTTATCGCGCCTTACATTTTTTTTTTTTTTAATTAATTTGTCCTCTGGTGATTCTCCTTCACTTTGAGATTTGCCAAAAATTGGAACGAAAAGGCTCCACTTGTTGAAATTGCAATATCTGCTGTTGCCAAATATTAGTACCATTTGTGTTCCTTGTGTTGTCCTTTATTCTCATATGCCACATATTATTACCATTTATATTGTTTAAATGTCCTGGGCTGTAACAACGGCTGACTTTGCCCGCAAGTATGAATATTCGCTTAAATTTGAGCATTTATGTCAATAGAATTTTTCATTTTTGCCTTACTGGCAAGGAATCTTGAATTTTACTTTTTCACTTTTAGACTTGGCGGAATTTCTAGTCAGTTAGATTATTTTGGTAGTTTTGCCGATATTAATCTAAACTGGCAGGATCGCCATGTAGAAAGTTGAAAGGCGTATCCTGCTTGGCTTATATCCAGGATCTTCCTCCAGCTAGATCTTTAGCAGTTTTGTTAATTTTGATCTAGACAGGCAGGATCGCCTTGTAGAAAGTTGACAGTAAATTAAAACTAAAATATATTTGAGGAGCGCTTATGTTCAGCGCAGATATCAGATTGATTTTTATTCATGAATACTTTCTATTTTATAGTAAAATTACTTACAATACTATTACAACATTTACATACAATACTTACACACTAAGAATGACTACATTCTATATCTATATACCTATTCAGTAGAATATTCTTATTACCTAACTATGTAATAATGTTTGGTCAGTCGCACCGACAAACCGACGCTGTCGATCAGGCATGTTGATCGATACGTGAGTTAGTGAGTGTGACGCTTATGGGTTAAACAACTGTAAACGGATACGGCTCCCTGCTTGGTTCAATATAACTTATCTATGCCGCTATGACTATGTCTATATGAGTTATTTGTGTGTGGTCGAAAGTGAAATTCATTTGCTTGTGCATTACAAGCTGGACTTATTCTGGCATTTACATAAACACAAATATCTTGTATTGTGGTAATGCCACAAGATAAAAGTGAGCAAGAACACAGACAGACACCGAAATTTGGTCGGACGAGTACATGCCAGGACTAGAGAGTTCAATGTTGTCATATTAAACCCTACCCGAAATAGTCGGGCTTATACCTCAGTGGTGCTTTTTAGCGGAACGTACCGGATCTTTATCCGGAAAGGACTATCAACATCGGTAACACTCCGCAAATCCTTTGGGGTGTGCCTTAATCGCTATAAGAACAACAACGTAAGAAATTAAGTGGACCCAATTGAGAACTTAAAGCATCCTCCAATCTCCATGGAAAAACACACCATATTTCACCAAAATCTGTTCAGCCGTTTATAAGAATTAAAAAAAAGTATCAAACTTTCATTAGTCCCTCCATAAGAAATATTGGTTTGTTCTTATTTTGCTAATAAAATTTACTCTCAGACTTAACTGCACTTTTAGCTCTAACGACAACTAACTTGTCCACATTTTTTAATCTTCCAAGCAAGTAATTATAAGCTTGCCTCATTTTAAGTTAGCCTGCGGGTTGTTGTTCTCTTTATTTTTGTTGCCTTTTTACGCTGTTCTTATTTTTCGCACTTAGCTGTATTTGACACTTGTACGCCAGCGGCACATAACCCATATCCAAAGCGGGCTACGAAAGCACAACATGGACCCGACTCTCCTCCAGACCCCACCCCCCCTCCCCCCCCCCCCCCCCCCCCCCCCATTAGGAAAATAAGAGATTTTTTTTTTAATTTTTATCGGCTCCTAATTTCCAAATTTTGTTAGGGAACGAAAAAATGTCACATGAGCAAGACAAAAAAATAAAATAGAATAAATATTTTTGCTTTAAAATTGAAGAACTTTATTAATTATTATTACATTCCATTTAAAAGTAAAGAGCAGGCTACATTCAAACATTAGTAAATTTTCGAGGTTTTTTGAAAAATTCTGCTAGAATTTCGTTCTCGGTGAGTTCAATATGGGTATGGATATTTAAAGAAGCAAGACCATTCAGTCGTTCCTGTCCCATCGTATTTCTCAGGTAATTTTTGATCCTCCTTAAAGTCGAAAATGATCGTTCTGGAGTTACTGTAGTTACAGGTAGTACTGCCAAGATTCGCAAAATTTTATCGACAATCTTGAATGACTTGGTATTGATGACCTGAAAAATATCGTCAGATTGGTGTTTGCACAATTTTGACTCGATCCGAGAAAAGGGACCTACTAGGCATTAAAAACTCGATTTTTGGATCATGATTGATTACGCAAGTTCTTTTACTGAATAATCATGAGGCGTAATCAGAAATTGAAACATCGCTATTATTTAACAAAATATAAATACATAGAAAAGATTCTTTACATGGGTTTTCAATGGTACATCAGCACCTTCCAGAGCGTGCGGTGTAAGATTTCACTTTTGTCTAGTAGATGCCTTTCTCGGATCGCGTTATATATAAACTTTTTTACATGTAGATTTTTGATCGAAAAACACTCACCAGTAAAGCATCAAGCGCATTTTGGATGTTTTGGCCATGGATTCGGTGTCTCCACATCTTGACTTCAGATAGAAAATTTTCTATTGAACAGTCCCAGACATATTCATAAAATGTGTAGAGGTCAGCGCATTTCTTTTCGTTGAATTCTTGTTTGAGAAACAGTTGCCCCACACTTTGGAAAATGGATTTGTGATCCGAGAACCGACTTTTGGCTGGGAAATGAACGTATCAAGAAACGGAATGAAAAAAGAAATTCTGTAGTAGTCTTCAATACTTTGTGCTTGAACGTTGCAACGATTTTTTTGTTGATTGCAACGGCGTGGAAATTTCATTATGATTTCGTATGCAGAACAAATTCTAACAACATTTTCACAAATAAAGTGGAAAATAGAATCTGCGTCTTCTCGTTTTTACGTGAATTCATTCAAAGGTCATCTGCTAGCTTAGTTGCCTCACCCAGATCTTGGTTTTTAGATTGTAATTCTCGACTCAAAGGCAAAACAATCGCATTAACTGACTCCATAATATGACAGGCGATTTGGAATTCAACCGTGGAAATCGCAGTCAAAAGTTGCAATGCTTTTTGCGAAGTATCTCGACCTTTTCACGTTTTGATTTCTTCCAAAGATTCAATAACAGCCGCTTGTAATTCTATGTACGTTCCATCTGCTTCGTGAGACTGAGCCCACCTGGTAGGGCAAACCGACTTCAACTTTTGTTTCTTTTTCTCACTTTTGTTTGTAATTTTTGAAGTTTCTTGGTGTAGGACGTTTTGTCTTTTAGGCCAGTGAAAAAATGCTTCAACCGCTCCGATAGTTCCTAACGCATTTTTAATTCCTGATACTTCGCATGCTGCATTGTATAGTGTATGCCGGTAACGATTTGAATATATTATGTATGAGTAGAATATGCTGTTGATTAGGTTAAATCAACTCGATTTGATTTAAAAGAAGTAAAGTTTCGAACCGACTTTACCGCCTGGCTGCACCTTCAAATTTTGCTCATGTCAATCCCTTTAACCTTTTGTTTGGATCTTGACTAGTTGTTCCTATACGGTAGCTGTTATATATATATAAATTTTGAGATATAGACCCCCCCCCCCCCCCCCTGACCTGATCTTGGATACCAAGATAGTTAAAAAATCGATAAAACCACTCTTGAATATATATTTAGGTGTTACTATTTAGTAGACCAAATAGCAGTAGTCTTGCTGTTTAGTGTTGGCAAATTATCGATAGCGCTATCGATAGTCCGGCGCTAGTTCTGCGCTATCGATAGTTTTTTTTGTGTGATTTTGTACTTTTTCATGTAAATTAAATTTTATTGTTGATCTTTTCAATTTTCTGTTATTGTGCTTTATTGCTTTATTTCATTTCGTGTCTTGCATACAGAACGAGGCATGGTGCAAAGAGTTCCTGATTTCTGATTGGCTGACAGCACATGGAAACATCACCGACCAGCACACCGCACGTACGCGAAGAAGAGTATCAATAATTTTTTAAATACAAATCCATAATTTTTTAATAACGATTCGAAAACTTTTCGATAACAAATCGATACCAATTATAAAGCTTTTTATAAGAAATTGATATATTTTCTTTTACAAATCGACATTTTTTGATAACTCATAAACACCTTTTAGAGAAAAATTATCGGTAAATCATCGATAACCTTAGTAATTTAGGGCAAATTGTTAACACTTCGATAACAAATCGACAGCTCGTCTATGCCTCGTCGATAATACAGCCTTAATCTAGTCTACTACGGATCACTTCACAAGGAATATAAGAAAACAAAAAATTCCTCCGATTTAAGTCAAAAATTTGTACTTGAGCTTGTCTTAAGCTCCATTAAAAGCTACTAACAAACAATACAGCAATAATTCCATCGAGGTTTTATATAAATTTGCTATTCGCATTCTATAAAATATTTGATTTTAAAATAAATTTAAATTTGCATACGCATACAAAAATATGCCCCAAGGACTTCGTGATGAAACAAAATTTATTCATTGCATTACCTCAAGCCAAACAAACTGTACTGTACGCTGCAGCTTCAAGGCGAATTTAGAATTTTAAGTTTCAGTAAAAAAAGTTACAAAATATTTTGATGTAATACAAATTGGCAAAAGGAAATGCAGGCAGTCCATTTGTAAGAAGAAAGAACAAAAATTTGTTTTAGTCTAACCCAGTGATGCACAAAGCCAGCAGAGCTGCGAACCCAAACGCAACATTCTTTGTAGTGGAATGTGTGTACAGAGAGAATGGAGACAACATTTTGAGCGCAGACCTTACGCATGAGATGTTTACTGCTCATGGCGGAACTATACAAGGTGGCAGCATGGGACAGCTGATTATAAACTTTTTTTATTTGATTTGATACATCAATATCCTGCGCAGTTCGATTTTGACATTAGTTCATCGAATATACAAAAACAAAGTACATAGAACTTTTATCTATGTTTGGAGGTATGTCACCATGCTGCTGCCCTGTATGGTTCCGCCATGTTACTGCTTAAACTACAAGGGAAAACTGATTCACTGTTTAAAAAAATAAAAAAAAAAACTGTTTGCTCTGCTGAATATCAGTCGCAGCGCTGACACGACATGTAAGTTAGCGGTGAAGAAACTTCCGATGCTCTACGGAGCTCATGTGGGCATCACTGGCTTAACCCAGCATTGCAAGGAAACATTAAAATAGATGGTGTAAAATGCAAATTGTCAATATAAGAATATGAATACAAATTGGAATGTTGAATGCAGAATAGAATTTCAAAAGCAGAAAAAGATACAAAAAAATTGTATATAAATAAAATACACCAACAAAAATGTCCGAATCTAAAGTGAAACGTGATTTGGAGTTGTGCTAGAGTATGAGTATGCATGGAAAGTAGGCGGATCGTTCAAAGTTTAGAGTGCGTCCGCATACTGGCCATTCGAAACCATTCGTACGGATGTACTATGGCGCAGCTGATGAAAAAAACGCTTAAAAAGAGTTGTTTTAAATCTTAGAATAAAATATAAACACCTATGTATGTAGGTAGAGCAGGCTAGCAACGAAGCTCACCAACGTCAAGCTCGTCTACATTCCAAACAGGTGGACAGATGGTATGGTAGTATTTATAGCGAAGCCAGGGAAACTCTAGCAACTGCCCTCGTTGGTGTTGTTTTTGTTGTAGCATTACTACGTTCCATCCAATAGGTGTGACTACTCACTAGTTGTGATTATTTTCCTCTAACCGGACTCCAAGCAAACTTGCAGTTACAGCAGGGCTGGATCAGACATATAAAGATGTTAGAGGCGTTAGTTCCACATTTCAATTGAAAAGATGGTTGGTGTCATATAGGGACACATTACAAGCGGGGCATACATTGGGTTTGTTAGGTTGATTCTGGATAAGTACATACGAGTTTAACCTGTTGCAGTATTCAGATCAGTTGAGCTAGAGTGACACGCGTCTCCCTGCGGAAGTTGCTTTCCTCAACTGCCAGTTTAGGATATTTGTCTTTCAGAACGGGATTCACCGGGAAATCCCAGAGATATAGTCCAAAGCAATTCCTTTGATGTTTCTGAAGGTCTTGTCATGCTATTTCTTTTCATATGGCTGAATTTTTAGATGCCGGATAATTTTGTGTTGCTTACTAAGATAGCTTTTTAGAATTTGTTTTTTCAGCACTTAATTTCTCGTCTTTATAGGAAAAACTCTCGCCTCACTGTAATGGTGATGCTCTGGGGACATACAAAGACATCCGGTGGCAGCTATGAGCGCTGTGTTTTGACAGGCCTCCAGTTTCTCTCCCTCGTTGTATAAAACAATAAGCCTCACTTCGTTTCTACTAAAGGGTATGGAGAAAATTTTATATCAGCACATTAGGGAGGGCAACCTAAACCATCTCCCTCTGTGTTGGAATCAATTTGCCTAGCAGTCAGGAAAATTCACGTAGGCGGCTATTCATAGCCACACGGAAAAAATTGAAAAGGCTTTGGAATCTTTAAATAAATCGATTTTATTGACATCTCAGGTGCTTTTGACAACACAGCACATCAAGCTACCGAACAAGCTATAATTTGCAAGGATATAAGCCCATATGTCATTCGTTGGGTTCTATCTGTGCTAAAGAGAAAAAAATCTCTCTTGAGCTGGGAGGGACAACTAAGTCGATAGTAACCACCACGGTATTTTCTAGGGGCTGTTCTCTCTCCTGTTTTTTGAACCTTAGTTATAGATGACCTCCTTCAGTTACTGAAATCCAATGGATTTGGCACACAACGGTATGCATATGACTTACTACCAAAAGTCACTAGCCTAGTTGGGAGAACGTAGAATAGGTTAACGAATGGCTGATAAACGGCAAATGGTATAGCTTTTGAAGAAGTTTACATATTCCAATGATATTACGTTCGTGATAATGATAAAAGTAAAAGCTGGCGTCTATGAGCCGAAAGAAACCGATACCACTAGGATGCTACACCTCTATTTTTCAGACAGAAGTCCATGCAATAAAAAAAAACTTACACAAATACCACAGGTAGTGGTTACATGGAATCCTTAATGTTGTGTGTTCCCAGCCATCATCGACCTTAGTGCAATAAACTTGCTGACTACCTGCACAAGCAGGGTGCTAATGCACCATTCTATGGTCCAAAGTCCAACAAAGGCTAATGCACCATTCTATGGTCCAAAGTCCAACAAAGGCACACACCAGCGAGATCATTGCCAAGTTTATTATACTCCCGATAAAAATAGATCAGCTAAACTCATTAAACTAAGCGCAGAGGATCTCCGAACTCTAGCTGGATACTATACGGGACACTGTAGTCTATAATAACAGCTAAGTAAGTTAAGTCTATCTAAAACACAAACATGTCGCTTGCGTGAGCTGAAGGATGAAACACTGGTTCACATTCTCTGCAAATGCGTCGCATTGGCAGGGCAGATACTCTCTAATCTAGGTGGCGTAGCTCTTAGTCTCTTTGTTATAAGGAATAAAAAGTTTGAAGTGGTACTTGAATATATTAAAAGCCTCCACATTCATTAATAGGCTGAAAGGTGAGGCACAATAGATCTAAACAAAGGTATATCGAAAATTAATAACAATAATGAACATCTTCATACGTAAATATTGTCTACATTAGTAAGATTTTAACATCTCATAATATTGACATCGAAATAGAGCCTGAACGATTAGAGTTGGGCTGGTCGAGTCGCAGTTTTCTAGTACGTAAGTTTTTCTTAAGTCACATCATTTGCCGCGCGGAAGCTCTCGACCAAAATTTATCAAGTGTGCGTATTTATAAAACGTGCCATGTTCGTGTCACCGCGTTGACAATTTATAATTTTTGCAATAAAGAAGTATAACAGTGCCATTGTACAGGCGAGTATAACTACAACAACTTGGCGCCAAAGCAAATCGCCAGAGTTTGCATTCTTGCACATTTTCAATTCCGGAAATATCTCAAAGCTGTATTTCCACTATCTCAACTTCCTTATGTAACTGTCCACTCTTCCCTTAACACTTTCTATAACAACAACAATATCAATTCATGTTTTTCACATAAAACAATGGCTTTTGAGAACAATTTTTTTTGCAACAACTTTTTGATTCGCTGCATGCTTTCTTGAGCTATTGCTAACGAGGGGGCAGTGAGTTTTGGGTGGAGGAGTGTTTTAGAGTACACTTGCTGTGCGTATTGTGCTGTGAAGTGGCTTGCATATCTCGGGCCGATACAGTGATTTTATTTGGCATCCAAGAATATATTGCGCGAAAATCAAATGCACTCGGGTCATACGTGAAAAACTTTTAAAATGAAAATTCAATTTGTGCTCCAAAACACTTTAGAGTTAAAAACAGTTAGAGCAAAAGTCAAAAACGCTTTTTTAACTTTATCTAGGAAGTGACAAAGACAAATCGTAAACTGTTGAGTGAATACACAAGTATGTGAATTGAAGTAGTGGTGATTGTGAACATTATAGTAAGTTCAGCACTTAAAGGGGACAGCGAACATACTAAAAAATTTGGCAAGAAAAAAAATGTAACCTTAAAGGGTCTTTGGGTCAAATTTGTCCCATTAAAGGAAAAGTTCGCGGATAATAAAAAAATGGGATGAATTTACAGGGATTCAAGCGGCTGATAAGAGCAATAAACAGCTTTATAGCTCCAAAGCTTCCGCAACCCAATTGTCAACTTTACCTAAGCGAGGGGAATCCTGTTACAAATATGAATGCATCATACACATATTTAGCAGGCGAGGCTCTGGCGACCACAAGTTCCTCATGGAACCAGTGGGTGGGAGAGTGGTATGGCCTAGAGGGTTTAATGTGGTCATATTAATCGTTCCCGAGATGGTTGGGATAGTACCTTAATGGTGATTTGTTACCGGAACGTACCAATCTACATATATCCGGCAAAGGAACATCAACATCGATAACACTCCCCAAAGCCTTCGGGGAGTGTCTTTATCGTTAATACAACAACAACAAAAACAAATGAATTTACAATATTAAAGAAATGCTGGCCGAGGTCTTTATATTTTTTCTTGCGTTTTCGATTTGGCTCGCCTCCAGCTGACAAAAGCTGCAATTTTATTTCTGTTATTGCCTGTTCGTTTTTTATTTTATTTATGAAATTAAATATGTTAGGATGTGTCCCAAACGCACTTCGATAGAATTCTTTGTTCGGGCTTCACTCAATTTGTTGCTATTATACATAATACATCTATAATTCGACGGGATATAACGCCTTCTTTCGATATTGCTGTGTTCCAGGAACTTACCAGATGGCTGAAAAAAATCAGAAGTTAAATTTCTTAAGTCAAAATTCAGAACGTAATCAGAGAGCAAAAAAAACATTAAATTTTGCGCAAAAATTCTGAAATTTGACTTCTGAATTCTGGCTTTCTAAAAAAAGGGTTCTGACTAATGTTTTATGAAAAAATGTGTTTCTGAATTTATGGGGGTAACTAAAAAAAATATTTAACCTTTAAAGGGATTTCGGGTCATATTTGTCCCATTACAGTAAAAGTTTGCGGTTAATATTTCTGATGATTTAGTACGTTTACTTCTTTTAGAAACATAAAACGTGTTATGATTTTATGCTGCTAAACTCTTTAACAAGTTTCGTCTACGGGTCAAATTTGACCAATTGTAAATAAAGTATTCTTTTTTCTGCGCAGTATTCTTTGCCAAACAGTTTTATGGACGAATTTTCTTCCACGTCTGCAAAAAAATATATTATTTTTTTTATTAATTTTATACCATAAATTTACTACTGGGCTCAGATTTACCCGAAGAACTTCAACGGCTTTAATTTCGAAAAACTTATGAAGGTTAAGCAGACATATGAAATATTTAAATGGAATAAGCACTGCTACAAGAAATAGAAGTGAAAGAAAAGTAGCTACCTGCCCTTGCCTTAAAGGAATCGTTGTACAGAGGAAAAATTTTGTTTAGTCGTTGAAAGAAATTATAAAGCCGTGTGTGGGATGCTTCTTTGCAAAAACTTGTATGGAAGGCTCCCATTTTTTCGCCTTTCCTTGATATATCTATTTTTGTCTCCTTTTACATCCAAGTATCTTGCTTCCTACTTTTGAATCCATGTTTATGTATGTAAATCTACCCATATATTTTTGTATCGCCTCTTCTTCAGCCTACGGGATTCAAACGGTTGTTAAGCGCATAACAAAGCTGTATATCTTCACAGCTTCTTCAATCCAATTATCTACCTACCCTACTCGAGGTGAGCAGTTACAAATATGAATGTACTAGCCTTTACCCGCGGCCCCGTCCGCAAGGAGAAAATAAAATATATGTGCTATTCACGTTAGCCTGCTTATCAACTTATCTGTTTAAAAATTATTTTTGTCTAATGTATTTTATTTTTGTAATTTAGTAAAAAACCGAACTAAGTGAGAAGAAAAGCTGAAAGGCACGCTTTCATGAATAGTACAAAACAGTTTTTTTCGAATTAAAAAAAAAATAAATTTTGTTTTTAAATTAAATTAACTGATATGGGAGGGGTGAAAGAATTACTACTCATAGAACAAAGGAGTGAAACTACAATTAGCTAAAACCAAAGAGAATTTTTTAGATGAAAATAGTGTTGCTTTTTCGGGTATTTAGTTGGTTAAAATATTACAAAAAGTGTAATTATAGTTATAACAGTTCGTTACACGATTCATTTAAAAAACTCAAAAATAGAACGAAAAAGCTGTCTGTTAGATTGAAGATAAAACATACGGAATTTTAATTACGAATAATTAGCAGCAAATCTACGGCCATAAAAGCTCATAATTTAAAAAGGCATGTGTGCGAAGAGACCTAAAATGATCCCGCAAGGGTCGCAAGATGATACTAAAATTCCCGGACAGATCCCGAAAATCATCTAGATATTAACAACGAATGATCCCAAAATGATTCCGAAATAGTCCCGAAAAGTCGTGAAATAACCCTGATGGGATCCCGAACTGATCCCAAAACCCATCCCGAAATGATGCCGAGAGGGTCCCCATATGACCCCGTAATAATACAGAAAAAGTCACGAAGTGACCCCTCAAAGGTTCCCAAATGGTCGCTAAACGATTCCGTATTGGTATCGAAAAAGTACCGAAATGACACCAACGGGTTCACAAACGGATCCCGGAAACCATCCAGAAATGATACCGAAAGTCTCCCCAAATGATCCCCTATTAGTCCCGAAAACGTACAGGAATGGCCCCGACGGGACTCCTGACGGATCCCAAAAACCATCCAGAAATTATGCCAGAAGGGATACCAAATGATCCCGAAAAAGTCACGAAATGATCCCGACGGGATCCCGGATGGATCCCCGAAAACCACACAGAAATGATGCCGAAAGGCTCCCCAAATGATCCCTTATTAATCCCGAAAAAGTACAGGAATAGCCCCGACGGGATTGCTGACAGATCCGGAAAACCATCCAGAAATTATGCCGGAATGGACACCAAATCATCACGAAAAAATCCCGAAATGGCCCCGATGGGATCCCGAACGGATCGCGAAAACTATCCAGAAATGAAGCCGGAAAGGTCCCCAAATGATCCCCTAATAGTCCCGAAATTACCCTGCTGGGATCCCGAAAACCATCCAGAAATGATGCCGAAAAGCTCCCCAAATGATCCCGTATTAGTCCCGAAAAAGTACAGGAATGTCCCCGAAGGGTTCCCAAACGAATACCGGAAACCATCCAGAAATGATACCGAAAGGCTCCCCAAATGATCCCTTATTAATCCCGAAAAAGTACAGGAATAGCCCCGACGGGATTGCTGACAGATCCGGAAAACCATCCAGAAATTATGCCGGAATGGACACCAAATGATCCCGAAAAAGTCCTGAAATGGCCCCGATGGGATCCCGAACGGATCCCGAAAACCATCCAGAAATGATGCCGAAAGGCTCCCCAAATGATCCCGTGTTAGTCCCGAAAAAGTGCAGGAATAGCCCCGACGGGATTCCTGACGGATACGGAAAACCATCCAGAAATAATGCCCGAAGGGACACCAAAAGATCCCGAAAAAGTCCCGGAATTACCCCGACGGGATCCCAGACGGATCCCAAAAACCATCCAGAATTGATGGCGGAAGGGTCTCCAAATGATACCGTATTAGTCCCGAAAAAGTCCCGAAATGACACCGACGGGATCCCGGACGGATCCGCAATACCATCTTGTAATGATGCCGGAAGGTACCCCAAATGATCCCGAAAAAGTCCCGAAATGACCCCGATGGGATCCCGGACGGATACCGAAAACCATCCAGAAATGATGCCGGAAGGGACCCCAAATGATCCCGAAAAAGTCCCGCAATGACCCCGATGGGATCCCGGACGGATGCCGAAAACCATCCAGAAATGATGGCGAAAGGGTCTCCAACTGATCCCGTATTAGTCCCGAAAAAGTCTCGAAATTACCACGACGGGATCCCGAAAGGATCGCGAAAACTATCCAGAAATGAAGCCGGAAAGGTCCCCAAATGATCCCCTAATAGTCGCGAAATTACCCTGCTGGGATCCCGAACGGATCCCGAAAACCATCCAGAAATGATGCCGAAAGGCTCCCCAAATGATCCCGTATTAGTCCCGAAAAAGTACAGGAATGTCCCAGAAGGGTTCCCAAACGGATACCGGAAACCATCCAGAAATGATATCGAAAGACTCTCCAAATGATCCCGCATTAGTCCCGAAAAAGTACAGGAATAGCCCCGACGGTATTCCTGACGGATCCCGAAAACCACCCAGAAATTATGCCGGAATGGACACCAAATCATCACGAAAAAATCCCGAAATGGCCCCGATGGGATCCCGAACGGATCCCGAAAACCATCCAGAAATGATACAGAAAGGCTCCCCAAATGATCCCGTATTAGTCCCGAAAAAGTGCAGGAATAGCCCCGACGGTATTCCTGACGGATCCCGAAAACCATCCAGAAATTATGCCGGAATGGACACCAAATGATCCCGAAAAAATCCCGAAATGGCCCCGATGGGATCCCGAACGGATCCCGAAAACCATTCATAAATGATACCGAAAGACTCCCCAAATGATCCCGTATTAGACCCGAAAAAGTACAGGAATAGCCCCGACGGGATTCCTGACGAATCCCGAAAACACTCCAGAAATTATGCCGGAAGGGACCCCAAATGATCCCGAAAAAGTCCCGAAATGACCCCGGTGGGATCCACAACGGATCCCGAAAACCATCCAGAAATGAAGCCGGAAAGGTACCCAAATGATCCCGTATTAGTCCCGAAAAAGTGCAGGAATGGCCCCGACGGGTTCCCAAACGGATACCGGAAACCATCCAGAAATGATACCGGGAGGCTCCCCAAATGATCCCGTATTAGTCCCGAAAAAGTGCAGGAATGCGTAATGGTCTCCAAATGATCCCGTATTAGTGGCGAAAAAGTTCCGAAATGACCCCGATGGGATCCCGGAAGGATTCCGAAAACCATCTAGAAATG
The DNA here is from genome assembly GCF_040869045.1 of Eurosta solidaginis. Lineage (NCBI taxonomy): Eukaryota > Metazoa > Arthropoda > Insecta > Diptera > Tephritidae > Eurosta > Eurosta solidaginis. The sequence continues at coordinate 43,346,517 of NC_090322.1, forward strand.
ATGCTGGAAGGGACCCCAAATGATCCCGAAAAAGTCCCGAAATGACCCCGATGGGATCCCGGACGGATCCCGAAAACCATCCAGAAATGATGCCGGAAGGGACCCCAAATGATCTCGAAAAAGTTCCGAAATGACCCCGATGGGATCCCGGACGGATCCCGAAAACCATCCAGAAATGATGGCGAAAGGGTCCCCAAATGATCCCGTATTAGTCCCGAAAAAGTTCCGAAATGACCACGACGGGATCCCGGACGGATCCCCAAAACCATCTTCAAATGATGCCGGAAGGTACCCAAATGATCCCGAAAAAGTCCTGAAATGACCCGACGGGATCCCGGACGGATCCCGAAAACCATCCAGAAATGATGCCGGAAGGGACCCCAAATGATCCTGAAAAAGTCCCGAAATGACCCCGATGGGATCCCGGGCGGATCCCGAAACCCGTCCAGAAATGATGCTGGAAGGGTCCCCTAATGATCGCAAAATAGTCCCGAAATGATCCAGGAATAGCCCCGAAAATGTCCCAAAATAACCCCGACGGGATCCCGGACGGAGCCCGAAAACTATACAGAAATTATCCAGGAAGGGTCCCAAAATGATCCCGAAATAGTCCCGAAAAAGTCCCGAAATGACCCCGGCGGGATCCCGGACGGGGCCCGAAAACCATCCAGAAATGATCCCGGAAGGGTCTCGATATGACCCTAACGGGATTACAAATAAGGTGAAGGTAATTATAAAACCATGTTAAAAAGGCAGCAGGAGCGTTGGTGCGAATGAAAATTTACAAAGAAACATACAGGTAAAGCTAATAAAAGCGTGCTAATGAAAATAATTGAAGGAGGGCGGATGGCGGGAGGAGACGGAGATCACCACCGGTCGTTTTTCCAAATTGTCTAGATCTCGATCTGTATGAGCCAGATACCAAAAATTACACATTTAGAAGAACATTTATATTGAGTTATAACAAATTATAGATTTTACACCAGAGGGGGTGATAAAGAGGGGGGGCGGAGGGTGTCACTGCTTACTTTGTAAGCCCTCGACTTATTTGACCCCTTCAGTCTGTGATATTGGTGAAGGCCCGTATAGGTAAAGTTATAATGTGTAAAAATTATTAAAAAGTAATTGCTCGAAGGGGTCGTGGGACCCCCACCCCTCTTTCCATGTTCGAAAAAAATTTCGCTAGTAGACTACTGTCTGTGTCCCAAATTTCATCAAAATCCGTGTAGCCATTCTGGCGTGATTCAGTCGCAAAGACGAAAAAATATAATAATTAAATTATAACTGTTCCTAGGGGGCGGTGACCACTCCCCTTTTGAAAAATATATAGCTAGTAGATCCTTCTAGACTATTGGCTATATGTGTGCAAAATTTCATCCAAATCGGTCCAGCCGTTCTTGCGTGATTGAGTCACAAAGACAAACGTCTGGACAAACATCCAAACATCTTCACATCCAAACTTTGCCATTTATAATATACTAGCCTTTACCCGCGGCCCCGTCCGCAAGGAGAAAATGAAATATGTGGACTTTTCACGTTAGCCTGCTTATAAAGTTTTCTGTTTAAAATTTTTTTCTGTCTAATGCATTTTATTTTTGTAATTGAGTAAAAAAAAGAACTTTATGAGCTGATAACCTGATAGGATCCCAAAATGATAACGAAATTATTCAGAAAAAGCCACGAAATGACCCCGACGCTATCGCGGACGGATCCCGAAAACCATCCAGAAACGCCCCGGAAGTGTTTCCAAAAGTTCCCGAAGTAGTCCCAAAAAAACCCGAAATGACAACGACACGATTCTAGACTTATCCAGATAACCACACAGAAATGATGCCTGAAGGGGACCAAATTGATCCCGAAATAGTCCCGAAAAAGTTCCGAAATTACCCTGACGGGCTCCCGGACGGAACTCAGAAACCATCCAGAAAATATCCAGGAAGGGTCCCTAAATTATCCCGACTAACTCCAGAAAAAGTTCCGAAATGGCTCCGAGGGGATCCACGATGGATCGCGAAAACCATACAGAAATGATTCCGGAAGGATTCCAAAATGATCCCGAAATAGTCCGGAATTGACCCAGATGGGATCCCGCACAGATCAAGAAATGATCCCGGAAGGGTGCAAAAACTATCCCGGAAAAGTAACAAAAAATCCCGAAATGGCTCCTACGGCATCCCGGACGGATCCAGAAATGATCTCGGAAGGGTCTCCAAATGATCCCAAAATGGTCCCGAAATGACCCTGATGGATCCGGCAAACCATCAAGAAATTATGCCGAAAGGGTCCCAAAATGATCCCAAAATAATACAGAAAAAGTCACGAAACGACCCCTAGAGGATCCCCAAATGATCCCGTATTAGCCCCGAAAAGGTCCCGAAATAACCCCGACGGGATCCCGGACAAATCCCGAAAACCATCCAGAAATGATGCCGGAAGGAATCCCAAATGATTCCGTAAAAGTCCCGCATTGATTCCGACGGGATCCCGAACGGATACCGAAAATCATCCAGAAGTGATGCCGGAAAGGTCCTCAAATGATCACCTAATAGTCCCGAAATGACCCTTAAGGGGTAATGGACGGATCCCATAAACCCTCCAGAAATGATTCCGATATATTCCCGAAGAAGTCCCGAAATGACCCTGACGGGATCTCGAACGCACCCCTAAATGACCCTGACGGGATCCCGGACAGATCCCGAAATCCATCCAGAAATAATCTTGGGAGGGACCCCAAATAATTCCCGAAAAAGTCCCGCAATGATTCCGAGGGGATCCTGATCGGATACCGATAACCATCCAGAAGTGATGCCGGAAAGGTCCTCAAATGATCACCTAATACCAAAATGACCCTGACGGCATCCCGGACTGATCCCAAAATCCATCCAGAAATGATCTTGGGAAGGTCCCAAAATTATCCCGAAATAGTCTCGGAAAAGTTCAGAAATTACCCTGACGGGTTCCCGGACGAATCCTGAAAGCCATCTTTAAATGATCCCGAAAAAGTCCCGAAATGACCCTGACTGGACCCCGAAAGGATCCCGAAAACTATCCAGAAATGATGCCGGAAATGTCCTCAAATTATCACCTAATAGTTCCGAAAAGACCCTGACGGGATCCCGAACGGATCCCGACAACTATCTAGAAATGATGCCGAAAGGGCCCGCAAATGATCCCGTATTAGTCGAGCAAAAGTCCCGAAATGAACCCGACGGGATGCCGGACGAATCCCAAAAACCATCCAGAAATGATGCCGGAAGGGACACCAAATGATCCCGAAAAAGTCCCGCAATAATTCCGACGGGATCCTGAGCGGATACCGAAAACCATACAGAAGTGATGCCGAAAAGGTCCTCAAATGATCACCTAATAGTCCCAAAATGACCCTGACGGCATCCCGGACAGATCCCGAAATCCATCCAGAAATGATCTTGGGAGGGTCCAAAAATTATCCCGAAATAGTCTTGGAAAAGTCCAGAAATTACCCTGACGGATACCGGACGAATCCTGAAAACCAATCTTAAATGATGCCGAAAAAGTCCCGAAATGACCCTGATGGGACCCGGAAAGGATCCCGAAAACTAACCAGAAATGATGCCGGAAAGGTCCTCAAATGATCTCCCAATAGTTCCGAAAAGACCCTGACGGGATCCCGAACGGATCCCGACAACTATCCAGAAACGATACCGAAAGGGCCCGCAAATGATCCCGTATTAGTCGAGAAAAAGTCCCGAAATGACCCCGACGGGATGCCGGAAGAATCCCAAAAACCATCCAGAAATGATTTTGGAAGGGACCCCAATGATCCCGAAAAAGTCCCGCAATTATTCCGACGGGAATCTGAACGGATACCGAAAACCATCCAGAAGTGATGCCGGAACGGTCCTCAAATGCTCACCTAATAGTCCCAAAATGACCCTGAGGGCATCCCGGACAAATCCCGAAATCCATCCAGAAATGATCTTGGGAAGGTCCCAAAATGATCCCGAAATAGTCTCGGAAAAATCCAGAAATTACCCTGACGGGTTCCCGGACGAATCCTGAAAGCCATCCTTAAATGATCCCGAAAAAGCCCCGAAATGACCCTGACGGGATCCCGAAAGGATTCCAAAAACTATCCAGAAATGATGCCGGAAAGGTCCTCAAATGATCCCCTAATAGTTCCGAAATGACCAGGACGAATCCCAAAAACCATCCAGAAATGATGCCGGTAGGTATCCCAAATGATCCCGAAATAATCCCGAAATGACCTCGTCGGCATCCCGGACGGATACCGAAAACTATCCAGTAATGATGCCGGAAAGGTCCACAAATGATCCCCTAATAGTCCCGAAATTACCCTGATGGGATCCCGGACGGATCCCGAAAACCATCCAGAAATGATGCCGGAAGAGCCCCCAAATGACCCCGACGATATCCCGGACGGATCCCGAAAACCATCCAGAAATGATGCCGGAAGAGCCCCCAAATGATCCCGAAAAAGTCCCCAAATTACTCCGACGAGATCCCGCACGGATCCCGAAAACCATCCAGAAATGATGCCGGAAGAGCCCCAAATGATCCCGTAAAAGTCCCCAAATGACCCCGACATACTCCAGAAAAGGTTCCGAAATGGCTCCGAGGGAATCAACGACGGATCGCGAAAACCATACAGAAATGATTCCGGAAGGATCCCAAAATGATCCCGAAATAGTCCGGAAATGACCCAGATGGGATCCCGCACAGATCCAGAAATGATCCCGGAAGGGTCCAAAAACTATCCCGGAAAAGTAACAAAAAATCCCGAAATGGCTCCTACGGCATCCCGGACGGATCCAGAAATGATCTCGGAAGGGCCCCCAAATGATCCCAAAATGGTCCCGAAATGACCCTGATGGATCCGGCAAACCATCAAGAAATTATGCCGGAAGGGTCCCTAAATGATCCCGAAATAAAACAGAAAAAGTCACGAAACGACCCCTAGAGGATCCCCAAATGATCCCGTATTAGCCCCGAAAAAGTCCCAAAATGACCCTGACGGGATCCCGAAAGGATTCCGAAAACAATACAGAAATGATGCCGGAAAGGTCCTCAAATGATCCCCTAATAGTCCCGAAATGACCGTGACGGGATCCCGACAACTATCCAGAAATGATGCCGAAAGGGTCCGCAAATGATCCCGTGTTAGTCGAAAAAAAGTCCCGAAAGGACCACGACGGGATCCCGGACGAATCCCAAAAACCATCCAGAAATGATGCCGGTAGGTATCCCAAATGATCCCGAAATAGTCCCGAAATGACCTCGTCGGCATCCCGGACGGATCCCGAAAATTATCCAGAAATGATGCCGGAAAGGTTCCCAAATGATCCCCTAATAGTCCCGAAATTACCCTAATGGGATCCCGGACGGATCCCGAAAACCATCCAGAAATTATGCCGAAAGGGTTCCCAAATGATCCCGTATTAGTCCCGAAAAAGTCCCGAAATGACCCCGACGGGATCCCGGACGGATCCCGAAAACCATCCAGAAATGATGCCGAAAGGGTACCCAAATGATCCCGTATTAATCGCGAAAAAGTCCCGAAATGACCCCGACGGGATCCCGGACGGATCCCGAAAACCCTCCAGAAATGATGCCGGAATGATCCCGTATTAGTCGCGTATAGTCCCGTATAGTTCCGTATAGTTCCCAAATGATCCCGTATTAGTCGCGAAAAAGTCCCGAAATGACCCCGACGGGATCCCGGACGGATCCCGAAAACCATCCAGAAATGATGCCGGATGAGCCCCAAAATGATCCCGAAAAAGTCCCCAAATGACCCCGACGAGATCCCGGACGGATCCCGAAAACCATCCGGAAATGATGCCGGAAGAGCCCCCAAATGATCCCGAAAAAGTCCCCAAATGACCCCGACGATATCCCGGACGGATCCCGAAAACCATCCAGAAATGATGCCGGAAGAGCCCTAAAATGATCCCGAAAAAGTCCCCATATGACCCCGACGAGATCCCGCACGGATCCCGAAAACCCTCCAGAAATGATGCCGGAAGGGTCCCCAAATGATCGCGAAATAGTCCCGAAATGATTCCGGAATAGTCCCGAAAATGTTCCAAAATAACCCGGACGGATCCCGTAAACTATACAGAAATGATCCCGGAAGGGTCCCAAAATGATCCCGAAATAGTCCCGAAAAATTCCCGAAATTACCCCGGCGTAATCCCGGACCGATCCCGAAAACCATCCAGAAATGATCCCGGAAGGGTCTCGATATGACCCTTACGGGATTACAAATAAGGTGAAGCTAATTATAAAACCATGTTAATAAGGCAGCAGGCGCATTGGAGCGAATAAAAAGTTAGATAGAAACATACAGGTAAAGCTAATAAAAGCGTGCTAATAAAAACAATTGATGGAGGGCGGATGGCGGGAGTAGAGGAGAGGACCACTGATCGTTCCTTCAAAATTGTCTAGATCTCGTTCTGTATGTACCAGATACCAAAAACTATTGATTTAGGAGAAAATTTAGATTGAGTTATAACAATTTATGGATTTTACACCAGAGGGGGAGATAAAGGGGGGGCGGGCGGAGGGTGTCACTGCTTACTTTGTAAGCCCTCGGCTTATTTGACCCCTTGAGTCTGTGATATTGGTGAAGGCCAGTATACGTAAAGTTATAATGTGTAAAAATTATGAAAAATACTTTCTCGAAGGGGTCGTGGGACCCCCACCCCTCTTTCCATGTTCGAAAAAAATTTCGCTAGTAGAATACTGTCTGTGTCCCAAATTTCATCAAAATCCGTGTAGCCATTCTGGCATGATTCAGTCGCAAAGACGAAAAAATATAATAATTCAATTATAACTGTTCCTAGGGGGCGGGGACCACGCCCCTTTTGAAAAATATATAGCTAGTAGATCCTTCTAGACTATTGGCTATATGTGTGCAAAATTTCATCCAAATCGGTCCAGCCGTTCTTGCGTTATTGAGTCACAAAGACAAACGTCTGGACAAACATCCAAACATCCAAACATCCAAACATCCAAACATCTTAACATCCAAACTTTCCCATTTATAATATATATTAGATTAGATATTAGATATTAGATTAGATACTAGCCTTTACCCGCGGCCCCGTCCGCAAGGAGAAAATAAAATATATGTGCTATTCACGTTAGCCTGCTTATCAACTTATCTGTTTAAAAATTATTTTTGTCTAATGTATTTTATTTTTGTAATTTAGTAAAAAAAAGAACAAAGTGAGAAGATAAGCTGAAAGGCACGCTTTCATGAGTAGTACAATAAAGTTTTTTTCGAATTAAAAAAAATACATTTTGTTTTTAAATTAAATTAACTGATATGGGAGGGTTGAAAGACTTACTACTCATAGAACAAAGGAGTGAACCTACAATTAGCTAAAACCAAAGAGAATTTTTTAGATGAAAATAGTGTTGCTTTTTCGGGTATTTAGTTGGTTAAAATATTACAAAAAGTGTAATTATAGTTATAACAGTTCGTTACACGATTCATTTAAAAAACTCAAAAATAGAACGAAAAAGCTGTACTAGATTGAAGATAAAACATACGGAATTTTAATTACGAATAATTAGCAGCAAATCTACGGCCATAAAAGCTCATAATTTAAAAAGGCATGTGTGCTGAACTACCGGTTGCGAAGAGACCTAAAATGATCCCGGAAGGGTCCCAAGATGATACTAAAATTCCCGGACAGATCCCGAAAATCATCCAGATATTAACCAGGTAGGGTCCCAAAATGATTCCGAAATAGTCCCGAAAAGTCGTGAAATAACCCTGATGGGATCCCGAACTGATCCCAAAACCCATCCCGAAATGATGCCCATATGATCCCGTAATAATACAGAAAAAGTCACGAAGTGACCCCTGAAAGGTCCACAAATGGTCGCTAAACGATACCGTATTAGTACCGAAACGACCCCAACGGGTTCCCAAACGGATCCCGGAAACCATCCAGAAATGATACCGAAAGGCTCCCCAAATGATCCCGTATTAGTCCCGAAAAAGTACAGGAATAGCCCCGACGGGATTCCTGACGGATCCCAAAAACCATCCAGAAATTATGCCAGAAGGGATACCAAATGATCCCGAAAAAGTCACGAAATGATCCCGACGGGATCCCGGATGGATCCCCGAAAACCACACAGAAATGATGCCGAAAGGGTCTTCAAATGACCCCGAAAAAGTCCCGAAATGACCCCGACGGTATCACGAAAATAAACCAGAAATGATGCCGATAACCCCAAATGATCCCGAAATAGTCCCGAAATGACCCCGACGGGATCCCGGACGGATCCCGAAAACCAACCAAAAATGATGCCGGAAGGGACCCCAAATGATCCCGAAAAAGTCCCGAAATGACCCCGATGGGATCCCGGACGGATCCCGAAAACCATCTTGAAATGATGCCGGAGGGTACCCCAAATGATCCAGAAAAAGTCCTGAAATTACCCTGACGGCATCCCGGACGGATCCCGAAAACCATCCAGAAATGATGGCGAAAGGGTCTCCAAATGATCCCGTATTAGTCCCGAAAAAGTCCCGAAATGACCACGACGGGATCCCGGACGGGTCCCCGAAACCATCTTGAAATGATGCCGGAAGGTACCCCAAATGATACCGAAAAAGTCCTGAAATGACCCCGAAGGGATCCCGGACGGATCCCGAAAACCATACAGAAATGATGGCGATAGGGTATCCAAATGATCCCGTATTAGTCCCGAAAAAGTCCCGAAATGACCACGACGGGATCCCGGACGGGTCCCCAAAACCATCTTGAAATGATACCGGAAGGGACCCCAAAGGATCCCAAAAAAGTCCCGAAATGACCCCGATGGGATCCCGGACGGATCCCGAAAACCATCCAGAAATGATGCCGGAAGGGACCCCAAATGATCCCGTATTAGTCGCGAAAAAGTCCCGAAATGACCAGGACGGCACCCCAAAACCATCTTGGAATGATGCCGGAGGGTACCCCAAATGATCCAGAAGAAGTCCTGAAATTACCCTGACGGCATCCCGGACGGATCCCGAAAACCATCCAGAAATGATGGCGATAGGGTCTCCAAATGATCCCGTATTAGTCCCGAAAAAGTCCCGAAATGACCACGACGGGATCCCGGACGGGTCCCCAAAACCATCCAGAAATGATGGCGAAAAGCTCCCCAAATGATCCCGTATTAGTCCCGAAAAAGTACAGGAATGTCCCCGAAGGGTTCCCAAACGAATACCGGAAACCATCCAGAAATGATACCGAAAGGCTCCCCAAATGATCCCTTATTAATCCCGAAAAAGTACAGGAATAGCCCCGACGGGATTGCTGACAGATCCGGAAAACCATCCAGAAATTATGCCGGAATGGACACCAAATGATCCCGAAAAAGTCCTGAAATGGCCCCGATGGGATCCCGAACGGATCGCGAAAACTATCCAGAAATGAAGCCGGAAAGGTCCCCAAATGATCCCCTAATAGTCCCGAAATTACCCTGCTGGGATCCCGAAAACCATCCAGAAATGATGCCGAAAAGCTCCCCAAATGATCCCGTATTAGTCCCGAAAAAGTACAGGAATGTCCCCGAAGGGTTCCCAAACGAATACCGGAAACCATCCAGAAATGATACCGAAAGGCTCCCCAAATGATCCCTTATTAATCCCGAAAAAGTACAGGAATAGCCCCGACGGGATTGCTGACAGATCCGGAAAACCATCCAGAAATTATGCCGGAATGGACACCAAATGATCCCGAAAAAGTCCTGAAATGGCCCCGATGGGATCCCGAACGGATCCCGAAAACCATCCAGAAATGATGCCGAAAGGCTCCCCAAATGATCCCGTGTTAGTCCCGAAAAAGTGCAGGAATAGCCCCGACGGGATTCCTGACGGATCCGGAAAACCATCCAGAAATAATGCCCGAAGGGACACCAAAAGATCCCGAAAAAGTCCCGGAATTACCCCGACGGGATCCCAGACGGATCCCAAAAACCATCCAGAATTGATGGCGGAAGGGTCTCCAAATGATACCGTATTAGTCCCGAAAAAGTCCCGAAATGACACCGACGGGATCCCGGACGGATCCGCAAAACCATCTTGTAATGATGCCGGAAGGTACCCCAAATGATCCCGAAAAAGTCCCGAAATGACCCCGATGGGATCCCGGACGGATACCGAAAACCATCCAGAAATGATGCCGGAAGGGACCCCAAATGATCCCGAAAAAGTCCCGCAATGACCCCGATGGGATCCCGGACGGATGCCGAAAACCATCCAGAAATGATGGCGAAAGGGTCTCCAACTGATCCCGTATTAGTCCCGAAAAAGTCTCGAAATTACCACGACGGGATCCCGAAAGGATCGCGAAAACTATCCAGAAATGAAGCCGGAAAGGTCCCCAAATGATCCCCTAATAGTCCCGAAATTACCCTGCTGGGATCCCGAACGGATCCCGAAAACCATCCAGAAATGATGCAGAAAGGCTCCCCAAATGATCCCGTATTAGTCCCGAAAAAGTACAGGAATGTCCCAGAAGGGTTCCCAAACGGATACCGGAAACCATCCAGAAATGATACAGAAAGGCTCCCCAAATGATCCCGTATTAGTCCCGAAAAAGTGCAGGAACATTCCCGACGGTATTCCTGACCGACCCCGAAAACCATCCAGAAATTATGCCGGAATGGACACCAAATGATCCCGAAAAAATCCCGAAATGGCCCCGATGGGACCCCGAACGGATCCCGAAAACCATCCAGAAATGATACCGAAAGGTTCCCCTAATGATCCCGTATTAGTCCCGAAAAAGTACAGGAATAGCCCCGACGGGATTCCTGACGGATCCGGAAAACCATCCAGAAATTATGCCGGAAGGGACCCCAAGTGATCCCGAAAAAGTCCCGAAATGACCCCGGTGGGATCCCGAACGGATCCCGAAAACCATCCAGAAATGATGCCGAAAGGCTCCCCAAATGATGCCGAAAAAGTGCAGGAATGGCCCCGACGGGTTCCCAAACGGACACCGGAAACCATCCAGAAATGATACCGAAAGGCTCCCAAAATGATCCCGTATTAGTCCCGAAAAAGTACAGGAATAGCCCCGACGGGATTCCTGACGGATCCGGAAAACCATCCAGAAATTATGCCGGAAGGGATACCAAATGATCCCGAAAAAGTCTCGAAATGATCCCGACGGGATCCCGGACGGATCCCGAAAACCAACCAGAAATGATGCCGAAAGGGTCTCCAAATGATCCCGTATTAGTCGCGAAAAAGTCCCGAAATGACCCCGACGGAATCCCGGACGGATCCCGAAAACCATACAGAAATGATGGCGAAAGAGTCCCCAAATGATCCCGTATTAGTCGGGGAAAAGTCTCGAAATGACACCGACGGGATCCCAGACGGATCCCGAAAACCATCCAGAAATGATGGCGAAATGGTCTCCAAATGATCCCGTATTAGTCGCGAAAAAGTTCCGAAATGACCCCGATGGGATCCCGGACGGATCCCGAAAACCATCCAGAAATGAACTTGGAAGAGACCCCCAATGATCTCTCCCTGATTGGGAGTATTCTCACTTCATAGACGGTGTTCTGGGGACATAAGAAGACAACCCGTGGCGGTTCTGAAGGCAGTATTTTGGCAGGCGTGTAGCTTCTTCCAGTGGGTAGTCTTTAGGCTTGTCGACCATATCGGGGACGCGTAGCATGCAATCGGCTGGCCAATTCCTTTGTAAGTGGTAATGGGCGTTTCTTTATGATTTCCCCAAGTACTGCCAGCAAGAGATTTGAGGATTTTATTACGGCTCTGGATTTTCGGTACAATTGCGGTTGCATGCCCATCAAAATGTAGATCCTGATCGAACATCACACCCAAGATTTTGGGGTGTAAGACAGTCGGCAGCGTAGTGCCATCGACGTGGATGTCCAACCTGGTCGACATTGGCCGTGCCCGTGTTCTAAATAAGGTCGCCGATGATTTGGTTGATTACAATTTCAGGTTTCGCGATGCGAAAAAACTGGAGAGATCAGGGGGATAGCAGTTTATTTTATTACAAAGCTCATCTATGTGTGCGCCTGGGCCTGTGGCCATTGTTGTGTGTCATTTCCGTAGAAAACGATAGTGACTCCTTCTGGTGGTGAAGCTAGCATAGATATGTAGAAGTTAAACAAAATGATTCGAACCCAATCCATTTTCTTTCGACACCGTTCATTATTCCGAGCCATACATCAAGGCAGATGTGATGAGCGACTTGTAGAGCATGACTTTTGTTCGTCGAGAGTGGGCTTGCATTTCAATTGCGTACTCAGTCCAAAGTAGCAGCTGTTAACAAGCGCTAGTATTCAATTTATTTCGCTGTTAATGCTGTTTTCCGGGTAAGCGAAGTCCTTTACAGTCTCGAATTTATATCTGTCAACATTGCCAAGAATTTTAGTTTCATCCCTTTTCGCCGTACCAAATTCATTTCTTCCAATTTTATTTAAATTTAATTTATATCCTCGCTGTTCGTTCCACTTAGTCTAAGGTAAACAATTTTCTTTAACAATCTGTCTTAAGTATTGAAGCAATACCAGCTTCCGCCATGGGCTGATATTACATTTACATAAAAAACTCAAAAACAATGGACTACTCACATCTACGAAGCAACATACATATTAACTTAACAAAAATGAAAGTGGAATAATTTAAGTTTCCGCCCGAACGATAATAGGAAAATAGGACGAACATAGAAGATAATACCAACCCCACATGGGCGTGGAAAAAAGTGACAAAAACTATTGTATTTCCCCCAATGGACATGTCAGCACCTAGACAAATTGCAGCCTATGAGACACACACACATAACAAAATTCAGCGCTGTTTTGTACTGCTAAAAGCTTTGACAGGGGATGTGACAAGAAAGCAGATATTTCCATTAGAGGCTTTTTATAGTGTCCAAATCAGCGGCTGAATAGAACAAAAAAGCAATGCAAAAGTAAACGTGTCCTGATTGCATTTGGAACTGTCTTCCGCTGTGTCTGTAGATAAAACACCTCGCGCCTACACCGTAATGAAATCACACCCCACTATTTTCTACGTATTAAAGTACCATCAGACGAACACAAAACCACATGTTGCGCGTCCAAAGCTTCAAAGCGACTTCCATCATTTTCCTTCATCAATTTTACTTCTCATTTCATCTTTTGTAGGACTTTGCCAGAGCTCACATTACCTTAATATTTTCTGTTGTTCGATGAACGAAAACTAGCGCATAGAAAGCGAATTTGTGTACTATATTCCAGAGTTTGTTTAGCAAATGCACCAAAGCAAACCAGCACCACCACCAGGTACACTGAGCTACTGCCACTCAAGTGAACCATACGAATTCCTATTGTGCCAAGTGCTTGTAGGGCATTCGATGTTTGCGTATTGCTTTGTATGATGGTGGCCTTTTAGGTTTGATTAGGGCGTATCAAATGTCAATGCTTTCACCCGGAAATACCCAAAACAGGAAATTGAACAATAAAACGAGCATAATTTGGTTGTGGGGGTATTGGCTGGGTGGTAGTTGAGATGTAGCAAAACAAAAGCTAAATAGTAAAGTAGAAAACTTTGTGCGGTTGTACGTATGTATTTGGATGGTGACTGATAGGAGGAGGGCGGTATAGCTTTATAAGACTTCATTATTTTACGACTGCAATGAGCTCGAATAATAGCCAGCGAGCAATGGGCAAGTTGAGTAGTACTAGCTTGTGTAAAAGGAATAAAACTGGACGCGTTTGTGATGTATCGGAATCTATTCATAGGCCACGCAGCACGAAAACAGCGGATAACGTCCAAACAGCTGGAATCAGTAGGCATAGTAGGAAACTGGATGGGATAGAGCAAAGGCAGGGATCAGAAACTAGGGAGCTAAGGCCGAAAGCAGAGAACGTGATTTTACCTCGTGACAGGGCAAAGATAAAGAAGTGGCCGGCCACTTGTATGCTACGCGCCCTCAATATGTCGGCGAGCCTAAAAGAAACACACTGGAGGGAACAGCAGGCCCGTCAAACTGCGGTCCTCAAAACTGCCGCAGATATGAAGACGGTGCAGCAAATAAAAGCCTAGGCAAGGTCATTTTATGTGAATGGACGAGGACGCTCCGGCTCCATATATGTGAGTGGACGAGGACGCTCCTTCTACCCGAGCGGGTTAGGGGGCTTAGAATATACCCACGGTAGGTACGCCTGTCGTAAGAGGCGACTAAAATACCAAATTGATTCAAGGGGTTACCAGCGCAATAGATAGCGTCTCCAACCCAATTGTCAACCTCACCTACCCGTGGCGAATCTTGTTACATTAACAGCCGAGGCTGTGGCGACACCGAACTCCTGATGGATCTTGTGGGTGGGAGGGCGGAATGACCTAAAAGGTTTCATATGGTTATACCAAATCTTTCCCGAGATGTTCGGGCTAGTACCTTTATGGTGCTTGTTACCGGAACGTACCGGATCTGCATCCGGCAAAGGACGATCCACATCGATAACACTCGCCAAGACCTTCGGGGAATGTCCTTATCGCTGCGACAACGATAACAACAGGACGCTCCTGCCAAGAAAGTATTTCAATCGGAAACCTACACTGAATGGGTAAAGGCAGGTGGAGGAAAACTTCACAAACCTTCGAGCTCCTAATAGGCGTCAGTTATCGCTTTAGATTAGGTTTCGGTTTCTGCTACGATTTAAGGTCGGATTGTGCTTGAGTTTCAGTTTAGCAGTGGGCTTCAGTTTGAGGTTTTGTTTTCGACTACTGATTAGGGCTCGAAAATTATACTAATTACAGCAGAAATACATCGTCGTCGAATATTCCGTACCAGACTCTATTCGTAAATCATGGGCTTTAAGTTATATAGTTATAAACCTAGACTGTATCCTAACACAATACAAATTTCTTACAAAGCCAAGGCTAAGGAGTTCCTATTTAGTGATCCTTCCAAATAAGTGGCTTTGTGTCTCTTTTCTTTAAATAAAACTCATCCCCTAACACATAGTTCTTCATACGTCAAATGAAAGTTTCGTTTTCAAAGTAATAATAGCTTTGCGATATATCATGGCCGTAAGGTCATTTATCCCTGTTTCGCGATATCTGATGACAATTGGGGGGGCACCGAAAGAGTTTACGCCTTCATCTCTCTGCCCCTCTACTCTCTGTGAAGTTTTGCTCCTCCTCTAGTTCCTAATACGGCGAGTCGATAGGAATCCATCCTAGGCCGGAGGGTCTTCGTTCGATGACGTGGATTAAGGAGGCAATAATCCATGATTTCAACTTTCTTGAACTAAAAGCCCTCTTAAACGTGTACCCTAATGGACATGTTACGAGCGAGTACTTTTGGTATTTTAAAACGAATAATGAGACATAATCCTGTTAACCAGATTGCATGAGATTATTTGCAACAAAACGTTTGCCTTTTAAGCTTCTCTTATACATTTTTCAGTTTAACCGAAAACTTTAACATCCCAAACTCAATTCTATGTGCCCATTAGTGTGTCAAGAGCTCTGTACAAAATGGTGGAGTGTAGCGAAAAGTACTCCCTAAACATAGAACAGCCATAGTTAAGGACTCACCCTTTTTTTTGGATGTGCCAAGAACTTGTTCAACAACAACTAATGCAATTATGTGTAAAGATGTCAACGCTGTTGTTGTTAACTTTGTTAGCTATACAAACTCGCTACGTTATGAATGTCAGTATTTTTGTTGCTTTGTGTTTTGTTTTATTTTGGTTGCCCTTTTGGCAAGGGATAAGTTTTGCATGAAAGCAGCAAATAGAAGGACAAAGTGCCGACATGACATTTGGTAATAGCAAATGTTTCAAAAGGGCTTATAGAGAGTAACAATGTTGTTGTTATTATTACATTTAATGCGATTACAACAGGTATGACAGAAAGTACTACATATGTACTATGGCTGCACAAAGCGATTGAGCGAAGCGTTCTTAAAGTCTATCCAGACTGCACTTAATTGCAGCTCGAAATTTTTTCACTACTTAGTTCGCGGAGTGCTCTGTCCACTCAAAGCATCTTAGCTAATTTGGCTTTTACCTTAATTCGCCACTGGGTTCAGAGTGACCTCACATCAAATGAAATGGATCGCCCTCAAATCTGTACGTATAATTTGACGTAATTCGGCTCTTGGTACGAGGCTGAATTATGAATGAAAAATTCCGTGTGGACATTGTATAAAAACATAGAGACAAACGCCTTGTAGAGAGGGCCTATTGGAATAACAAACTTAAAAGTTTTTATAAATATGTCAAATAAAATCAATGTAAGACGCGATATCCTCCGAAGAGATTTTAGGCCGAGCTTCTCTTCCAATTTGCGCCGTGCTCCTTTTAATTTTTCCTACAATTTGGCGGGACGGGACCTACTTGTTTTATGCCGACTCCGAACGGCATCTGCAAAACAGATGAGTTTTCATTGAGAGCTTTACATGACAGAAATACACTCGGAGTGCTTGCCAAACACTGCCGGGGGCGACCGCGCTTAGATTAAATTTTTTCGAATTGAAAAACCTTGTTTCAAAAATTTTGATGTTGCTCCGGGGTGTTAACTCAGGATCTTCGGTGTGGTAAGCGGAGCACGCTACCATCATACCACGGCGGCCGCACAATATAACATATCGAATCATAATATAACATAACATAACAGAACAGAACATAACATAACATACCATAACAGAACATAACATACCACAACATAACATAACACAACATAACATAATATAACATTACATGACATAAGTTAACATAAAATAACATAAATAAACGTAACATAACATAACATGACATAAAATAGCGTTACATGACATAACATATTGTCACGGATATTAGCATCACTAAGCTATACCATCATTAAGGCGATGCTAAGGCCATACTAAGCGATATTTACGTCAATAATCAAATCATGTATACACATATATAAGGCAGCCGAGAGATGTCACACACAGATGCATTTACTTATACGCCTATATGTGCGCGAGAGACTGTAAACTACAAACATTCACATCAATATTTCAATTAGAGTTGGGTCATTTCGTTCTGAACTTGTTCAATTGACCGTGTCTCTCAACTGAACAAGTGAACTAGATCTTCGATTTCTGTTCTTTTTGTTCTTTTAGTTCATTTGTTCTTTTAGTTCGTTTTATCTAATGTTATTCTTTCTCTCTTCTCGTTCGCGAACATTGTAAATTCATACATACATACGCAGAAATTCACAGTGAGCACCAATGTCGATGATGACACTTACACTAAAGATATGTGTGGTCATCTTTGTGTGACACTGCTACAAAAATATATGTATGGTCTATTTATGAAAAACATGTTTTATAAGAAACTAATCATTACATTTATTAAACTTCAATATATACATATATTACCTTATTTATTCATTACTCATTTAAATATACCTTCACAAAGCATTGCTGCATACACACCCCCATCTATACTTGTTGGCTTTTTTCGCGGGTGCGAGCAGCATTGATCAAATTTGCTTGAAAAAAAAAGAACAGATGAACAAAAAGAACAACTTGTTCGTTCATCAGAAAAAGAACGAAAGATTCGAATCTCTGAAATGAACGAAAAAGCACAACTCTAATTTCAATCATTATGTCCACACATATGTAGGTACACGCAGCTGAGAAGCAAGGCACAACCATATGCAGACATCTTATTTGAGATGCTCCTAAATGAAGGCAATTATAATTGTGGAAGTGTCGCTCACACATACAAGCATGGGGTATGAGGGAAGCTATAAAATCGTGAAATTTTAGTTATAGCTGAGAAGTTTGAGAGCTCATGGACAATGCTAGTAGATTCTAGAAGATGCGAACGAGGAAACCAGAGATTGTAAAAGGCCGCAGATGTAGAGGCGCTGGAATTCAGTTTGATTTGAGTTGTCAAGCAGTTTCGACTAAGACGCTATCTAGCGAGCAAGAGCAGTATTATTTTGTATAGTAGAGTTTCATTTGAGCTATCAATCAGTTTGGTTATTAAGCAAGCTATTCGTTGCACAGTTTGAGTGTTATTGTGAAGTTGAATTTAATAAAGGCCATTTTGTATTATTACAAATTGGAGTTATTTATTCAACAGTTTAGTGATTCGAACTTAGCAGAGGATTGCAAATAAGAGGATTTGCAAGCAAATTCGTTACAATATAATAGCAAAAAATAACATAACATACCGAATCTGCATTCGGAAAAGCACCATCAACATCAATAACACTTCCCAAAAACTTCGGGGAGTATCCTTATTGCTACAACAAAAACAGTTGTAGGTTATTGTAACTATATCAGATACAGGCTGATAGGAATAATGCCCGAAAATACCACCGAAATATCCAGTTGACGATTAAAGGCTTCAGGATCGTCCCAGATTCCTGCAAATATGAAAATGGCGACCTGATAACTTATGTACAGAATCTGCTTAAGTTATGTAGAAAGCGATTCTCCTCATGCGTCTTGCGAGGGAGAAGGCGTGCCCGATACCCTAAACACTAGGGCGGGTCGATTTAAAATTCGCTTATTGCTCTGTGAAAATCGTATTCTAAGGATCAAAATAAGAAACTTTGCAGAAGGAACCATACCTCTAAAACGAATTCTCATGTTCCCCCCTCCTTTGGGTCGAACTTTTGGGTAGGGGCTACCTGCTGTGTCTTGTTGTGGCTTAAAAAAAACAACACAAGCAATTTTACGATCTGCAATTGTGTCACAGTGATACCTTCATTTTTTAAATCGGTTGAATAAAAAACCCACACAACTATGTTTACGACATGCAAATGCATCACAGTGATGCCTTGGTTTTAAAAGGGGGTTGTAAAAACGCTAATTTCTAATAATTTTTTTTAATTTCTTTTCTATTACTAAGTTAAATTCATTTTTTCATTTACATATGTTCTGACTAAATAAATTTCTAAAGAGAAAAATAAACTCCAAAAAGAAAAAACATAGGCATTTCAAAGTGGGGTTTTTCAAAATTTGCCCCTACGACCCAAAGGGGTGGACATCAGAATTCGTTTTAGAGGTATGGTTCCTTCGGCAAAGTTTCTTATTTTGATCCCTAGAATATGATTTTCACAGAGCAATGTGCGATTTTTTTGCCACCCCACAAATCGACCCGGCCTACTAAACACCGATGACGGGACTTTTCAAAACCTGACTAAGGCGAAGCAAGAGGGAGACAACATCACGGCTAAAGAATGACAAGCTATTGGGTAACGATGGACTACCCGCCGAGCTTATCAAAGGCAGATGCGTAGACATGGTAACCACCTATGCAAGATATGGTGGGGCGAGCGTATACCCCAGATTGGAATTTAAATGTGCTTTGCTCAATCTACAAGAAAGATGATCCTGCAAACTGTGCAACTAATTGATAACGGGGAAGACTCAGGAAGGGAAAATCGACACTCACCTTCTATTTGTCTACTTCAAATCAACCTTTGATAGCACGAAATGAAGTTGCTTGTATGCTGCTAAGTCTGAATTTAAGTTCTAATCAAAGTAATTAAGGCTCTGGCAAATGACGTTGCACCATGCTACTAACTAGTTACGTAAGGAATGGAAAGGAGCTCTCTGGGCCATTCGAAACCAGAAGAGACTTCAGACAAAGTTACTCCCTTTCATGCGGTTTTCTTTTACCTGATGCTGGAGAAGATAATTCTAGCATCAGATTTAAATCTTGATGGCACAATCCATTAAAGGAGCGTACAATTGCTGGCGTTTGCTGCTGAAATTGATACCTTTGGCCTTAACGAGCATACGTGGAGTTCTGTCTTCTCTGGAACAGATAAAAAAGATAAAAATTTGGGGCTTGTGGTAATTGAGGGCAAGACGAAGTACTCGCTGTCATCCAAGAAATAATCGACGCATGCTCGTCTAGGCAACAACGTTACTGTGAAATGAATATACATTGGAGATGGTGAAGGACTTCATATATATAGGAACAAGCAAAGTCCTCTCTTTAAAAGCCGCTCATCTTGCCCTAGTGTATGGCTCGGCGCCATGGACGGCGTCGAAATGAGATGAGATGGCTCTTGGATTATTCGAGAGAAAGGTTTTCCGGAGGATTTATGGTTCTGTCCGTTATTTCAATGTGGAGTATCGTATAAGGTTTAGTAATTGGGTTTATGACCTCTACGCAAATAAAACGTTAGCGCAGCGAATAAAAGTCTAGTCTAAGGCGTGTTACGCGAATAGGCGAAGACGCCCAGGTCAAGAAAGTATTTTAAACGATACCACACTTTGAAAGCAGAGCAAATGGGGGGCCTCCACTTAATATGGAGGAGGAAGACTTGACCTACCTTGATGGGCGCCAGTTAACGCGAAAGAGGGATAGCTTGCGTCACTTGTGAGGAAACGACGAAAAATGCTTGGGCTGTTAGCCAATCAAAGGTCCACAAAGTTGGGTTGGTACACTCATCATCCAATTCATACTCTTACAATATTGTAAATATCTCCATTTGTCTTTACAATTCAGTGCTACTACTTTACTGTCCATAATATCAGCAGTCGTCCTGCAAAGGTTCAATGCTAAAAGCTCGTGAATGTGGAGTAAGTCCTTTATACATATATATGCGTGAGCTCAACTATTTATTGATGGCATTTGCGAAACTCGAAACAGTGTCCATCTATAGAACTTAGGCCCACGCCATTTTAAAATACTCATTAATACCTTTCATTTGATATCCATATCGTACAAAATAAATTCTAGAGTCACCCCTGGTCCACCTTTATGGCGATATCTCGAAAAGGCGTCCACCTATAGAACTTAGGCCCACTCCCTTTTAAAATTATCATTAACACATTTCATTTGATACCCATATCGTACAAACAAATTCTAAAGTCAGGCCTGGTCCACCTTTATGGCGATATCCCTAAATGGCGTCCATCTATAGAACTATGGTCCACTTCCTCTTAAAATACTCTTTAATACCTTCCATTTGATACACATGTCATACAAACACATTCCAGGGTTACCCTAGGTTCTTTTTACAACATGGTGATTTTCCCTTACTTTGTCTCCACAGCTCTCAACTGAGTATGTAATGTTCGGTTACACCCGAACTTAGCCTTCCTTACTTGCTAAGTCAAATTTTAACAAGTAAGGAAGGCTAAGTTCGGGTGTAACCGAACATTACATACTCAGCTGAGAGCAATGGAGACAAAATAAGGAAAAATCACAATGTAGGAAAATGAACCTAGGGTAAACCTGGAATGTGTTTGTGTGACATGGTTATCAAATGGAAGGCGTTAAAGAGTATCTTAAAAGGGAGTGGGCCATAGTTCTATAGGCGGACGCCATTCCGGTATATCGCCATAAAGGTGGACCATGGGTGACTCTAGAATGTCTTTGTACGATATGGGTATCAAATGAAAGGTATTAATGAGTATTTTAAAAGGGCGTGGGCCTAAGTTCTAAAGATGGATCAGGGGTGACTCTAGAATTTGTTTGTACGATATGGGTATTAAATGAAAGGTGTTAATGAGGGTTTTAAAAGGGAGTGGCCCTTAGTTGTATATGTGAAGGCGTTTTCGAGATATTGACCAAAATGTGGACCAGGGTGACCCAGAACATCATCTATCGGGTACAGCTAATTTATTTATGTATGTCATACCACGAACAGTATTCCTGCCAAGATTCCAAGGGCTTTTGATTTCGCCCTCCAGAACTTTTTCATTTTCTTCTACTTAATATGGTAGGTGTCACAACAATTTTACAAAGTTTTTTCTAAAGTTAAATTTTGCGTCAATAAACCAATCCAATTACTATATTTCATCTCTTTATTCATATTTGGTACAGAATTAAGGCATTTTTTTCATTTTGCGTAATTTTCGATATCGGAAAAGTGGGCGTGGTCATAGTCGAATTTCGGCTATTTTTAATACCAAAATAAAGTGAGTTCAGATAAGTACGTGAACTAAGTTTAGTAAAGATATATCGATTTTTGCTCCAGTTATCGTGTTAACGGCCGAGCGGAAGGACAGACGGTCGACGGTGTATAAAAACTGGGTGTGGCTGCAACCGATTTCGCCCATTTTCACAGAAAACTGTTATAGTTATAGAATATATTCATCTACCAAATTTCACAAGGATAAGTAAATTTTTGTTCGGCTTATGGCCTTAAAAGTATTCTAGACGAATTAAATGAAAAAGGGCGGAGCCACGCCCATTTTGAAATCTTCTTTTGTTTTTGTATGTTGTTGCGCCATATAATTACTGAAGTTGAATGCTGACATAATTTACTTATATACTGTAAAGATATTAAATTTTTTGTTAAAATTTGACTTTAAAATTTTTTTTTTAAAGTGGGCGTGGTCATTCTCCGATTTTGCTAATTTTTATTTAGCACACTTATAGTAAAAGGAGGAACGTGCCTGCCAAATTTCATCGTAATATCTTTAACGACTGCGAAATTACAGCTTGCAAAACTTTTAAATTACCTTCTTTTAAAAGTGGGTGGTGCCACGCCAATTGTCCAAAATTTTACTAATTTTCTATTTTGCGTCTTAAGGTCAACGCACCTACCAAGTTTCATCACTATATCCGTTTTTGGTAATGAATTATCGCACTTATTCGGTTTTTCGAAATTTTCGATATCGAAAAAGTGGGCGTGGTTTTAGTCCGATTTCGTGCATTTTAAATAGCGACCTGAGATGAGCACGAACCTATATACCAAATTTCATCAAGATACCTCAAAATTTACTTAAGTTATCGTGTTTACGGTCAGATCATTTTGAAGTCTATATCGATCTCGATTAGTTTATGCCCTTACGGATTACCGTTATGCGAACAAAGTTAATATACTCTGTGAGCTCTGCTCAGCTGAGTGTAACAAAAAATTTAATATCTTTACAGTATATAAGTAAATTATGTCAACATTCAACTCCAGTAATTCTATGGCGCAACAACATACAAAACAAAAGAAGATTTCAAAGTGGGCGTGGCTCTTCCCTTTTTCATTTAAGTTGTCTATGATACTTTTAATACCATAAGTCGAACAAAAAATTGCCCGTCCTTGTGAAATTTGGTAAGGGCATAACTTCCATGACGATAACTGTTTTCTGTAAAAATGGGCGACATCGGTTGAAGCCATGCCCAGTTTTTATACAAAGTTGACCGTCTGTCCTTCCGCTCGGCCGTTAACACGATAACTTGAGCAAAAATCGATATATCTTTACTAAACTTAGTTCACGTACTTATCTGAACTCACTTTATCTTGGTATTAAAAATGGGCGAAATCCGACTATGACCACGCCCACTTTTCCGATATCGAAAAATGAAAAATATGCCATAATTCTATACCAAATACGGAAAAGGGTTGAAACATGGTGATTGAATTGGTGTTTTGACGCAAAATATAACTTTAGAAAAAACTTTGTAAAATGTGTGTGACACCTACAATATTAAGTAGAAGCAAATGAAAAAGTTCTGCAGGGCGAAATCAAAAGCCACTGGAATCATGGCAGGAATACTTTTCGTGGTATTACATGTACTGAGTCACCCTGATCCACATTTTGGTCCATATCTCGAGAACGCCTCAACGTATACAACTAGTGGCCACTCTCCCTTTTAAAGCCCTCATTAATACCTTTAATTTGATACCCATATCGTACAAACACATTGTTGAGTCACCCTGATCCACTTTTATGACAATATCTCGAAAAGGCGTCCACCTATAGAACTAAGACCCACTCCCTTGTGAAATACTCTTTAATACCTTTCATTTGATTTTATTTTCGTACATGATGAAGGAAAATCGTTCCAAAAAACCATTTGTGTGTATCCATGAAAAAGACAATTTTGTTTCCAAAGCTCTCAGCTGAGTAAGTAATTTTTAGTTACACCTGAACTTAGCCTTCCTTACTTGTTTATATAACCGCATTAA
The DNA here is from genome assembly GCF_040869045.1 of Eurosta solidaginis. NCBI lineage: Eukaryota > Metazoa > Arthropoda > Insecta > Diptera > Tephritidae > Eurosta > Eurosta solidaginis. The sequence goes on from NC_090322.1 coordinate 43,370,416, forward strand.
TGCAAACAAAGAGAAACAAGGAAATGCAGCTAATTGTGGCTAGTAAAAGGATGCGAAGGTTTCACGCTGGAGCTTAGGTATGCTCGTGGTATAATGTACAAAGGAAGACGGAGTGTTGGAAGCAAAGAGTGAAAGAAAGATTAGTTTGTCAGTGATGAAATTACATGTGGACATTTTAAAATGCAGTTAAATTAATGTCATTAGCTTTTTTCTTTGAGATTAAAACAGAACAATACTTATTGCTTACGCTCAATCTATAGCGGTTAGGTTGAACTTAACTTTTTGATATCAAATCGGTAATTTTCCTATAAGCGATAACTTTTGCAATAACATCTATATGACCTTTTTCTAATAAATCGATAACAAAGCGATAACTTTTCGATAAGCAATATATATTAGTTTTGGATAAGACATAGATAGCTTTTCGTTAAATTTGATAGCTTTTTTACAGTTTATCGCTAACTTTTCGATAAGTACTCCTTAACTTTACGATAAACAGTGAACAGCTTTTCGATAACATTCGATAACTTTTCAATTAATAATCTATAAGTTTTCGATAGGACATCGATCAGTTTTGCATAACATTCGATAACCTTTTTCAAAGCTTATCCATAACTTTTCTAAAAAGAATCGACAACTTTTCGACAAGTCATCTATAACTTTTCGATAACAAGGATATGAATTTCCGATTTTATTCGATACTTTCCGATAAGAAATCGGTAACTTTTCGATAACCTTCTTAATGCTCAACGATAACTTTTCTATGAAGAATTGATCGTTTCTCGATAACGCCCGATACTTTTTTTAAAGCGTATCAATAACTTTTCTATAAAGAACCTACAACTTTTTGATAAAAAATCGAGAACTTTTCGATAGCAAACCGATAGTTCGTCTACGAAAAATCAGTAATTCTTTGCTAACCTTTATTATCGATAGATAATTTATAATTCCGCGATAACAAATCTATAAATTGTCTATGCCTCGTCCGTAGCACGGCTATAACAAATCGATTATTTATCGATAACAAATCTTTGGAAAAATAAAAAATTTAGATAGCGCCATCCGGTTCGGTTTCTATTTCGATTTCGCTATCGGGTCTGCTTCCGGGTTCAGTTGCGTCCCGGTTCCGGGTTTGGGTTCCGTTCCGGTAATGGTACAAGTATGGGGTTTGGCTCCGGGTTCGGTACCGGGTCTGCGTTCGGTTTCAGTGCCGGGCTCAGAACCGTACCTGTTTCGGTTTCGGGTTCGGTTTCTGTTTAGTTAAGTTTATTTCCACCTAATATTTTTATCGTTTAAAATGAGATCCTCGTAGTATTGTGTGTAGTAGGTTAAGGAAAATGGTGAATATCGGACCAGCATACGGTCACTACAAATCAAACAAGTAAGGAAGGTTAAGTTCGGGTGTAACCGAACATTACATACTCAGTTGAGAGCTATGGTGACAACATAAGGGAAAATAACCATGTAGGAAAATGAACCGAGGGAAACCCTGGAATGTGTTTGTATGACATGTGTATCAAATGAAAGGCATTAAAGAGTATTTTATGAGGGAGTGGGCCATAGTTCTATAGGTGGACGCCATTTAGGGATATAGCCATAAAGGTGGATCAGGGTTGACTCTAGAATGCGTTTGTACGATATGGGTATCAAATGAAAGGTATTAATGAGTATTTTAAAAGGGAGTGGACCTAAGTTCTATAGATGGACGCCTTTTCGAGATATCGCCGTAAAGATGGACCAGGGGTAACTCTAGAATGCGTTTGTACGATATGGGTATCAAATGAAAGGTGTTAATGAGCATTTTAAAAGGGAGTAATACTTAGTTCCATAGGTGGACGCCGTTTCGAGATATCGCCATAAAGGTGGACCAGGGGTGACGCTAGAATTTGTTTGTGCAATATGGGTATCAAACGAAAGGAGTTAATGAGTATTTTAAGAGGGAGTGGGCCTTTCTGGACCAGGGGTGACTCTAGACTTTGTTTGTACGATATGGGTATCAAATGAAAGGTGTTAATGAGTATTTTAAAAGGGAGTAATCCCTAGTTCCATAGGTGGACGCCGTTTCGAGATATCGCCATAAAGGTGGACCAGGGGTGACGCTAGAATTTGTTTGTGCAATATGGGTATCAAATGAAAGGTATTAATGAGTATTTTAAAAGGGAGTGGACCTAAGTTCTATAGATGGACGCCTTTTCGAGATATCGCCGTAAAGATGGACCAGGGGTAACTCTAGAATGCGTTTGTACGATATGGGTATCAAACGAAAGGAGTTAATGAGTATTTTAAGAGGGAGTGGGCCTTAGTTCTATAGGTGGACGCCGTTTCGAGATATCGCCATAAAGGTGGGCCAGGGGTGACGCTAGAATTTGTTTGTGCAATATGGGTATCAAATGAAAGGTATTAATGAGTATTTTAAAAGGGAGTGGACCTAAGTTCTATAGATGGACGCCTTTTCGAGATATCGCCGTATAGATGGACCAGGGGTAACTCTAGAATGCGTTTGTACGATATGGGTATCAAACGAAAGGAGTTAATGAGTATTTTAAGAGGGAGTGGGCCTAAGTTCTATAGATGGACGCCGCCTTTTCGAGATATCGCCGTAAAGATGGACCAGGGGTAACTCTAGAATGCGTTTGTACGATATGGGTATCAAATGAAAGGTGTTAATGAGCATTTTAAAAGGGAGTAATCCTTAGTTCCATAGGTGGACGCCGTTTCGAGATATCGCCATAAAGGTGGACCAGGGGTGACGCTAGAATTTGTTTGTGCAGTATGGGTATCAAATGAAAAGTATTAATGAGTATTTTAAAAGGGAGTGGACCTAAGTTCTATAGATGGACGCCTTTTCGAGATATCGCCGTAAAGATGGACCCCGGGTAACTCTAGAATGCGTTTGTACGATATGGGTATCAAACGAAAGGAGTTAATGAGTATTTTAAGAGGGAGTGGGCCTTAGTTCTATAGGTGGACGCCGTTTCGAGATATCGCCATAAAGGTGGGCCAGGGGTAGCTCTAGAATTCGTTTGTGCAATATGGGTATCAAACGAAAGGAGTTAATGAGTATTTTAAGAGGGAGTGGGCCTTTCTGGACCAGGGGTGACTCTAGACTTTGTTTGTACGATATGGGTATCAAATGAAAGGTGTTAATGAGTATTTTTAAAAGGGAGTGGGCCTTCGTTCTATAGGTGTTCGCCTTTTCGAAATATCGCCATAAAGGTGGACCAGGGGTGACTCTAGAGTGAGTTTGTACGATATGGGTATCAAATTAAAGGTATTAATGAGAGTTTTAAAAGAGAGTGGTGGTAGTTGTATATGTGAAGGCGTTTTCCAGATATCGACCAAAATGTTGACCAGGGTGACCCAGAACATCATCTGTTGTATACCGCTAATTTATTTATATATGTAATACCTGCCAAGATTTTAAGGGTTTTTTATTTCGCCCTGCAGAACTTTTTCATTTTCTTCTACTTAATATGGTAGGTGTCACAACCATTTTATAAAGTTTTTTCTAAAGTTATATTTCGCGTCAATAAAACAATCCAATTACCTTACCATATTTCATCCCTTTTTTCGTATTTGGTATAGAATTATGGCATTTTTTTTCATTTTTCGTAATTTTCGATATCGAAAAAGTGGGCGTGGTCATAGTCGGATTTCGTTCATTTTTCATACCAAGATAAAGTGAGTTCAGATAAGTACGTGAACTGAGTTTAGTAAAGATATATCGATTTTTGCTCAAGTTATCGTGTTAACGGCCATGCGGAAGGGCAGACGGACGACTGTGTATAAAAACTGGGCGTGACATCAACCGATTTCGCCCATTTTCACAGAAAACAGTTAATGCCATAAAATATATGCCCCTACCAAATTTCAAAAGGATTGGTTAATTTTTGTTTGACTTATGGCGTTAAAAGTATCCTAGACAAATTAAATGAAAAAAGGCGGAGCCACGGCCGTTTTTAAATTTTCTTTTGTTTTTGTATTTTGTTGCACCATATCATTACTGGAGTTGAATTTTGACATAATTTACATATATACTGTAAAGATATTAAATTTTTTGTTAAAATTTTACTTTAAAAAAATTTTTTTTTTAAAAGTGGGCGTGGTCCTTCTCCGATTTTGCTAATTTTTATTAAGCGTATATATAGTAATAAGAGTAACGTTCGTGCCAAATTTCATCATGATATCTTCAACGACTGCCAAATTACAGCTTGTAAAATTTTAAATTACCTTCTTTTAAAAGTGGGCGGTGCCACGCCCATTGTCCAAAATTTTACTAATTTTCTATTTTGCGTCATAAGTTCAACTCATCTACCAAATTTCGTCGCTTTATCGGTCTTTTGTAATGAATTATCGCACTTTTTCGGTTTTTCGAAATTTTCGATATCGAAAAAGTGGGCGTGGTTATAGTCCGATATCGTTCATTTTAAATAGCGATCTGAGATGAGTGCTCAGGAACCTACATACCAAATTTCATCAAGATACCTCAAAATTTACTCAAGTTATCGTGTTAACGGACGGACGGACGGACGGACGGACGGACATGGCTCAATCAAATTTTTTTTCGATCCTGATTATTTTGATATATGGAAGTCTATATCTATCTCGATTCCTTTATATATGTACAACCAACCGTTATCCAATCAAACTTAATATACTCTGTGAGCTCTGCTCAACTGAGTATAAAAAGATTAAAAAAGTGCGCACATACCGCTAAAAGATAGCTTTCAAATCTTATTTGTGAATATTAGCTTAACAGACCTAAGATTTAACTCGTTGTCAAAGCATCTGCTTAGTAGGCTTCTGGCAAAAATTGAAACACCATCAGGAATTAAAATGAAACTGTTGAGAGATATCGTCCCACCCATTCCACTGTGTGCTCCAGAGATTCGTGCAAAACACTTCAAAATTAAGAACTATCTGCACGGAAAGCAGCTCCTCTTAAAGACGCCCCGCTTAACGGAATCAGTCAATGATAGTCGGAACAGTCCCCATACACCAAAAATAATGGAAATGGGTGAAACGCTTATATGACATGAAAACGGAAAAATTGAGAATAAGTAGATATACAGCAGGACTAATCACAGCAGTCAAACCATGGAACACCGCCACGTTAGCGGGGGTATCTACAAAGTAACTCAATCGGTATTTGGGTTCGAAAATACCTATGTTGAAATACAAGCCAAAAGCCCTCAACTCACTATTAAGCCAGTATTGACGACTTTCAATTGAAGTTCGATGATTTAATAGCAAAAATGATGAGAAGGTTGAAACTTTCACCATGAAAGTGGGCAAGCAAGCAGGCCATACCTTACTTACTTACTTAACTGGTGTTTAATCGTTTAAATAGTTGTGGCGAGGTGAATACAAAAGTGTCATGCATTATGATAGCCCATTGTCCGACAAATGTTCAGTAGCTGAGCTCTTACCGAAATTTCTTCCAACTCCTAATGAATTTTTTATATCTGAAACAGGAGCTTTTCTGTATTTTGTATCCAGTTTTGTGCACCTTTTTGGAAGGAAGGAAAGATGGGTCTTAGTGGAGGTGTCGCAACCAGCCTTAGTGAGCCCATCTAACTCAGCTGGCAGGCACAAACAGTGCTTTCGCTAAGCCGCGCTGTTTTTGCCAGTTCAAATATCCGATTGCTACGTTTCATATAACAGGAAGCAGTGTTATTAACTTAAATGGATATTAGGACAAATCAAAGCGCTTCAAACTATTATGAATAAAATTGATTTCAATTCATACGAAATTTTAAATTCGCACACTAAAATTAAATTGAAAAAATTGCGCCTATTTGTCTCGAGTTAATGCCAAAGAATAAAAACTTTTGGCTGCGCTATAAGGAAAAAAAGTTTATATTTTCACACTACATTAAGCGCATTGATATCGACGTAGACGCATACAAAGGACCACAAACCCTGTAATCAAACTGACAAGTTTTGATCACAACTAAGACCAGTCCCACTCTCACCTAGGCAGTCAGCTTACTCCCTTTCTTATAAACAAACATTAGAGCAAAAGGAAGTGTACAACCTTACTTTGTTAATTGGCGCCTTACCGCTTCTGCTTTGTGCTAACTGGCGCTCACCAAGTGTAGTCAAATCGTTTTTGTCTGATCCTCCCAGCAGAGTAGGGGCCGCCCTTTCCCTCTGCGTCCCTAGGAGTGTTACAAAAATAATCCTATTTCGGCCGAAGCATCTTCTTGCCAAATAAATGCAGTCCTTTACTATTTCTAAATAATGGCTGCCAACAGTGACGCGGTTGCCAAGAAGCAAATGCGCTGACTCTTTTCTGGATGACACCAGGTACTTACTTTTGCCCACATTCACCATCCAAGGTGCGTTGGTTGCGTCATTTCCCAGTTTCTAGTAAACCTACGCCAAGATCTGTGCGCCTATCCCTCTTTCACTTGATTGAGCTACTGTACGAGCTGGCGTAAAAGATGTCAACCAAATCATACCAACCGCAGCTAGCTTCGCAAACTCAATGCTTGTATGGGTAGATGGTCATAGGAATATTGAGGGCACACCAACATGCAAAGGCAAAGGCGCTGCTCGATCCTGCGGAGGCGGTTGATATACATTACACGATTACATCAATTAAAAGAAACTAACATGACAGATGCAAGGATCTAGCGGTCTAAAATTAGTACAAAATACGTTAACATAGGGCCTAGTACATTGGTCGAGTAAAAAAGTCTTTAGGATCACTACCACATTTACAGGGGCTGCGGTGGGGAAGGCTGCAAAAGAAAAGTTGCGCAGTATGTCTATGGGATCTTCAGAAGGTAACTAAATGCTCTGTAAAAGGTAACAGCAGGTTTTATGTCTACGTACATTGGTTTGAACGGAACACCGGTTAGCCATACTAAAACAGCAGCAATTGTTGCCAGCAGAATGTACATCAAAATGATGTCCCGTGCACTACGTATCTGGGCAGGAAGCGTAGCAACAAACCAATTATCATTTTAATTCAGGTTAAGGAAAGAAATAAACAGAGCTTAAACACCTTACAATCAGCTGTTCGCGACGAGAGTTAAACAAATAAAACATTTCCAGACATTCTCATTTCCCTTGTCCGTGTTATGAGCAACAATTTTTTGTAGAAGTTCCGCTAGAATGGCATCTACTTTGCTCAAAAATGCCATCCGTCTGCGCACTTTCTATAAATTTTCATCGATTGCCATTAAAATCATTCCTTTCAGCTTGAGGTAAAAGAACTAGTCCGCTACGCTAGCGACTGCGAAAAACTGCTCTCGGAACTTTTATTGAGAGCTGAGGGAGGGTTTAAATTACAATAACGGCAGGTGTAGGTTGGTAAATTGTCGACCTTGAGAGAAAGCTCTGTTGGAGTAAAATAAAAAAAAAAAACAAGTACGGAAGGCTAAGTTCGGGTGTAACCGAACATTACATACTCAGTTGAGAGCTATGGAGACAAAATAAGGAAAATCACCATGTAGGAAAATGAACCTAGGGTAACCCTGGAATGTGGTTGTATGACATGTGTATCAAATGGAAGGTATTAAAGAGTATTTTAAGAGGAAGTGGACCATAGTTCTATGGATGGACGCCATTTAGGGATATCGCCATAAAGGTGGACCAGGGCTGACTCTAGAATTTGTTTGTACGATATGGGTATCAAATGAAAGGTGTTACTGAGCATTTTAAGAGGGAGTGGGCCTTAGGTCTATCGGTGGACGCCTTTTCGAGATATCGCCATTAAGGTGGACCAGGGGTGACTCTAGAATGTGTTTGTACGATATGGGTATCAAATGAAAGCTGTTAATGAGTATTTTGAAAAGGAGTGATCCTTAGTTCCATAGGTGGACGCCGTTTCGAGATATCGCCATAAAGGTGGACCAGGGGTGTCTCTAGAATGCGTTTGTACGATATGGGTATCAAATGAAAGCTGTTAATGAGTATTTTGAAAAGGAGTGATCCTTAGTTCCATAGGTGGACGCCGTTTCGAGATATCGCCATAAAGGTGGACCAGGGGTGTCTCTAGAATGCGTTTGTACGATATGGGTATCAAATGAAAGCTGTTAATGAGTATTTTGAAAAGGAGTGATCCTTAGTTCCATAGGTGGACGCCGTTTCGAGATATCGCCATAAAGGTGGACCAGGGGTGTCTCTAGAATGCGTTTGTACGATATGAGTATCAAATGAAAGCTGTTAATGAGTATTTTGAAAAGGAGTGATCCTTAGTTCCATAGGTGGACGCCGTTTCGAGATATCGCCATAAAGGTGGACCAGGGGTGTCTCTAGAATGCGTTTGTACGATATGGGTATCAAATGAAAGCTGTTAATGAGTATTTTGAAAAGGAGTGATCCTTAGTTCCATAGGTGGACGCCGTTTCGAGATATCGCCATAAAGGTGGACCAGGGGTGTCTCTAGAATGTGTTTGTACGATATGGGAATCAAATGAAAGGTGTTACTGAGCATTTTAAGAGGGAATTGGCATTAGGTCTATAGGTAGACGCCTTTTCGAGATATCGCCATTAGGGTGGGCCAGGGGTGACTCTAGAATGTTTGTAGGATATGGGTATCAAACGAGAAGTGTTACTGAGCATTTTAAGAGGGAGTGGGCATTAGGTCTATAGGTGGACGCCTTTTCGAAATGTCGCCATTAGGGTGGGCCAGGGGTGACTCTAGAATGTGTTTGTATGATATGGGTATCAAATGAAAGATTGTAATAAGTATTTTAAAAGGGAGTAATCCTTAGTTCTATAGGTGGACGCCTTTTCGAGATATCGTCATTAGGGTGGGCCAGGGGTGACTCTAGAATGTGTTTGTACGATATGGGTATCAAACGAAAGGTGTTACTGAGCATTTTAAGAGGGAATGGGCATTAGGTCTATAGGTGGACGCCTTTTCGAGATATCGCCATTAGGGTTGGCCAGGGGTGACTCTAGAATGTTTGTACGATATGGGTATCAAACGAAAGGTGTTACTGAGCATTTTAAGTGGGAGTGGGCATTAGGTCTATAGGTGGACGCCTTTTCGAGATATCGCCATTAGGGTGGGCCAGGGGTGACTCTAGAATGTGTTTGTACGATATGGGTATCAAATAAAGGTGGTAATGAGTATCTTAAAGGGAGTAATCCTTAGTTCTATAGGTGGACGCCTTTTCGAGATATAGCCATAAAGGTGGACCAAGGGTGACTCTAGAATGTTTGTACGATATGGGTATCAAACGAAAGGTGTTACTGAGCATTTTAAGAGGGAGTGGGCATTAGGTCTATAGGTGGACGCCTTTTCGAGATATCGCCATTAGGGTGGGCCAGGGTGACTCTAGAATGTGTTTGTACGATATGGGTATCAAATGAAAGGTGGTAATGAGTATTTTAAAAGGGAGTAATCCTTAGTTCTATAGGTGGACGCCTTTTCGAGATATCGCCATAAAGGTGGACCAAGGGTGACTCTAGAATGTTTGTACGATATGGGTATCAAACGAAAGGTGTTACTGAGCATTTTAAGAGGGAGTGGGCATTAGGTCTATAGGTGGACGCCTTTTCGAGATATCGTCATTAGGGTGGGCCAGGGGTGACTCTAGAATGTGTTTGTACGATATGGGTATCAAACGAAAGGTGTTACTGAGCATTTTAATAGAGAGTTGGCATTAGGTCTATAGGTGGACGCCTTTTCGAGATATCGCCATTAGGGTGGACCAGGGGTGACTCTAGAAAGTTTGTACGATATGGGTATCAAACGAAAGGTGTTACTGAGCATTTTAAGAGGGAGTGGGCATTAGGTCTATAGGTGGACGCCTTTTCGAGATATCGCCATTAGGGTGGACCAGGGGTGACTCTAGAATGTTTGTACGATATGGGTATCAAACGAAAGGTGTTACTGAGCATTTTAATAGGGAGTTGGCATTAGGTCTATAGGTGGACGCCTTTTCGAGATATCGCCATTAGGGTGGGCCAGGGGTGACTCTAGAATGTTTGTACGATATGGGTATCAAACGAAAGGTGTTACTGAGCATTTTAAGAGGGAGTGGACATTAGGTCTATAAGTGGTCGCCTTTTCGAGATATCGCCATTAGGGTGGGCCAGGGGTACCTCTAGAAAGTTTGTACGATATGGGTATCAAACGAAAGGTGTTACTGAGCATTTTAAGAGGGAGTGGGCATTAGGTCTATAGGTGGACGCCTTTTCGAGATATCGCCATTAGGGTGGCCCAGGGGGGACTCTAGAATGTGTTTGTACGATATGGATATCAAATTAAAGGTATTAATGAGGGTTTTATATGCGAGTGGCCCTTAGATGTATATGTGAAGGCGTTCTCGCGATATCGACCAAAATGTGGACCAGGTGATCCAGAAAATCATCTGTCGGGTACTGCTAATTTATTTATATATGCAATACCACTAACAGTATTCCTGCCAAGATTCCAAGGGCTGTTGATTTCGCCTTGTAGAACTTTTTCATTTTCTTCTACTTAATATGGTAGATGTCACACCCATTTTACAAAGTTTTTTCCAAAGTTATATTTTGCGTCAATAAACCAATCCAGTTACCATGTTTCATCCCATTTTTCGTATTTGGTATAGAATTATGGCATTTTTTTCATTTTTCGTAATTTTCGATATCGATAAAGTGGGCGTGGTTATGGTCAGATTTCGGCCATTTTTTATAACAAGATAAAGTGGGTTCATATAAGTACGTGGGCTAAGTTTAGTAAAGATATATCGGTTTTTGCTCAAGTTATTGTGTTAACGGCCGAGCGGAAGGACAGACGGTGGACTGTGTATAAAAACTGGGCGTGGCTTCAACCGATTTCGCACATTTTCACAGAGAACGGTTACCGTCATAGAGTCTATGCCCCTACCAAATTTGAGAAGGAATGGTAAATTTTTGTTCGACTTATGGCATTAAAAGTATTCTAGACAAACCAAATGAAAATGGGCGGAGCCACGCCCATTTTGAAATTTTCTTTTATTTTTGTATTTTGTTGCACTATATCATTATTGGAGTTGAATGTTGACATAATTTACTTATATACTGTAAAGATAGTAAATTTTTTGTTAAAATTTTACTTAAAAAAAATTTTTTTTTTTAAATGGGCGTGGTCCTTCTCCGATTTTGCTAATTTTTATTAAGCCTACATATAGTAATATGAGTAACGTTCCTGCCAAATTTCATCATAATATCTTCAACGACTGCCAAATTACAGCTTGCAAAAATTTTAAATTACCTTCTTTTAAAAGTGGGCGGTGCCACGCCCATTGTCCAAAATTTTACTAATTTTCTATTCTGCGTCATAAATTCAACTCATCTACCAAGTTTCGTCGCTTTATCTCTCTTTTGTAATGAATTATCGCAATTTTTCGGTTTTTCGAAATTTTCGATATCGAAAAAGTGGGCGTGGTTATAGTCCGATATCGTTCATTTTAAATAGCGATCTGAGATGAGTGCTCAAGAACCTACATACCAAATTTCATCAAGATACCTCAAAATTTACTCAAGTTATCGTGTTAACGGACGGACGGACGGACGGACATGGCTCAATCAAATTTTTTTTCCATCCTGATTATTTTGATATATGGAAGTCTATATCTATCTCGATTCCTTTATACCTGTACAACCAACCGTTATCCAATCAAACTTAATATACTCTGTGAGCTCTGCTCAACTGAGTATAAAAAAAACAAGTAAGAACGGGACTGTCTTCGGCTGTGCCGAAGACTTCATACCTTTCATGAATGGGGCTGAACAATAATCTTATCCTGCTCGTAATCTCCGAATAATCGGATGTATAAGATAAGAAATATATAGTGAACAGATCTACATACCTTAACGATTTTTAAGATAAATATAAAATAAACAAGTAAGGAAGGTTAAGTTCGGGTGTAACTGAACATTACATACTCAGTTGAGAGCTATGGTGACAACATAAGGGAAAATAACCATGTAGGAAAATGAACCGAGGGAAACCCTGGAATGTGTTTGTATGACATGTGTATCAAATGAAAGGCATTAAAGAGTATTTTATGAGGGAGTGGGCCATAGTTCTATAGGTGGACGCCGTTTCGAGATATCGCCATAAAGGTGGGCCAGGGGTAACTCTAGAATTCGTTTGTGCAATATGGGTATCAAACGAAAGGAGTTAATGAGTATTTTAAGAGGGAGTGGGCCTTTCTGGACCAGGGGTGACTCTAGACTTTGTTTGTACGATATGGGTATCAAATGAAAGGTGTTAATGAGTATTTTTAAAAGGGAGTGGGCCTTCGTTCTATAGGTGTTCGCCTTTTCGAAATATCGCCATAAAGGTGGACCAGGGGTGACTCTAGAGTGAGTTTGTACGATATGGGTATCAAATTAAAGGTATTAATCAGAGTTTTAAAAGAGAGTGGTGGTAGTTGTATATGTGAAGGCGTTTTCCAGATATCGACCAAAATGTTGACCAGAGTGACCCAGAACATCATCTGTTGTATACCGCTAATTTATTTATATATGTAATACCTGCCAAGATTTTAAGGGTTTTTTATTTCGCCCTGCAGAACTTTTTCATTTTCTTCTACTTAATATGGTAGGTGTCACAACCATTTTATAAAGTTTTTTCTAAAGTTATATTTCGCGTCAATAAAACAATCCAATTACCTTACCATATTTCATCCCTTTTTTCGTATTTGGTATAGAATTATGGCATTTTTTTTCATTTTTCGTAATTTTCGATATCGAAAAAGTGGGCGTGGTCATAGTCGGATTTCGTTCATTTTTCATACCAAGATAAAGTGAGTTCAGATAAGTACGTGAACTGAGTTTAGTAAAGATATATCGATTTTTGCTCAAGTTATCGTGTTAACGGCCATGCGGAAGGGCAGACGGACGACTGTGTATAAAAACTGGGCGTGACATCAACCGATTTCGCCCATTTTCACAGAAAACAGTTAACGCTATAAAATATATGCCCCTACCAAATTTCAAAAGGATTGGTTAATTTTTGTTTGACTTATGGCGTTAAAAGTATCCTAGACAAATTAAATGAAAAAAGGCGGAGCCACGCCCATTTTTAAATTTTCTTTTGTTTTTGTATTTTGTTGCACCATATCATTACTGGAGTTGAATCTTGACATAATTTACATATATACTGTAAAGATATTAAATTTTTTGTTAAAATTTTACTTTAAAAAAATTTTTTTTTTAAAAGTGGGCGTGGTCCTTCTCCGATTTTGCTAATTTTTATTAAGCGTATATATAGTAATAAGAGTAACGTTCGTGCCAAATTTCATTATGATATCTTCAACGACTGCCAAATTACAGCTTGCAAAATTTTAAATTACCTTCTTTTAAAAGTGGGCGGTGCCACGCCCATTGTCCAAAATTTTACTAATTTTCTATTTTGCGTCATAAGTTCAACTCATCTACCAAATTTCGTCGCTTTATCGGTCTTTTGTAATGAATTATCGCACTTTTTCGGTTTTTCGAAATTTTCGATATCGAAAAAGTGGGCGTGGTTATAGTCCGATATCGTTCATTTTAAATAGCGATCTGAGATGAGTGCTCAGGAACCTACATACCAAATTTCATCAAGATACCTCAAAATTTACTCAAGTCATCGTGTTAACGGACGGACGGACGGACGGACGGACGGACGGACGGACGGACGGACATGGCTCAATCAAATTTTTTTTCGATCCTGATTATTTTGATATATGGAAGTCTATATCTATCTCGATTCCTTTATATATGTACAACCAACCGTTATCCAATCAAACTTAATATACTCTGTGAGCTCTGCTCAACTGAGTATAAAACAGATCTAGTGGGCTTTTAAGCAATTTGGTAAATATTTCCACTCTAGTCCCAAACTAGTACTATTTCTGAGTAGTTTCCTATTTCACGCATGAGCATCACAGAAACGTGTCTAGCTTGATACATGTGATATAATGCAAATGCAGTTTAATGCTTACGATATGATGTCTGCGACATAAACAGAAATATTGGCGCCGGAAGCGCCAGGCGTATCGCAATGACAAAGCAATAATGTTGGAAGGATGTGCTCGGTGTACAAGTGCATGTTGGGTTAAAACAACAAGTAGTGTTTAAATATTAAATAACAACAACAAAAAATAGTATCGCAAATTCGAAGATAAAAATAAAGCGATGCACAGAAGCATCACCATGCAAAAACGACAATGAGTGTTAATGAAGAAAGAGATGTACTTATACGATTTTACATTTGTGTAGCATACATTGAGGCGTCTATGATGTAGCTGCAATTGAATGCTTTCCCACTACACTACACCTTTTCTAGTCTAGGCCTAGTCAAAGCGTATTGGAACTATAAAATTTTGAAAAATAAAAAAAAAACAATTAACTTTACCATAAACATTTTCGAGCTTTTCCGGCTCTTTATCGGTAGCAAAATTACCATCGCGGTTTTTTATTGGTTTCTTGTTGGCTTATTATCGCCTGCTTACAGAAGTATTATCGATTTTATATATACATTTTTTCAGTATCAGTTTCATGCCGAATCGTGGAGTCTTCAATAACAAATTAAAAACATGTCAATAACAAGTTGATGATACTCCGACAGCAATTCGAAAACTTTGCGTTAACAAATCGATAACTTATCCATTAGGTTAGGATAACTTATCAAATAGGTAACACTCCCATAGCAGACCGACATCCTTTCGATTACAAGTCGATAACTTTTTGATAACACATCGAAAACCTTAAGATAACATATCGATAATTTTTCGATAGTTAATCGATAACGAAACGACAAATTTTAGATACAATTTTTTTACAAATCGATATCTTTTCGATAACAAATTGTAGCTTTTTAATCACATATCGATAACTTTTCTATAAATAGTCATTAGGTTCAAGAAAATAAATCGACTACAATCCAATAGCTCGTTAGATAATAAATCGACAACTTGTCTACAACACACCGACATCAAGCCGACAACTCGTCGATGGGAAATGATCGTTAACCAATCGATGAGACTTAGGTTTCAAATAGATAACATCCCGCCGATCTCAGACTCGGCTACGTTTCAGTTTTGACTTCTTATCTTTCCTTTCTCTCTATTTCGTTTCGTTTCATATCGCTTCCTTTCCTTTTCTGTCCTTTCAGTTTATTTTCTTTTATTTTCTTTTCTTTTCATTTCTGTTCTTTTCGTTTCTTTCCTTTCCTTTTCTTTCCTTTCCCTACCTTATTGGATGATATTATGCAAGTAACCGATGACAATTATTCAGAGCAGAGGCGGAGAAAGATGAAAAGAGGTAGCAGTTTTATCAGCTCCCATCTGGAAACTCTGCCAAAACAACACCGTTGCTACAGTTCCCTTTCTAAGACCCATCAGTCTTTCGTTTTCCCTAAAAAATTTCGAGCGGCGTATCTGTACACGCGGAATATATTTTCTCGAAAGTCACAGGTCGCACCGCTGGTTTAAGGAAACGGGATTCTTTGGGCACTAAGAATTGTCTTGGGTTCTTTGGTTAGAGATTACATTGGATAGGAAACTGTCTTGAAGGACTAAAGTTCGGGGATATGATAAGGATAGTCTCAATACCCTTATACTTCTGTAGGAGGGTCATCAGTAAGAGCTAGGGATTGTTTCCAAAAGTAGCACACTGGTTTAGGAGATGCTAGTCAAGCGAGTCTCGATCTATAGGGTGATGGTTTGGCATGGCGCACTCGGGGAGTATAAGATAAAATTAGTTTTCTTTGAAGTGCATCTAAAAAAAAAAATGTAAGGCGCGATAACCTCCGAAGAGATCTAAGGCCGAGCTTCTCTTCCAATTTGCGTTGTGCTCCTCTTGATTTTCCCTACAAATTGGCCGGACGGGACCTATATGTCTTTTGCCGACTCCGAACGGCATCTGCGTGGCAGATAAGTTTTCACTGAGAGCTTTTTATGGCAGAAATACACTCGGAGCGCTTGCCAAACACTGCCGAGGGGCGACCCCGCTTAGAAAAATTTTCTTCTAATTGAAAAACCTTATATCTAAAATTTTTATGTTGCTTTTCCCGGGGTGCGAACCCAGGGCATACGATGTGGTAGGCGGAGCACGCCACCATCACACCACGGCGGCCGCCGTTGGCATTAAATGTCTTGCCATTGGGGTTTGGAAAAGTCAATTGAGGTTTATGCGTCAGTTTTAATGCATTGAAAGCCAGTTCTTGCTGCAGCTGCATGGAGGATGATGATGAGGAGGAAGTCTCGAAACGCTTAGTGCCATTCTTTATATCGGTCTTGCTCAAAACTGTACCGTTGCTAGCAACGATTCTCCAAGTAGTCAGAGCTTACCTCGTCGTTATTTTATGTGATACAAAAACGGACCTCCCTAATGTCCAAATGTTATAACCTGGGTACCTATCACGCATTCTTACTTAACCCTGTTGGAATTCGAGGCCTTCCAGCGATCTTCAACAAGATGTGATCTTTTTTGTAGAACTAGATGTTGAGTTTAAGTTGTGCCTCATAAATGCACCCAATCTAAATAACCCCTCTCCTACTCCTTTTTATATGAACAGTCTTAGTGCGTGAAATCATTTTCATGTTTTTCCTTCTCATTGAGCACAAAAAGTTATCTGCTATTAAATTAATGCAAACATGAAAAGCATAGCGCTATTTTAGGCGCAAGACATGATTGTGGCTGTTACATGCGAGTAATTTAAGCTAAAAACTTCTAAGGCAAACACATAAATATTTTTTTAGCAAAATTTAATTATAGTCAACATTAGAAAGCAATAAATTTTCACTTGGTTTACAAATACTTAAAAAAGGTTTCGTTGCGCCTTAAAATATGCTACACTGAAATAATTTTTCCTTTTAATGCTTGAGGCGCAAGAAAAAATAGGGCTCATAGAAGTATATAGGCTGAAGTAGTTAGTTCACTGCTAAACTTTTATAACATACATATGTATATGTAAGTAGACAGCACCGCTTGTAAGTACGCTTTCTCACTTCAAACGCGCAAAGACGCACTACAGTGTTAACCGCACCACCTCCGCAATTATTTGCGTCAGCGCCAACGTACTTGTGTTCTTACCATTTAATTGTTGCCACAACTTCACATTTTCGTTGAAAATTAAAATATTTCAACATGCCAAGTCAAATTAAATTGCAATTTGTGGCTTAATTTATTTTACGCCTCAAGGTATGCTACAAAACAATCAGACCACGCAAGCGCTTATTCAATCGTAGACCTAGTTTTGATTTTTGTTGTTGTTTGAAGAAAAACTTGTAGCTTTCATATAAAAAGATGTTAAGCAATTACCGACAGTTTCCTAACAAAACATGGCGTGCTTTTGTCTATTAGTTTCGGCATGCCCTCAGGCTCAGAATAAGATTTGAACTCACTAGCAGATTTATACCGAAATATTTTGCTTGAATAAAACCATTGACTTCTTTATCGAAACGTTTGATTTTTTGAGGGAAAGAGCTGCAGATTAAGTCGCCTTATTGGATAGGCAGGTAGGTGTGAATAGCAAACGTAGATTTTCAAGACACTCCGGATATAAGTAAAACCTCATTGTCGTACCAAGAGATACGTTGTTATCCCTTTTCAAGCCAGCCAACAAGCTTAATAAGTATCAGCAGGTCGTTTATTACAGATTTGGCTTGCTGGCTTAAGTCCTACAAGACTAGAGCGGTGAGGCAGAGATGAGAAATTGATAGAGAGAGAAATTTGTCGGGAAGATATGAGCTTGATTCAACATCGCTACTGCAGTTTCTGGATTTTTGTAGGCGTGTTTAGTCATTCCGCATTTCAGTGAAGACTTACTATCCGCAAATATTTGTGTTGCATCCAGTACCTCCTGCCCTGTTACTTCTGGAATTTCCATACCTTCGAGGTCCTCACTTTCATAAGTCCAGTAATATTGTGTCCCCAAAAGAGTTTCTACGATTCTTCTCATCATTATCGGGCATGTAGGCTACTCTGATTTCCGCTCTTTATTTTTCGCCATCGCCGTTCTGGCGTTTTGTTTTAATAAAGGAGTCGAGGACCATTCCCGAACTGACTTTTACTGTATTGATTGGAGATTTTATTTTACTGTTTCGGTTTTTAGAGCAGTCAGCTTGAATTGGAATGCCTCTCTTGTAGGCTTTTTACTTTCAAACGACTTTAATGACTACAGCGACACCCACAAATCCAATTTAAAGCAAAAAATATTTTGGGAGTCAAAAAATTAAACACTCGCATCAGTATATCCTGCGTCTCTATTTAAAGCTTTGTAATTTTTCCAAATATAAATTCCATTGCACACGCTGCCAATTGCCAGCAGCCGAGCATGAAACGGATGCTAGACTTCACACGCGTCAGACAGTTGGATGTGTAAGAGCTCATAAACACTCACATACCTTACAGGCCTCACATATACACATTTTGTTTATTGCAGATTTTGTTTATTTTGTTTATTGCCATTGAAAGGTTTGGTCCTACCAGTTCATATGCAAAACGGCTGCCAATGTTATACACTGTCGGTTCTACAACAACAACGAGCAAGGAGAAACATTTGATAAACGCAGTTGATATGCAGAGCAAATGAATGGAAGTTAGATGGTTAGTAAATTGATGGTATGAGTTATCCAAAAAAATGGGGTTAGTACGCCCAAAAGTATGCAATGTGAATAACTGAGGTATGTTATTATGCTGCGGAAGCACTCAAGTTCGTGATGAAGTTTTGTTATTTTTAAGTTCACAACAGTTCGCATTTTGTTTTTCCCCCATTTTTTGCTCTTTTTTCTATTTTCGTTGTAGTTGTTTTTGTTTTGTAGGGCTGCTCCATTGTTGTGCTTATTTTGTAATTTTATGCGCTTCACCTATACGCTGCCTGCTAAAGTACCCACCGACGAAAGCAAAAGAAGTAGGAAGTAAAGGTAACAATAAAAGTGTGAAACAAAAGCGTACTCAAATAAAAACGAATGAAAAAGCGGCAAGGCATAGAAGGGATATACGGAAAAGCTCACAGTGGTATGTCGTGCAGTCAGTGCCAAAACCTTTCGAGCACTTGGGCTTATTTCACTTATGTCGGCCTTCAGCCAATGCCCATTGCACTTTAACCATCCATTGCGATTAAAAGCACCCCATGAAGAAGGAAATTGTACTGTATAGCACCGGAGTGCCTGATAACCATCCACAGGAACTTACTTACATCAACCGTAGGGTAAAGCCAAAAATCGAAGCATTATATGTATACGTGCGCCAAGTTTTACAAATGCGCGTTTAACCTTTTAAAGATAGGATGTTAAGGAAACTAACGAGTCTTAAAAAGAAAAATGTCTCGCTGACGTCAACTTGATTGAGTTCTGAAGCTAGAAATCCTCAAACTAAAATAAAATAAATGTAAGGCGCGATAGCCACCGACGAGATTTTGTGCCGAGAGTCTCTAATTTTTCTTACAAATTGGAGGGACGCAATCGACATGTTTGTGCCGACTCCGACCGGCATCTACAATGCAAATGAGTTTTCACTGAGAGCTTTTCATGCCAGAAATACACTCGGAGTGCTTGCCAAAATACTGTCGAGGGACGACTGCGCTAAGAAAACTTTCTTGTAATTGAAAAATTGAACCCAGGATCTTTGTTGTAGTAGGCGGAGCACGCTCCCACCACACCATGGCAGCCCCCGCCAAATTGAACTTGAAAATTTACTGCTTGTTCACGTAGTGATTCTTTACCGAATTCAACAAAGTAGGCATAGCACCTGAGATCCTGCGATCTCTACAACTTTTTTTAACCCTAAAAGATCCAAGACAAGCTGTAAATCATATTTGTGGACTCCATCTGTTCGGACAAAGAGAAGTTGCTGAACCAGACAAGCACTAAGCAGCTCATGGCTGATGAGGCCAACGACTATCTTATGCTAAAGCAATTGGGATTTGCCTTAGGTGAACAACTCCGTAAGTTGATGTATTAAATTTGGAGTAAGAAACTTCTTGTCACGTAGTGGGTTTGTTTAAGCCTGGGGTTTATGATTTAGGGCCTCGAATATTCATTGTGTAAGTACTAAATCGTTCTAGAGGTGGTAGATGAAGCTTTATGGTGCTAGTTACAGGGACGTACTGGATCTATATCTTTTTCGCTGCAACAACAACAAAAGGACCAAGTAGGCACAGAGGGTAATTATAGCCTTCCCAGATCTGACCTCGGCATGCCTCTTCCAGTTCAATCTTATGCCCATGAAAACTCCAAGCTCTTTATTTTGCGGTGAAATTTCTAGCTTCACCCAGTTTAATTGCTGTGGTTTGAATGATGGTATTGTGGAGAATGTTAACATCATTAGGCTGTTAGTAAATAATCACGCAATAGCAAAAGCATGAAGCAGCCACTCTTATGTGCCTATCTCGAAGATCTTTGCCAGCAGCCTCTTACGTAATTAATAATTTTTGTCTTCTATCAGTAAACTATTTTGAGGACTTGGGAGTCACGATAGATGCTAAACTTAGTTTCAACCTTCATATTAATGCTACTGTCAATAAGGCTAGAGGTGTTCTTTCATACGTGGAACGGTGGTCCAAAGAATTTAGTGACCCTTATGTAACTAAAGCCCTTTTCATCACCTTAGTTAGACCGATACTAGAATACGGATCAATAGTCTGGAATCCACAATATCGAGTTCATGCAGATAGACTTGAATCAATACAAAAGCAATTTCTACTTTTCTCTTTAAGGAATTTTCAGTAGGACTCTGCGTATAATCTTCCACCTTATACTAGTCGGTTAAAGCTTATCAATCTTCCAACTCTTGCAAGTCGTAGAGAAATGCTAGGCGTTATATTTATGGCTAAACTCCTGAATGGACTGATTTCTAGTCCAATTCTTTTGAACGAAGTAAATTTCAACGTCCCATCACGGGTGTCAATACATTACAAACCTTTTCTTTTGAGTCAGTGTAGAACTAATTTCGAATTAAATGAATCTTTTCGGTGTTTGTGTCATGATTTTAACACTCATTCTAATTCATTTGATATAACGGATTCACTTTTTACCATAAAGAAAACTGTCTTATCCTATCTTAACTCTTAACAAACAAAAAAAAAAAATCAAATAAATTAAAAATGTTCACTTATTTAACAATGTAGTATATATATGTATAATTTCTATGTAATTTCTAACTGTTATGTATAGTACTCAGCTGATGATTTTTATTCTGTAGCTGAGCAGTTTTAGATCTCGACGCTTAACAAACCTCCGCCTATCAACAACTCGGCAATAACAAATCCGTGCGTCATGCGGATGCGCCCCTCGCGCCGGTCGGGCGGGCTTTGGAGGGTTTAATCCGTTGGGTATTATTATTATTATTATTATTATTATTATATACATGTCCACATTAAAGCTAGCAACACTTATGTAGAAAGCGACGAAGAGATATCTCTCAAACGCACGCATGTAGTCATCAGCCGAAGTAGTTACTCACACATACACACGCATATGGCTATAAACTACAAATGTACACGTATTTAGCTGGTAATCAAGCATGAGCTACAAGGGTTCTAGAAGGGGAAACGTCTAGACATTAGTAGAAAATGCGGACGAAGCAGTAGAGAGTATAAAAGCGGCGCAAGCTGAGGAATGATTAATCAGTTTGATTTAAACACGCTATCAGTTGCGAAGTGAAGTGTAATTGTGAAGTATGGTTTTACTACTCTCAAAGTAGTATTATAAAGACCATTTTGCAACACAGAATATTGAAGTGATTTATTCAACAGTTTAGCGAATCGAGCGTTAGCAGAAGGTTTCAAATAAGCGGAATTTCCCTTAATTCGTTAGAATATTTTGTAGCGCTTGGTAAAAATAGTTATCTTTGTCTTCACAGTATGTACCTTGAAGCTGTTTGCACGAACCGGTCCTCTCCGGAGATAAGTGTGGCCTGCAGCAGTTCTCCTATAGTATGAATATATTTTGCTGGTTGATGTTAGAACTATGTCAGTGGCGTAAGCTATTAATTTGCAATTGGCCTTTCTAGAACCAATAGTAAGGTCTGTACTGTTAGATTTGACAGTAGACGTTATTGAAAATGTTCGTGAATGGCTTCTATTTAAAAATATTTCGGAGAAGCCTGCGCAGAAAGATGTGAACTTGCAGTCTTAGGCGCCATCCGTGGTGTGGTGGTAACGTGCTCAACCCGAAGATCCACCCGAACATACCACACCGTAGATAGTGGGTTCGTATTCCGGCCAAAGCAACACCAAAATTTTAGAAAGAAGTTTTTTCTATTAGAAGAAAATTTTTCTAAGCAGGGTCGCCTCTCGGCAGTGATTTGGCAAGCACTCCGAGTGTATTGCTGCCATGAAAAGCTTATCAGTGGAAATTTAGCTGATCCCGTACCGCCAATTTGTAGGAAAAACTTAGGCACGATGCAAATTGTAAGAGAAGCTCTGCCTAATTGTAAGAGAAGCTCGGCCTAAGATCTCCTCGGAGGTTATCGTGCCTTACATTTATTTTTATACTCAGCTGAGCAGAGCTCATAGAGTATATTAATTATGTTCGCATAATGGTACAAACTAAACGGCATAAACTAATCGAGATAGATATAGACTTCTATATATCAAAATGATCTGGGCGAAAAAAGAAATTCATTTAGCCATGCCGTCCGTCCGTCCGTCTGTCCGTAAACACGATAAATTGAGTAAATTTTGAGGTATCTTAATGAAATTTGGTATGTAAGTTCCTGGGTACTCATCTCAGATCGCTATTTAAAATGAACGAAATCTGACTATAACCACGCACACTTCTTCGATATCGAAAATTTCGAAAAACCGAAAAAGTGCGATAATTCATTACCTAAGACGGATAAAGCGATGAAACTTGGTAGGTGGTTGACCTTATGATGCAGAATAGAAAATTACTAAAATTTTGGACAATGGGCGTGGCACCGCCCACTTTTAAAAGAAGGTCATTTAAAAGTTTTGCAAGTTGTAATTTGGCAGCTGAGTATGTAATGTTCGGTTACACCCGAACTTAGCCTTCCTTACTTGTTTTATGTAGTCTTAGCATTATATTAGCAGTAGCCAAAGCTTCTACTTGAAGAAAGCACAAGCAAATTGGAATAACATCACCACCTGTGCAATACCAAAATCCATTTGGCCAAACTATGATGGAAGGAGGACGAGCAGTCTTCTGAACAAATCCAGGGCCAACACACGCAAACTGATAGCAGTCTGAACCGTTCATTGGGCAGTAGGTACGCGTGCGGAAAATATGGGCATTCCGTATAACGACTACTGCAGAAGCTGCAAAGATCCAAATGCCAGGGAGACAGTAGAACACTTTGTGTGTAAATGTTCGGCTCTAGCTAGAGCCCGACTAAGGTTCCTTGGAACCCCGTTTCTAGAAGACCTCAGAGGTCTATCTGTGATAGCAATCCCGAATATTCTTAATTTTATCAACAACTCTGCCTGGTTGTAATACATTGACCGTAACATTCCGTAGGTTTTAGACGAGTTATATGCTAAATAGCTAAATAGCTACTTGGGCGACCAGGGTCGCAGCCATTTCACCTACCTACCTTAGTATTGATATGTGAAACTCCTCATTTTAGCAAAGCTTAAAGCTTAACTTTTTAGCACGGATTGTTATTCTTGAAGTCTTTTCCCTATTACAGTACAATTTGGGCCTTGCCGCACTGCGCTTTCTTAGTCAAACAAAAAAAAAACAAGTAAAGGTGTCTAAGTTCGGGTGTAATCGCACATTATATACTCAGCGGGAGCTTGAATTGTCCATTTCCTCTTAAAATGAAACTTGATAAGTGAAATATCATTGTTTCAAAACTATTTTTTGCTAAGTTATAGCTTATTATTCTAGTCTACGACCCTTTTAAAAATCTTTTATATAAAAGTGGGCGTGGTCTTTGACCGATCCCGTCCATTTTTACTAGAAATATTTCCTGCTATTAGGAAAATATGTGTACACAATTTCATTAAGATATATTAATTTTTCTTCTAGTTATGGCTCCCGAAACATAGAAAATCGCTTAGTCATAAGAGGGGCGGTGCCACACCCCTTTTCAAAAATTTTAGTGTTTTCCTATTTAATGTTATAATTCCATTTAGGACGTAAAATCCTATTGATACAAAACTCCTTTTCGCTAAGATAAAGCTTATTATTTTCGTCTACGACCCCTTTAAAAATCTTTTATATAAAAGTGGGCGTGGCCTTTAACCGATCTCGTCCATTTTTTCCAGAAATATTTCCTGCT
The DNA here is from genome assembly GCF_040869045.1 of Eurosta solidaginis. Lineage (NCBI taxonomy): Eukaryota > Metazoa > Arthropoda > Insecta > Diptera > Tephritidae > Eurosta > Eurosta solidaginis. Next base: position 43,394,581 of record NC_090322.1, read on the forward strand.
ATAGCGGAAATTTACGATCCGTTAATTTTTCTTCAATTTATGGCTCCCGAAACATAGAAAATTGCTAAGTCATAAAAGGGGCGGTGCCACGCCCATTTTTTTAAATTTGAAGTTTTTCCAATTTATTGTTATAAATCCACTTGGGAAATGAAAAACCATTGATATAAAGCTCTTTTTTGCAAAGATATGGCGTATTTTAATCGACCACGACCGTTTTAAAAATCTTTTATATAAAATTGGGCGTTGTCCTTAACCGAATTCGTTAATTTTTCTTCAAAGCATTCCTTATAGTAAAGGCAACCTCTCTTCCGAATTTTTTACGATAGGTTTAACGATTTTTGATTTATGATTAATAATATTTGTAAAATTGATTTTATCAGAAGTGGGCGGTGCCACGCCCATTTAAAAAAATGTTTTCAAATTTTTATCAAGAGGCTCAATATTAGTCCACGCATCGAATTTCAAGATTTTAGGTGTATTATTTACTAAATAATCAGGTTTTTTGTGTTTTCCAAAATGTTATATATATAAAAAGTGGGCGTGGTTATCCACCGATTTCGCTCATTTTCAATACCAATCTATTCTGGGTCCAGATAAGCTCGTGTACAGAATTTGGTGAAGATATCTCAATATTTACTCAAGTTATTGTGTTAATGGGCAGACGGAAGGACGGACGAGCATGGCTCAATCAAATTTTTTTTCGATACTGATGATTTTGATATATGGAAGTCTATATCGATCTCGATTCCTTTATACCTGTACAACCAACCGTTATCCAATCAAAGTTAATATACCCTCTGTGTGCAAAGCACGCTGACTATAAAAAGCAGGAGAGGGAAACCAAAGTACTGTTAACTATGCGTCGTTTAGGCTCTTTCGCAGTATTTGTTGCGATATTGGTAAAATTTGGTTTAAAGGCAGGAAGAGCTCGATGGTAAAATGCCCATGTACGAAACATGAGATACCGAAACAGTTAGAGTTTCGTTATGGTGAGCGATGTGTATTTTTATGAAAAAAGAGAGCCATTACCATTTTTTGTGCGGGCATTCTGTGTTTGTTAATTTGCCTTCATCACGGAAAGGAGAAAGGAAGAGCATGCGTTCCTATTTTTCATGCAGCACAGCGCACTTTTCATGCGTTTCATAAAAATGCGAAGTGCTTGGACCAGCAAAAAAATACAAAGGAGGCACCAACAACAACCATGGCCGAAAACACCCCAGCGGGTTAGGGGATCAGAATATACCCGCGGTAGGTATGCCTGTCGTAAGAGGCGACTAAAATACCAGATTCAAGGGGCTGTGTAGCGCAACCTTTCAGGTTGCCAGCGCAATATATAGCTTCTCCAAACCCAATTGTCAACCTCACCTATCCGCGGCGAATCCTGTTTCACTAACAGACGAGGCTCTGGCGACCCCAAGCTCCTCATGGAGCTTGGGGGTAGGGAGGGAGGAAATGGCCTGAAGGTTTAATGTGGCCACATAAATCGTTCCCGAGATGGTCGGGCTAGCACCTTAATGGTGCTATGGTACCGGAGCGTACCGGATTTGTATCCGGCAAAGGACCATCACATCGATAACACTCCCCAAAGCCTTCGGGGAGCAACCTTATCGCTACAACAACAACAACAACATGGCCGAAAACAATGTACTGCTTCCGTGACTATTTTTCAAAGGCAGTGGGTAACCAACTAACCGTTAGAAGCCATCTAAACTTCAACGTTGTCCACAGGCAGTTTGACTTTGCTAAATATTCGAACAATAAATGTAATGGTGATGAATAGTTGTGATAGGTGAAATGACGCAATGAGTTAGAATGTGGAGTAGGCTGAAGAATTTTGCAAAAACAAAATAAAAAATAAAACAAGTAAGGAAGGCTAAGTTCGGGTGTAACCGAACATTACATAATCAGCTGCCAAATTGCAGCTTGCAAAACTTTTAAATTACTGAGCGGCGCCACTCCCATTGTCCAAAATTTTACTGATTTTCTATTTTGCGTCATAAGGTCAACCCACCTACCAAGTCTCATCGCTTTATCCGTCTTTAATAATTAATTATCGCCCTTTTTCGGTTTTTCGAAATTTTTGATATCGAAAAAGTGGGCGTGGTTATAGTCCGATTTCGTTCATTTTAAATAGCGATCTGAGATGAGTGCCCAGGAACTTACATACCAAATTTCATTAAGATATCTCGAAACTTACTCAAGTTATCGTGTTTACGGACAGACGGACGGGCATGGCTAAATAAATTCCTTTTTTTCGCCCAGATCATTTTGACTTATAGAAGTCTAGAGATATCTATCTCGATTAGTTTATGCCGTTTAGTTTGTACCGTTATGCTAACAAAAGGAATATACTCTGTGAACTCTGCTCAGCTGAGTATAAAAAAAAAAATGCATCCATTGCCATTGGCACTGCTAGGTGTATCAAAATGTAGTTACGGTTATTGCTGTTGTTGCCTTTTTGCTTCTCGGTGCCCTCCTCGCATTCTTATTGCCATTTTGTTTTTTTCCTATTTATTATTGTTCCTTGTCGTTCACCTTACATTTGATGTATATTTATTTTGGCTTTAGTTGTTGTTCTGTTTCGTTGTTGTTTTTATTTTTATTTTGTATCTCCCCAAGGATAATTCAAGCGTGAAATTACAATCGAAGTACCATCTAACAGCTACCGAAGCGACGGCGGCAATGTGAAGTCAGAACGGCACTGAACAATGATTCTCATAGTAAGTGCACCTCTGCTTGGCTTTTACTCAAGTCCTCCTTCGAGTGGGGTTGGGGCACAGGTAAGACTCCCTTAGTATAACAGAGCTTTACTAGCATACCTTTCTCTAAGTGAAGCTAAATGAAGAACTGGCGTCGAAAATACAATGTATGTTTGTATGTGAATTTGTTTTATCATAATCGGGTGCTACCGGATAACTCAAAGCATTGAAAATACATTACAAAAAGAGTTAGAACATACACTGAGGATGGCATACTGCCTAAAACGTGTTTGTCTTCAAGCCAAATTTGACTAGCGATGGCGAAAGATTGTTCCAGTGTATATCCATAAACCACACCGCCAGTCAGGAAGACCGGGTAAAAGTCGTACCAATATATATTTGTTATCCACTCCGTCGTTGAGAATCTTAAACCTTAAGCTGTTCAGAAAAGACGCCAGCTCGCACGCCGTAAACCATATTATACCCGTAGGTGCGGAGCGATATTGTCAGAGTTAGCTTGATGAATACTTCCTGCTGAACGAGTTGCAGTTTGAAGTCCAGTGGTTCCTGGTAAGGAATCATTTGGATACTAGTTTAGTGCTCCTGTTATCACTCCGAGTAATGCTCGATGTACCTATATTCAGCTTTTTGTTATGGTATTACTTGTGCAGTACAGGCCAGGATAGGTTAGGTTGCGTGGTAGCCCGCCCCCCCCCCCCCCCCCCCCTCTTCCCCTGCTGGGGAAGCTCACTTGGACAACAACAAGGTCCGTCACGAGACCACATAAAATAAAGACGACGTCAGTTGTAGCGGACAGTTGAGTAACAACAATATAGGTACGATTAAGACCGATCTCGACCCTGGGTAGCTCCTTCCAAAATCGTAGTGAGCCGCAACCTAATTACTTTTGCCTAGTTCTGGCATAGACAGAGTGAGACCGTGTAGGAAATCGGTATTGTGATATTTTGAAAACAGCGATGACGACGAAGCGGTGTGAAAATGCCTCCCTAGGCACGCAGTGGGTAACCGAACATATGTGAGCTTGTGTTTACCTATTTTTCAGCACTGTTTGCGTCCTTTGGCATAAATGCCAGTATACACCTATTTCGTTGGAAGCTGGCGTCTACTGAGTATGGATCTAATGTGGATATCTAGAAGCTTTTCCAAGATCTTCAGACCGAAGGAGGTAAGGCTTATGTTTCGAAAGTATTTCGTGTTTTCATGTAATTCTCTTTCCTCTTTATGAAAGAAAATTACTTTTACCCCCGTCCAGGTATGAGGAATACGTAGCTAGCGCATGTTAAACGCTAAGCCCACAACATTTTCCGAGTCCGTTTTTTGGTATAGCGGAGAGACTGGCCAGATCTCCACTTTGGGTCGAATAAAATCCGGCGGTGGTAAAAAATTTAGGTCATTACGGACACCTGCCACTTCCCCTTCAACTCTGAGCAACCACTTGAAATTAGTGTAAGTTCGATCTAACAGCTGCTCTCATTCATTAAACCTTTCCGAGGGAAGATGAAGGTAGGCTTAGTCCCCTTGTAACAGATACAGAAATTAGAGTTTAGTATATAGTGAAAAAGGGACTCACCTCTATCGTTTGTAGCAATTTTATCCCAGTTCCTGTATCTAGGATTGGCATGGCAGCATACGAACTTATGTATTGTAGCACTGGTTGTTGTCTCGCGTCCCTATCATCGGCCATGTATGCTGAAAATCTTATTGTGGAGCTCTGTCTAAAACACAAGCTTACATGGCACTAGGTTCATATATCATCTCCACCTTTTACTTTCCACTTAAAATTGCGCTGCCGTGAAAATTCATCGCTTGTAAGAAATAGTTAACTGAGTGACTAACTGACTGACTCCATCCATTTTGTAACATCGTTGAATAGATGAAAAAATTCCGGAAGCTGTGGTAACAACAATAACGGTGATACTAAAAAAAATGCATTCATAATAATAACAGCAAAGTCAGGGGGGATTTTTGAACTTTTTCAAACACATATACATATGAGTTAGGGTAAACTCTGAAAGTATCATATATATTTTTCTAGGCAGAAATTTCTAGAGGGGTTTCCAATCCCAGTTCCATTCTATGGAAACTAAGTATTCCCTCCTGTGGAAATTGGAGGTCTCCTTTTCACAAATCCTCCGGAGAACTTTTTCCTCGAACATACCAAAATTCATTCTAACAAAAAAAAAATTTTTTTTTTTTCAGTTAAATAAATAAAAAAAATGTCTTTAGCTTTAACATTAAAGTACGTGTATTTAGAATGTGATATGAAAAAGGTTACATTAAAAACTCAAGCGCATGCGTTGGCTTTTCTTTGCCATTTCATCTAAAACTTCATCAACGGTAACAATTTGATCACGGTGGATGCTTAGTGATGCACACCCATTCAATGGATTTTCACTTATCGTGTTTCTCAAATAGTTTTTAATCAGCCTAAGAGTTGAAAAAGATCTCTCATTCGTTGCCGTTGTTATTGAAAGCGTACACAAGATTTTCAACAACATATGAACATTAGGAAAAGCCACATAATCGCATTCCTGTAATATTAATCATAGATAAATTGATAAAAAAAAACCGAAGTACCTCCTTCAGGAATAAATAGAATTCATGCTTTTTGCGCCTATGCATGAGATCTAACGTATACGTATATAAAATTCAAAAGAAAGAAACTGATCGAATAGAAAAAAATTTTATTTAAAAAAGTGATATCTACACGGAAAAACACTAATGAGTTTTTTACATTTTAAAATGTGAAAAGCACATTATTTTTTCATTTATCAAATAATTTAAATTTTACATTTTTGAAATGTGTTTTCCACATGGAAAATAATGTCAAATTTGCATTATATTTCAAAACAGGAAATGTGTACTTCGAAAAAATGCTGTAAATTTAACATTATTTAAATGTGGAGAATAAAATCAAAGCACGAGAATTAGTATCGTTGCGAGTATTGTGAAGTACTACTCCCAAAGTAGTCGAAATAAACACCATTTTGCCATATTGCATATTTGAGTTATTTATTCGACACCTCAGAGATACGAACGTTAACAGAAGGTGCAAAATAAGCAGAATTCACAAAATTCGTTACAGTATTAACCTCGCCTTCTTTATTTCACCTTACTCCTTATATTTCCGTTTTTCATACCCTTTTTTTGCATCTGCATTTCTCTATTACCCTTCTTCTTCTTCTGCGCCTTCGTCTATCAATTACACTCCTTTAAACTTGTTTCTGCCTTCTTCCTTGCATTTAGTCATCCTATTTGTGCCACTTTCTCTCGGTGACCCTCCCCATACATTTCTACTCTCCTTTTGCTTAACGTCCGTGGCCATGCTCTTGACATTCTCTTAGCCTTTCACCTTTCTCCTCATTTTTTCCTTTTGTACATATCCTCTTCTTCACATTTCTTTCTTATTTGTGCCAGTGATACCAATATTTCTCATTTTATAGCCCGCATATATATAAAAAAAAAAAAAAAACAATATCAGACTGACCCACGGGTGATATGCCGAAATAGAATACGGGTCATATTTAAATCTTGATTGAATTTCTTTTTGAGTTAGACTGCATTTAGTGCATGGAAACCCAATTACCCATACGTTTCCTTTAAAATTTTCAAGTTGTACAAACATAGCGCTATTTGGATTTCATGTTATTGACTTCGCGTATCGATCGAATTATTTGTTGTAGTTAACCTTAGGATCGCAAAAGAATTTGATTGGAACTTTGCGCTAACTAAAAGTTTGAATGTTATAAAGTGGCAAACTAGTTTTCATGTAATTCTGCAATGAAGCAAAATGAGATTTGGACACACTGTCATACACCCGGTGATCAGCAAGACCTCAACATTTTGCAGTATTTCATAAGAGCCCTAGAAATAAACGAATTGCGGAATTTCCACAATATTGGCCAAAGATCCAGACATTTAGACGAATGGTTACAAATACAAAAACTTATAACAGAATCTACTCGGCAGGGGGATTTCTGAGCTTAGAAAGAGATCTTAGACCACAATAGAGTTGGGAAATGGCTCACGGGCGCGGAAATGTCAATACATTATATACACGTGCACGCAGACGGCAAAAGAGCGCACTCGATGGATTGACGCTAGAGGTTCCAATCCCCTTGTGAGAAATCAGAATGCAGACCGGAGTTGCATATGATCCATCAAGCAAGAAAGGCGTGGACAGAAGCGCGGGTTTCCGAAATTTCTAATAATTAACATGCTTATAAATAAGTCTTCGTTTAGTCCTGGTACCTTGGAATTTTTTCGTTTGGTCGTCAATCAAATTCTGGTAACACTATGGACATATACAGTCTATGTGGGGTCTTTATTGACCGGTCTGTTCAACTTTACCTAACTTAGGGATTTGAAGAACCTACATATATTTTTAGCCAACTCTTTCGATGACCTCTACGAATTATGTCGGAAATAAACTTTGTAACTCTACGTTCAGACTCATCATGATTCAAAAAAAATCGGTCTCCAAACAAATAGTATCTTAAATAAAATGCGAATACTTTCTTTAAATATTGTGGCGAATATTAGCATTTCTCACATCACTATGCTGTTAGTAAATAAACGCAACGACAGTAAGACATTTACACACATACATAGAATACTATTACACACACATAACCAGCAGCTTGAAGCGAAGAGATTATTTCGGATACAAATACGTAGTCAGCAGATAAGAGCAAAAAAGAAGCAGAAACAATCACACATCAACAGCTAAGAGCAGAAGATGTTACTCACACATACACACTTATATATGTAGAAGAAAGACATAAACTTTAGATAAATAACCAAATGAGATACAACTGATTCAGAAGGCATGTTCGTGAAAAGTCTAGACCTTAGGAGAAACAGGAGAACGAGGCTAACTGAGAGTATAAAAGCAGTGCGGTGCAAGCGATAATGAATCAGTTTTGATTTTAACACGCTATAGTGAAGTAAGCGATCATTGTAAAGTACTACTACCAAACTAGTGTAAATAAATAACGTTTTGTTATACTGAATATTATTATTTCGACATATTTTTATGACATATTATTTATTCGACAGTTCAGAGATTCGAACGTTAACAGAAGCTGCAAAATAATTATCAGAAATTTCATAAATTTGTTACAATATGAATTAAAATTAAAATTTACCGCAATTTGTTTACTTTAACGTAAACGTCTACTTCACCTCTAAAATCATGTTAAAGCACAAATGTAATTACCAAATTTGTTGAAGCCTTAAAAGCAATTTACAGCTATTGTTTCGAAAAACACTCAAAGAAAAACGATTGTCGCCTGTGGGTTAACTCAATTGCAGACACCTTAACTAAGGCAACTCAGGCTTAAGTAATGCAAACTTGACCGCGCCAAATAGAAGACGAAATCGCCTTCCAAAGTAAGTCTACTTCCAAATATTATCGCCCCGCACCATAATCCCATGCCAATGAGCCAATTTTTTTTGCTTGTTGCTGCCTTAATTAGCTAAACTCAACGAATCAGCTTTATCAGCTTCCTAACAACAATTACCTATGCTTCGGTGGTCAAAAGCTTTTGAGCAGAGATGGGCAAAAAGTAAGGGAGTGTTTAAATCAATAAAACATGAGCAAATATACGATAACCTGGTTTCTGTGGATACAACTGATGTGAACTGAAATCTTTCCTCGTTAGAATGTGTAATATCTTGAAAAATGTCACTGAGGAAGTTTTTTATCAGACATCTCACTTTACCTAGATGAGGGCATTACCAAAGGAAATCCACTACACGCAGCACCAGTGTGGTATGGATCTAAACGGACCCATCAAAAAGATATATTGGCAGCATACCGTCTTCCAGCTACAACAATAGCAAGTTCGTATCGGACGGTGCCCGACGACGCGATCCTGGCCCTAACCCGGAAAATATCGGCCGACCATATGAAGAAGCCATGAAAAGAACAAGGATACAAACAATAGCTAAGTGGCAAGAACGGTGGGAGGCCTCGGGTAACGGTCCTTGGACCTTCACGTTAGGCTGGGACTTAGCTCAATGGAATGAGCGGAAGCACGGCGAACTGAACTACCACCTCACGCAGATATTGAGTAAACATGGCGGTTTCGAAGAGTATTTATGGAAGCGTAGGATGGAGGAAGATCCTCCTTGCCCAATGTGCGCAGAACACGTCATGTTCCACTGCTACCGTTTTCACGAGGAAAGACTCACCTTACATAGAGTTTTTGGGGAGGAACCTACCACGAGAAATTTGCTATCACAAATGTGCAACAGGAAGGAGTCCAGCATTCCACACAGTAAGCAAAATGGCATCTATAATCATGACACCCCTGATGGATGCTGAGATGGAGTGCAGAGAAATGCGCAGGCGAAGCAGTGGCGATTAAATCTACACTCAGAGAAAATAGCGTGAACCGGTCACACGGTTGATCCTGTTTCAGTCTACTTTAGAGCCCATTAGTCCCAGCTAAGGCTGAGAACACTTTCATTGCGATAACTTTTCCGCCGGTGGAGCGCAGTCTGGGAAATGTAGGTTGTTGAAGATGTTTAAGAAATTGTCAACTGAGTACGTCCATACCGCGGCCTCTCCAGCATTATACATGACTTCTCTTCATGACTATAAAAATAATGGCTCCGTCTTACTTAAAATTGCTTTTAATTGCTTGTGTGCCCATCTCTGACTGGCAGTATCAAACGTTTTTTAGTAGCAAATGAAAATAAGTATTTCACGGCACATAGAAATTGGAAACATACCGTTTGATGTTTATTCGGAAAGTGGAGTGCTGGAGGAACTGAGTGGAGTCAAACACTTGCGGCGACGCTTTGTGGGGTGAGTACAATGTGAGACAAAAGGTAAGCAAGTATGTAAGTGGTTTTTAAAATCATTGAAATGACGAATGGAATGTCTAAGAAGAGAGTAAAGAGGAAATCGGGAAACGCAAATGACATTTGGAATTTGTTCATATGACAATTAGTGGTTACTATGGAATGTTTGAATTTGAAGCTCTAACTTCCACATACTGTTTCAAGGATGAGGAACTATGTGTTTTTTTTTTTTTTTTTTTTTGTTTTACGAGGAGGAAGCATCGAAAGCCTCATAGTCAGTGTGGGACTTTAACCGCACTAAACCTCCTACCGTCTGAGTACCATTTACCCCCCGGTACTACCGTCAAGTATTCCGTCGGGAGGTAGGTTGAGCACTAAGCTCTACGTCTGTCGGGGTCACGTTGCTGTACTTAGATAGTGCCGCGGTATGGTTAACGCTGGGACTGACACGCCCTGCTTACTACCTGAATGTGCTTGACGCATACCACTTCTACGAATATTTGCAAGCCTAAGCCTACCTTAAACACTGTGCATATAGTGCTTGTGGCATGCTTGTGCGTTCGACTACTTGTATTGTAGGGTTTTGTTTTTTACATATGTATATATGTGTAAATAAATTATATATGTATAAATAGAATTTTTTTTTTTTTTTTTGAATTTTATTTTTTTTGTTTTTTTTTTCACAATACGTAACGGGGCTTTCCTCGTACTTCCACCGGTTGGAGAGGTCTTCTCTCCAATCCGAGTATAAACTCTGATTACATGTGAGACGTTTACCCTCATACTCGTTGTTTCTACGGTTGGAGAGGCCTTGTCTCCAATCCGTAGGTTTGTCGTTGCGTGTATGTTGACTGCTTTTGGTCGCACGGTTGAAGAGGCCGTGTCTCCAATCCGTGCTTTATTCCTTCACCTGGGGCAGTATTCGAACGGTTGAAGAGGCCTTGTCTCCAATCCGTCGCCTGGTTTGCTATTACATTTACCTACATATATTACGGTATTTTCTTATTTTATCATTCTCACGTCGCTAATTGTACGGAGGCCTTGCATTCAATACGTGCTCAGCTCGATCCCCTCCACCTTAGCAATTTGTTATCCACCCACACAACTCGACTGTTCAATGTTCGGTGCTGCGCCGTAGCCTTTCAAGAGGAACTATGTATAAATATACATATGTACATATTTTGCAGACAATTTAATTAAAAGATGACTTGAAAATATTTGGTTTTGGCTAAAATTTAAATGCACGCTTTTCGTAGCAAACATAAGATAACCGAGATAAGCGGTCGAAAAAGAAGAAGAAATCCGGTACTCTATGGGTAGGTGCATAACCTAGCACAACCAGCTAAGCCTTAAGCTGCCGAATGATGAACCGAAAATGGATCGCACGACAGAAAATGCATATATAATTCATGTCAAAATACAAGGGATTGGGGGCGATGGCACTCACGTCCTTTCAGCGTGATTCGGGACAGGATTGGAAACACGTTCTTTCCAACCTTCTAATAAACATTGCTCATCACTTTGGGATACCAGTTGATGTGTTTATCGGAAGCTATCGCATTCCGATAGCATTAATATTCAAACCATGCTATCATTAGTCGTGGAGGAGGGAAGCGAGTGTAGGTTTTACGTGAGTGCCTGTCTTCGAAGACCTAACCTCACGCATGTACCAAGTACACAGGTCAAAGCGGGTCTGACCAGCCCCCAAGGCTCGCTTACCTTGGTACCAATCGATAATGTGAGTGGACACATCATCACCTTGGTGGGGTTGGAAGCCTATCTAACACCTCTTCCATTCTATGGGTCATGGCACCCGGTTGCAATGCAACTCCACATTCGAGCTGACCAACTCTTACCGCATTCGGATATCAACCACAGCCACCACGATGCTCCCAAAGGGGCCAACCGCAAACGAACAGAAACGGAGCAAGCTCCGCGGGCTATCTGTTCCCCGTGGTACCACTTTAAAGCCTTGGTCTGACTTTCGCAGCCGAACCCACTTCCGGTTGAGTATCCACCTACTCCGGACCGGCCGCCTAGGTGTGAGGTGGGGTTAGAACCCCCCCCCCCCCCCCCCCCACATCCACGAACACACACACAAATTAACCACCACGGTCACCACCACGTCTCCTCCGTCTAAACACCTCAAAAGCATACCTATTAAGCAAATCAATAGTCGGACTAGTGGAGAGCGCTCCACTAACATCAACCCTACCTTCATCAACATTAACCCCACAACAACCCAAATCCCTTATGTCCGAGTACTCCGGGCACTCGCACAACACATGCACCCAATCCTCATATGCAGCCCCACATACACACCCCTCCGTTTCGCTCAAGCTCCTCTTATGCAAGAATGCATTAAGAGGACCATGACCAGTAAGCAGAAAACCCAGGCTCAGACTAAATCTGAAGTCTGGATTTTCCGCCACAAATGAAACGTTCCGGATGTACCCGTACGTTACCCTGCCGTTGGGACTATTGTTCCAGCGCTCCTGCCACTTCCCTCTAACCACCCCTTCTAATCGACGCCTATTTTCCAACCATCCACTCTCCACATTATCGTCGGCGGCCCATTCATCCTCCAACAGCGGCAAACTTGCCCTGCTGCTCAGCCTGAAGGAAACAGCGAGCTGTATAACCACCAGGTCGAGAGGGGGTGCACCAAGAAGCACCTGCATCGCATCCGTGGAAACGGTACGACACAAGGGCAAGCATGGGAGCATCATGCACATCTGTATGCTCAGCACGCGCCTCTGACCATGAGCAGTCATGACCGTTCGGTACCATATGGCGGCACCAAAAGTAGCGCATGCTACGAATAGGCCACGATATATTGTGCGAACGGCACGGCGACTCAGGCCCCAGTCACTCCGAATGATTCGTCGTAACTGCCCCGAAACATTCTGCATCCTATCCCTGACAGCATCCAAGTGTGGCAGGAAGTTCATTCGCTCACCCATTGTCAGCCCCAGGTATTTGACTTTCGTCGCGTATCTGATGCTGACCCCGCCGATGCGGACAACCGGTGGGCGATTCTGTGACAATCTGCCCTTGAGCAGCATCATCACAGTTTTGTCCACCGAAATCTCTACGCCAATATGGGCGCCCCAGCCAGCCACTACTTGACATAGTGACTCGCTGGTATGCTCAATACTGGCGCGAGAATCCCCCTCTACTAATAAGAGGAGGTCATCCGCATAGGCGCTGAATTTGCAAAGATGCTCGAGTTGCCTTAACAAGGAGTCAGTCATCATGTTCCATATATATGGACCACAGATGGATCCCTGCGGACAACCACGAGCCACCTCCCTTTCCACACTCTCGCAGGCACCAACGATAGTAGCTCGTCTGTCCGAGAAATAGCTCTGCCACAAAGCAATTTCCGGGCAGCCGAGCTCCACTAACCGCTCGATAACCCTGTCCCAGCGCAGGAAGTCAAACGCCCCCTTGAAGTCAATAAATATGCCAAGGGCATATTTATTGGAGCTTCTCTCTACACAGTCTTGGACATGCATCCAGGCGTCATCAATGCTGCGTCCTTTCCTAAACCCAAACTGTCTATCCGACTGGTTACCCCCAACTAGCTCCTGAAGCCGCTCAACCATAACCCTCTCCAGCACTTTTCCAAGCACTGGAAGAAGGCTGATACCTCGGTATGACCGAGGATCAGACCTTATTTTGTCGGGCGACTTCAAGAGAACGACAACCCCAGCAGCTTTCCACTCACGTGGGAAGTAACCCTCCCATATGCATTTATCATAAACGGCTTCCAAGTATTCCGGAATAAACTTCCACAAACACTTGCACATTTCTCTGTTTATTCCATCCAAACCCGGAGACCGTTTAGACCTAACCAGGCCAAATGCATAATCCAACTCTTCAACTTCTAGTGGAGGCACAGGCACATCCTGTGCAAGGGGAGCTACCTGAACATCCGCCCTAGGAAAGAACCCTTCAATAAGCAGCTCTGAACATTCCCTCCATGTTGATATTGTTCTCTCGCCTACACGGAGGGAATTAACTTCGGTCTGGTGGCGACCCCTACAGATCTTATAGACCTGTCCCCAGGGGTCGTTCGAGTTTTCTGACACGAATTTGCGCCATTGTTCTTCTTTAATCTCTACAATCATTCTCTTGTATTCACGCGTTTCCACACTTAATTGACTTCTAAGCTGGGACAGACCATCGGAATCGATATGGCGGGCGCGTTGAAACCGACGTCTCAGGCGCCTGACAGATCTCCTCTTCTGGGTCAGTTCACGCGTCCACCACCTGACACAGCGAAAACGCTCCTTCTTCCACCTTTCAAACATGCTGTCATTGATCCGCCAGATACAGGCGTTCAAGAGGGCAATCTGCTGATCTACTGGGAGCTCTGCAAATACATCGAGGGGTGTAGCAGTCACCTCCTGCTCGACGTATAACCCGTACAGAGTCCAATTTGCCCCGGCAGTACGCCACCCCATTACGGAAGGCGTGCCAAGCATATCCGGGGTGGTACGGGGAGTAACCACAATCTCAATGAGATTATGGTCGCTTATCCCCTCACCCCCCCTTACTCTCCATCCGCAACTGAACGCTCTCGCTGCTGGCTCATTCATGAGAGTAACATCAATGTCACTCCTGCCCATGGGCCCTTCGAATGTGTACCACCCACTCGGTTCGTTCACAGCATGAACGTGAGAGGTGAGTACCCACTCGCCCAACGCCTCGCCCCGTCCATGACTAGCATATCCAGGAGAAGTCCTGGATATTTTGCTATGCCATATAGGGGATACGGCATTGGCATCCACACCAATGATAACTGGCGTGCTACTCCCAAGTAGTAGCACCGTATCGAGGTATCGGATATATGTTCCATGGGTTCTCCAAACTTACAATATATGCTTGCAAAGACGGCTCTCCCGAAGGAGCCCTCAATGCTCACACATATTCCCCATTCAGACGCATTCAACAACAAGCATTCATAATTAGGCTCATTCACCACAACCGCAGCATTGCCCCGAAGATCACAAAAGGACCTAAACCCTCCAGGAAGCCCTCTCACCACACCATTGTTAGTGTAGGGTTCCTGGAGCAGGGCAATACTGCAACCCTCCTCAGCCATACGCGCCGCCAAGTCACACACAACGGAGTACGCTCCCTGACAATTGAGTTGAAGGACTAAACCCATTAATGTCTGGCGAGTGCACGGGCAACAACGGCAGCATATGTCGGGCATTCCGCCGACATCATAAGATGTGCGGCAGGTCTGCCCCTGAATGCACAATTTCGGCAATGCACCCCATTAGGGCACTTTGCCTCAATATGCCCTTCCTGTCCGCACCTCCGACAGACGGCAGCCTTCAACCCACAGTCCCTCACCTGGTGGTCAAAACTCAGACAACGGAAGTAGCTGTAGGTTTGACTCTCCGGCCGAACCGGGAAGGAAAACCATTTGACATAGCAACGGCCCGCATCCAAGAGGGGGGACATTAACTTGTCCGGTCCCTCCAGGGTGACGGTCACCGTTGCTCCCTCGACGTCTGCCTTCCAAGGTCGACTGATCAGCCTAACCTCTGACCTCTGACATTCAGGGTCAACCTTAGCGAGGTTCAGACGAAAGACCTCCTCCATGAATTCATCAGGGGAGATTTGCGCGTAAACCCCCCGAATGGCCACCCTAGTGCCTTGCTTCCGGTTTTCGCACACTTCTAAACCCACCTCGGAAAACTTCTTATTTGCGAGGACATTATCCCGCTCCTCCTTGGAGGGAGCTCGCCCGTGGTTGTTTTTTGCCCAAGCTCTATAAGTCGCATTTCGAAGTTGGTCTACTATATGTTGCAAAACCATGGACACTGACAGCATCAGCGGAAGTGCACCAAGGAGTGTTCGAAAAAAAGTGTTTTTGGAGACAAGCTGTATGATGTTTATTAATTCAACAACATAGTCTGTCGAATTAAAGCACAGGTACTTCGCTGGTTGGACCATGTCATGCTAATAAAGGAAGATGCTTCGATCCAGAAAATATTTGAATTGTAACACGCCTTTATTAAGAGGGAGCCCTCACTATGCCGTAAGGCTCAGGTGAAATCCGACTAAGTTCTTTTGGTATTTCTAATTAGAGCCTTGTGACGCAGCAAAGAAACGATTTATTGGGCTTCCAAATGCTTTAAGCGGTTAAGCGCTAGGAGTGTAATTAAGTATTCCCATATCGATAGTTTTTCGTTAAATAAATCGACAAGTTTTTAATAGCAAACCGATAACTCGTCGATAACTTATCGATTATCTTTGTTTTCGATGGATTTTTACAACACTTCGATAAGAAATCGATAATTCATCTATTCCTCTTCTATAACAAACTGATATGTCATCGACAACAGACTGTTAACACTTCTATAACAAATTGATAACACACCGTGCGGTTTCGGTTCCAACTCCAGTTTCGAGTTTAAGACTTTCCTTTCATTTTCCCTCCTTTTTTCCATTTCCTTTCCTTCTGTTGCATTGATTCATCAAGCTTAAAAGGTGTGGATAGATGTGCAGAGATACTAAAATTTTTTAAGTGATTTGCAATTTCCTTGACTTCAGACTCACAAAGTTGCTCATATCACTAAAAGAGACTAAGGCTTACGATGGACATGCTAACTGGATACTTCCTTCTGGCGTCACATGCTTATAAGTTAGGCCTCGTCATAAACAGCAGATGTAAGAAGTGCGCGCTGCAGGAAAAAAAATGGTT
Source organism: Eurosta solidaginis (assembly GCF_040869045.1). Taxonomy (NCBI): domain Eukaryota; kingdom Metazoa; phylum Arthropoda; class Insecta; order Diptera; family Tephritidae; genus Eurosta; species Eurosta solidaginis. The sequence continues at coordinate 43,410,835 of NC_090322.1, forward strand.
AAGCACGTCCTGTGTTCGTGTCCTGCGCTATCGTTATAAAAGGCTCCATCTACTAGGGGCTGCAGAGTTGCCAGTTATTCTATAACATAAGTCCTAACAACTAATAAGGATTTTTCCGTTTGGACGTCAGACAAATTCTGGCAGCATTATGAACACATTCAGTCTATGTGAGGTGTTTGTAGGTCGGCCAACTACCCAACCTACCATACACACACGTAGGTCAATCCAATACTATTGCAAAAGGTCTTCAAAGAAAAGTTTTTCTCACAAAAACAAATTGACTTTTTGTTGAAAATTCTAAAACAAATTGTCATTTGCCCATTACGTGCCTGCCATACCCAATTATGGGTTGCCCCCAAAGTAGGAGGAAAAGTATCGTTTGTAAGCATCACACAGCGAATGCCACTTCATTAGAGCAATTCATCGTAGAATGGGCTGAACTAGAAATTTGAAAAAATCAAATTCATTCTACTCGCACGTGCTGCTCTATCACCATCGTTATCATCATCATTGTCATTCAATTGATTGCACCTTTGACATTTCTTTTAATTTTAAGAAAATTTACAATAATTTCAATCGCTTATAAAAAAAATAAATGTAAGGCGCGATAACCTCCGAAGAGATTTTAGGCCGATCTTCTCTTCCAATTTGCGTCGTGCTCCTTTTTAATTTTTCCTACAAATTGGCGGGATGGGACCTACCTGTTTTATGCCGACTCCGAACGGCATCTGCGAGGCAGATGAGTTTTCGCTGAGACCTTTTCATGGCAGAAATACACTCGGAGTGCTTGCCAAACACTGCCGAGGGGCGACCCCGCTTAGAAAAATTTTCTTCCAATTGAAAAACCTTATTTCTAAAATTTTGATTTTGCTTTGGCCGGGGTGTGAACCCAGGGCATTCGGTGTGGTAGGCGGAGCACGCTACCATCACACCACGGTGGCCGCCAATCAATCACTTACGAACAAAAAAAATTCATACTTTCAAAATGTATAAGTAACGTCATTAGATGCCAACAGGCGAGCCTACTTGGAATTACAAACAAATTACTTAAACAATTTTGTATTCAGTTTTTCAACAATACTCTCCAGCTGGGCTTTCTTTGTATACGTCCTGCCTCTCCGCTTCAATTGATATGCAAATAGATACTTTTTGCTAAATTGAATGAAATGAAGTGTGGGCGCTTTAGATTTGTAAGTTTCATTCTTTACAATTTCACTTGAGTCGAGAAGCCATTCAAACGCTCCAACAAAGAGCGATGTTTGCCCATCCCTTGCATACGTGCCCAAAAAACCGAGGATGATATCATCTCGAATTTACAGCGAATCATTGAATTAAGTATTTCTCGGATCTAATAGCAATATTTGCTAGGGAATGAAATTTTTAGGATTCCCGGCGCGTTCAAGGTAAAATCTATATATATAAAATTCAAATTATGTATGTATGTAGGTATAGATTAGATATATACGCCGCCGATAAACGCCGCCGCCGCCGCCGATTAGGGTCGTTTTTCGCACGCCGCCGCCGAAAGTCAAAAATATCGACGCGGCGGCGGCGGCGGCGTCCGGCGCGTTACTATATTTGCTACTCGTTTAAGACTGTTTATGCCATTTATTGTTCATGTCAAAAATTGGTCGGATATGGTCGAAAGTGGTATCAACGGATGCGCATAACTGCCAGTTATAAGAAACTAATTGCGACATTTATCTTGTTCTGAATGTTCAAAAGTTATTTAAAAAACAGGCGTTTTCGATGTCACCTTAACACGGACTTTCCATCACCCAATTCACCAAGTTATTAAAACAAAACACTGAAAGAAAAGTTATATAATAAATTTATTTGCTCACTTTGCATATTTTTTTCAAAAATTAATAATGAACAATTAATTCAAATAAAATGACCCAAGGCGTTTCAAATTGTTTTCAAATTGTTCTCAAGTTGTAAAATAACCAAAATACCCAAAAAAGGTGCCGATTTTTTTAAAAAATATTATATTGCGATTGGCTGAAAGAATAATCGAAATCAGTGATGCAAAATCCTTTAGTGGGTTCTAGGGGCATAAACAGTCCATTGAAATGATTCTTACCTCATTCTTAAGTTGAAGACATATGTATGCATGAGAAGGGTTTGAAAAATCGCCTGGACTTACATGCAAACATCTGTTGTTTATTTGCGAAATTATACAATAGCGTCTGAAATGTTAATTTTGATTTTCACACTTCATCCTTCAACACCCAGGTCTCCCCGTTTGATATTTCCTAAAGTTGGCGGCCCTATCCAAAACTAGTCCCTTGGAGTGAATTACATTGATTATAGCCTATCAACCAAGTTTAAATATCAACTACACGTTACGGCTCCTTTTACAAATGTGAATACTAGGCCGGGTCGATTTGTGGGGAGGCAAAAAAATCGCCCATTGCTCTATGAAAATCATATTCTAGGGATCAAAATAAGAAACTTTGCCGAAGGAACCATACCTCTAAAACGAATTCTGATGTCCCCCCGCCCCCCCTTTGGGTCGTCTTTAGAAATTTATTTAGTCAGAACATATGTAAATGAAAAAATTAATTTAACTTAGAATAGAAAAGAAATTTAAAAAAAATTATTAGAAATTAAAGTTTTTACAACCCCCTTTTAAAACCAAGGCATCACTGTGATGCATTTGCATGTCGTAAACATAGTTGTGTGGGTTTTTTATTCAACCGTTTTAAAAAATGAAGGTATCACTGTGACACAATTGCAGATCGTAAAATTGCTTGTGTTGTTTTTTTTTTAAGACACCATAAGACACAGCAGGTAGAATTGAAATTGCCCCTACCCAAAAGTTCGACCCAAAAGGGGGACATCAGAATTCGTTTTAGAGGTATGGTTCCTTCGGCAAAGTTTCTTACGTTGATCCCTAGAATATGATTTTCACAGAGCAATGAGCGATTTTTAAATCGAACCGCCCCACAGTGTTTCCTGTAGAACAAGCTAGCTGGACAAAAACAAAGTTCTTATTCCAAGAAAAGTGTAATGAGAAATGAAAGAAAACAAACAAAATAACGGGATTTTTGCTTTTTTTGCTCATATATATTGAGTAATTGAAGTAAGAAGGCAGGAGTGGCCGTAAAATGCATTTATTAATTTGCGAAATTCTTGTTGAATATTAAGTTTCATATTTCTTTTAAGTGAACACTTTTATATAATTTTTTTGATGGATTCTAAGCTCGAAGGTAAGTAAAATTTTTTAATAGTAATTCTTTCGCAATTAGAGTATTTTCAATATTTTTAACATTCCGTTATTAAGGAGAAAAGGTATTTTTTCTCTATGTTTTTAACTTTAGGGACAAAAAAGTTACATACATCCGCGGACATCCGGGCTAAATTTATATGTTATAGTCGCAAGTATTCTCTAATAGTCGAAAGAAAAAACCATTGCGAATTCTTTGCACATCTATTTTTAATTTTTTTTTTTTAGATATAGTTATCTCTACATATAAAATAGGATGTATGTACGTACCGACTCCGACGAGATATTTGAACCTTTAAAGCTGATCTGTAAACGGCAAAGCCAATTCCCAGGTACAGGGAACAAACACGTAGCCATAAAACACACAAAAATAAACGCGCAAGGTCAACAAGAGCACACCAAAAGCAAAAAGGCGAAATCACTGACTTCAACCTGCCACAATAAACCGCACCAGTCTCCAAGGCATAAAAACAGGTACATACAAAGCAATCCTAATGCAGGTATAACCACACAGGAACGCTACACAAAACAACCGCATTTGGTATCATCTACGCCAATACCTGAGTGTAATATAAATACTGCACAACTGATAACAAATCAGAACGATCAACGACACTTAAGATGGCAGCACAACAATCATCAACTATTCACCCTGTCGGAAAATCAACAACACAAAGAAGTTTAGTTATAACCGTACCAAGAACGGAGCTTTTTGACATTTGGGTTCAACATTCGAAGGAAACTAGATATAAAGAATTATTGAGTTTTGTTTTACTTAGGTACGATTTAAGCGAAGCATCCGAGTATTCGATAAAAAGTTTAAGCTTACAAATATCGGCATATTCGTCGAAGCTGGATCAAAAGTGGAACACTTCCGGAAGCCATAAGGAGCGATTTTTGAATAAAAACTCGGAGTGGGTTTCGGGTCCAGACCTCACATTTACAATAAGGGTGGATTCAAAGTTGCCATCAGACCAACCAACCACTTCTTCAGGTAACCCCGGCCCCGGAAGACGAAGGAAGGACTTTGTTAGCTGCAGTGAAAAAACCAAACGGCGTCGAGTGGATGACCTCTTGCAATCTAGAAGTCCTGGTGAGTTACTTTATGCGGCAGAAGTATCAACGCGTATGTCCGGCAACAGAAATGTTGCTAACATTATACAAAAATCATAGGAAACCACTCAAATATCCGGCAAAAAGATGACATGTGAGCCAGATGCAAGATGCTTGAGCAATGTAGAAGATTTAACATACTACACAGATAGCAAGTCGACGACTCATGGGTACAAAACGACTCGGAAGTGGAGCACCAAGGCAGGCCATAAGGTTTATCCATCATTTTATAGTCTAAGAAAAGCTAAAGCAGAATGCTATCCAAATGAAATTGATGTGGGTGAAACACGTGCGGAAATCAAAGTCCAGTCCGTATTAGATAAAACTGTTGAGCGTTTAGTTTTAGCAAATCTAGAAGTTTTTGTTAGTTTATTACCTACAAAATTGACGTATACTTTAATCAGCAAGTAGGGTTGCGATGAATGCTCTGGCCATAGCACATATAAGCAAAAGTTTACATGCAGTGCTGACACTGATGAGTTTTTGTTTATATTTTCTTTCGTTCCTCTTCAATTACAGGATGAAAAAGGTAACATTGTTTGGCAGAATCCTCGACCTTCTTCTATCATGTATTGTCGTCCATTTAAATTTATTTTTGCTAAGGAAACAAAAGATTTTATTGTTTTTGAAACGAACAAACTTTTAGAGGAGATAAATGCGTTGTTGCCAACAAACTCCATGCTCGAAGAATACGAAGTTTCCGTAAATCACAATATACTTCTTACAATGATTGACGGAAAAGTTTGCAATGCTTTGACTAAAACTTCTTCCACACAAAAGTGTTATATTTGTGGTGCCACTCCAAAAGATATGAATAATGAGTTACGGGACTTTACGCCTAACCGAGATAATCTTGGTTTTGGTTTGTCTACTCTCCATGCATAGATAAGATGTTTTGAATGCTTGCTTCACATAAGTTATCGCCTCGAAGTAAAAAAATGGCAGCTTAGGAATGAGGCAGATAAAGAGAGTGTAAAGCTACGTTCCAACGAAATCCAGAATAAGTGTACTTGGATTGATAGTAGATAAACCAAAACCAGGTTTCGGCAATACCAATGACGGCAACACTGCTCGTAGGTTTTTCGAAAATTCTGAGGCTAGTGCTGAGATTACGGAATTGGATGTAACGCTCATCAAAAGTTTCGACACTCCTTTGCGCATTAGCATCTGGGTAAATATAAATATCAAAAGATTTGAAAAATTTGCGGTCGAGACAAAAAACTATACATAGATCTCTATCCATGGTTTAATATGCCTGTTACAGTTCATAAAATCTTAGTGCATAGTACTGATATTATAAAATCAGCAATTTTACCTATTGGTCAACTTTCTGAGGAAGCACAGGAAGCCCGTAACAAAGATTTGAGACGATTCAGGGTTGATAACACATAAAATCAGTCGCGTGAAGCCATGAATAGAGATCTTATGAATATGTTGCTTATAACATCGGATCCTTTAGTTAACAGTTTTAGGGAGATACCTAAGAAAACATTTAAAAGTCTGACTTCAGAAGTCTTAAATTTATTGTCCCCCGATAATGTTGAGGAGTCAATAAATACCCCAGTTGTTTCAAGCTTTCACAGTAGTGTTGCTGATGCTCATGGCTATTCCACAAGTGACTCATCGAATGAAAGTGATGATAGCGAATAATAACATAATTATAAAAGATAACCTACCCTATAACTTTTTGTTGGATCAGGTTTTATTTAATTTAAATCTATTGTCTTTTCTACTTTGTATGATACTTTACTTTTAAATATTTTTAATAAGTAATTTTCCATAATTAATTTAGATATTTACATTGTTATTATTATTATTGTAATTCACTTTTACATTCCTGACTGGTACTATAAAATAATTTTGTAAAAATTGTAGTGCCAGGATAAATACTCAAATAAATACAAAATATGTATGTACATATGTACAGTCACTCACATAAATAAGTAGACACCCCTTTTTGGACAATTCTTACAATTTTCGCTTTCGCAAATTTATTTTAACTAATTTCCCATAAGAAAATGTGTCACGACCTATAACAAAAACTAAATTATATTTAAAAAATGTTTGAAAAATTCGACGAATTTTCATAAAAATTTTAAATTTTTTTTCGGAACCGTTAGAATTTTTTAGAGTATTGAGATTTGTAGTCCATTCAATTTAAGTACAATAAAGTAATATTCTTAAGTCCTTTAAATTTTTTTGGATCTATGTCACTTATTCACATTAGTTACTGTATATGAAATAAGCGAATTTATGCATATGAAGTAAAATTTTGGTAAAAAATATAAAAAAAAAGAACATGTGGCTGAAAAAAATGACGTAGTTGTAATAAATGACTGCATATGAAACGGAAAATCTCATAAAATAATTTTGTCCAACTAGCTTGTTCTACACGAAACACTGTGCGCCCCAGTGAATACGTAGGCACATATATTTACCAGGTGGGGCTTTGTCCTTCGCAAGAACACTCAAAGTGATGAAGCAAAAGCTTTCCGAAGACAGTCGAACTAATGACCGTGTGTGCTACTATCCTAACGTAGTGGACATTCGCACTAGTCTGAAAACTGAAGCTACGCGGTCATCCATAATGAGCTCTTATATCATAAGGCCGGAAAACAGCAGTAAACATCTTTCAACTTAAAATCGGTCGATTTTCATTCTAAAATATCGTTTTGATTTAAGGAAGACTGCTGAAATTAATGTTGTGAACACAAACGTCTGCAAACTTTGGTCTACATATTAAAAATTTTATCCAGGGTCCTTGTAAAAATTTAATCATGCAGATGCGCCGAGGATTATACGATTTTCACCCATTACGCAATGACTTCCACTTAGATTGCTTATGATTTCGAAGGCGGCATCCTTGGCCGAATAGTCACTTCCTAGCGTTTCATTGCGTTTCTCTGGTGTAGCTCGGCAGCATAGCGCAACAAAAGCATCGGTTGGAAAGTCTTCAGGGCTACAACTAGAGCTTCTAGGAAAGTGAAGTCGACGAAGGTATGAGTTCGAAGTCGCAGTCTTATAGCTTCTGTACTGGCATATGGTGTGTGGGTCAGGAGGCGTGGTAGCGACTGGTTGTAGGGATTGCTACTGTTCGCACATCGGGAATTGTAGCTCTTAAATATAGCCGAAAACACTGGAGGCGCCCTGTGCTACGAGAGTCATGAGTATTAATAGACCGTTAATCACAACCGTAAGTCGCCTTTGTGCGTGACCGCCAAGGAGCCACAAATGATTTAAAGAAATTGTGTTCGCGACGATAATTAGGAGTTAACACTAGGTGAAAGTACGCTTTGTATCTCTATATCTTTTCAGCAGACGACGAGCGACAATCCCTCCCCAAGGAGCTACTCCTGAAAATTTTTGAACGGTCTGCGAGATCTTGAAGCAAAAGCCCCAGATCTTTCTGAAATAGCCAACACCTTGATTTCCTTAAATAGATACAAACAAACCTTTCCTAAATATTATTTTTTTAAATAGAAAAATCAAGCTTTTTAAGGTAAGAACACCGGGGTACGCCGGCGCGCCGCCTACGCCGCCGCCGCCGATAAAGCGGTCGGGGTAAACCTCTAGTATAGATCGAGTTGCGTCCTAAACGGATCGACCGATCACAACCAAATTGCACAACCCACTAGAAACATTCCAAGAATGGTCATAGGCTAAAAATAATATCGATATGTAAAAGGGGCGTGGCACCTCCCATGCAAAATGAATATTTGGTACTACATAACTCTGAAGGTATTCATCCTAGAACATTGAAATTCAGTAAGGAGTTATATGAGGTCAATGCCTAAGACCCACAAGAAAATGCGGGTGAGGAAGAAGAGGGCGTGGCACCTCCCATACAAATGGAATAATTAAAATTGATAAGGAGCTATATGACGTTAAGTCCTAAAAGCACCAGTAATATATGGAACAGAAAAAAAAAACAAGACTAATGGGACTTTCAGAACTATGGCTGTCTTAAAAACTTAGGTTATTTCAACACGTAATGTTTGATTGCAGAGTATGGGTTGGCTGTTATTCCTTTAGTATTCTTTTATGTTATCTTTAGGGTTGGTATTTTTGGATACGCCTGGAGGAATCGGAAAAAACATTTCTGTTTAATTTGATATTAATTGATGTAAGAGCAAAGAGAGGAATCTCTATGGCAGTTGCTTTCTCAGATACCGCGGATACCCTTTGTGTGGTGGACATGCAACTCCGCATTTAAATGACCACTGTCTGCAAATATCTGATACACCGATGCGCAACATAAGCAAACGGTCAGGCCAAAGTGAGGGTGTGCGGGAGTCGTTGCAAATTTTATACCGAACCCTTAAGAATTTAAGGTGTAATGATCATCCAAAAGGTGGTGGTTTGCTGTTACTTGCTGGAACAGCCGCAGTTGAAGTAAATGCGTGCTTCTTCGTCTATAGACAGCTTTACGTACAAAAACTTACTCTCTTTAGAAATATGAGAGGGCATTTTGGCGGAAACACTTCAGACACAGTTTTTGCTAAACAACTTCTTGAAATTAATTATGGCAAAATTCCTATTTCTTTACTTAGCCCCGTGGTGTGATGGTAGCGTGCTCCGCCTATCACACCGTATGCCCTGGGTTCAACTCCCGGGCAAAGCAACATCAAAATTTTAGAAATAAGATTTTTCAATTAGAAGAAAATTTTTCTAAGCGGGTCGCCCCTCGGCAGTGTCTGGCAAGCGCTCCGATTGTATTTCTGCCATGAAAAGCTCGCAGTGAAAACTCATCTGCCTTGCAGATGCCGTTCGGAGTCGGCATAAAACATGTAGGTCCCGCCCGGCCAATTTGTAGGGAAAAATCAAGAGGAGCACGACGCAAATTGGAAGAGAAGCTCGGCCTTAGATCTCTACGGTGGTTATCGCGCCTTACATTTATTTATTTTATTTACTTAGATATTTGATTTCTTTTCCTGCAAGTTTTTGGGAAATTATGACATCACCTGAAGTTCTAATAGCTAATGTTTCTTCCAAATATTGAATCTATCTTTACAAACTATAAATGCCTTCGAGAAAGGGCATTTGTGGCAACTTAAAATGAGGATGTCAATATCACTAGAACCGATACAACTTATCACTCTATTAACACAGTCGTGGAAGAATCCCAAGCTGTGCATATCCGGTTGAGTTTCTTAACTCTTTTGAGCCATCAGGAATTCCTCCTCATCGACTGATCCTTAAAAAAGGGCCTATAATATCATAATATTTATGCTTCGTTATTTCGATCTCCACGCTTATGTAGTGAGACAAGGCTTTTCATCACAAAACTTTTACGAATGTCATTGAAGCAATTCATTTTATCGGAAAATTTCGAAAACAAAAAAGTTTAAAACCAAGTATTCCATTGATACCGATAGATTTGTCTTTTAAATTTTTAAATGATTCAAATTTCCTATCCCTATCAAAGCTCAAGGACGATCATTAGCTGCGAAGGGATTGATGAGCGCAATACAAACCTTTATAGCTTCAGAGCTTCTGCAACTCAATTGTCAACCTCACCTACGCGAGGGGAATCCTGTTACAAATATGATTATATCATACAACAACATTAGCTGTAGCAGAAGTCAATCTTACCAACTCATGTTTTACCCATGGCCAGTTACGCGTATCCTGCATATTTTTATAGAAACGTAGGGTAAAACCCACGGACATAAGCTAGTAAATAAATAAATGTAAGGCGCGATAACCTCCGAAGAGATTTTAAGCCGAGCTTCTCTTCCCGCGTTCAAGGTAAACTTCACAAAATCAATTTCTGAGAAGGAAAGTAAATTTATTTTTATTATTTGCACCCATATATGGAGTATTTGTTTGGTGGGCGGCTACACAAGGCAGAACGTATCTCATAAAATTAGAGGGGATCTGTAGGCTATCAAAGCTTAGCGAAACGGGAACCCTAAAAACAATCCCGAACGGCTTCTCTGTATGTCATTCTGCAGATTCCATCTTGGGGCAAAGAACGTAGCCTTAACAAAAGCAAAGAGACTAAATGCCTCGGGGCAACTTGGGCGCAGACCATACAGTCATACTGCTATAGCTTCATCAAATATTGGGCGAACATTTATATCTGCATCTGGATTTTTCCCGTTATATTATAAGTCACGCCAGCTATGCCTTTTCCACGATAACTGGCGCCAATTGGGCAAACAACCGATAAAATGGCTTCCGCTACCTATCTCTCCCAACTCCGTGTAGGTCTCTCTCTTCACCTGCTTCCAAATGCGGGTGTCGACAAGAATACTTTCTTGGCCGAAGCGACTTCGTACAAGCCTCTGTTGATACCCACCGCCGGTACCACGGACAGGACCTTGAATCTGCCGGAATACGTTTCTTCCAACACACCAAGTGCCGTCCAAGGTTCCGAGCTATACATCAGGGCAGGTATCATAGCGTGGTTTTTATTTGTCGAGAGAGGACTTTACTTTTAAATTTTTTACTCAGCCCAAAGTGGCGCTTTTGGGTAAGAGCTATTCTGCGTTTGATTTCTAAAGAGACATTGTTACACTATTAATTTTGGTTCATAGATAAACGACGTCTTTCACAGCCTTGAACTAATATGCATCAACAAAGACAGGGCTATCGATGCACCGAACCACTTACGAAAGTTTATTAACACAGGATATTAATTAACCCAGGATCTTCGGTACGGAAGGCGAGTTCACCACTTAGTACTTAAAAGATCAATTCACAATTGGCCGTAGTTTTTCTAGTTTTATTGTAAATTTTTTTTTTTTTTTTTGCTGAATATATTTTATTATTTAGCTCTTTGTGTTGTTTTTGTAAGCGCAAAACGCTTTCCGAAGGTTAAGAGGTGTATCTTGAATATGGGCAGTCCTTTGCCGGATATGACCCTGATACGCTCCATTACTACCGTATGCTTGACCCGTTGTCCCCTTGGGTCTGTGAATTTTGTTCCTCTCTTACTCCAGAAATGCCTGGCAGCTGCTGGAATGCTGTAAGCACGTTTTTTGGTCAAACTAAAATTGGGCGTTTCTAGGGAACTAGCGAAGGGAAAATTACTTTTTGTTTTAACTTTCCTTCTTCTACCAAGTTCCTCCCATTAGGCATATAAGTAAACTTGTCTCTTAAACAAATATTCCCTTTTCCAATTCGAGATGCTTCTAATATTGGACAGTGTGCACAAAGCGGGCAGAGACCCTCAGCAGGTAAAGGAGCTTAGAATATATAATATAAGAGGCGACGAAACTACCAAATTATTTCAATGGGTTGTGTAGCGCGACCTTTTTAAGGGGTTGCCAGCGCAATTTATAGCTTCTCTAACGCAATTTTCAACCTCGCCTACCGGTGGTGATACCTGTTTCTTAAGCAGCCCAAGCTCCGGCGACTTAAATTTGCTTATGAATCTAGAGGTGGGAGGGCGGTATGAACTAGAGGGTTTCATTTGCTCACACTTAGTCATTCCCAAGACGGTCGGGCTAGTACCTTAATGGTGGTTGTTATGGAACGTACCGGATCTCCATTTAACTTTTTTTATATTAGTATGTGTTTACATGGAAAATGTGAGAGCAGAGAATTCACACATGAGATGTTTACTGCTTGAAATAAAAGCCAAATCTTTATTGAATATCTGTCGCTGCGCTCACACGAAATGTATATACATATGTATGTTGTGAGGACCCCAAAGCCGAGGGCTTTGTACCCTCACAACATATAAATAAAAAAAAATAAATGTAAGGCGCGATAACCTCCGAAGAGATCTAAGGCCGAGCTTCTCTTCCAATTTGCGTCGTGCTCCTCTTGATTTTTCCCTACAAATTGGCCGGACGGGACCTACATGTTTTATGCCGACTCCGAACGGCATAGGTTTTATGACTACCGACCAAGAGTACACCTGAAGGTTTTGACTTCATTTGTAACGTATATTCTTCTGGAGTTTTTTTACTCCATTCGACCGCAGAAGTTGGCCGAGGGCTTTATTACCTCAGTCACCTCTTACAAAGCAAGGGAATAAGTTAGGAGTAGAGATAGAATTTTTATGAAATAAATATGTATAACGTTCTTTACATGAAATCAACAGGGTTTATTCATTTTGAAGGACCGGTAGGGATCTTTATTTTCAGAAACCCTGGACGGACTGAGACCAACCCGGTCAAAACCAAAGGAAAAGTCCGTCACAATGTAACCGAATAATTTTCGGAAGCTCTCTATTGCACCACTCGTATGAAACTAATGGACCTTTTATGTATCTTTTTTTTACCTCCACGCCCTAAATTTACTTTGACCTCATTCAATAAAGGGATGTTGAAAGTAATATCTATGTTACCTATGCATTATCTCTCACGAAGCCAAGCAACTCCATTAAACGCTACCTGCTCCCACTCACTTCGAGTAACCCTCCCAGTCGCTTGCCATCATTTGCACTACATTCAAAGTAAATTTTGCTGTTTTTATGCTTAATCATCTTCAGCGTAAAAAAATATGAACTAAAGCTTATAGCGACTAGCTCATATACGGTAACTTACATATGTACATAGATACTTTTATATACATATCTACAAACATACGTATTTTACATTTGTAGTGCATAACTTGATCAAGTAAATTTAACAATAAACTACATACGGCTTTACGCACGTCCGTCTACACGCTTTGGTGCAATTTACAATCTTTAAAAGCTAGCAAATTTTTTGTACAGCTTAAGATAGATATAGACAGACTGATTTATATATGTACATCTCACGCTTAATAGTTATGTGCATATATGCATGGCATTTAAGCATTCCAAACACGTGAGTTTTTTCCATAAAAGTACATTACATCGCATTATTTTTGTAACAAAGCGAAGAGCAGACGCAGTAATGATATTAACAACGTTTGAAATTTATCTTTATATACCTAGCTGTGGATTTTCTCACACAGACACATGCCAGATTTATAAAGGACGCTACAGCACCCACAGCCTTCTCATCCAAAAGAATTCCACAACAATTCACTTACTGGAAATTATCAAAACGTATATAAGAAGAACTCACACACCTAACCCCTGGACTGATTTAGTGGAATCTCAAATATTTGATTTTCCATTTACCGCTCACACAACCACATTGTAAAAACGATCAGTAAGTGAATTAAAAGGACCTGAGTGTAAGTGAAGACTTGCTAGCATTTCGTTGACATCAGCATGTAAGCAAAGAGGATAAATATAATAAGAGCCGTCACTCGTTATTTTTTAGGCATTTACTCGATGTAAACTGTGAGGTAGTCGCTACTTTTGTTTTATGAGGGACATTTTTGAATTGCCTTCCATTTATCCATGCGGTGTTGTCACTTTATGCAAACGTGTTTTTTGGAAAGAGAATTAAATAATTAATTAAATACAGTCGGAAAAATAAACACAAATACCCCATGAAAATGTATAGAAGACATTTATAAACATCTCGCCCAAAAAAAGTAGCGACTACCTCACAGTTTACATCGAGTAAATGCCTCAAAAATAACGAGTGACGGCTCTTATTATATTTATCCTCTTCGATGTAAGCTTCTCAAATAGTTTATCTAGACTTGTACTTAAGTAAAAAATATTCGAGCTAAGTAGAGGTTTCGAAAATGCGGTGTTTTCCGATAAGGATAATATGAACCGGCCACTTTCGGGGTATTTTGCCACAACATTCAGCGAACTTATACTGTGTGCTTAGTAGTTTAACCACTTGGTTTGCAGCAAAGGGCCGTAAAATCGACCGAAGCAAAATATAACAATCGCCCTCACTAAATGGCACTGAGCTCCACCTCTCAGTGAGACAACTGGAAAATCATCAATATTGAAGAGCAAGTAGAAAAGGCATACATTGCATAGTTATCGGGTAAGGGAATAATTGGCAGGAAATGGGGTCTAAGACCAAAGCTTAAATACATTTAAAGCGATAAAGACACTCCCCGAAGGTTTTAGGCAGTGTTCTCGATATTGATGGTCCTTTGCTACATTCCAGTAACAAGCACCAGTAAGATAAAGGCCCGACATTTTCGCCACTGATAGGTGAAGTTGAAAATTGTATTGGAAAAGCTATAAATCGCGCTGGCAACCCCTTTAAAGGGTTGCGCTACACAACTCCTTGAAATACTTGGGTATTTTAGTCGCCTCTTACGACAGGCATACCTGTCGCAGATATATTCTAAGTGCCCTAGCCTACTGGGATCTGAATAGCTTATAAAGGGGCTTTACATAGCGATCAAAGACACATCCTAGCGTACGGAGAATTAATGTGGTGGGCAGCACTGGACAAGCAATAAACTATATCCAAAGAATGCGCTTAATCCCTGCAAAAATCGCGAGTACTCCATGCATGCATGCATGGAGTACTCGCTATGGATCAACCGAGTGCTCCAAAATTAACCACAATTCATACAAAAAATATGGTCCAATTAACATTGCGATGTCATAGAACTCGACCATATACTGCAGCTTCGCATTACATCAGAGTAATCCATGGAGTACCCACAGTCCAATAAACATCGTGTAGTGATTACAATCGTTAACAAAGAGCAATGATCGGCTTACAATATGTTCGTGTAGAAAAATTAGTTGGTTCATTGCTGCATTACAGTGGAGTATACTGGTAAGTACTCAAGTGGGCCACATGATCCAACAATTTTTGCAGGGATGTTATCGTTGCTATTGGAACGCCATATGCGCCTCCCAGCTACAAGTACAGCCATCAGACGTAAGGAGTCTTGAAGCTGGAACAAAAAACTGTAAAGCCCTGTGGTATCCTTTATCGAAACGGCTTTAAATAGCTACTTGGGCGACCAGGGTCGCAGCCATTTCATGAGTTGTATACTAAGAATGCTACCCAATGTGGATGTGACATCACCCACATTGAACGTTGACACAAGTTTCAAGGTAAGGATTCCCTCTCAAAGGGATCGCTGTGCCGAGAAACTTACAAAGATGGCGTAATCTCACTGTTGGTTGGTCACTTAGTATTCTCCAAGCAGATATACTTAGTATAGAGAGTGTCCGTCTTTCCCGATAAGAGAATCGGGTAAACGGCGGTGAGATACGCATATACTCGGACAGACGAGCAGCGTTTAAAGCGCTTGATTCACCAAATACGTTCTCTAAAGCCGTCGTTAACTGTAAGAGGGCGTTGCGCTAAGCAAAGAATCTCGCGCACATCACATTCACATGGGTACCCGATCACAAGAACATTGACGGCAATGAAAAAGCGGATGAACTGGCAAATATCGGTACATCGTTAGACACCTCTGAGACAGTCACTGTGCACCGGCCACTTTCATCAATAAAGAGCAAATTTCCTACCAATCTCAAGAAAAACCGCTATTCGCAATTGGTAATCTACGGATGCCTGCATCATCACCAAGAAAACGTATCCGGAGTACAGTCACAGTTTCTACTGAATATGACTAGTAAAGTTATATTCAGGATCACGGCCACTGTAACATTACACTGGCTATTTGGCCCACACGCGGAAAGAATGGGAGTCCCCTTTAAAACAGGTGAAGAAGATTTAGTGTGGACGGTTGCTAAGTCAGTCATTTCCTCTGCGAGCATTTTTGCACTGTGTAAGTAATTAAAAGGTAAAGTCCTCTCTCGGCACAAATCATGCTCCTTTGCATCATACTTGTCCTGCTATATGGTGCAGCAGGTTCGATACAGACAACACCAGATGGGGCTTTTCTGGTTGTATTCAAGAGAAATATTGTTCGAAATATTTATGGTCCTCTATGCTTTAAGGAGCTAGAGTGCCGAATATTCTTTGATGAGTTCTACGAGCTCTATGCAGACATCAAAATAGTCCATCGAAATACAACGCTTCCATTAGCTTCGAAATATAATGCAAATGAAAGATGATGCTCTTTCGAAAAGACACTCTTGCGGGAACCATTTTATGGAAGCAGTGGAAGAGGGCCACCCCACTCCGCTGGAAGGACCAGGTGAGAAAAAATGTAAATTCCTCTTGTCAATTGGCTCCAGCTAGCTCAGTGAAGCAGCCAGTAGTGCGACTTGTTGGACAGCCGCATATTTTAGTCCAAGGGTTGCCAGTTGGAAAACAATTTAAATTCCTCTTCAAAAATTGGCGCCAGCTGGCTCAGCGATGCATCGACTGTTGGACAGCCGGATATCCCAGTTGAAGGGTTACACTTTAAGAGCATAATATGATGAGGATATTTTTTATTTTTTATCAGAAAATTGGATCGATATGAACAAGGAGGCCTCAAAGTTCACGCCATCTCAGCATACGGATCAACCTACAAAATCCACGTTGGTACATCGGGCACCTTCTATGTAGCGCATTAAACTTTTAACCCAACTATTTTTGCCATTAGTGGTTGATGTGAAGCGTACATCTATCTCCATCAAATCTACATTACATAATTGCAATTCCTTTGCAACCTTGTAGTCTACCATGTCCAACTGGGTATAAACGCACGATAAGAAGCATAACTGTTTGGCGGCATATAAAAATGAAATAAAAGCACCCACAAGCCCATTTAACACTGGAACCGAGATAAGTAAAAGCATATACATATGTATGTGAATGTAAATACGTATTCATGCATGCAGTATATCGTATCTAATAGATACAAATGCAGAACGGCGCCACTAAAGCTACATATTCGCTAGTTATTTAGCGCACACATCATTTTATATTTCGATTTACAACTACATAAATTCTAAATTCCACCTACAAATGAACGCCCTTCTCGTTTTGCAATTTTCGTCAACGCCTGAAAGTATGCCTTCACTTTCTTCGATTTTTTCAGCGCTAGGGTGCTGTTGTTGATTTCGTTTTAAAAATTCATTGCACGTACTATGCGCTTGCAAGGAATACGAATAATAGTAAGTACAAGTAAATGATGATAGAAAACAGCAGCAGCACCAGCAACAACAAAATATTTCTGAAACAAAAACAAACATTACTTTGGTGTCTACTTTTTGGCGCAAAAAATGATTTCACTTTCATGTTTATTTTTTTATTCTAAGGTGATTTGTCTACATTTACTGCCTTGTAGCAGCTGTGTCATAAACAGTTTACGTATCTTTGTAGTTGACGTCGTTGACTTCATCCATAAGGCTGTACGCCTGTAAGTATGCATCAGTTTGTGTTGAATATCTCCGCGCAGCATGGTGCTTTTTAGCAAAGCTCTGTTAGCATTTTTACTGCATATTTTATTTAAATGGTAAATATAAACACATGCAACAGAGTCACAAAATGAGTTTTCAGTTTAATTTCCTTGAGATCAAATGCATATCTATTGACATAAAAATGCTCATACGAAAGAATCTAAAAAAATTTACATTCAAGCTTATCAGTTGCAATCTCAATTCGCGTCGGTTTGAGCTCCCTTCGAAACGATGCAGAATGTTAAAAGTTGGATCAATACAGTAACTGGGCTAGTGATATCAATGGAAAGGCAAGAAAACTGATGGAAAGTCTACTGAAGCAACGCCAAACGAGAGCAATAGAGGATGGGGAAGGACTTTCTCATCGTCAGCATGGCCTGAGGAAAGGTCACTACCCCCAGCGGATTAGGGGGCTTAGGCAAAACCCGCGGCTAGTATGTCTGTCGTAAGAGGCGACTAAAGTACCCGAATGATTCAAGGCGTTGTTCAGCGCAATTTAAAATTTCTCCAACCCAATTATGAAACTGCAAATACTAGTTCCTCATAAAATTAGAAAGTGGGAGGCGGTATGGCCTTAAAATTTCAATGTGGTTATATTAAATCGTTTCCGAGATGATCGGACTTGTACCTCAATGGTGCTTGTTCCCGGAACGTACCAGTTCTATATATTAGGGAGTATCTTTATCGCTACAACAATAAGAAAAACAACAGGAGATACCACTCTATGGCGACAGAAATGCAGGAATGATAAACGCAATCAAGAAAGCCGAGACGACGTTCCACCGAACAAGACCCGTAGTCTTGCTGTTCACGTTAAGTGTCAAGATTGAATTAACTCAGCCTGGTGGGGCGACATGCTTGAGACATTAGAACGCTATTTCAAGATACCTAAATACGTGCTGGAAACTTTCAGGGACTTCTTGATAGGTCGGTCTCTTACGTAAGAGGCAACACACGGTGAAAGAAAGGTTAAGATACCAGGCGAAGCAGCTTCGATTTTGAATACATTGCAATGCTTCTTGTTACAAACCTGATTGATTCAAATAACTGGATTCTCAGCTAACTTCATTCCATGTTCTGCAAATATGATTGGACGAGCGCATTCTCCCCATTGGAAGTAAAGTGTGCTCTTTTTATCTACAAGAAGGGCGATCACGTAAACCGAAGCGGAAATCGAACCCTTTTAGTGAGTCCATTCCCTAGACTAGTCTTCGACACTCCACTTGCAACTTTTAAATGGATCCAAAACTTGCCCTAACTTCTCTCTAGGTTCTGCTGGTAACGTAATACTCATATTGACAAGCATTCCTCAATTCCTTTGCAGATATGATGGGACGAGCGCATTATTCCCGTTGGAAGTGAAGTGTGCTCTGTTTTATCTACAAGAAGGGCGATCCCGTAAACTGAAGCCCAAAGTCAATGAACGTATTGGCCGCATAAGTGAGGCTTCACTTCACTGTGCGCCAAATCCGGCAGTTTTCTCGCGAAAATCGACACTCACTGTATTTCTGTCGCCATCAAAGCAGCGTCACTGTTGACGGATATAAATACAAGGCCATGAGAGACTTCGTCTATTTACGAAATATTCTTAGCATCGAAGAAAATGTCAGGTTAGAAATCAAATGGAATATAACTTTTGCCAAGAAGTGCTGCTTTGGATTGAAAAATCACGCTCTATAAGTTGCCTATCATACATGTCCTAATGTATGGCACGGAATCGTGGAAAATGTGGGCGGAAGATCGGATGGCTATTGGGGTGCTCAATAAAAAATGTCTCCGACATTTGTCCTTGTTGCCTACGGCGAGTATCGCAGGAGGTATTATGATGAGATTTACGCTGATATGAAGCTAGTGCGGCGAAGAAAATCCCGAAGATTTCGCTGGCCAAGTCATATTATGCGAATGGATCGAGATATTCCGGCCAAGAATATGTTTCAAATGACAGCAGTTTGAAAGTAGAGGAAGTAGGAATCCTACACTGAGTTGAGACAGACAGGCGGAAGGAGACTTGACTTCGCTTGGTGCTCCCATTTGGCGTCAGCTATCAGGACTTGTTACGAAACGACGAAAATCGCTTAGGTAGTTAAGTACCTATTAATAATGATGATAAAACATCGGCCTAGTCCTACTTTTGCTATGACTTATGTTATGAAATTTAGTTCTTAGCTCCGCGATTTGCCCCTTGAGCACGTGTTATAGAGCCACGTAACGAAAAAAATCATAGAATCCGACATAAACCATGCATGTCATTCTACACATCTCGCCTGCAGACCTAACGGCCAAAAACATCGCATTAGCAACGGCAACAAAGATTAAGGCCTCGGGGCAGCTTGAGGGCAGGCCTTATGGCCACAGTATTATAGCGCCATCTAATATCGGGCAAACAGAATATATGGTCCCGTGCCTGAGTTTCGAAAGAGATATTGGGCCCACAATTGAGACGACGGGTTTTTGCCGGGGTGCAGAAATGGCAGAACATACTATACACTTATATACGAATGGTTCGAAGTTATCGGAAGGGGTCGGTTGTGCTTCTTACTGTGTCGATCCAGAAATAAGTAGATCCTACAGGCAGCTAGATTACTGCAGCATTTTTCAGGCGGAAATTATAGCAGTGAAGAAAGCAGCAAGAATTCTGGAGGTAGCTTGCTTAAGCTGCAGTTGCGTCAATTTTATATTGATAGTCAGGCTGCGATTAAGGCAATAATATCACACAGTACTTCATGAAGAATGCACAGAAGCATTAAAAATACTTCGCTCAGGCTGGACCATACATCTTTAGTGGGTTCTCTGTCATAAAAGGATAGAAGGTAACGAAAAGGCCGATTAGTTGCAAAGGAGGGTGCAACACTCGCTGATAGACGTCCCAATCCGTCTGGGAGAAATCAAAAGGCGACAGGAGTTGCATATGAGCCATCAAGCAGGAAAGGCGTGGACAAAAGCGCGGGGCTGCAAAATTTCTAAGATCATGTGCAAAGCCTACGATATTAGACTCACAAAGTGGCTCATATCTCTAAAGAGAGAATACTTAAGGCACACGATGGGCATACTGACTGAACACTGCCTTCTGACGTCACATGCTTATAAGTTAGGCCTCGTCAGTAACAGCAAGTGTAGGAGGTGTGAGCTGCAGGCACCTGATGGAGGTTCTTCGGTTTGGTCTTCAAAGAAATTCTGGTAACACTATGGACAAGTTCAGTTTATGTGAGGTCTTTATTGACTGGCCAGTTCAACATAACCTAACCTAACATAAACCATGGGTGGACTATCATTACAGTCCTCAGGGCTCTGGCAACGCATTTTAAAAAGCCTTACTCCATCCAGTCGTATGCATTCCTTCATGAAAGCTTTGCGCGTAATAGAACAAGCATCTTGAGATACTCATTTGAGCAGACCCAGCTGTCCTCATGAAATCTCTCATCGAAACTGTCGCCGGGCCATGATAGCTACAAAAAGCGAACAGATTAAGAAATAATTTTTAATCACTTGTCAAGTGCTGTCATCAATGTTACATTTTCTATGAAGAAACCCTACGAGTTCTTTAAAATATTCAAAAGTGCTCCCCAATACCAAAACCATAAACTTGCAATTACATACCAAGAATGCCATAAAGCCAACCCTAAAAAGAATTACGTGATTAGATTTCTAATCCAGATGCTTCAAACGAAAATAAAACATATTAACGCAAAGGTAATTAAATAACTTTGCAACAATAAAAATCGCATTTATAAACAAAGAAGAAATAAAAGAGAAAAGGTCTACAAAGGGAAAGAGTAAATTTAGTAAATATGGCTGAATTACTACGCCACATTGAAATGGAAAACTTTTTTCTTTTTTTTTTTTTGGCCAGCAAAAATAGGAAACCCCAAAACTGCTTTAAAATACAGAACACGCGCTGAAGTAAAACGCAAAAGCTGGCCGGAAGCTAGACTAGGTTGGCGTCGTTATAAAAATTTATTTAAAAAAAGATGCAGACAGACTCTGTTGCTGTCCTTGGTGAGCTTTCCTGTTTTTTTGGGAGCGTTCAACTGTGTCGAATGTTATTATCACCAACCTGAGTAATTGGACTACATAATTTAAGCGCGAATATGAAAAATGCAACGAATACAATAAAAGTTTCAGCACACGCCTTTTATACTTAACGGTAAAAGGAATTTAAATTTGGCAGCACACTGCGGAGCGAATGAGTGTGAATGTGGGTAATGGAAAAGAGTTTGCTTAAATAAAAAAAAAAAATGTAAGGCGCGATAACCTCCGAAGAGATCTAAGGCCGAGCTTCTCTTCTCTTCCAATTTGCATCGTGCTCCTTTTGATTTTCCCTACAAATTGGCCGGACGGGACCTACATGATTTTATGCCGACTCCGGACGGCATCTGCAAGGCAGATGAGTTTTCACTGAGAGCTTTTCATGGCAGAAATACACCCGGAGCGCTTGCAAAACACTGCCGAGGGGCGACTCCGCTTAGAAAAATTTTCTTCTAATTGAAAAACCTTATATCTAAAATTTTTGATGTTGCTTTTCCCGGGGCTTGAACCCAGGGCATCCGGTGTGGTAGGCGGAGCACGCTACCATCACACCACGATGTTATTATTTATAAATTTAACATACATTTTTTTTTTATTGATAGTAGAGAAAAGTTACAAAATTTAAAAAAATATAAAATAAAGTACTGCTTAAAATTTAATGTTACTAAGCTCTTGAAGCGCGCCTATAAGTATTCCACACAAATTGAATTGAGCGTTTCATACTGTATTGCGAACGATAGCTCCAACCAACCGATCGCCTCCAAACGACTTCATCTAGCAATGATATTCTATATCATTTTAATTCGGCCTTTACCTTTCTTATTTTATGCCAAGGCGAATCCACACCGGTGGTGGCAAAGCGAATTCAACCAATTCGCCATGCAGAAAAATGTCAATTCAAAAGAAAATTTTTATTGATTTCGATTAACTGTCATATTAAAGTACAAGAAGTTGTATGGAAAATAATCAAGAAGAAGCAATCGGCTGTTGGGATAACAACACCTGGTATTGAATTCGCCTTGTTTTATGCGAAACAGGAAGGCGAAATCAGCTGTCAAATAGTACCAAGGCGAATTCAACCAATTCGCCGTGCAGAAGAATGCCAGGTTAGGTTAGGTTAGGTTGCACTGGCAGGCCCATGAGGACCTCAAATAGACTGATTGAGTCCGTGGTGTTACCAGAAGTTTGTTTTAACGACCAAACTGAAAAACCCTATCAAAAACCAGGACCTATGTTATAAAATAACTCGTCCACTTGGCAAATACTAGAAGCTTCCTAGGACTTAAGCCACTTGCTGCTTCTAGATCTGACAGCTGTATCACTCCTAATAGGTGGAGTCTTAGCCTGGCAAGTGCAGCGCACGAGTACAGAACGTGCTCCATCGTTTCCTCCTCCAACCCGCACTTCCTACATATGTTTTCACTGACCAAGCCTAATTTAAAGGCATGTGACGCCAGTAGGCAGTACCCAGTCAGAATACCCGTCATGAGTTTACAGTCCTCTCTTTTTAATGACATAAGCAACTTTGTTTGTCTAAGGTTGTAAGACCTACACATAATCTTCGACACTTTACAGCCCCGCGCTTGAGCCTACGCCTTTCCCGCTTGGCCGATCATGTGCACCTCTCGCATTCGCTTAATCTCGCCCAGTCTAATTGGGACGTCTACGGAGCACGCTTCAAGGGATGCACTCTCTTTAGCTAGTTCATACGCTTTTTCATTCCCATCTATTCCCATATGCCCTGGGACCCAATATAAATGTATGCTTCTCCCTGTACCGATTCTGTCCAGAGAATCTAAGCACTCGAACACGCATTTAGATGCTGTGCTATGCGAGATTATTGCCTTAATTGCTGCTTGACTGTCAATATAAAAGTTAGCACGGTTGCAGCTTAAGCTATTCTCTTCCAGGCTTTCTACTGCTTTGGTTACGGCTAATATTTCCGCTTGGAAAACGCTACAGTAATCCGGCAGCCTTCAGGATCTGCTTATTTCCGGATCAGCACAGTATACCGCAGACCCTACTCCTTCCACTACTTTGGAACCATCTGTGTACACATGTATCGCCTCGTCCGCCATTTGCGCACCCTTGCGCCAACCGTCCGCCTCTATTGTGGCCTTAAGATATCCCTCGAAGCGCAGATAGGGAATCAGGTAGTCTGTTCGTCTTGTGATTGATGACGCTATACTACTTTGGCCATATGGTCGGCGCTCAAGCTGCCCGAGGCAAAGAGCCTGGTTGCGGTTGTTAATGCTATGTTCTTTGCTACCAGGTCTACAGGTGAAATGTGCAGAATGGCATACAGTGCAGCCGTCGGGGTTATTTTCAGGGCTCCCGTAATGCTAAGCACCGATAGTCTGCATACCCACCCTAATTTTTTGAGGTATGTTGTTTTTTGTGTGGCTTTCCACCAAACAAGAACTCCATAGTATAGAATAAGGCTTACAATCGCTGTAAAAACCCAATGAGAAAGAGAGGGCGATAGGCCCCACGTACACCTCAGCATTCTTTTACATGCATAAAGTGCCGTTGAGGCCTTCTTCACCCTCTCCTCCACGTTAAGCTTCCATGACAACTTACTGTCTAGGATGATTCCTAGATATTTTGTGCAAGGTTTCTCCTGTTAAGTCACCCCTTCTAACTTAGGCCAGGTCCAATTTGGGACCTTGTACCTCTTTGTAAACAAGATCATATCCGTCTTCTCCACATTGACTTTCAATCCGACATTAGTTGCCCAGGTATGAATATCCCGAAGCGCCCGATTCATGAAAGTACTAATCGTTGGAAGGCACTTTCCACTTATGACAATTGCAACATCATCTGGGTAAGCCGTAAGTTTTACGGGTCCCTCATCGAATCGCCTAAGCAGTTGGTTGATGACCAGCGTCCAGAGCAGAGGTGATAGCACCCCTCCCTGCGGCGTGCCCCTGTCCACTCGTATAATCCCCATTGTGATGTAATCTTCCTGCAATTTAACATGTAGTCGATCCATCTGGTTAAGGCTGGATGTACTTTAATGTAATTAAGACCATTCATAATCGCCCATTTAGAAACATTATTGAAAGCCCCGGCAATGTCCAAGAAGATTCCCAGAGCACATTCCTATATTCCAGAGATTTCTCTATGCTTGCTTTTTGTGTACGCATGCTGTGTTGTAGAGAGCAGCTTTTCATCCACGTTGGACTTTATGTACACATCTATCAGCCTCTCAAAGGTTTTGAGCATAAATTATGTTAAGCTGATGGGTCTATAGGCTTTGGGATACACGTGACCGATCTTCCCCGCGTTTGGTAGGAAAGCTACACGATCAGTTCTCGAAAAGTGCGGTACATGATTCGGCGTTATGCACCCATCGAATATTATTTTCAGCCATTCCACGACCGCCATACTTTTTGCATGGTTGGGAATATACCGTCTGGGCCCGGCGATTTAAACTTAGAAACGTCTTCACTGCCCATTCGATCTTGGTATCGGTCACCAAGCCCGGCACTACCCGCTCAGTGATCGAAGTGTGAGTGATGTTAGCTGGCTCTTCTGAACCGCCTCCCGATGGGAAATGTGTGTAAAAAAGCACCTCAAGGGATTCTTCACTATTACGTAACCATTCGCCGCTTTCTTTCTTTATTAGTCCCTGGACTATGTTTCCCCTTGCTAATACTTTTTTCAACCGTGCTGTTTCGCTGGAGTACTCTATGTCCGTACAGAAACTGTTCGATGAGATTCTGGAAGAAGAATGTCAACTCAAAAGAAAATTTTCATTGATTCCGATTAACTAACATGTTGTAGTACAACGCGTTGTAATAATGAAGAAGAAGCAATCAGCTGTGGGGATAACAACACCTGGTACTGAATGCGTCTTGAACAGTATGATGCCATCGTTTAGCATAGTGTAAATACAATAGCGATCCGTCTTCAGGGCATAACGAAACTTTGTTTCGTAATAGAGAATGAGGACCCAAAAACATATAGTATACTAGTGTGTACCTAATGATGTATAAAGGCAATACTCAGGAACCAAATGCAAAGCACGCAGCGGAGCTCAGCATGACAACCTACCATCAAAGGAAAGTCGCATAAGAGAGAGAAAAATCACCTCAATGCATGCTCGAGACAGCCGGAAAACTTTTCGAAAGGCTTCTAAAATCACGTATCGCAGATACTGTAGGAGGGCCATCATCCTGGCAGGCCCAAAAAATGCACTTTAGACGCAGTTCAAGATGACCTTAGAAGCGTAGAAATAGTACAGCCACATAATGCTAAATCCAAGTGAGTTGTACTCATTGCAACCTTAAACGTAAGAAACAGTTTCAACAGCGTGAGACCGCCTTAAAGCAGCGATTGCAAATATCACAGCATCATCAGAAGCTAACTCAGTAGTCGCATATTTATAAATCAAACCTCAGAGGGTACACGTACCATGCAAGTCACATGTGGAGCAGCACAGGGGTCAACTCTTGGTCCTGAGCTGTGGAACGCCAGTTGCAATGAAATTTTGAATATTTAAATTCCTGATGATTAATCTTAGTTGGATACCTAGACAACAAATCTGCAGTCATTAAAGCCCGAAACCTATCAGAAGTGCACCTGCCAATAATAAAACTGGGTATTCCGGGGTTGTAGCTTTTGGCCGTCAGGGATCAGTCGCTACTAACCTAACATCTATTAATAATTCTAGCTTAGCATCTAACAATAATAATAATACTTCAAATAAGGTCATAAAAGTACCCACCACTGTCGTAGGTAGGAATTCAAACGCAAATCTTAGCTTAGCCGACGGAAACCGCTAGCGATGTTGTCGACTATGTCTCACATAATGCAAACATCTCGCCTTCATTAATTCATTGTTTTAAATTAATAAAGAAAGATGCAGACTCGAGTTTGTTATCAAGATGTAATTTTAAACTTGGAGTCTCGCCTTCAATATATAATAAGCTTCTTGAGTCTTCGCTATGGCCATCGGACGTCAAAATTAAACCATTCCGTTTTTTTCAAAAAGCACAGGGCGCAACTGCAAAACCTTAGCTATATGCGGTAATATTAAAAAAAGTATAAATATCTATTATCAGAATATATCTGGGTTGAGAACGAAATCTAAAGATATATTTTTAGCCACTTCACGGTGCGACTATGATGTCTACGTCATTGTTGAGACTTGGCTTAGTAATGACTTCTCTGACTCAGAATTTTTTGATCAAAGTCTGTTTCAAACTTATCGAAAGGATAGAGACCCTATCAAAACAGGGCGTCTCAGAGGCGGTGGGGTGTTAATTGCTGTAAGGCGTTCTCTTCTCTCTTCTTTTGTGCCGCTTTCTAACGATGAATCTCTCTTGGACCAGCTTTGTGTCTGTATTACTGGGCCTTCTGGCAATTTATTTATCTGCGTTTCTTACATTCCGCCTTGCAGCACAGATTTGCTGTACTTTGCTCATGTTAATAATATATTTGACTTATATGAATATAATGTTGATAGTAATTTTTGCGTCCTGGGAGATTTTAATCTCAGCAAGGTTGTTTGGTCGAAATTACTAGAAGATGATATCTTAACACCTACTAATGTTCATCATCCCCATGAGATTAATTTCTTAGACACCCTTTTTAGTGCCAATTTAATTCAGATTAACAGTTTCGTGAACCAGTTAAACAATATTTTGGACCTAATTTTTGTCGATGAGAACCTCATAACTCACTTGACTGAATGTGTGTTTCCTATATATAAATCAGATATGCATCATGTAGCCCTATATTTATCTATTGAATTCTTCGACCTAGTGCCGAAAAACAATGTAAATAATAATGAGCGCGCCTATAACTTTAAGGATGCAAATTACGAATCCTTAAACTCTCTCATATCTGAAATAGACTGGACATATATTTTCTTTGCTAAAAATGCAACTGAATGTTTCGACATTTTTCTGCTAAAGATGGCTGACATATTCAGTAGGAATCTTTCTCTCCTAATAGTTAAAGTTCACAAACTACCCTGGTACAATACTAGGTTGAGAAAGTTGAAAAATCAAAGAAATAAGTACTTTAAATTATACAAGGATACCAGCGATACTGTTTATAAAGATCAGTATACTTCCTATATGACGCAGTTCAATGTTCTTGATAAGTTTTTGTACAACAAATACGTTTCTAGAGTTGAAGATGAGTTGAAAGTTAATCCTAAATCTTTTTGGAACTATGTTCGTTCAAAGAAAGGTTGTTCTAATATACCTACCTGTGTCAAATTTAATGACATTTGCTCCAACAGTTTGGTCGATTCGGCAAATCTTTTTGCTGATTTTTGTCAAATCTACGTTTGTTGTTGAGGCCGATAACCTTGATAACAGGTATCTTACTGATAGCCCCAAACCTTTAGACTTTGGGTCTCTGTCCTTGTCTGAGACCGATATTATCTTGGGTATATCCTCCTTACAGACCTCAATCAAAAATGATATTGATGGATTGTCCTCTTTTTTATTTAAGAAGTGTATAGTATTTCTCTTTGTGTGCCACATTTTCAATATTTCGCTATCGTCTGGAGTTTTGTTGATCGCTGGAAGCTGGTGCCTATCACTCCTATCTTCAAGTCAGGCAATAAAAATGAAGTAAAGAATTATTGGCCAATATCCAAACTGTCAACATGTTCAAAACTTTTTGAAAAGGTAGTTAAAAACAAAGTATCATTCGCTATAAATAAAATAGTCGATCCATGTCAGCATGGTTTCATTGCGGGACGTTCGACTGCTACAAATCTGGCTGTTTTCTCTCAGTTTTGTGTCTCTGCGTTTAAGGATGGATGCCAAGTTGACACCATATATACGGATTTTCAAGGCTTTTGACACAGTTTCGCGCAAATAACTTCTGTGGAAACTTGAAAAAATGGGCTTTCACTCAAGCTTTCTGTCGTGGCTGAAATCCTATTTGGAAAATAGAATATCTTTTGTTGAAATCGAGAGAACTAAGTCTTATGAATTCTCAGCAACTTCAGGTGTACCACAAGGTAGCATCCTTGGTCCTATTTTGTTCTTAATGTTTATTAATGATGTTGGCTCATGCATAAACTATTCGAATTATTTGCTTTATGCTGACGACTTTAAACTCTTTCGGAGAATCTCCTGTATTTCTGATGCATTGCGTCTGCAAGAAGATCTGAATGCTATAAATAATTGGGCCTGTCAAAATAATCTGCGACTCAATATTAGTAAATGCTGCCACATGACATATACTAAGTCTACGAATGTGGTTTCATTCGCGTACTCGATTTCAAATGTAACTCTTGCGTCAATTAATGAGTTTCGCGATCTTGGCGTAATTTTTGACTCATATTTTACTTTTTATAATCATGTAAACTTTCTCATACCAAAGGCTTATACCAACTTAGCTTTCTTGCGACGATATGCCAAGGATTTCAAGGACCCATATACCAGGAAAATCTTATACAATGCCTAAGTGCGTTCTAAGTTAGAGTATGCATCAGTCATCTGGAATCCCATATACTCCTCACACTCTTTAAGAACTGAAACAATTCAAGTTCATACGATTTGCTCTTCAACCTCTTCACATTGTTAATCCCCTGCCACCCTACAATGCAAGATGCATGCTTATCAATGTCTTGCCACTTAAAGTTAGACGTCTTGTTCAAAACGTAATGTTTATTTTTGACATAATATCCGGTGCCATTGACTGCTCAGAACTACTTGGGCAGTTGAATTTCAATGTCCCTAACAGAGCTCTCCGCTTTCACAGTACATTCCGCGTTGAAGTACTGCGTTCGAATTACTTCAGTTTCGCACCTCTTATAAGAGGTCTTGTAGAATTTAATCGCCTATCCAGAAGCCTTGACCTGGACTTTGTCATGCCAAGGTCTCTGTTTAAGGCACGCATTGAGTCCTATTACTTATCTCAGTAAATCTTACTTTAAAATTGTTAAACTAGTACTAAGTTAACCTGTAATCTAGTCAGTAAGGTTGTTACCATTTGACTTAATAAATATATGAAATATGAAATAAGTGCACATACAGCTCAATCTAGTCATGATACGCACAAAAGGGTGGCTACACTCGCTCAGACTCCAGTTGGCAGAGTTGATACTCCTAACAAAAAAGCATATTGTCACGGATATTAGCATCACTAAGCTATACCATCACTAAGGCGATGGTAAGGCCATGCCAAGCAGTATTTACGTCAATAATCAAATCATGTATACACATATATAAGGCAGCCGAAAGATGTCACACACAGATGCATTTACTTATACGCCTATGTATGCACGAGAGACTGTAAACTACAAACATTCACATCAATAATTCAATCATTATGTATCTACATAAACGAATAAATAATTGCGTCTACACATATGTACGTATACGAGCAGCGGAGCGGCAATGCACAAACACATGCATATATCTTATCTGAGTTGTCACAAGAGAGAGCAATAATTTGTGCACGTAGTTGTGGCTGGCGATTTGTAGCCGAAACTAACTAGTAAGTTCTGGAAATCGAAGAGCCTAGAAGTATGCAGCGTAAACTATAAAAGCGGGGCAGGCGAGTAAGAAGTAATTCAGTTTAAGTTGAGCACTCAATCAGTTATTGATTAAGCACGCGATCTGGCGGCCAATAGTAGAGTTTAATTTGAGTTATCAATAAGTTTGGTTATTAAGCCAGCGAGTAGCAAAGTATAAGTGTTATTGTGAAGTACTTTAATAAAGGTAATTTTTCCATTATTCAATATTGGAGTTATTTATTCAACAGTTTAGTGATTCGAACTAAGCAGAGGATTGCAAATAAGAGGATTTGCAAGTAAATTCCTTACAATTATTCGTTACAATATACTGCTAGAAGTTAGCTCTGAAACCTCCTCCGAAAATATTTCATCCATGGGGGTAATCAACTACTTATTTTCGATAACGATAATATGATGTGGCGATTATAAGTAATTACGACACTTCACTATGACGCTAGTAAATAAATGCTGTACAACTACAAGAGAAATGTAAGCAGTCCAGCGGACCAAGTTTGATTAATTTGCGAGACTTTCGCAAAATTCTCAGAAGTGAGCTCATATGTGAACAAAAGAAGATAGAAACTTTATTTTTATCGCAAAAAATCTGTAAACAAGCTCATACGCGAACCATGGCGCAACGATACAAGGTGGCAGCATGGAACAGCTGATTATAAACTTTTTTTATTTGATTTGATACATCAACTTCCGGAGCAGTACGATTTTGACATTTGTCCATCGAATTAACAAAAACAAAGTACATGGAATTTTTATTTATGTTTGTAGGTATGTCACCATGCTGCCACCTTGTATCATTCCGCTATGTACGCGAACAAATAGCTATAGAAAATTTATATACCGGATATCACTCGCTTAAGTTTGCAGGAATTCTCGCAAGTGAGCAAAGAACGATGCTCATTATTGTGGCGCCAAAAACTTTCCTATGAGGTTTGCAACATGTGTTTTGTGACAAAAACCAAAATGCAGACAGAATAACGGTTCATAATTTCGTATATAGCGTTATGTCTTCTAGCAATGCGCAGCGCAAATAAGAAATAAATCAATTTTTTGGTTCTATGATATCCGTGAAAGTGAATACTTGAGTGCTGTGTTTCAAAAATTATTTAATATTTATTATACGCAAATAAATACTATGCAAAGTAAGTATAAACGCCTCAATTGAGCTTCAATGTATTTAATATAGGGGAACACAATGGGAAACGGAACAACCGAAAAATTCGCTCATCATTTTGCAATATCCTTTTTGTTACTTATATAATATTGTTGTAAATTTTTTCAGTATCTAATTTGAGTCGAAAATGTATCAAATGAAATATTTTATCCGACTACGCAGAAGTATCAAAAAAGGCCTATAACAAATATTGCTTAATATTCGCTAGCTTTATTTGTTGCGACTATCGTAAACAATACTTTCACTGCCACAAACTGAACGACATATGATTCATATTGCTATCGTTTTCAGATACGTTTGCGAGAGTTTTATCCGGTTAATTATAGAGAGATAAGTAAATAAGCAACTAATTATGAGGGCTGTTCGTAAAGAGTCTAAACCAGAGGTCTGCACTCCATAGCACAATTGCGCTCGCTATATATATGTGATCTAGACCCTAGGAGAAGAGTAGTTATGAAACCAACTGAGTGGTTTATAAGCAGTGCCGTCTGGGAAGTGATCAATCAGTTAGACTTTTTTGAGTACGAATACATTTGCATTTATTAATTTCAAAATGTTTTTCTAACTAATTTATATGATTAAGTTTTTACAATGCACACAAAAAAAAATAAAATGTTTGATGAAAGAAAATAAAAGCAACTACTTAAGTTTACTCATCTTTTATGGGACCCGTGCCGTGGTTTTTGACGTTGTGCTCTATTCACTGGCGATAGTACTGAACCTGTTGTGATGGGTAGTGGATTTCGTAAAAATGGTAATGAGCCAGGTGGGAATGGCAGTGAATCTGGTGCACCAGGAATACAAAGTATGCATCCTCCTCCATGTGTTAGCTGCCCACTACCGCCGATGGCATGTGTTGCAGGAGTTGACTTCAGAGATTTATTAGGCATGTGGCCTATTGTAGGATAAAATATAATGAGTGGTATATATGGTAACTGAATGGGTATAGTGTGTGGAGGGCAAGATTGTGGAGTTGGTGCTGTGGTAGGCTTTATCGCTTTCTTCGACGCTGGATTTTCGTAATAAGTTGTCGACGAAGTATATTCGGAAGTGTTTGGTGTTAAAGTAGACTCTGAACTTGATTCTGAAGTTTCGTAATAATTCGTCGACAACGAAGACTCTGTTGATTCAGACGTTGTCGGCGTTATATTGAATTCCGTACTCGACTCAGAAGTTTCATAATAACTTGTCGACAAAGAGGACTTTGTTGATTCTGAAGTAGCCAGTGTTGAGGTAGACCCCGAACTTGATTCTGCGGTTTCGGGATAGTTCGTCGACAACGAAGACTCAGTTGATTCAGACGTTGTCCGCGTTATATTGAATTCCGTACTCGACTCAGAAGTTTCATAACAACTTGTCGACAAAGAGGACTCTGTTGATTCTGAAGTAGTGGGTGTTGAGGTAGACTCCGAACTTGATTCTGAGGTTTCGTAAAAGTTCGTCGACAGGGAAGACTCAGTTGAGTCAGTAGTTGACTCTGAAGAGTAAGAATCTGTGTGAATTGAAGGTTCCGTTGACTCTGAAGTGCTTGATCCTTCAGTGGAACTCTCTTCGGTAGAGCACTCTGTTGTTGACAAGTTATGTGGATGCTTATATGGGTTGGTATTATACGAATTTGTAGACAAAGAAGACTCGGTTGTATCAGAAGTGGTTGGCGTTACAGTAGACTCCGAAGTTGAGTCTGAAATTTCGTAATAATTTGTAGACAAAGAGGACTCTGTTGATTCTGAAGTAGTGGGTGTTGATGGAGACTCCGAACTTGATTCTGAGGTTTCGTAATAGTTCGTCGACAGCGAAGACTCAGTTGAGTCAGTAGTTGACTCTGAAGAGTAAGAATCTGTGTAAATTGAAGATTCCGTTGACTCTTCAGTGGAACTCTCTTCGGTAGAGCACTCTGTTGTTGACAAGTTATGTGGATGCTTATATGGGTTGGTATTATATGAATTTGTAGACAAATAAGACTCGGTTGAATCAGAAGTGGTTGGCGTTAGAGTAAACTCCGAAGTTGAGTCAGAAATTTCGAAATAATTTGTCGACGAGGAAGACTCAGTTGATTCAGATGTTGACTCTGTTGATTCAGATGTACACTCTGTAGTCGTAGAAACGGTGTATATACGCGGCTTCGTTGGTAGGTAGATAAATGTCGTGCTTGGAGCGAAAGTCGATGACTCTGAAGTGCTTGTTGATAAAGTGGAACTTTCTTCTGAAGACCTATTTCTATTTTCTGACATATACGCACCTTTTTTAGGTTTTTGAGATGTAGAAGTGGTGGTTTCATTCTTTAGAAAGAACTCAGTCTCCTCAAAAGGAAGTACAACGATGCGCACGCCTTTATCTGTTGCAGAAAAAAGTAGTAAGTAAAGTTATTTTGTATTTCCTTGAAAAAGTAAAATTAAAATTTCCTTACGTTTATGTGCGCCAACGTGTGTGCCGCCCGTACGGCTGGAATTAACAGTTCCCAAATCTACTGTTATTTCTTGACTGAAGTCCAAAACCTCAGCAGTTTGGTTCGATTTATCGGGCGTACCGAAGCTGCTGTTTTCTAAAGAGCGAGAGGAGAGAGAGAGATGTTGGTTAAAATCAAAAATATCATATTTCTTTTGCTCTCTACTACTTACTCAACTGTCCTGCCAAGGCATGGCTCAACTCTTTGACTAAGCTTATAAGTTCTTCGGGCGCTGTCGTATCGTTCTTGTTTTCCGCTTCGGTAACTGAAATTAGAATGCAAAGATTACAAGAAACTATTTAAAATCATTTGAAAACCACAAGCGGCTGCTTTCACTCACTGGTGCTCCTCCTAGCGGATTCTTGATTTATAATATTTATAGGACCATTACTGTCGCCTTTTGCAGGATTCACGTTTACCACACTAACAAAAGTGTTACTCGTACTATGAATATCTCTACCGGCAATCACTGAAATAGGCATTCGTTTTAATATAGGACTTGATACAAAGAAATCATTATCTGTTCGGCAAAAACTCACCATTATTCGCAGTACCCGCACTGATGATAGCGGTGGCAGCAGCCAATAAAAGCCAAGTTTTTGTGGGTCTCATTATTTACTTCTTGAGACGTTTGATTTTTGAAAAAAAAGAGTATATCAGATTTTGTTGTATCTTCCCCTAGTTCTTCTTTTATACACTCTGCGGTATCTCTCGCTCACTTCCTCAACAACTACCAGTTTTTGTCGTTCTCACCCAGAATGTTTCTCCTTGTCATCAGCAGACTCTCTCTGTTACTCCTTAGGCAACTCCGGAATCTGGCTTTCTATTAGCTGTTACCTTTTTTAGGCTAGACTCCCTGAAAAAGGTGCCAAGAAATCAAAAGGCGTATGAGAAAACTCAGACTTTTGTCGCCCTAAAGCTCAAACTCAATATATCTGAACTATTTTTTTTTTTTTTTAATATATGTGACGCTAAATAGGTTAGTGACTCCAGGCATCTCCCAGAAAACGTCTACTGGAGTATTGATAAAAGTGGAAGGCAAGTTTAAGTGCTCTAGACTGTTTCCGTTAGTTGTAAGCAAACTACTGTATGCCATTCTGCACATTCCAGCCTTAGACCAGGTAGCAAAGAACATAACGTTAACAATTTCCCTATCTGCGCTTCGAGAAAGATCTTGAGGCCACAGTACATGTGGACGGTAGGCGCAAAGGTGCTCAAATGGCGGACGAGGCGATACATGTTTACACAGATGGTCCCAAAGTTGTGGAAAGAGTAGGGTATGTGGTATACTGTGCTGATCCCGAAATAAATAGATCCTACAGGCTGCCGGATTACTGTAGCGTTTTCCAAGCGGAAATATTAGCCGTAACCAAAGCAGTAGAAACCCTGGAAGAGAATAGCTTAATCTGCAACCGTGTTAACTTTTATATTGACAGTCAAGCAACAATTAAGGCAATAATCTCGCATTGCACAGCATCTAAATGAGTGTTAGAGTGTAAGCAGTCTCTGAAGGGTATCGGGACAGGGAGAAGCATACATTTATAATGGGTCACAGGGCATATGGAAATAGATGGGGATGAAGAAGCGGATGAACTAGCAAAATGATCGCATCCCTTGAAGCTTACTCCGTAGATGTCCCAATTAGACTGAGCGAGATTAAGCGAATGCGAGAGTTGCACATGATCGACCAAGCGGGAAAGGCGTGGGTTCAAGCGCGGTGCTGTAACGTGTCGAAGATTATGTGTAAGTCTTACAACCTTAGACTAACAAAGTTGCTTCTATCATTAAAAAAAGAGGTCTGTAGACTCACGACGGGTACTCTGACTGGACGCTGCCTTGTGGGGTCACTTGCCTTTAAATTAGGCTTGGTCTGAGATAGCAGATGTAGGAAGTGCGGGTTGGAGGAGGAAACGATCGAGCACGTTCTTTGCTCGTGCCCTGCACTTGCCAGGCTAAGTCTCCAGCTATTAGGATGATCCAACTGTCAGATCTATAAGCAGGAAGTGGTCCTAGGAATCTTCTCGTATTTGCCAAGAGGACATAAGTCCTGGTTTTTGATAGGGTTTTTCAGTTTGGTCGTTAAAACAAACTTCTGGTAACACTGCGGACTCATTCAGTCTACGTGAGATCCTCATGGACCGGCTAGTTCAACCTAGATGTTGTGAGGTTAAGCAGTTCAACCTAACCTAAGCTAGCTCTTTCTTTTTAATAAAAACCAGACTCCCTGAAGAAAACGCGGAAGAATCAAAACGCGTTTGAGCGAAAATTAAAATGTTTGCGGCCGTAAAACTCCAAATCAATATATCTAGACTCTTTGTTTCCATTTTTTCATATATTTGGTGGCAAATAGGTTGACGACTCTGCGCATCTCCCAGAAAAGGTCTATTGGAATATTGAAAATGGTAGCGAGAAAGCTTAAGTTCCCCTTCTGAAAGTACTTGCAACATCTGAAGAATATTTTGAGCTGTACCCGACTTCCATGTAGTTTAAGGTCTTTACTATTCCTTTTATAACTGAGCGGACGCCTTTGGTTGATTTCTCACTCGTTTGAGTTTTCGTATATATTTTTGCCGTTATTTACGATCTCAAATAAGGCACTGTCAGATTATGAAAAATGGAAAGATATCTAGAAAAATTAGTGGGAGAGGATCTTCACCTCTTTCAACGTCAGCATCGCAAAAGTGGAATTAATGTTTACCCTGGCCTTTTACATTCGACAGCCAACCTCTCTACCCACCTAAATGTAATATATTTGTGCCCCGGAACACAGCAGAGCAAGGCCCCTCCTAGCGAGGCTCGACACCTCCGTACGATATCTGACTCTATCACTTTGGATTCTAATGCCCTTAGGGCGGCGGTCGACAAAGATCGGTGCATTGATGTCTGCAATCGTACTATCCTGGAGCAGTATGTCTGCATATGGCATAAACTTTGGTCTGGAAGACACGGCAAGAGCTAGTTGTAGGTATCTGGTTTAAACTCTGGTATCCTTCAGAACTCTATCCGTTTGTTTTCGAAGGCTTTGCATTAGAACAGAAAGCGACTTTAGAATCTGAGCTGTAAGCTTTATATTACTTTTCTCCCTATGACGTTCGGCTAGCAATCCTTTGATACAAGTAATTTCCCTCCTTTGGGCTTTGTTGAGCTCACAAGAAAACTCTGAGCCATACAATGCTTTGTCATTTTTCCCGCTCCCATTTTTCTCTCTCTCTTTCCCAACATAGTATTCTTTTTGGGTCGCAGAATGCTGGGACTCGACTCCATTAATGAAAAACCCCTTTAGAGTTAAGTGAGACTCCAAGGCACGAACTTACTTTTTACTTTACTCCATTTTTATCGAGCTCGCGCGGTATCTCGTTCAGTGCCTCAACTCTTACTATGGAAGGACATAGTCACATAGCCCATATCTATTTGCATTATTTTGTTTTTAAGCATTTATTGAGTCCATCTGCAAATGTGGTTATCGAATCCGGCCCCTTGGAGAGCTTTGACCGTATGTCTAAGAAGACACCTAGGGTGTAATGCTTGAAGTGAGGTGATTTTCCGTTATTGGTGACCCTTCATGTATACATCTTGCTCTTTAATATATTTGGTCCTGTTGTTATTGATACAATGTTGATGTCCAAGAATTACTTCATAACCCTAAGTATAGAAGATGTGAGACTTATTAGCCTGTAGTCGTCGAAGCTTTCATACGAACGTGTACCCGACTTGGTTAGGAAAATAATTTTTGTTCTCTTCCACCTCTGTGGATATTTTATAGCTCTGTAGACCATTTCCAGCCAGATGACCAGTTACAGTAATAGCTTTTGAAGTGACACCATTAAAGCCAGCCGACTTAAATGGGGAGATGGTGTTGATAGCGAAACTTATCTTATCCCCTTCTATAAAGTCCAGTAAACCATATGGGGGCTGATAGTGCGTTCTGGGAGATTATTTTACTGATGCTTCATCGCATGCTGGAAAGTGCTCATTATGCGGGTATTCGGTTAATACGCTGCCGACTCCGTCGATACCCTCCCTGACCGCGCTTCTCACGAAGTGGTCGTTGTTGTGACCTTTGAACAGAATTTTAATACTAGTAGGAGTGAATTTGTCTATTTACTCATCTAGCTCTTGCGTGCAGGTGATGTTCCGGCCGACTATTTTTAGTGATGGTTTTTTGAATACTTCTTGGGTTCCTGTAGCGTAGAGTCTGGTAAGATCCAAATCTCATGTGAAAGAATATGAAGCGATTATCAGAATGAGAGGCTTCGCCAGACACTCCCCAGCACCGGGCTTTCTGCTGCTGACACACTTTATTCGGCGGCGTTTATCGGCAGCGCATATATCTAGCAAGCACTATGAAGAAATCTGGCACTTAAGAACTCAGGAGCATGACAAAGTCACAGAAACACTCATAAAAAGGAAGGTATTGCCCAGTGAACGCCGTTCTGAAAGACAAATACTCTAAAATCGTAGTTAAGGAAAGCAACTTACCCAGCCAGTGAAACGCGTATCACTTTGGCTCAACTTCGATTTAAATACTGTAATAGGCTAAACTGTTACTTATCCAGAATCGACCGCCACATATCCAATTTGTGAGTGGTCGCACCTATGGATGGGGCAAAGTACTGAAACAACAACAAGAACATACCTTATGTATGCCCCGCTTATAATGTGTCCTCATATTACGCCAACCATCTTCTCTATTGCAATATGGAACCAACGCTTCTAACATACTTATTCCTATTGATCCTATTGATACTGCAAGCCTCTTCGGACTCTCGTTAGAGGTCATTGATGAGAATTAGTGAGTGGTTTCACCTATTGGATGGACAGATTACAGGAAGGTGTACGTCGTATCGGATCTTTATCCGGGAAAGTGCGAGCAACATCGATAGCACTCCCCAAAACTTCGGGGAGTGTTCGTATCATTGAAATAACTACAACAGATCTACGGCTTTTACGCCTTTCACGTTTTCTTAAAATTTGAGAACATAAAACCTATAAGAACGGTGATTCCTCCCAATGTTAGGACCGGAGCTAATAGTGTTTAAATTCGGCATAGGACTGTTCATATTCTTAACACCCCTAAAACTTAGATTATTACAACAAGAACACTCCCAATACCAATATCCGCAGAACACATATTGCAGAGGGTGGGAAACGGAATTTTGCCCTTTTTTACTCAAAATATATTTAAAACACTTCCGCCTACAGGAAAGTCCAGCAATTCGGTAGACATACTTTTCGGTCCAACAATTCCCATAACCCTCTCACATCTTTAATACAAACCTTCTAATATCGGCCTGATCGAAAAGTAGCAGCGGTAGAATTTGAGTGCTACCAATCAATTTATTTTTTTATAAATTAATTTTGAACACTTGTTTTTTGTATAATGAATGTTCTGCCTCACAAATCGGGTTTCACTGATTTTCATTACAAAAATTAATTGCTTTTATTCAAAGCCTCGCGCATATTCGAAGCTCACAATAAAATGCGTTACACGCAGCGGACGTGCTCAAATATTGTCGAGGCAGGAACTCAGAAACCAAAAATTCTAGAAAATTGCAATTTGAAAAATATTTACAAAAATATGTGAATTGTAACAAATATTTCTGTAGTTAAACAAAAACTCACATATTCTAACGATGCTTAAAATAGCAACAAAACTATGTATTCAATTTTTTTTTTTATTTAAGAAATTTTATGTACAAGAATTACAGCGAAAATGTTTACCGGAAGTTACTATTGAACTACAGCAAAGAGTACAAAGCTAAGCCTAGCTTCGAGGTCTGTAAGCCAACTTTATCAATGGGATGACGTTAGAGGACTTCGCTCAAGCGCAAAAGACGGTAATCTGTAATACCAGTTTCATAACATAACAGCGTTCTGTATGCAGGAGCTTATTCGAAGTCGGAATGGCTCCCCGGACTCTATCTGTTGTCATTTTTTCAGGGCTCTCGATCATAAGGGGATAGAAGGTAACGAAAAGGCCTATGAGTTGCCAAAATAAACGTCCCAATCCGTTTAGAAGAATTCAAAAGAAGACAGGATTTGCATATGATAAAAAATTTATAAGATCATGCACAAATACTAGACTCACAAAGTTAGTCATATCTCTAAAGAGAGAGGACTTAGGGCTCACGATGGGCATACAAAACTGGACACTTCCTTCTGGGGGCACATGCTAATGCTTTAGGCCTCGTCAGTAACAGCAGATGTAGGTGTGAGCTGCAGGATGAAAGAATTGAGCACGTTCTGCGCCCGCGAGGTCAAGAGTCCAACTACTAGTGGTGTGCAAAGTTGCAGACCTCGAGGCAGCAAATAAGCTAGGTCCTAAAAAACTTCTAGTATTTGCCAAGAGGACGGATTTTTTTTATAACATAAGTCCTGGTGCACAATTCGGGTTTTTCGTTTGGTCGTCAAACAAATTCTGGTAACACTATGGACATACTCAGTCAACCTAACCCAACCTATTATTTCGTCAATATCAAAATGGACACCACCTCTGTGCATCCAGAGACATGTAGCCTGCAGACTTCTTGAAAATTCGTACAAAATCACAAGAACTACGAGCACTGGCACAAGGTTTCAAGACTGAGCAAAACAAGGTAGGTATAATGGATGCAACCCAGGTCGTCAAGTAGCTAATGAAAAGTCTTTTTGCTGCCATAAAAATCGTTTGAGCCTACGGAATGCTATATCGGATATGTACTACAGCCAGCTCGCTTTGTTTATATAATGAAGAATATTTGGAGTCCCTTATCCGAAAATATATCCAGATTTTCCAAAACGTGACCTCCGAGGGATGTTCTAGATAGAGACACAGAAAATGCTCAACAGTCGCTATTGCAGTTACGTCTTTACAATTTCTATAGCGTTGTAATGAATACGAAATATCCACATTTTCCGCATCCGTTCCCAAAACCCAATGACCGGTGCAAATCGCTTTGCTCTCCTAAAAATTTCACATTTGTCCTTTCCCTACTTCGACGGTGGTTGTTTCGTCATTTTCCTCCCCTGAACCTCTACGTGCTAGCACATCATCCTCGGCTCCCTTGTGTCGCGAAACTTAGATAATGGATATTAAAGTGGCGGTCAACGCAGCTATAAGTGGTTGCAAGCCCCTACTAGCTTTGAACTAGTGTATGGTTCTGCCAGCGCTTTATTGCTGCTTGGCTGTCAGAAAAGGTAGATAAAGGTAAGGGACTTATACAAGCGGCCTTCACCGGGCATCGGAAGGCGGAACTATATCAGGAGAAAAAATACTAGCTTAGTAATGGAAAATTCGTGCGTAGGTACTTGCATTCGCGTTCATTGTTTAACCATACAGAAATATGTAAGTAGATCCCAATAGCAAAAAGTAGGTGCAAAACAGCAAGGTTCCGTGAAATCACGGACTGCCGCCGTGAAATAGCAGAATATTCTAGAATGCCTCACGCTTTTGAAAACTAAGTGCAATTTTCACAATCTTATAGAATCATTCATCGGCGTTTATTCGCTCTGCGCCATATTGTAAGATTAGTCCCAGAAAGAATTCCAACTGTCATGTTGTTATTGTTTTTTGCTTGTTTTGATATCAGACAAAAGAATCGGAATAAAAAGCAGGTTGAGTTAAAGGCCTGTCAGTACAAACAATTTGTTTTGATGACGTCAAATCTGCTATGTCGTCTCACCATCAGCCGCACATTCTCTAATCGTCTGACTTGTCTGGCCTTATTCTCCGGTATCTGCTGAACAAGTCTTTGACTAAGGTACATACCTTTCAACTGTAGTTAGTTGGAGTGTACACAGCTTTTCTTGTTGATCGCAACTATACTCATAAGCAAAGAAGTAACATATTATTTTCTTCTGTTGCTTCGACAGCCATCTTATTTACTTTTCCATTAGGTTTGCTTATTCGAGAGACCAGTGTTGTGCTGGCACAGCGGTTTGCTACCACAGCGGATGTTTGTCGATATTTTATCAGCCAAAGATATCGGATGGATGGTTCGACACCAAAGCTAACATTGTTCTGTTACAGGAGTCTTTAATCCTGGCTGAGGCGAGATCGTGTTAGAGCTTCTGGAGCAGCTATAGGTCGTAGCCCACGCAGGTGCAGTAATATCCTTTGGTCTCTAAGAACGTAAAACTATCGGTAATTGCTATTTTCCAGGGCTCAACATTCGAAAAGGAAATGGGTGAACGGTTTCTTAAAACCTTCTTGGTTGCACATGTCGTTGAAAGGGGACTCCCATTTTTTTTGCGTGTGGGCCAATGTGCTTTAATTGGGGCTATCATCCAAAATATATGCCTATTTTGGTAACTCCTCTGTTTTTTTTTTTTTGTTTAAAGTCCGTCCAAATTTATCTATTCACATGAGTCCGTAGAGTACCAATTTTGAATGGCGGTTTCCTTAAATAGTTACGAATGTCACTTTTTATTGATGGTAGCGGTCGCTATACCGTGACTGATTCAGTGATGTCTAACGATGCTAGTTCATGCGCTTTTTAATTTCTATGGCCCGCTACCCATGTGATATTAATAGTCGCTGAGTTTTCTGAATTACCCAGCACCTTCCTTCAGCCTTAGAGAATATATGTATGTGATGAGTGCAGCGCCTTGAGCGCTGCTCGGATATCTGAGTATATGCATACTCATACAGGATGAAACAAGACCTCTCTTTTCCTAATATCTCTGCTTGAAAGATATTGGTTGAGTTTGGAAGACGGATTAAGAGTGCGACTTCCAGCTGTTCGGAGAAGATCTCTGCACCAACACAACAGTTCATTTTGGACCCGGCTGTGAAGGTGGCACTCTCCTCAAACAATAGGTTGGTTGACCAATGCGTTCCCGATGGTATCCTCACTTTAAAGTTCTTGTCAAAGTTCAATGCAAGCGAAAATTAATCTGTTATAGAATCTTCATAGGGTAATCTTCTTAGGATACCGCTGTGGCCATACTGGTTCTCGCTCCAGGAACTCGAATCCCTGAGTCTGATGGTAGGTAAAGAAGCTATAAATCATTTTTGGAGTTCCAGTGGCTGCTTGTTAAAGATAATACTTAAAGCGTCTGTTGGGCACGACTTAAGTTCTCCTGTCACGCCTGCACACGCATCCCATCGTAGTTTGTTTGTTTGTTTTTAATGTTGCATTACTAGTTCATGGCTGGCAACTACACTACCGCTTCGTGCGATAGGATCTGCCTTATGACCGCTACGGAAAGCCACGTCGTCGGACAGGTGGAGGACAACATAATTTCCCCT
Organism: Eurosta solidaginis; assembly: GCF_040869045.1. Classification (NCBI taxonomy): domain Eukaryota; kingdom Metazoa; phylum Arthropoda; class Insecta; order Diptera; family Tephritidae; genus Eurosta; species Eurosta solidaginis. The sequence continues at coordinate 43,453,675 of NC_090322.1, forward strand.
GGTGCTGACAATTGCCACCAGTTATCGCTACACCAGGATAATTACTCTGTCTTGGTACATTACGACCGAAATCGTCAAGGCGGCTAAGCGCCAATTAAATATGATACCGAAGATGAGCTTCAATTTCCAAACTTTTTAAGCGGAAACCTCGCGAAAAGAAAGGCCAACCGCAGCATTATAAAGAACGACTCACCCAAATCCTTCATTTAGTGCTTTTTTGGCTTATACAACAACAACAACCGTTATGTTTCTCTATCGGAAATTCTTACTTTATTTTTACTTCCTTTATATTACGCCGGTTGAATGTTTGTCCGCTTTTCATACAAATCTTGCAATCAATTTTTATGTAACTTCTCATTGAGCTACAAACGTGAAACTTTACACATAGGATAGAACACCGCGACAATGCAACAAAAGGAAAAAAATCCGTTAGGTGGCGCACGGATCGAAATAATTAGATAAGAATTTGGAAATTTGGTGTTTTGAGATCGATTTTAAAGTAACTTCTTATTGAGCTATAAACATGAAACTTCAGAGACAGGTTAAGACGCCGTGACAAAGGAACGAAGGAGAAAAATACAATACAAAGTTTCGCTAGGGGGCGCACGGGATGGTTAGGTTAGATTAGATTGAGGAGACTTCCCGAGGGCACACTTAGGCCAGAAGTATTAGACCCGTTGTGATACCACGAAAATACACCGTTATCTTTCCTCTTCGTACCATTTTGAGGACCTGATGAAAGCTACCAAGTCCTTGACGTCGTGCTCCAAAACCTGGCTCAGATTATCAAGAAATGGAGCACACAGAAAGCACTATCGTGCTCCGCTTAGTGCTGGGCAGTTGCAAATGAGGTGAACCACCGTTTCCTCTTCCTCATCCTCTTTACAACTCCTACAGCATCGACGATAAGGCGCTACTAACCTTTCTGCATGCCTACCTATGAGGCAATAACCAGTTAGTGCCACCACAAGTGTGGAAGTTGTTTCCCTTCTTAGGTTGTACACGTGACGGGATCTTTTATGATCCCATTTAGACAAAGTTTCTTTCGATGTTTGACACCCCGGTATTTGTAGCCATCTTTCGTCGGCTTGACGGTGGATGTGCTCTTTTAGCATTAGCTTGCATGTGGACAGGGGCATACCTAAGCGTTCTTGGCCAGGAAGAACCTGCCTGGTTGTACCCTGCCTAGCGAGTTCATCTGCAATGCAGTTTCCCTCGATGTCCCTATATCCAGGGACCCATGTGAGGTGTACACGGTTCTGTTGAGCCATGTCTTGAAGAGATCGGCGACAGTTTAGTGCTAGTTCAGAATTGAACGAGTAGGAGCCAAGAGATTTTATGGCAGCTTGGCTGTCGCTGAAAATAAAAATTTCTTTGCCGACGGTGTGTGACCCTATACCAGCTGCGGCTTCATTATGGCTGCAACTTCTGCCTGGAATACACTGCAGTGGTCGGGTAGTCTGAAGGAGAGCTGGAGGTCAAGGTCCCTTGAGTATACTCCACCTTCAACTCTACCGTTTAGCTTGGAGCCGTCCGTGTATATGCTGCTGTCAATAGCAAGGTACCTATCCGAATACGTCCAGTCATCCCTGCTGGAGATGTTTATCTTAAAGTTAGTTTCCGCAACTATTGTGCTCGCACAGCGATTCGTGCTAGGATGAAGAAAACTGTATTTGTTTAGTATACTTGAGTGTCCTTTGGTCTTGTTGTTCCAACACGACAACTCTCTTAGACGCAGGGCTGACGTTGCCGCCGCTCGATAACGAGCTAGGTCCAATGGAAGGATGTCAAGAATGACCTGAAGATCTTCGCTGGGCATTGTTCTTAGAGATCCGCTTATGCTTATCATACTGGATCTGTGGACTTTACCCAACAAGTTTAGGTTTTATGCCTTGCTCAAGGCTGGCCACCATACGACTACCCCATACAGCAGCATGGGTCGGATAATCGCGGTATAAATCCATCTGCTGTGTTGGGGGTGAGTCCCAATTTTTGCCAATGGCTCTTTTACGCGTATATAATGCAATGTATGCTTTCTTTTGTCGCTGAATAACGTTGTCCTTCTAGTTCAGCTTTTTGTCTAAAACTACGCCTAGAAATTTAGCTTTATCTACCAGGCTTAGGCGCACCCCATTTAGTTCTGGTAGGTTTAACGATGGTATTTTGTATCGTTTGGTGCTTAAGACAAGCTCAATTTTTTCGGATTTGACGCTGAGAAACCTCTCGCAATGCTACCTGCATCAAGTCGTATAAAGTTTGGGGGAACTTGCCTCTGTAGGCAATCGCTAGGTCATCGGCATATGCCACAACCTTCCCGCTCTCCCAACTAGTATCTCTTAATAGCGAGTTTACCGTCAGGTTCCATAGTAGAGGGGAAGGGACACCACCCTGGGGCGTGCCCCTTGCGACAAATCGTGTTATATCAACCTTCCCCAGTGAGGAAAGCATTTTCCTTCCCCTGAGCAGTTGATCAATCAGTCTATTTACGTCCAGACCAGTTAAAGCATTGTTAACGGCATCTGGACTTATATTGTTGAATGCTCCTTCAATGTCTAGGAAGGCCACAAGACAATAATCCTTTTCGCACAAGGATGTTTCGATAGTAGATACTAGGCTGTGTAGCGCAGTCTCCGCAGATTTCCCTTCGGCTCGTAGTGAGAGGTTTTGCCTGCCTTAGGAATGAATATGACCGCGGCGCTCCTCCATGCACACGGAAGATAGTTTAGAGCCAAACCAGCGGTAAATATGTGCCGCAGCCAGTTGGCTGATAACTCCAAAGAGTAGACGGGGACAATCCCGTCTGGCCCAGCAGCCTTAAAAGGTTTAAAACTTTTAACTGCCCACCTAACCCTCTCCTCACTGATGGGTATATTCACAGCTTGGTTTTGCTGCAGGTACTTCCGGTGCGTTGGGAACGTTTCATGGGAAGTGTGTGTCCAGGAGCAGCTCTAGGGTTTACCCTTCTGTGCTGGTCCAGGTACCATTCGGCCTCCGCAGATAGCTAATAGCTGTTTGCGTTTTTGATGTGTCGGAGACACTTTCGAATCCAGTGCAGAAATTTCTCCATGAAGTTCTCTTCGCTTGTCTCAGGACTTTTTTGTAGGTTCTTAGTTTGCCCTTGTATTCTAGCCATTGTGGCCCATTATCGAGGCATTTGGCTTTGTTGAATTTTTCTCTACAGGATTTACGAAGTAAGTCCACATTTAGGGGCCACGAGTGAGGTTTACGCTTACCGCGTGGTTTTGGCATTGGTCAAGCCTGTTCTAGGGCATTTGAGAGTGCAATTGAGAAGGTTTCTGCCAGACCCTCCAGCTCCTCCGTTGAAGAGGGACTTTGTGAGGGCAGTGCTGGTAGTTCTTTTGCTATCAGCTCATTATGTAGTTCCCAGTTTGTATTACGTGTGTTACGTCTCGCAATGGGCTTATCAACGAAAAATTCTAACATTACTTCAATATACCGGTGGTCTGATAAGGAATGTTCTTCAAGAACACGCCATTTTTTGACCCACCCATAAACGCTTTCGCTACAAATAGTAAGGTCAATGACCTCTTTACGGTTTTTAGTAGTAAAAGTTGGTTCATTACCTACATTGCAAACTACCAAGTGAGTTGTTAAAAGGTAATCGAAAAGTGACTCACCACGAGTGTTTATATCAGAGCTGCCCCACTGGACGTGGTGGGCGTTTGCGTCCGTCCCGATGAGCAGATTTCCATTACCTAGGTCGGCCACTAGATCCTTTACCGTCTTTTGGGGAGGAGGTTCCTCTGCGTCGTACGGCATATAAACGGAGGCTAGCGTTAGTTGTGTGCCTCGGTTTGCCAAGCTGGCCGCTGTACTATAGTTAGGTAAAAGAAAGATGTTTAGCTCGGATTTTACCAAAATACAGGTTCCAACTTTACCTTCATCTGCAGCTCTTATGAGCTTAAACCCAGTGCCCCCAACCCGCAATTCCGTGAGTTATTCACCCAGGGTCGACCAGGACCATGTCGACGTCGCCTTTAGAAAACCAACTAACGAGGGCAGCCGAGGCTGCCTTACATTTGTGCAGGTTTATCTGGAGCAACCTCAACATGAGCTTGTTCAGACTCCCCTGCCTCCATCACCGTGACGTCGTGATCCTCTCCGTCGCTATCCAGCAGAGTATCCTCCATCCTCAAGTTGCACAGAGCCCCTGTGTAATTTGACGTTGCGGAAACCAGGCTTTCAGCTTCGGAGAGCTCCGCTTCCACTTCGGGTGCCTCGATGTATGTATCCAAAGAGGCCACCGAAAGGGATGCGGGCTGTGCGTCGCCACGGTATACGTGAATTACAACCTCTCCGAGGCCGTAAAACACCTGTCCTTTGCGCTGTTTAAGGGGCTCGAGAGCTTCCTTATTCAGCGCTAAAACAATTTTCTTTCTAGGTCCGACAGCGTCCACGACCTGAATGACACCACAATCCTGCGTCGAGAGAGCCGGGTAAATTAGTTGCAGCATCCTAAGAATTCTCTCAGGTTCTGCTGGAAATGCTGGAACCAATGCCCTAGCCCTTGGCCGATCCGGAATGTTCTTCCAGTCGACGACCACAATAATCGCCCCGGGATAGACCTGACCTAGCTTTGCGGCTTCTGCCTTATACAGCGCAACAGACCTTGCGCCTTCGCAAGCGAGGACCTTGATCTGGCCCTGGTACCATCCTGCGTCAGAACCTCGCGGCGGATTACCCGGAGACTCCATCAGAACGTCGAGAACGGCGTTACCGATTTCGTTCCGGACGTACGGCCACTGGTCTTTAGGGATTACACCACGGTCATTCACACGGTCCAGGATTCCTATATGAATCCGGCCCTTGGCTAATTCGGCAAAGCTGGGTTTGGCCACCGCTGCGTGATTTTGATGTCTTTTCGGCGGGGGTTTGATGTCCTCGTCGCACCTTTGGCGCTTAAAAGGGGTTGCGCTTTCTGTGCTTGTTGCCAGAGAACCGCGGATAGCAGAGCTCGTGCCCTTATTACCGAATTTCTGGCGTTCTCTGACAGCGTTTCCAGCGGAACGCCCTCATATCTTCAGAGAACTTTTGCCGTCCTTCGTTTATTCCTAAGGAACGATCCCCTGTGGGACTCTTCTTGATAAGGGGTTTGACCCGTAGTTGCCTTGCTCCTTTCTCCTTTGGCTCCGTGTGACTAGATCGTGGGACCCCTGTCACAGCCGTGTGGAGACCCGTCGCCGTACCGTCGTCTGACTGGCGCCCAGCTTCAGCTGGTCCATACGAACCGGCATATTACCGGGTGGCATAGTCCCGTGGTCAGCGACAAAGCCCTCGCATCGCGGTCTGTCATTCGCGAGGGGCGCACGGGATGAGATATTTAGAAAAATCAAACGGAATGGAGGGTATTTTGGGATTGAATTTTATGTAAGTTCTCATTGAGGTACAAGCGTAAAACTTAACAGATAGGTAAAGACACCGAGAAAATGTAAGAAAAGGAGAAAATAAAATAAAAAATGTAAGCATTTCCTTTATATAAATGGGCAAAAATCAGCGAAAAAAGTCTCCGCAATTGATTGACTAAAATATCTCCTTTCGTACCAACTTTCCAATGCAAGTAATATGCGCTCCATTTTTATATTTTTACTTCTCATAAATATTTTTCAATTTCTATGTCAAAATTTAAAAATCAAAGTTTAGCAAGAATAGGTCTTTATATAAGGAGACATTCTGTCCTTTTATATAAAGGAAGTGCTTAAAATTTTTTTATTTTATTTTTATTACATAATACAAATTACAAATTACAATATTACACAAATTTTCGCCTAGCGGCAATTGTTGTCTACGCACATCCGGTCTTTAAAATACTAAAGCACGTTCGTTGCTTCCAACTTATTTTATTAAACTTGGGAAATAAAAGTACTAACTGGTACTGTCAATAAAAGTACTAACTCTTTGTAATGTAAATTAGTAGAAAGCGATTTGTGTAACGGAGCATTTAATATTCCGAATAGTGTTTATAAGAGATGCCGCAATGCCTGGGAAAATAAAACTTGTTGACTGATGACGCCCTTCTGTTTTTACTTGCAGTACTATTTTGGGGAAAGAATTGGCAAACTACGACCACTTAAGAGAATGTCACAGGATGTCTTATTATGTCTCCAGAACATCATCCACACAGTGAGGCGAGAATAGTTCCCATAAAGGAGAGAATTGAAATGCTGAACAAACAGTTTCTGCTGAGTACCCAGAAGCATGGTCATCCCACAGAAATTTGGTTGAAGAGGCTTTGCGTTCGAGGAATTTAAGAAGTCATTTGCCGATGCACTATGAAAAAAACCGGCACTTAAGAAATCAGCCATGTGAAGAAACGAGCAAGAATATACCTCGAAATACCCAACGTATGTCCTGCTTGTAACTTGTCCCCACATGACACCAACCATCTTTTTAATGGGACTGCCGTTGGAGGATATTGATGACAATTTGTAAGTGATTTCAGCTATTAGTTGGGGTGTAGCACTGCTACAACAAGAACAAAAACATCAGCAGATCGAAGCAGCGAGTGTCCGTATGTTTTGCCTTCTCTGGCCCGGATAAAAGGTCGTGCGGTGAATGAGAAAATTACAGCTTGAATCTGAGATGGACCTCGGTCTATTTGGGAACCAGCATTAATAATACGAACAAAAGAATCAAACAGAGAATTACTCTTAACACAAAGTGACTTTGGTTTAAGTAGCAATTTCAATATTAATGCTCTCGCTTAATAACCACGCTCTTAAAACAGTCCTAATGTATGACTCAGAATCATGTACGGCATTGAAAGAAGATAAAGTGACTTTTGAATTAGTCTAGGGAGAAGTTTTTTTTAGTTAGGAAGGAACATAGCGCAGCAAATAAAAGCCTAAAGCCTTCGATGGAAAAGGATAACTTCGTGATGGAACCAGTACTATTTGCGTGAAGCTTCGAAAGTACTAAAGTGAAGCATGGCTTTGTATGTATTTTTAAGCTATCTTACACCATTCGTGGTGAGGAACACCTATGCTAGCATTGAGGTTCGAACATGAACATCCTGAATCGCTCTTTGCTTTTACCGAATCTTGACTCTTAACACCACCAAGCATATAAAAGAAGATGCTTCATCGGAAACTAAGTCTTGTTCAGTATTGGACACCAGAATAGGCTTCAGAGAATGAGGACAAGAGTTGAAAATATACGTCGGAGAAAATTTGATTTTCCTTGGCGCTCCCAATACGCCTGAGTAATCGCTATGAAAGTCAGTCTGGAATACTTTAATAGTAGTAGTAGTAGTGATTTATTTATTTTCTTTCAACCAGTAATTACAAAAGTAAAGCGAAATGAATTAAACTATAAATATATAAAAATAAATAAAGATTCCAGACAATAGCAGTAAATGTTGTGTGTCTTAATATCACTTATAACTAAACAACTCATTTATGAAAATTCGTTGACAGTAAATTCTCTATAATTAAGCCAATTTCTTAAATAAACAAAGAGTGAATTATAGCTATAAGCCTTAAGGATATTTACCACCTTCTGCAGATCTAAAACTTTCTCACCAAAACAATTAAACCTTCAATATGTAACGTTCTAAATCGCACAGGCGGTAAAGCGCCTAATAGAGACTTTGCTAGCTAGGTCATGCTATGCGTGTGGACGATGACGCTCGGGCCAAGAAAGTATTTCTATTGACACCAGAATTTGTTAGCAGAGGCCTACCCCTCTGTAGAACTGCGAGAAGCATGTGCAAGAAGAATTGATCTTCCTTGATGACCCCAATTGACGTCAGATATTGGGAAATTGTCACGGACATGCCTTGTTATAAAACGGCAAGGCTGTTAAGCACTTACTATTGATTAAAGAATGATGATGATGGAAACAAAGATGATCGGAAACCAATTTTTTTCATTTTCAAATAAGAAGTGAAGTTCTATCGTGAATAACAACTCACACATTTTATGGTATTTTCTATCACTCTTCCAGAACTACGGGCGATAGGTTCTCGCATTCCTAGCGAAAGTTCACCATAAGGTCTTCATGAGACTTAGTCCGGCGCAGACCTTGGCTTAGATTAATGAGGTAAAATTAAACCGCTGTGTTGGCTGGGACTGGTTACACGTACTTAAGATGTTTTTACCAAAGGGATTTTCAGTTACAGTGGCAGGAAAGGGGGAGGAGGTCTCCAACGTAACAGTTGGGGAACAGTCAAAGCTCAAAAATGACTGAAGTTCAAACCAGAATAGTTTAGGGCCTCACTCTACATAACTAGAGAAGAATACTGGAATTAGCACTTACTTAAATTTTGCTCTATAGTTTAAACGGTTTTTGGCCGCCAAACAAGCCGCGCCAATCGCTTTTTAATTCGGCTAACTGGCGCCAATTGTTAACACCTAAGGAATTAAAATCGTGCTCCACCTGATCGTTTCATCGGTAGCGGTTTCCAATAAAAACATCTTCCTAACCGGAGAACCATCCTTTATTCGCATAAAATGGCCTAACCAGCGTAGCCACTGTGTTTTAATTTAATTTGGACTAAGCTGATGTCTGCATAAGGTCCTTCCTACTTCTGACGGAGCTGAAGGTATTGCTCAACGTTATTTTGCACAACCGTTTAAGTTTTGCGGAAAAACCAATTTCAGACTTAGCACTATATAAAGCTGCCTATATGCGACTTTAAAATCGACAAAGTATCAATACTTTTATCACGGTTTTTATTCTCAGCGTGCTTTGCACACAGATTATATTAACGTTGATTGGATAACGGTTGGTTGCACAGGTATAAAGGAATAGAGATAGATATAGAATTCCATATATCAAAATCATCAGTATCGAAAAAATTTGATTGAGCCATGTTCGTCCGTCCGTCTGCCCGTTAACACGATAACTTGAGTAAAAATTGAGATATCTTCACCATATTTGGTAGACGAGCTTATCTGCGCCCATAATAGGTTGGTATTGAAAATGAGCGAAATCGCATGAAAACCACGCCCACTTTTTATATATCTAACATTTTGAAAAACACAAAAAACTTGATTTTTTAGTAAATAATACACCTAGAATGTTGAAATTTGACGTGTGGACTGATATTGTGACTCTTGATAAAAATTTTAAAACGGGCATGGCACCGCCCACTTGTGATAAAATCAAAATTTACAAATATTATTAATCATAAATCAAAAATCGTTAAACCTATCGTAACAAAATTCAGCAGAGAGGTTGCCTTTACTATAAGGATGCTTTGAAGAAAAATTAACGAAATCGGTTAAGGACCACACCCACTTTTATATAAAAGATTTTTAAAAGGGTCGTGGACGAATAAAATGAGCTATATCTTAGCAAAAAATAGTTTTGAATCAATGATATTTCACTTATCAAGTTTTATTGTAAGAGGAAATGGGGAGTATATAATGTTCGGTTACACCCGAACTTAGCCACCTTTACTTGTTTTTTTTTTTAAGATTTAGTGCAGAGTGAGAGTCTGATAGACTCAATAGCTCTGAGGCCGCACTGATAAGACCCTATTAGCCGATTGACGGTGGGCTTCAATCTTTCACACAATATGCTTGACAGGAACTTAAATACGATTCTGGGAAACCATAGTTGGCGCAGTTTGCAGTATCCTCCTTTTTGAGGACTGGTCAAAGAACACTTAGATTCCAATCATCACGCACTCTTCCGATCATACTTTGTAATTATAAGATGAGACTAATTCTGGTAATTGCTATTCTGAGTGCATCACAGTAGGGTGGGAGAACATTAGTCCATCATCATCGATTGCGGGCGCGGTTTCATCATCTTCCGTAGGCAGTACCTCACTGTCTCCATTCTAGAAGGAAAGAGCAGTGTTTTCTGCTTAATCTAGGTACTGTAATTGGTAAGGTTTAGAAATAAGATTTTAACAGCTGTTTCGGGCATTGGATCCAGATTCTTAAGTAAAAGAAGCAAAAAAGTTCTAAGGTAAGAAAAAAAGTTTATTGTGGTCAACTAACTCAATTCTATCAGCCCCTTCGTATCTGTATTGCGTTTAACACAGCAAGGTATTACTTTGCAATTTCTTACTTAAACGCTTAAAGAAGAAACGCTCTCTTGCATTCTTTGTGCCCACACTGCTGTTATCAGCGCTTGGCGTTGGCGTAGTCGAGAATCGCGAGTGGAATTCATTTGATTACTATAGCAGCAGTTAATAGTGGCGCCGATGTCGCTGAACTGCTAAACTCAGCAATCACGTGCATTTCTTTTGTGACCACTTCCGCCTCTAGAATACTTAAGCTTTGCGCTGAGACCTTATGCCTACCAGCAACTTATATACTTATTATCGAGAAATTCAGGTTTATCTCAAAACTCTCTTCTTTGAGTAGAAAGTTTTTGATAATTCGAGCTTTTTCCAGTACGCAAGTGTGTAGGTCATGATCTTCGCGAAAATCAAAAGTAAAGTTGATGGAATTCAGAGAGCCATTTTCATATGATCGCACATCTTTTGGTCTGTTATGCGCTCTAGTACATCTGATTAGGGGATTAGAATATACTCGCGGTAGGTATGTCTGTCGTAAGAGGCGACTAAAATACCAAATTGATGCAAGGGGTTGTGTAGCGCAACCCTCTCAAGGGGTTACCAGCGCAATATATAGCTTCTCCAACCCAATTGTCAGCCTCACCTACCCGTGGCGAATCCTATTTTATTAACAGCCGAAGCTCTGGGCGGCATAGCCTGGAAGGTTTAATATGGTCATATAAATCATTCCCGAGTTAGTCGGGCTAGTGGCTTTGGTGCTTTGTCACCGGAACGTACCGGATTTATATCCAGAAAAGAACCATCAACATCGATAAAACTCCACAAAGCCTTCGGGATGAATCTTTATCGTTAATACAACAACAACAACAGTACGTCTGATGTGCTTAACTTCGGTTTTACTGCCAATAGTTGGCTAATCGAGGAATCGCAGATAAAATTCTTTGGTTATAAGATCGGACAATTTTTTTTTTTTAAATGCGAGCTTTTCGATTTTTTTTTTATACACCAAGTCTTAGTTATCAGAAAAATTGTAGGAATACCTATTCATAAAAGATAACTTTTTTATCACTAAGCCAAAGATATGCAATGGATCGCGCAGCCTCACGTATATGAGATCAATCTTTCAGTAGTTTCCATAAGCTGTTCAAGCTTTAATTAGAAACCCATTCAACTTATGAAAAACTTTACAATAAATATAATTGAAAATAAGAAATAATTTCTGTAACTACTTGGCTGTCTCCTGATGAAAAAATGGGAAACCACATAGATCACGTCGCAATTGACGGCAAGTGTATAACCAGTGTCTTGGATTTGCGGACGCTATCGGGCTGAAATAACTGAAATAACAGCCCTTGTTCGAAAAAAAAAATCCCGAGTCGCTCCGGTACGAAAAACCGGCTGCCGTGGAAGCGTGGAAACGTAGCACTGTTAATACAACAACAACAACCACGCGCAAGCCCCTGAGTGTACTGTTGAGATGCAAGTATCGGCTCGGACGTTTACTTAGTGGCAGCCAAGATACACCCACGCCTCTGGGTATTCCTTCCGGATGTAGCTCACAAACGAAGAGATCATAAATGTTCGACCAGACTAAGATGTCAAATTATGGGAGTTAAATTCGCACTAACAACGAACCGCCTCGGAAAGGTTGGATGCTGCCCACATGACCACGATGCGTATGAACTCAGCTACGTGCAGTGCAGCGCAGAAGAAGAGAGACGCCCAATAAGAAAAAAGGAACGAGAAGCCGGAAGGCATGAGTGCGAGAAGTATCAGATGCTGGTGCATAGGAAAACCGGCATTTCATCTTCCTGCTCATAAAATAGACAGATTTGTGTATCGGATCAATTTAACTTACTTAGGAGATTTTGTAGAGTGCATTGTCCCGTATAGTACGCAGTTAGAGTTCGTAGGTCACTTTTGCGTAGATTGGTCAGTTCAGATGATACTCTTTTATCTGCGAGTACAAACAATTTGGCCTGCTTCTGCCATGGGCATTCATTCCAGTGTTGTCTGGGCTGTTTTGCTTCCCAGTTATTTATGTGTGTACCTTTGTGACTCTACACAAGGGCTCTGGACCAGAGAATGTTGCCATAGTATCCTGCTTGGCTAGGTCGTCTGCCAGTTTATTACCTTCATATCCCTTAAGCCCGGGAGTCCTTCCTAAGAAATCTTTATTTTTGGCTGTCAAATCACTTAAGCCTCCAAAGCATGTATCCATATGCTTTGAAGACGATTTTTAAGACTGCAGGACTAACTTGGCTTCCTGCCTGTCTGACATGATGACGATAAGCCTCTTCATATGATACTCCACCGCAATTTCTATTGCATGGATTTCTGCCTGAAAAATTAGTTAGATGCCCCCCCCCCCCTTCCGTTTTCCATCAACAAATTTTGGTCAGTCCGTGAACTCGACCTCTGACTCTGGACCATTATATGCATCCCTGTTTCCCGAAGAGCACTACCCACAATGCACACCTCAAAATTCCGTGATATTCTGAGTGTAGGGGCCATTTAATCACGAACTTGCAATACGGGATTTGCTGTTAATTTTCTCATTACATTCATATGCCGCGTCATGTTTCCGCTCTTTAGCCTTTAGAATATAGAAGGGAGGTATTCCCACTAAGGCACTAAGTGCATCAGCAGGGGACATTCTCATTGTATCTGTTATGCCAATACAAACTAATAGATACAGTTTGCTTAATTTTGTTATTGCTGTTTTTTGCATCGTCTTCGGCCAACAAACTAAGGAAGCATAGGTGACTATTGGCACCACGAAAGTATTGAATGTGCAGTTTACCTTTTTGAGTGATAGCCCGCATGGTTTGCCATAGAGTCGAGTGTAGGCGAGGAAATTTCTTGCTGCTTTGTAAAAGGTAGCATCTAGATGAGCATTCCATTGAAAAACGGATTTGCTTCCCTAATTGAAAGGAGTCTCTCCAAAGGCGGAGAGTTTCTTTGTAAAATTTAGTCGAAGAACAGCGTTCCAACAGAAAATATCTTGCCTCTACCCATAGCGCGCCTCGAACATGACCAGCTGGCATAAAATCCGATCACCCGCTACAAAAGCTAGAATGAATTAAAAAAAAATATTGATAATTGCATTGATAAAAATTTAAAACAATGCTGGGACGCACGTCTTCTGTGGCCATGTTAAACATTTGCGATAAAAGTTTGGCTCATAAGACCATTTGTGTAGCTTTGCTTTTTCTTCTATGCGTATAAAAGCTTCAGTCAATTGAGTCTTAAGGTATATGCATTGGCGTCGTTAATCGCGCAACGTTTAATTTTACTTTTTGCTTAAAAAACTTTTTTTTTAATTTTCATTCCAATATTGTGTGTAATTACCAATAATGAAAGTCCCTGCACTTACGCTGCTGTTGGTTACAGCCAATATCTTTACATCCGGGATCAATGGAGTTATGGTTGATAAGCGAGGTGAGTACCATAGTACCTAGTATTTCGAAAATATATGCAATTGTATTGGATGGCCACTGGATGATCCAAAGTTATTCTTAGTGGTCTTCAGCTGGTAGAAGTACTGAGGTTTTCGAGATTGTTTTGGAAGATCCGCAAAACTGTCTAGTGAAACGTAAGAAATTTCGGTTTTTAGATGTGAAGCTTCATGACTATAAACTTGTGAACTCATCATTTTTCCAGTCTTCATTGCATAAGGATTTACTTTCCAAATTTAGCAGCTCCCTAAATGCGTCTATAGTGAAGTACTGACAAAGACAATTGAATGGTGAAGGGAAAGTAGGGCGCAGGGAAGGACTAAAATCAGCTGACTGTCGGAACTTAGTAACATCTCAGGAAGTTGTTACGCAAATCTCTTGGCAAGAATTATTATACGAGGTTTGAGGTATTAAGGTACTCATTCTTCTGATTTCAAGTGCACTTTGTTCTCAGACAGGTGAGCCTCGCGTCGTCTGCACAAACGGTGTGTCCTATAGACGGATATTCTTCATATTGAAGACTTTGGAAACCGTTCTGCTCCCTTATTTTACCGTGAGTTCTCGGCTAGCCAACCATCGGCATACATTTCACAAAATGCCAGGCTAAACTTACTTGCTCTCTTACTTACTTAATTGGCCTTTAACCGTCTAAACGGTTATGGGCGTCCAACAAGGCGCGCCAGTCGCTCCTTCGCTCCGCCAACCGGCGCCAATTGGTCACACCTAGGGAGTTTAAATCGTTTTCCACCTGGTCCTTCCAACGGAGTTGGGGCCGCCCTCTACCTCTGCTTCCATAGGCGGGTTCCAATAGAAACACTTCCTTGGCCGGAGCACCATCTTTCATTCGCATAACATGGCCTAGCCAGCGTAGCCGCTGCGTTTTAATTCGCTGGACTATGTTGATGTTTGCGTATAGCTCGTACAGCTCATCATTAAATCTTCTTCGGTACTCGCCATCGCCAACGCATAGAGGTCCATAAATATTTCGAAGAACTTTTCTCTTGAACACTCCCAAAGCCGCTTAATCTGCTGTTGTCATGGTCCATGCTTCTGCCCCATATAGCAGGACGGGTACAATAAGTGACTTGTAGAGTATGATTTTCGTTCGCCGAGAGAGGACTTTACTTTTCAATTGCCTACCTAGTCCAAAGTAGCATTTATTGGCAAGATTGATTCTTCGCTGGATTTCAGTGCTGATGTTGTTGCTAGTGTTGATGCTGGTCCCAAATAAACGAAGTCTTTTACTATTTCGAAATTATGGCTGCCAACAGTAGCGTGGTTGCTAAGGCGCGTATGCGCTGACTCTTTGCTCGATGACAGCAGGTACTTCGTTTTGTCCTCATTCACCATCAAACCCATCTTTACCGCTTCCTTTTCCAGTTTGGAGTAAGCAGAACTAACAGCGCGGGTGTTTAGGCCGATGATATCAATGTCATCAGCATATGCCAGTAATTGCACGCTTTTATAGTATATTGTTCCAGTGCGGTTAAGTTCTGCAGCTAGTATAATTTTCTCCAGCATCAAATTAAAGAAATCGCACGATAGGGGGTCACCCTGTCTGAAACCTCGTTTAGTTTCGAACGGCTCGGAGAGGTCCTACCCAATTCTGACTGAGCTGATGGTGTTGCTCAACGTCATTTTGTACAGCCGTAAAAGTTTTGCGGGGAAACCAAATTCAGACCTAGAGGCATATAGGCAGCTCCTTTTCGTGTTGTCGAATGCGGCTTTAAAGTCGACGAAGAGGTGATGTGTGTCGATTCTCTTTTCACGGGTTTTTTCCAAGATTTGGTGCATTGTGAAAATCTAGTCGATGGTAGATTTACCAGGTCTGAAGCCGCACTGATAAGGTCCAATCAGCCGGTTCACGGTGGGCTTCAATCTTTCGCACAATACACTTGAAAGGACCTTATATGCGATATTAATAAGGCTGATTCCATAGTTGGTGCATTTAGCAGTATCCCCTTCTTAGGGACTGGGCAAAGGATACTTAGATTCCAATCGTCGGGCATGCACTCGTCCGCCCGTATTTTGCTAAGAAGCTTTTGCATGCGTCTTACCAACTCATCGCAGCCGTACTTGAATAGCCCCGCAGGTAATCCGTCAGCGCCCACGGACTTGTTGTTTTTCAATCTGGTTATTCCTAACTTCGTCATAATCGGGCGGGGGGACATATATTCCATTATCATCGATTGTGGGATCGGGTTCGCCATCTCTGCGCGGTGAATCGATGCCTCCATTAAGGAGAGCAGAGAAGTGTTCCCTCCATAATATAAGCACTCTCTGGACATCAGTTACCAGGTCGCCATAAATAGCCAGATAAATAACGGACTTAACCAGCCATACCACATCATATTACGGTACTCGTAGTAGGACAAGTAATCTTTCGGAGAAATTTCTCGCGAATACTCAAAGCCCCATTCAACTTCCAGTGAAGTAACTGCTAAGGCTTTTTTCATTCTTCTACGACAGAGAGTACTTAGTCCTGTCATCGTTCACCGAAAGATCTACTTTTTTTCCTCCTCATCCGATCTAGAAAATGTAGAACTCACAACGCGTTTACTGAGGCCACCGATATCAACATATACCTCGGCAAATGCCCGCTCTTATGAAAGATTTTGCCATTGGGGTTTCGAGCTGATGCTAGAATAACCTTTCTCATCATAAGGTTTAAGAAATTGCTTAATAGAGAGTCGCTTTGCTTGAAACCTCATATTATTTTGAATGGCTCCAAGATATCTTTCAAATTACTCCGTCGAGCTTTCAAAAAGAATTTTCGGTTACTGGCCCTATCAACTAGCACCTGAGACTGCTCGCAATAACGCAGTTCGGTGAAACATGTTCACATTTTTCTAGGTAAGCGCTTCTCTTCTCTCCTAGCATCAGGAAAATGCTTCCTTACATCCTTCATCGTATCAGTTATTTTCCTGGGTTCAATGGAGCCCTATGATGCCCGCACGGGCGCTAAGTAGTAACGTAAAGCGCTCCCACTAAAGAGTTATATTTCTAAGTCGAATATTGCTTTCGAGGGTATGGAGTCGATATTTGATATTGGCCCGAGTCTATATTTTAAACTCGTCAAGTGAGCCCATCCTCAACATTGGTGCCATGCATGCCATCGAATATGGCGCGGGCAATTTGGTTTCGTGTTCTTTGATCAGACAATAGCCTAGTAGCTAGGTATATCTTTCTTAAAGCTAAAGATGATGTCAATGTTATGCCTACAAAACGCAAACCCGGCAATGGGCAAGGCTATGTACGTTCCGTTATAACTGTTATAACTAAGCCTCTCCATTTAGTTGATCTCTGTCGTTTACATGGGTATAAAAAAAGATAGTTGATTCTAGTGGGAACTTACCTTTATACCTTACGACCTGATATGTAATTTTAGACGACTTCAACCTGTAAACTATAGGAGATCAGCCAAGCATAAAAAAAATATTATAGAGATTTTGATTAAGAGAGATACCATGCTGCAGCTCTATTGCGACAGCGGTATTAAATGCGTGGCCACAAAGCATTCCGATGACCACCTTAAAATTTCTATTGAAATTGTGGTTACTGAGAGTAACGCAGTATAAGCGCCTTTATTTTTGAAGTTTATCTTGAACTCGATACTAAAATCCTGCTACCAACAAGCACGGCGAGGTTATGTTGGGCTGGCTGGTCCGTGATGACCTCACATATACGGAAAAGGTCTATAACGCTGCAAGAAGTTTGCTTAACGATCAAACTGAGAAGCCCTATCAGAAACTAGGATCTATGTTATAAAATATATCCGTCCTCTTGGAAAATATTAGAAACTTTCTAGGGCATATGCTACTTGGTGCTTCTAAATCTGACAGTTGTGCCACATCTAATAGCTGGAGTCTTAGCCTTGCGAGCGCAGGGCACGACGCGATCGTCATATTATTGGAGCTCATTGAATTTGCGTGCCCATTACATGAAAAGTCTACTGGGTCTCAAAAAGTTACAGCGGATATTTAGGAATTAAGTTTAGGAATTAAGTAAGTAAGTATTCCAAATCAGTTTTTGTTTTTCATTGCCGTCTTTCATGTATTTTTAGCCGCACCCAGACGCTATTATCCCCTATAGATTAAAGGATACACTTTTGTTTAGAGGAAATAATCAGACAACATTCTAAGATCAGAAGACGTGCCAGAAGATGTGAGCTACCCTAAGACTGTGAGCTCTTTTAGTTGAGGGATTACAAAACCAAGAGACTTTAATAGAGATGCATCTCTGAAAACTTGGAATTAACTAATCAAATCGAGTCGCCAAGACTTATGAAAATTTTGAGGGACTCCTGCTCCCATGGGGTGATAAAGTGATATGTATCGTGACTGGACAATAAGTAGTCTGGATATGACTACTATTCCAATGGTTGTCGGTTTAATTAAAATGCCTATCGTCCTTTTCCTAGAAAGCCAACTTCTTTTTACTAGTAACGCTTTTGAGTGCTCTTCTTAGTTTTATGGGAACATCATACCGCTTGTTGGTCGGCTTCAACTCAATTAACATTGAACTAGCCTGTATTTTATGGCTAGGGCATCCACTAACGGGAAAGACATCGGAAAAAAGTGGCCTCTTGCCAACTATTCTACTCTGACTTTATAAGACTGTAATCAAGCTGCTACTATTACTCTGGACTCCTCTCTCTTTTTTTCCGCAGTTCCCTAACTTTTTTATACTCAGCTGAGCAGAGCTCACAGAGTAAATTAATTTTATTCGCATAACGGTACCCCGTAACGGCATAAACTAATCGTTCGTCCGTCCGTCTGTCCGTAAACACGATAACTTTAGTAAATTTAGAGGTATCTTAATAAAATTTGGAATGTAAGTTCCTGAGCACTCATCTCAGACCGCTCTTTAAAATGAACGAAATCGGACTATAACCACGCCCACTTTTTCGATATCGAAACTTTCGAAAAACCGAAAAAGTGCGATAATTCATTACCAAAGACGGATAAAGCGATGAAACTTGGTAGGGGTGTTGACCTTATTACCCAGACTAGAAAATTAGTAAAATTTTGGACAATGGGCGTGACACCGCCCACTTTTAAAAGGAGGTAATTTAAATGTTTTGCGAGCTGTAATTTGGCAGCTGAGTATGTAATGTTCGGTTACACCCGAACATAGCCTCCCTTACTTGTTAATTATAAGCTTTTATAGATAATTTTAAAATTTTATTTTCAGTGAATACGGGCTCAAATATTGATGGCGATGGCAATACTGATTTCAGCTTTCTAAATGTAGGTCGAGGGGCTATTCAGATAGGTAAGCATCTAACATTTTCGGAGCTTTAGAAGAGTTGTTGGGACTTTTTTTATGGAACGACAATATATTTAAACTTTTCAGAAGAACGGTCCACCAATATTCAAGAAAATGATAACAAAGCCACAAGTCCATTCAGTCTTGAGCCACAAATTAGTGCTGGTGCGAAACTGTTTAACTCAGCTAAAGAAGGTCGTGTGGCAAAACGTGAACTACTTGGTGGTCTTTTGGGTGGTCGTTCGAGTGGTAATCTACTCAATACAGTCGAAAAAACTGTGTCAGATATAGCTGGTGGTGCCCTTGGTGGCCCGAAAGGTGGTTTACTTAGCGGCGTACTAGGCGGTGAAGATGGCGGAAATCTTCTAAACTCTGTTACAAAAAGTATGTCCGGTGTAGCAGATGGTGTACTTGGTAGTTCTAAAGGTGGATTACTAGGAGGTGTATTAGGAGGAAAGGATGTTGGCAGTCTTCTAGATCCCGTTACCAAACCTGTATCTGGTGTAGCTGATGGTGTGCTTGGAGGCACAAGCGGTGGATTATTGGGCGGCGTATTAGGTGGAAAAGATGGTGGCAGTCTTCTAGATCCCGTTACCAAAACTGTATCTGGTGTAGCTGATGGTGTGCTTGGAGGCACAAACGGTGGATTATTGGGCGGCGTATTAGGTGGAAAAGATGGTGGCAGTCTTCTAGATCCCGTTACCAAAACTGTATCTGGTGTAGCTGATGGTGTGCTTGGAGGCACAAACGGTGGATTATTGGGCGGCGTATTAGGTGGAAAAGATGGTGGCAGTCTTCTAGATCCCGTTACCAAAACTACATCTAGTGTAGCTGATGGTGTGCTTGGAGACGCAAACGGTGGATTATTGGGCGGCGTACTAAGTGGAAAGAGTGACGCAAGTCTTTTAGGGCCCGTTACAAAAACTATTTCCGATGTAGCTGGAGGTGCTGTTAGCGGCGCAGTTGGCGGTGCTGTTAAAGGTGTTCTTGAAGCTGCAGCTGGTGGGAATCCCGCTGATATCGTTATAGGTAGTATATCCCTTATAAATCGTACTCAATAACAATACATTAAAATAACTCCTCAAATGCCATTATAGATACAGCCACTGGAATAGTTGATGGAGCTGTTGGTGCTGCAGCTAAGGACTTATTGGAAAAGCGAGATAGCGATCCCGTTAGTGGTGTAGTTGGTAATTTTGTATATTTATTGTGTTATACGTAAGCTGACGCTAATAATTTTGCGTATATCGTTACAGACACCGTTACCGGAGTAGTTGATGGAGTTCTTGGAGGATCAGGAAAACAAGGAACTGGTGTCCTTGATGGTGTATTAGGTGAAACTGTTGGAGGTTTAGTAGGTGGTACTGTTCCAGCTGTTCTAGGTAGTGCTACCCAATAAACTCTATATGAAAACAAATATAACAATTTAATTTATAACATTACAGACACCGTCACTGGTGTAGTTGATAAAGTACTTGGCGATGGAGTGCTTGGTGGAGTTGTTGGTGGCTCTGATAAGAATGGAGGCGGTCTCGTGGGTGAAGTGTTAGGTAGTAGTGTAAAGAATTCTTTAAGTTGAAGCAAAAATAAAATATTCTCTATATTTCGTTACAGATACTGTTACTGGCACGGTTGGTAGAGTTCTTGGTGAGTCAAATAATGATTTAGAAAAAACAGTAGAGAGTGCGCTGAGTGGTACACTATGTATTAGCATGCACAACTTCCTAGACGATAGCAACAACCAAAACTCTCGAGTGCTTTATCGTACAGCGTGTCAGGAGTAGCGCTTCATAGCTCGGCAGGTAGATCATTAGGAAAATCACTGGATGGTTTATTGTGCTTGACCTTTCAGCCGTTTGCTGTATGTGGAAGCTTAAAATGTAATTAAGTACCTCTTCAAGTTTTATAGTCCAAATTAAGAAAGGACTAAGAGTCACGTCCCCTAAATGGAAGAGTATCTGCCTTGAGAGCGACGCGTTAGCAAATAATGTGCACTGGTGTTTCATTCTACTGCTCACAAAAGCGACAGATTTTTTCATATGATCGATTTACTTAGCTGATAGTGAGTAGTGAGAGTACGTAGGTCCACTCTGCTTATATTAATAACTTTGGCTTATATTCTCGTTGCTGGCAGCATAAACTAGTTGGCTTGTCTTTCCCCTGGGTATTCAATCCAGTGTAATCTGAGCTGCTTTGTTTCCCAGCTGCTTATGATTTTCATAGCTTGTACCATTGTGAGAAAGGCTCTGTACCATAGAATGCTGATAATGCTTGACTAAATAGTCTGCCTGTTCATTACCTTCATGTTCCTGATGCCCAGGAACACATCCTACGAAACCTTGCTTTTGGCTTCTATATCAGTTAGAGCTCCGATGCACTTATCCACTAGCTTAGAAGTAATTGCGTAACCCTTCATGTAACGTAAAGCTACCTGGCTGTGTGACATAATGAGTATACTCTTCTAGGATGAGCTTCTTCGTAAACATTTCCTAACACAAACTACTATGGCCTTGGTTTCTCTGGGGTGGTGTTCCCATGGTATCGCTTTCTTCCGTTTTTCTGTCATCACCAGACCTCTAAGTCAGATTCAGTAACTATTTCCCAAATTCTACGTCTCTTTCCACAACGAACACCTTTAAAATTTCGTGGGATCCAGAGCATATGCGCCATTGCATCACGTACTTAGTTTGCAATACGGCATTTATATGAATTTTCTTATTACTTTCGCGTGCTCTGCCATATTTGCGCTCTTAAGCTCAGAGTTTTTTTGAAGTCTTAGTGTAGATGTAATACCAACGTAAATGATGCATACATCTGGTTCCTAAAGAGGTGGATGAACTGCTGTCATTAATCATCGCAACACGAAGAAAAGGTAGGGTAGATATTCTGGAAGGTCTTCAAGTCCGCAATTGTCACTTGGTTGATTTTCTTTGGGTCTTTGTGGATAAACTCTCACTTTCTCCAACATTCAGTGAATCTCATTGTACATGAAATTCCGGTCTTTGGGCTTCCACACTGAAGCGGAGCTTAAAGTTCTTCCAACTAGTAAAATATACATAAACCTGATATCTTCGTATGCCTAATTAAAAGATTTTCTCTAAACTTGACGTCAAAACATCAATGACGCATTTTTTTCTGAATGGTCACTTGAGCCCTATGCTAAGCGAGTATTGTCGTTGCTTGTTTTGTCGTATAGTCGGTTTTGTAGACAAGTGAACATCAAGTCTGGGAAGGTAGATACAGATCTTATTGCCAGATTGTGATTTTGGACACCCAGTTGAACTGCGTTGTTTACTAACCCCTTTTAGCAATATTTAGATGACAGCTGTGTAAAGTTAAACGGATTGAAATCATCACGGGTCTTCCCACTTAGTTTAAGAAATAGATCGCCCTTTTTATTCCCTTCAAAATATTTGGGCAAACCCAACATCGGTCTCAGACCAACTGACCAGTCTATTCAGTATAAAGACAGCCTTCTTAAATAGTCTTTCAATATTAAGTGCAAATAAATGTCACAAATTAAATTTTTTTTTACTTTTCAGATGGTTCCCCGAGTTTATTAACTCTTGATCCCCAAGTCCAAGTTGATGTAAATGCCCTTAATAATGTGAAACAATCCGGAGGCACAGCAAATAGTATCGGCGGAACTCAAAGTGGTAAGTTTAGTTTACTTTTAACATAAAAAGGTGAAGTCATACCATTTTGAATAATGTTAACGAAAGAACTAACGGAGGTGCTGGAAATAGTATTAGCTACAGTCAAAGCCGTACGTTTTTATTAAATAAATAGAACAACGGGCAATCTTCAGTCTGGCACTTTTAAAGAGCTAGAAGATCAACTCGATCTGCTGGGAACTTCACCTTTTTGTTTTGTTTTTCAGTTGATCCCGGCACTAACCTAGCCTCAGGACTTTTGAATCTTAACCCTCCAATTGGACTTAGTGTAAACGCCTTGAATAACGTCGATCAAAGAAGTTCAGGTATAGCAGGAAACAGTAATGGTGGAACTCAAAAACGTAAGTTCTATTATTCCAAAACTGCTTTTCTATGTTCGCCGACATTTTCTTATTTATCTTGAGACCTTCTTTAAAAAAAATATATGTTTATAGAGGGTTCTGGCTCCGCGGTACAAGGAAATGGTTTATTGAAAGTTGATCCCCAAATTGGTATTGGTGCAAATGCCCTCAATAATGTCAATCAAAAGGCTGCTGATGGAGCTGGAAACAAAATTGGTTCAACTCAAAGCTGTAAGTTTATTTTCCATATTTGTAGACCTGATGCCTCGATCTGCGCTTACTTTTTAAATTATGTTTTTTGTACTTTTAGTGGGCTCTGCTACAAACAACGGCGCATCCAGCCTCTTGAATCTTGATCCACAAATTGGTGTTGGTGTAAATGCCTTGAATAACGTCAATCAAAGAAGTTCAGGTGTAGTAAAAAACAGTGTTGGTGGAACTCAAAGACGTAAGTTCTATTATTCCTAAAATGCTTTTCTATGTTCGCCGCCATGTTCTTATTTCTTTTGAGACTTTCTTTAAAAACTTGTAAAGGTGTCTAAGTTCGGCTATAACCGAACATTATATACCCAGCGTGAGCTTCAATTGCACATTTCATTTCAGATAAATTACTTTTCTACATAACACGTGGCCCCGCTGTTTAACAAAAATGTCGCCCCATTTCCTCTGCAATAAAACTTGATAAGTGAAATATCATTGATTCAAAGCTATTTTTTGCTAATTTATAGCATATTATTTTCATCACGACTCTTTTAAAAATCTTTTATATAAAAGTGGGCGTGTTCTTTAATCGATCTCGTCCATTTTTTCTGGAAATATATCCTGCTATAGGGAAAATCTGTGTACCCAATTTTATTACGATCCGTTAATTTTTCTTCGAGTTATGGCTCCCGAAACAGAAAATTGCTTAGTCATAAAAGGGGCGGTGCCACGCCCATTTTTTTAAATTTGAAGTTTTTCCTATTTATTGTTGTAATATGACTTATATGGATAGCGAGCAGACGTGAAAACCTTGTACACATTTTTCGAGCAGGGAAATTGTGGTAAAACATTTTAAAAAATTAATAAAAAGTTGTGCAAAATATAGTGTTTTGTTCGCGCTTCACAAAATGTAACAAATAATGTAATAATACGTTATTGAATTCCTAATATATTAGGAGTTAACTTTGAGAAAAAAGATTCAAATAAATGTATTTAATAAACAAATTTAAACACATACATATACTAATAAACGGTGAAGTAAATCGAAATAAGGCAAAAGAAAAATGAGTATGTGCGCGAAATGCAATCACTCTATAAGAGGAGAGACAGGTATACGATGCGAGGGTGTGTGTAATAAAGTGTACCATTTAAGCCTTGCATGTGCAGGTGTTGATAAATATTGTTGTAAAATGTTTGAGGAAAAACCTATATATACATATATTCAGAATGTAGATTTGGTTTTACAAGAAATGCAAATGAGTGTGAAGAAAAACAATACAATATTAAATGAGTATAAATATGAGTTTGAAGAGATGATGAAGAAAAGCCAAAATGAAATAAAGGCTTTATTGGAAGCTGTAGAGGGTCGATATACTCAAAGAGTAGCACCTATGGAAAGATCACAAAAGCTTTTTGAAAGAAAAATTGGTGAGATAAAAAGCTTATATGAAATGATAGAAGAAGTGAAAAATAAAACTGAAATAATTGGTAAAGACAATGAAAAGGTACGTAACGAAATAAAGAAAATTAGTAGTAATAATAAGGAAAAAGGGCTTTCATATGCAGAAGTAATGAAAAATAATAATAAAAAAGGTGAAAACAAAAGCAAAGATACTACAGTGCCTGAATTAAAGAAACGTACTCCTATTATTGTTAAACCGAAAGTAAAACAATCGTGCGAAAAAACCAAGAAAGATCTAAACAATAAAATTAATCCTAAGGAACCAAAGATAACAGATATTAAAGCTGGTAATAATGGTATTATGGTGGTCGATAATGTTGATGAAAACGAAAGAGACAAAATAAAAGAAATAATGGACAAAGAAATTAGCAATGAATATGAGATAAAGATACCTCGTGAATATAAACCAAGACTATTTATAACAGGTATGCAACTTGAAAAGAATGGTGATGAATTAACTGAATGTCTACGAAAACAAAATAAATGCTTTGAACAGGGTGAAGTAAAAATTATCAAGCATTATAATGTTAAAGTTAGTCACAAAAATTATTATAATGCAATAGTTGAGGTGGATGTGGAAATACTTACTGAAGCGTTAAAATTAGATAAACTGTATATAGGATGGGAAAGGTGCAAAGTGTACGATGGTGTTGATATAACAATGTGTTTTAAATGTAAAGGATACAACCATAAAGCTAGTGAATGCAAAAATGAAGATGTTTGAGGCAAATGCTTGGGTAAACATAAACCCATGGAGTGCAATGAACAACCTAAAAACATGTGCATAATTTGTATTAGAGCTTATGAGAAATTAAATCTAGGGCTTGATACCAATCACCCGTACAATAGCAGACATTGCCCTGTCTACTTAAAACACTTAAATGTAAAGAAACAAAGGCTAGGATATTAGCAACTAACAATCAGGCCACTGGCTCACCTGGACCATGCTAATGTTATGCAACGTAGAGTATCAAATTACCAAAAAAGATCCACAAAGGACATCAACAATGACTTTAAATGCATCTATTTAAACATAAATAGCCTAGTAGCTAACAAATCAGAGTTGGAAGTGTTGTCGGAAGTTCATAGACCAGGCATCATACTGTGCTCTGAAGCATGTACAACCAAAGATATTCTAGACAATGAATTAAAAATAACAACCTATAAAATGATAAGATGTGATTCCCATAGCAGGCACACAGGAGGTGTGTTAGTTTATGTACATAGTACAATTGATGTTAAAGTAATCTATAATGATAACATAAATGAAAAGGTATGGTGCATTGTAATAAAACTGAAGAAGGTTGATAAAAAGTGGCAGATTGGAGTTCTGTACCACTCGTCGAGCACTAGTGATGCAGCTTTTGTTGAATACCTAAATGAAATTCTAATTGATAAATATGGAAAAAGTAACCATAATATAGTAGTCGGTGATTTTAATATTAACATGAACTGCATTTCAACATATAGTACTAAATTAAATGAGATATTTGCTGTGATGGGGATGAGCCAAAAAATAGAATTTAATACGCGAATCACAGATACAAGTGAATCGAAAATTGATTTATTATTTTCAAACTCGGATGAAATTCTCTGTAATAATTTGCAGGAATACAAAATAACTGATCATCTAATATGTATATAAAATTCTTCTGTCACGGTTTTAGAGGCTGAACTCCTCCGAAACCGCTGAACCGATTCTCATGAAATTTTGTGAGCATATTGGGTAAGTCTGAGAATCGGTCAGCGTCTACCTTTTTTTTCGCTATGTGTCTAGGGTCTTAAGATCAAAACGTGGACCCGGGTACCCCTAGAATGTGTTTATACAATATGGATATCAAATGAAAGCTGTTGATGTGTGCTATAGTACAGGATAATTTTCATACCCCTGGGTGACCAGAGTCTCCAGATATAGGCCAAAACGTGGACCCGGATACCCCTAGAATGTGTTTATACAATATGGACGACAAATGAAAGCTGTTGATGAGTGCTATAGTACAGGATAATTTTCATACAACTGGGAGGCTAGGGTCTCGCGATATAGCCCAAAACGTGGACCCGGGTACCCCTAGAATGTGTTTATACAATATGGATATCAAATTAAAGCTGTTGATGAGTGCTATAGTACAGGATAATTTTCATACCCCTGGGTGACCAGAGTCTCGAGATATAGGCCAAAACGTGGACCCGGATAC
Organism: Eurosta solidaginis; assembly: GCF_040869045.1. Classification (NCBI taxonomy): domain Eukaryota; kingdom Metazoa; phylum Arthropoda; class Insecta; order Diptera; family Tephritidae; genus Eurosta; species Eurosta solidaginis. The sequence goes on from NC_090322.1 coordinate 43,480,265, forward strand.
TCCTAGAATGTGTTTATACAATATGGACGTCAAATGAAAGCTGTTGATGAGTGCTATAGTACAGGATAATTTTCATACAACTGGGAGGATAGGGTCTCGCGATATAGCCCAAAACGTGGACCCTGGTACCCCCAGAATGTGTTTATACAATATGGATATCAAATTAAAGCTGTTGATGAGTGCTATAGTACAGGATAATTTTCATACAACTGGGAGGCTAGGGTCTCGAGATATAGCCCAATACGTGGACCCGGGTACCCCTAGAATGTGTTTATACAATATGGATATCAAATGAAAACTGTTGATGAGTGCTATAGAACAGGATAATTTTCATACCCCTGGATGACTAGGGTCTCGAGATATAGGCCAAAATGTATGCTTTAGTACAGATTAAGTTTTACACCGCTGAGTGACTACGGTCTCGAGATATTGGCCAAAACATGGACCCGGATACCCCTAGAATATGTGTGTATTATGGATATCAAATGAAAGCTGTTGCTGAGAACTCTAAACTTCATTGTGATATTCGATTAGTCGCATCAACCTGGCAAAACTGATAAATATGCATGCGAAGCGGAAATAAAGACAAGAATTAATCATACCCACATACCTATTTACATACATCCTATTCGATTTACCTGAAATTTCCTATATAAGTTTGACTATATTAGTATTTACGATGCTTTTTTCCAGGAAGTATACCAGAGACGGGCTGGGATTGTGAGTAGGACTAGGGCGGGGACTGAGACTGAGACTCGGTGTGGGACCGGAACTGAGACTCGAAATGGGACTGGAACAAAATACATACCATCCTCTGGGACTGGCAATAGGAGATGAAGAAGAAGGAGAAAAACTTGAGAAAAGAGAAAAGAGAGAAGGAGACTGAGAAAGATATAGAATGAGACGGAGATGGAGATGAAGCGAAAAAGACGGAGGGAGGAGTGAATAAAAAGATTAGGAAAAAGTGTAGAGGGGTAGGGCAGAGTTAGACGGAAAAAGCTTATTAAAATGTATGCAGATAAGCCAAATTTAGGGCAGAACAACGTCTGCCGGGTCTGCTAGTGAAATTATAAAATTTAATATTAAAACGTCCAAAGTATACAAGATTAGACTGACCAAGAAAATCATAGCATGGGACAAATATAATAGTGATATTTTAATAAGCATCCTTAGATCATTTAACTTCAACTTTACTATAAACTTATCAATTGAATTAATTAATAATGTAATGATTCAGGCTATGGAAAGTTTAACCTACGAGAAAGAAGTGCATATCAAGTTAATGAATAAATGGTATGACAGAGAATTGGCACAAATGAATAAATATAAATACAATATGTACACGCGTGCGTTACCAACTGGAGAGTGGGATGAATATAAAAATATAAATAGGTCATACAAAAAAATTAGTCAAATTAAAAAAATAAAGTATATGGAGAATAAAATTATTTTGAATGAATAAAATGCTAAACAAATGTGGAAATATCTCAAACAAACGGTTAACCAAACTAAAGATAACGAAGGGATAAAAAAGGTGATACTGGATGGCCTACTGGTTGAAAACGAAACCGATCTGGCGAATGGTCTGAATAGGTTTTTTATAAACAGTGTGATTGAAATTAATAATATCATCGAAACCTGTCAAGTAGCACTAGAGGATACACAAGTCCATTCAAAATTAAAGTTTGCTGAAATTACCACCGATGATGTTATTAATATCCTAACAGACTTTAAATATAAAATAGGTGGAAGAAAACTGATATCCGAAGGTGTACTAAAAGATTGTATATCGTATACCGGATATTTCTATGCTAAAATAATCAATAACAGCTTAGAAGATGGTGTGGTACCTGAAATGTGGTAAACGGCAACAATAATACCTGTGGAAAAAGTTAAAAAGACAATGCAACCTGAAGAACTTAAACCCATAAATGCCCTACCAAGTGATGCTAAAATTCTCGAAGTCGTTGTTAAGAATCAGTTGGTGAATCATCTTGAAGTAGATAATATACTAGTCTACCAACAGTCAGGATTTAGGAAAAAACATTCCTGTGAGACAGCGCTGAACTTGGTGATATCTGATTGGAAAGAAGAGCTAAACAACAAAAAAGTAGTGGTTTCAGTTTTCCTTGAGAGCTTTTGAAACGGTGGATAGAGAGATATTAATAAAAAAAATGCAGCGGATTGGCAAACTGATATTGAACTTAAATGGTTCCGCAACTATTTGAAGCAGAGAAAGCAGAAAACAGTTATAAATGCTGTGACGTCGGACGAATTAGAGGTACCCATAGGGTTACCTCAAGGCTCAGTATTGGCACCTATATTATTTCTTATATACATAAATGACATAGTCAATGCTATCGAATGTTGTGAGATTAGACTTTTTGCGGATGATGCATTAATTATGATAAATGAAAATAATATTAATACTGCACTTGCCAAAATGCAACATGAACTAAATAACTTGTATAAATGGTTGTGTGGTAATAGACTGAAACTAAACATAAATAAAACTAAATATATGATAATAACAAGGAGGAATATCAATGAGGATGATATAGCCGAGCTAAAAATAAATGATGAAATCATACAAAGAGTTAACAGTATAAAATACTTAGGAATAATAATTAATAAACTCAAATTTGAAGATCATATAAATTATACAATTAAAAAAGTTGCTAATAAAATAGGAGTGATGCAGAGAACAACTAAATTCATTCAAAAAAAGTACAAAATAATCTTATATAAATCAGTTATAGAACCGCACTTCATGTACTACCCGTCAATTCTATTCATAATATCGGATAAAGAAGTAGACAAGTTCCAAAAGCTTCAAAATAGATGCATGAGATTTATTCTTCAGAAACCTAGAGATACCCGAACGGCTGACATGTTGAAGGCTTTAGACTGGTTAAGTGTGAAACAAAAGATTTTTTTCCACTCCATGAATTTCATATTTAATATCAAACATGGAAATGTACCTGAGTATTTAAATAAAAATATAGCATTAGTTGAGCAAACTCACAACATAAATACGAGGAGCAAACATAATTTCAAATTGCCGTTTTTTAGCACTGAAATTGATCAACAGAACATTTTCTACAAGGGTCTGAAAAGTTACAATGATCTGCCTATGGATATAAAAAGTTGCAACCAAATAACAGTATTTAAAACAAAATTATATGAATATTGTAAAACCTTAGCTATAAGATAAAAAACTGTAATATTTTCTAATTTACGAATTAAGCTTCTGGCCGTAATAAATAAATAATCTAATCTAATCTAATCTATAAATCCACTTGGGAAATGAAATACCATTGATATAAAGCTCTGTTTTGCAAAGATATAGCTTATTTTATTCGTTCACGACCCTTTTAAAAACCGATTCGATAATTTTTCTTCAAAGCATTCCTTATAGTAAAGGGTTTTGTTACGATAGGTTTAATGATTTTTGATTTATGATTAATAATATTTGTAAAATTGATTTTATCACAAGTAGGCGGTGCCATGCCCATTTAAAGAATTTTTTTCAAATTTTTTCCGAGAGTCTCAATATCAGTTCGCACGTCAAATTTCAACATTCTAGGTGTATTTTTTACTAAATAAACAGGTTTTTTCTCTTTTCCAAAATGTTATATTTATAAAAAGTGGGCGTGGTTATCATCCGATTTCGCTCATTTTCATTACCAATTTATTCTGGGTCCAGATAGGCTCGTGTACCAAATTGGTGAAGATATCTCAATATTTACTCAAGCGCAAAGCACGCTGAATATAAAAAAAATATGTTTACAGAGGGTTCTGGCTCCGCGATACAAGGAAATGGTTTATTGAATGTTAATCCCCAAATTGGTATTGGTGCAAATGCCCTCAATAATGTCATCAATGAAAAGACTGTTTATGGAGCTGGAAATATAATTGGTTCAACTCAATTCTGTAAGTTTATTTTCCATATTTGTAGACAAGATGTCTCGAACTGCACTTACTTTTTGAATTATATTTTTTTATTTTAAGTGGGTTCTGCTACAAACAACGGCGCATCCAGCATCTTGAATTTTGATCCCCAAATTGGTGTCGGTGTTAATGCATTGAATAATGTCAATCAACAAGGTGGGGCAGGAAACAGTGTTGGTGGAACTCAAATACGTAAGCTCTATTATTCCAAAACTGCTTTTCTATGTTCGCCGCCATTTTCTTATTTATTTTGATACCTTCTTTAAAAAAAATATATATGTTTACAGAGGGTTCTGGCTCCAGGATACAAGGAAATGGTTTATTGCAGGTTGATCCCCAAATTGGTATTGCTGTAAATGCCCTCAATAATGTCAATCAAAAGACTGCTGGTGGAGCTGGAAACACAATTGGTTCAACTCAAATCTGTAAGTTTATTTTCCTTAATGTAGGCCTGATATCTCGATCTGCACTTACTTTTTGAATTATAATTTTTGTATTTTAAGTGGGTTCTGCCACAAACAACGGCACATCCAGCCTCTTGAATCTTGATCCACAAATTGGTGTCGGTGTTAATGCATTGAATAATGTCAATCAACAAGGTGCGACAGGAAATAGTATAGGCGGATCTCAAAGTCGTAAGTTCTTCTTGTTACAAAATTGACCGAGTTTTCCATAAATAAGCATTTAGTTGCAATGCAGAATGTACGAATATCTCTCTAGTTTTTACACGTCGCGAAATTTGGTCCTATTTCCGACCAAATCCTCAGCTAACTTATTTACAACGAGGAGGTGGAAATATTGGCATTATGCTACCGACTGTCCTTCACCCAAATATACTGGGTGTGACGTTCTATCAGGACCTACATTTTGGCAAGCATGCAGCAGATATTGTACCGTAAGCTAAGAGCCGTAACAAAATACTGTTGTTGTTGTGATTGTTGTAGCCATAAAGACACATCTCGAAGGTTTTGGGGAGTGTTATCAATATTCATGGCCCATTGCCGGACATAGATCTGGAAGGTTCAACAAGCATCATTAAGGCATAAGCCCGACCACCTCGGGAACGAAGTAATATAACCACATTGAACCTTCTAGGCCATTGTGGTTGTAGGTGAGGTTGGCGATTGGGTTGGAGAAGCTATAAATTATGCTGGCATACCTTTAAAAGGATTGCGCTACACAACTCCTTCAATCAATTGTTTATTTAAGTCGTATACATATATATATATATATATATTTTAAGATCCTAACCTGCGGGGGTATTAACAAAATCCTCAAAATCCTCGCTGGCAGCACTTGTGGCAAAGACAAAAAACTCCTATTCTAGCCCAACATCGATCTGGATACTTCTATGCGTTAAAGTCTTACTTATACAGAATCAACCTCGACATACTCAACGTATGTCCCGCTTGTAACATATCCCCACTGACAACAACCATATTTTCAATTCCAATCTGGAACCAACGCCCGTAATGCCTATACCTCTTTGCTTTAACCATATTGAAACTGCATATATCCTTGGACTCCCATTAGAGGATATTGAAAACACTGCTACAACAAGAACCATCTGCCTGTCTCATATCTTGCTCCTCTTTACTTTGAAAAACAATAAATTAAACAACTGTATGCTCAGAGTGTTTGCGAGCTTATGGAAATTTCATGAGAGTTCTTATTCTTTTTCACTTAAATCGAAGCCATGCCATAGTCTCCCTTAATGTTTTTGACACCACTAGTGATGCCGCTTCAACCAGTTAATAGTACCGTGTAAATTTTGAGCTTTTTTATACTCTACTTATTGATTGAATTCGCGTTTCTTATTATGAATTGAATATTCTAGAAAGCTCCGGCTCCCCAAGCTCAGCCAACGATGGCGCACCTTTTGTCAATGTCTCACCTCAAGTAGGCGTTGATGCTGCTTTGCTTAATAATGTGAATCAAGATGCTACTGGAGGTAGCAACAGCGGATTACTTGGTGGATTAGTAGGTGCTTTATTGGGTAATGGAGACGCTGGAAATAATATGGGTGGAACGCAGCAGATAAGCAGTGATGGTAACAACGTCCAAACTTTGGCCAAAGTGAGCCCTCAAATCGGTGTAAATGTGAATTTGCTCAATCAAGTAGAACAACTAACGGGATTGTTAGGTGGCATTTTGAAAAGTCCAACTAGAATTGCTGATCTGTTGCGTTCTGGTATACTTGAAGGTCATGAATTGGAATGTAGTGATAATATTGGTAGCTCGCAGCAAGGTGAGTACTGAAATGAAAGGAAAATTCAATTTACTAGATAAAAATATTAAAAATCAGTTCATTGAAAAAAGTAGCACTTAAATAAATAACACTTAACTAAATTAATCTTAGCTTGAATCAACTAAACTAATTTGAGCAAAGTTAGTCGGAACGAATAATTTGAAATTTAATTCGAATTAAGATTGACAAATTAAATTGAACAGTGAGGAAAATGAAATGCAAGAAATTAAAACTGAACTAAACTCAGTTAATTTAAATGAATTTGAGCTTAACCAATTTGAATTATTTAAATTAAATTCGATTAGAAAATTGACAATTCAACCTACATCAAATTTAATTTAATTGAATACAACTCAATTCAATCAAATTTATTTGCAGTTTATTTATATTTATTAAACTCAACTAAATTGAAATAAATATTCGCAATGAAATATTTATTATATTTAGTTTACAATGAGGTGAATTAAACTTAATTGAAATAATCTTAGTTGCAATCGCTTCCATAGTTCAGTTAAATAGAAAATTATTTAACCAAGTTTAACAAAATTTATGTGTCTTGAATTCGATATTAAATTAAATTGAAACAGATTGATATTATTGGTTTGAATTTAGCTAAAATTAATTGATTTGAATAATATAGAATCCGTTTTGACAATACAATTGATTCATTTTTCACACAATTTAATTGAATTGATTTTTTGTGGTAGCTGGTATCAAATTTCGAATTTAAATTATTTAAATGAATCGAACTTGGATTTATTTATTTGATTTTGATGGAATTAAAATAATATGGCATCATTTCAAAACTCCTCCAAACTAGTTTAATGCGTTTCTATTGAGAATAATACTCTATTTAATCGAGTTAAAATTATTGAGTACAGTGTAATTGGACTAAGTGAATTACATTGAATTAAACTCAAATGCTATGTTTAGCTTTTAAGAGAAATTTATTTAACAGAAGGAATTGAAATGTTTGATTGCAATTAAATTAAGCTGAGCTAAATCAAACTGTACTGATTAAATTGATTAACATAAAAATTATAGAAAACAGAAATTAAGTATGGCGAACAACTTTTAGTTGTGATAATTTGACTTGAATTAAACTGTAGTAATTAGGATTAACTAAACTACGATATATTGATTTCTCTAAATGTAGTTTAATTAAAAGAGTTCTGTATTGAATTGAATTAAAATCAATTAATTTTAATACGATTAAAATATGTAAAATATTTTGAATTTAATTTAAATATGAATTGAATTCAAATCAACGAAATATGTTCATTCGATTAATCACTTAAACCTCTTTTTATTTCTACCCTCTATTTCAGGAAATAATAATAAAGGCTCATCTCTCATCGATGTTAGTCCACAAATCAGTGTAGATCTTAACTTGCTGAATAATGTAAAACAACAGGTTCGCTGCAGACTGAGACCAAAGCCCACTACACAAAAACCAGTCGCAACAACAAGCTTACCTCCAGTACAACCTACTAGTCAAGCACCTTCATCATCTCCCACCCTCCCGGCAGTCTCCCTTCCACCAACTTCACTTCCTACACTTCTGCACTACCCACCTCCTGCACTCCAGCCAATCTCACTCCCTACACTTTCACCAGTCTCACTACCCACATACCCTCCAGCTCTACCACCAACCAGCTGTTTCGAGATAACTGATTATGATGCTTATGGAGCTAAAGAAAATACTTGCACAGTGTGTGTTCCGCAGACATCGATCCCAGCATCAACTCCATATACAGAGGGAAGCGTAGTCTACCAACAACCAGCTGAATACTCGCAATCAAGTGTTAACTACCCACAACCAGCTCAATCGCATCAACAACGTTGCTATCGTCGCCGCTGTAATAAATGGAGCAAATCAACCTGCTGTAGGCAGAACTATTCTGAAGAGCCACAGTCTCTCGTACCTATAACGGTTAAGAATTTCTTTGAACATTAAAATATTAATAAGATAAATAAATAGATAACATACACTGACCAAAGATGCTAAAATTAATGTAGACTATTGTTGTTGTTGTTGTTGTAGCGATAAGGACACTCCCCGAAGGCCTTGGGGAGTTTTATCGATGTTGATGGGCCTTTGCCGGATGCAGATCCGGTACGTTCCGGCACCAAGCCCGACGATCTCGGGAACGATTTGTTATGACCACATGCGACCATCTAGGCTATCCCGCTCCCCCACCCCCTAGATCCATGAGGAGTTCGGGGTCGCCATTGCCTCGTCAATGACACAGGTTTCGCCAAGGATAGGTGGAAATTGGGTTTTGAGAAGCTATATATTATGCTGGCAACCAGAGAGGGTTGCGCTACACAGCCCCTTTAATCTGGTATTTTAGTCGCCTCTTACGACAGGCGTACTTTCCGCGGGTATATTCTAACCCCCAACCCCACTGGGGCAGCGCTGACGGTGATAAAGCTTGATCCTTCACAGTGAGATGTATAGCAATATTAAAGGGAAGCAAATAGATTAACTACCTTGAGGATTAGTTCTTGGAATGAAATACAAGTTGCAATAGCTTTATCCGACTGCCTTCTCGTAATACGTCGTCTTTTCCAAAGTTCCTTCTTCCGTTTGGTTTCCATGACTATATCCATGCGTATTCTTCTCGTTTCGCGATTTGACCTTGGAACTGGCATTTAAATCTCCGCCCTTTCTTCCATCAACGGTGCGTTCTTAGCCCACTCTATATTTTCGAATCAACTTCCTAGAATATTTTACTGTCTCGAAGATTTGACAACTCTGGCGTGAAACACGACGTTCTTCATGGTAGACTGAACTGTGCCAAGAATGACGCGTGTTCGAAAAACCAATTTTTGTGCCAGGACCTGATAGCTTGTTGTTTCTCAATATTTTTTCCTGAATTTGGATCGCTATAAGCAATTGCTATATAATTAACCTTAAACTGATAATACAGTCCTTTGAGTCATTGGAACGCAAACAGTACTCAAGCATTATGCTTAGTGAGTAGATAACTTCTTTCGTAACCCCATGTCCGAAGGAGAGCTAAGGTTTCACTAGGAGCACAATAAAACGCCGTACTGCCTAGAAGAGGCGCCCCTTGTCTATTTAGACTAACCCTGACATACTAACTTTACTTTCTTCATTTAGAGTGTTCCTTAATTGCACGAACCATCTGTTTTATAGATACGTAGAGCAAAGCACTCTACTAGGAGAGATCAAAGAAAGCTCGGTTAGCAAAAAGCTAGAGGAACTTTCGTGAGGAAACGAGGACAGTCGTCGTATATTATCCATGATATGTACAACGCTATCATTCGACCGGTGACAACGTATGGTGAACTACTGTGATTGAAGCAACTAGAGCAAAAAAAGTAATCAATAAAAGGTTGCATCTCGCATGCCTGGAGATATCAGGCGCTGTTAACAGCTCACCTGAGGAAGAGTTCCCTGTCTCTGAGACTGATAAAATCCATATCAATATCTAAATCTGCGGACCAAGGACAAGCTACCATGGCATGCCAGAAGGAGGATTAAACAGTTTCCAATCTAGCCTATCTTCTGGCACAGGCAATATGACGAAAACTGTGAGCTTCAGAACATAAGGTATCATTCGACGGAGGAATGTGTGAAGGTCAATCCACACATTCGGCTCAAAAATCGAAAAGGGGAACAGGCGTTGGGCTCTTACGGATTTCCCTGCTCTTGCACTTTCTTCCAGGAGGAGGTTTTGCCATAGAGCTCAGTTATGATTTTCTAGCACCTGACAGCTTCAGAAACCAAAGAAACGATCTTCGTTGACAGCCAAGCTGCCTAACAGATTTAAAAATTCAACTAAAACATTCGGCGGTGTCGAGCAACACTGCATTCATAGGACATCGCAAGATATTTCTCTGTTGGATTCTAAGACACAAACATTCCCTCCAATGCATTGGTTACAGAGAGGCGCAGGAATGTTTCCATCATGAAAATAAACCAAGCGATCAGTTATGTCAAAATAGAGTTTCAAGCCCTAATGACAGTTTTAATTAAGCAGTATTAGAAGGAAAAGAAGAAAATTCCCCACTTTGTCCAGAACTGCAAGGCTCTTTTTTTGGGCGCAAGGTTTTTCGAGAGTCGAAAGGGGATGGGGAAAGTAGATATTTCGCTCCTATTTCAGATCATAAGGAGAGGACGTATCTGGTTGTACAAATGTTTTCCTGCTGTTGAAATTGTAAGTTGCTAGATCTTGAGAGAGAGAGATTTTTTTGACATACATACAATTTTACAATATTACTAGCAATTATTGTTGCTCTAGTTTTTGGACAAAGTAACAGCTTACCAACAAGAAGGGACTGCATTGATACTACTTCTGCGTTCCACCAAAAGCCTATTGGATACTAAGATTTGTATTCCCATGAACTCGATACTAATATTTGAGTAAAGAAAGAGATTTACTGAGCACCGTATCATGGCTGATAGTCCTGCGTTTTTACTATCGACAACGTGTTCCAATTTAGACTTCTGTGGAAAAAGACAAGCCTTGTAAAGTTTAATTTTCGATTTTTTCCTTTGACAGCAAGCACAATATCCTTTCTAGCCTAAGCTACTTTAGCGTTTGAGTCTTATGAGCTTACCGAAATAACTTGTTCTTACTTTCTTTCCTTTATTGTTTTTTTCTTTTGTTTTGTTGTTGTACTCATCCTCATATAACAACGACATACGTACATATGCCGCGTGAGCTCTTGTTCTGAATTTTCTTCCTGAAGTTGTGAACAGAAATTTGCTGAGCTAAATTGATGAGAATGAAGGAAGTTGTTGATGAAAATTAAACTTTATTATAACTGCACTTTCGCGCATGTAGAGTGTGGCTGCTCTTTGCAGGCATGGAACGCCGGAGATGTGTGCGCGATTTTCGTATTCCAGGGACTCGTCGTCGAACTTTCAATAAGTGTGCGTTCACGTTATAGCCTCGCTAGTAACATAGATGATCAATGTAGCTCCAAATGAAGTTGAGATAGCTACAACATGGATACTATGCGGGTTTCACCCTCTTGAATTATCGAAGCTCCCGTGTGCTATCATCAAGGCCCCAACATGAACGCAACTTCACCAACAGTACAGCCTGATTGACTTCCTTGACGCAGAAGAGCTTTCAATACGGTTTAACCAGAGGCCGTTTTCAGTTCAGTTATTGAACATGGAACTCACAACTTTAAGGTAGAGTAGATGGACTATATGTGTGAAAGTAGCGTCATTTCTAGAACCGAATTTGAAAATCGCGTGGAATAAGTGAAATATGAGATATACGAATTAACTTGGAAATAATGGAAAGATTTAGATAAATAAGATCGATACCTTAATATGAAATACTGGGCCATTATACTGGAATATCGGGATCCCGCAGCTTCAGGCTTAAGTAAGTAGGGACTACTCACATCTCTAATATATATGCCTTACTTTATGGCATAGAACAGCATGGAGTATTTCATATTGACAAAAACAAGAGTTGGAACAACAAAAAACAACAACAGCAGACTGCCTGGCCTGCACGAAAAGGCTATTACTCACGCGTCAAAAGTTCTAAAGCTTCATTGATAGCATATGCTTTTCTTCTTCTTCTTCATCCTGCTTGTCTACTGGCAGAGGATGGCCTTACAACACCATAGTGCAGCCTCAGTAATGGCCAATACAACTGCTTGAGCTTAGGAGTGCGAACGACAATGAACTTAGAATATTCATGTGTCTTAACATTAACTGGCTGTGAATTTAAGTTTCGACTGTTTAGAGAATGTACAAGGAGTTTGGAACGGATGTCGATGCATGGAGAGTTTGCAGTTGACTGGTGCGAAACTCATTGCATATCTGTCCTTAGATGAACAATGCCACCTCTGAAGGCATCAACAGTCCAAACCAATCAACATAACCTAACATGGCTAAAAAATAAGCGGCTCAGAGACCATTAGTTGCACTCGATGGCTCGTACTGCCTTGTAGTAACCTTAGATGTCAAGAATGTCTTCAATAAAGCTCTGCGTACAATAGATCCCATTAGTTTATCCTATTATGAGGACAATTCGCAGCTACTTTAAACGTTTACTTCTTGAATACAGAACTTTAGCTAGTACGAACAACCTACATGTCACAGGCGCCATTCCTTAAGGGTCTTAGTCCACTGCTCTGAAAAATTTTGTACGATGGAGTATTGCAACTCAAAGTACCCAATAGAGTTGCAATTATTGAATTCGAGGATGACATTGCATTAGTTGTTATCATCATTAATTGGCGCTTAACCGCCTAAGCGATTTTGGCCGTTTCGTGAAAAGTCTCGCCAGCTTACCTGTTTCGCTTACCTGAGGCCAATTGGGAGCACCAAGGGAAGTCAAGTCCTCCTCCACCCGTCTCTCCCTACACAGTGCTGATTTCCCCTTCTTCTGCTTCTAAAGTGTCGATGCACTATCGTCAATGCTGCGTAAAGCTCATACAGCTCCTTATTACACCTCTTTCGATACTCACCGTCGTGATCACGGACAGGACCATAAATCTTCCGGTGAACTTTTCGCTCGCACACTCCAAGAGCCATCCCATTCTCTCTCGATCCCGTCCACGATTCCGGGCCATACATCTGGCCATGTTTGATGAGCGACTTTTAGAGCGTGATTTTTGTTCGCCGAGAGAGAACTTCACTTTTCAATTGCCTACATAGTCCAAAGCAGCACTTTGAAACGTCTCAGACGAGGCAGCGCTAGCAATAGTAGGGATTTATCCCATTGACATATTGGAAAATGGCTGCTATCACAACGGCATGGCACAGTGGACATCTACCTAACACAGTTCTTAAACGGATACGAATGTTGTAAGGAATACCATCACCGGTTCAAACACGAGAAAAAAAATATATACGACCACTGCGTTTGGGAAACAATAGAGAATGCGTATCATATATTTTTTAAATGTGCGAGGTCTTATAGCGAAGATGTAGACTGCGCAGCATCTTCGGAGAAGATTACACTTCCAAGACATTCGTGGAATATGTGCATAAAAGTAACGAAGCATAGAGGATAGCATGTAATAATAGACATAATGAAGTAGTTAAAAAACCTAGAAAGATTGCGCAGCAGTAGAAAGGACTAGGCAACGGAACTAGAAACAAATCGCAAATTGGAAACAAGGCCGTAAAACGAGTCAAAGTCTTGAATTGGGGACAGGACAGTACTAGCCTGCGCCAGCTTATTGAATGCCGCGCGACTTTGAAATACTTTGCAGCGTGACCCCAACTGACGTAGAGCCTTGTGCTCAGCCAACCTGTAAATAATAATGGGACTAATGTTCTTTTACTATGGACCAGTAAAATGTACGTAGCGAAAGCTTCACGCACAGTTCCAGACGTGTAGCATTTGCGACAAGGTTCTTGACTCTATCGCAACATATTCATTTAAAGTCCGTCTTTTTACCTAAAATGAACTTGTGGTGACATAACGGGTACTAGAACGAGCAGGTCGCCGCTTCCTATAGCTTAATGTCTTTCAAATCTTAGTACATTGAAAGCTTGCCCACACTTATGCATTACTAATACCCCCAACACTTTCTCGGTAAGTTGAGGATTAATACATGCTTAAGTATAGGTGAGAGTTGCGGGTCAAAGTATCTTCTTGGCTGGCCCATCGTCTTTTGTCCGCCTAAGTTTAGCCGCTTCATCATTAAAACTCGCCACTGCAAACGCGTACAGCTGCCATCTCCTAGGAAGAACTTTTAATCGCATTCATCGTACGAGGTCTCTTCTGCTCAACCAACGTAATTTGTTCAAGAATTATATCCGAAAACTTAACATTTCTCATGACTCACACTTAGTAAAAATCGAACAAATCGCTTCAAGGTATGAATATCTGAAGGTTGTAGTACCATAGGGTGTCAGATTCACATCCGGTAAGTTACTCTCACTATCGCTAACGCTCTACAATGCCTTTGCGGGCTGCTTTCTCCACTGCACAAAGTTGTGTGTATTTCATGGAAATTTTGTTGTTTTTAATTTGGATAGGAAAACCACTATCTGACCGAGGCAAGCTCAAGGCCTTGTACCTAATAGTGAACGGGACCAGATCCGTCCTTTCCACGTTTGTGTACAACCCGAAATGATATGCTCAGACATATAAGTTCCTAATCCATTAAACAGCCAATTTTTGGTAGGAACTTGCCGCTTATTATCACTGAGTCATCATTTTCGCGCGTCGTGAGTTAGACGAACACATCGTCGAACCGCCTGCGCAGCTGATTGATCACTAACAAATTATAGAACCCAGCCTTGTGGAGTGACCGTAATATCGCACTAATCTCTGCAATCTTGCAGCTGATCCAACACGTCAGGCGGGTTGTACTTCAATGGAATTAAGATGATCCATGCTGCCAGTTGCAATTTATAGCCCCAACAATACCTTGGAAGGAACATAAGGCGTACTCCTTGTATTCCTACATTTATAACTACCAACTTGTCTGTGGTGTGTTTAGGCCACAGGCCTACTTGTACTTCAATGGAATTAAGATGATCCATGCTGCCAGTTGCAATTTATAGCCCCAACAATACCTTGGAAGGAACATAAGGCGTACTCCTTGTATTCCTACATTTATAACTACCAACTTGTCTGTGGTGTGTTTAGGCCACAGGCCTAAATATATCTCCCCCCCCCCCCCCCCTCGTAACATAACTTTCTTTGTTTATTTTCTTCGTTACTACCACCCGCATATTCTTGTGATCACTATACACATAGGCATGTGTGAGTGGTGGTACGTATGTATCTTAGATGTTTACCGCTGTGAGCCCGTGGTACAGCAACTTTGTTGCCGGGAAACCCAACGAAGTGGCTGTATCGTGGGTTCATCGGCTCATGTGGAAAAGAGTCTCGTCCTCTTTTAATCCAGCAGCCAGCAAAGGAACACGTAATCGCCCGTTCACGTAAGTTCAACTTTTCAAAATTATTATCATATATATATCATTTTCCACAACATTTGTTAAACCTTTTCTTAACACTTGTTGTATTTATATAAATAAAAGCACTTTGTGAATTCTTTTTATTAATACGAAATCCTTTTGGTGTTTTTATTTTCTTCCCCCTCTTTCGCCTTAACTATTATTTAACAAATTCGTGGGTGCGCGCCGTTGCCACCACGCATTTGTTCATGGTCCTTACCACGCCGGTAAGAAGAGCCAATCACCAATAACTACAGTCCACTCCACTCCCTAGGCAATTAAATCGAGGAAGAAGAGATTTACGATAGTGATAATATATTCATCAGCAATTGGCATACACAAACAGATTTGAGCGACATCCAACCTCCAAACAACATCAACAACACCGACAATCCACAAAAAGTCAATCTACTAATCCGGATCAGCAATTTATTGAAAGGTACGTGGTTTGAAAATATTCCGTGCTAGGTAGGGTTTTCTTTAATTTCACATTTAATAAAATTTCACAAATAAAAATAACAAATTACAAAGTGATTATATCAAACAGTGCAAGTGATTTTTTTTTTTTTTTTTGTGAAGTGAGAAGTTTTACTTTGTGCAAAAATAGAAAAAGGCGCTTAACGCAGTTATTTAAAGTTTGTGCAACACGCCTTGTGACTATCCGGAACAATCCCCCACCAGCGGTAAGATTTTCCGGACACAGCTCGAGGTAGCACAACACTGCTCTAAAAGGTTAACATAACCTCAAAGATTTGCGTCACTTTTCTATTTTCACCTCTGCAGGATTTATCTGAAAAAATTCATTTAATCCACTGCCCAAAAATTCGATTTGTTAAGGTTACTTATTAAGAAACCTGTAAATTTATTTAGGCGCACATTTAATTAAATACAATTTTCTCCCACATAAAAATCACTTGCACTTATTTACACGGGCATTACTGCAATTTATTTTGTTGTTTCAGTGCAAAGTGCACTTATTTTTAAAACTACACATATTGTTGTTGTTGTTTGGGTGGCCAAAAGGCTTATTTCTTGTTCAATTTTTTAAAATTGAATTATTATTTATTTTGCGGCAATACACAAATCAGTTTTGACTGATCTAATTTTTTGTGATACAAAAGATCACAGTCCTTGGTTAAATTACCAAAAAGTCCATAACGAACGTTCATACATTTCTTTATTTTTTCACTAACACCACTTTCTTCACTAGCCAATATTTATTGGCTTACACAAGTCATTGGCACATCTGCATTAGAGCATTCTTTGAATAATTACGTGGGTGCGCGCCGTTGCCACCACGAAAATTGCACATTCTTTAAATAAATTCCTAGCTTTCTCGCAAGCTTCGAGGCCACTTCCTCGAGAGATCTCTCTCAAACACAGTCCTTCGTTTCAGTTCATTTTCACTCAATACTCTCTGCAAAGGCAATTAATCAATTAATATTTCAATAAATTTTCATATAATGGATACCTATACACGCCAAGCAGATGCAGTGACGGAGTATGAAAATGACTTCAACGACATGTCACCTTCACAACACAGTAAACACTCCCTAATATACCAAAG
This sequence comes from Eurosta solidaginis, assembly GCF_040869045.1. NCBI lineage: Eukaryota > Metazoa > Arthropoda > Insecta > Diptera > Tephritidae > Eurosta > Eurosta solidaginis. Next base: position 43,496,948 of record NC_090322.1, read on the forward strand.
GGATGAGTTAAAAACTCTGTGGGAAGCTACGAAGGTGACATACGAAAAGCTCTTAGGTTCATCAGAGCTTGATTCAAAGGACTTATCGGCTATCAAGAAGAAGCATAAAATGTGCTATTTCAGCTTCCTAAAGTGTCAGGCGGCAATAGCTGAGCTTTTGGAAAATTTTGAAAAGAAAGATAAGAAAGTAGATGTCTCAGATAACATGGAATATCATGTGCGCCTGCCAGCATGTGATACGGATATTTTCAAAGGTGACTATATTTCATGGCCGTCCTTTAGGGACATGTTCACTGCCATATATATTAAGAATAGTAAACTCCATGCAGTGCAAAAACTATACTATTTAAGGCAAAAAACTCAAGGGGAGGCCAAAGAGATAGTGGAACGGTGTTCCTTAACAACAGACGGTTTCGATACAGCGTGGAAAAATTTATGTGACCGATACGAAAACAAACGTATCTTGGTCAAGGCCCAATTAAAAATTCTTTTTAGTTTAAAAGCAGTTGAGAGCGAATGCGGTAGCTCCATTAAAAAACTGCAACGTGAAATAAACAATTGTATCTCAGCGCTTCAATGTCACAAGATTGACATATCAAACTGGGATGCAATTCTTACGTATTTGTGCTCCACAAAACTGCCAGAAACCACACTGGCTCTATGGGAACAAACCATAGAAAATAAAACAGAAATTTCAAAATGGGTAGATATGGATAAATTCTTATCCAGCAGATTCCAAACGTTGGAAACTGTCGTAGATATAAGAGGGGATACGGTTTCAAAACCCTCTAAGCCACATGCTTCTCGTTTCTCGGCAGATACATCGTCGAAACGATTAGGGTCCTACCAGGCAAGTGCAACAGTAGCCAAACCTACGTGTAAGATGTGCAAAAGTCCTGCACATCGAATTTCAAAGTGTGAAAAGTTCTTACGTTTAACACCCAATAAACGGTTTGAACATATTAAGAGCAGCCGTGGGTGCATAAACTGCCTTTCTGCTGGCCATTCGGTGACAAAGTGCACCAGTCAAATGAACTGTGCCACATGTCATTTAAGACATCATGCGCTGCTTCATATTTCGAATCAGCCAAAACCAACAAATACTCCTACACTATAGGAGCATCTACCTCACGGGAAGCTCAAATACGACGCAATGCTGAAAGAGAAAACGCTCCGATTAATAATGTGAACTCATGTTTCGCAAACACAAATAAAGGGGTATTACTAGGGACAGCTCAGGTCAATATTCGTTTTAATGGTGTTGACTATTCGGCGAGAACCCTAATAGACTCGGGATCTGAATGCTCATTCATTACCGAGAAACTAAAGAGCAGAATTAATCTACCATCCAAACGCCTGCATGCCCAAGTTTCGGGCATCAGTAATACAATGTCTGCACAAGTAAAAGAAGCGTGCAACATACAATTGCGGTCACCAACAGACCCATTAATCGAGATCAATACGATCATGCTGGTTTTACCACAATTAACAGGGAATCTTCCAACTTGCCAAATAAACGCAATGACTAGGCAAGCATTCCCTGACTTAGTACTGGCTGACAAAAGATTCTTTGTCAATGAGCCAGTCGACTTAATTCTGGGCGGAGACATATACCCCCAAATTATGCTAGGTTGTATCAGGAAGGACGTGCTAAACACATTAATAGCACAGGAAACGGTGTTCGGCTGGATTTTGACAGGCCGGACAGATGCGGTTGATACAAATAAGACCCTAGTTTCATATTTCAATGAGGTCACTTTAGATAAACAATTGGCGGCCTTTTGGGAGATAGAGGAAATTCCAAAGAAGAGGAGCATCAATAAAGGTGATACTTACTGCGAGGAGCTATACAAATCCACAACAGTTCGGAACAACGATGGCAAATACGTAGTCTCCTTGCCCTTTAGGAAAGAATTTAGCCTAGGCCCCTCATTAAAAAGTGCGTGTTCTCAATTCTATCGCAACGAGACACGACTTGCGAAAAACCCAGTCCTTCAAACGGAATACAATAGAGTTGTATCCGAATATGAAGCCTTAGGGCACAACGAGAGAGAAAACATTAGTGTGGTTGCTGTGCTTAAGCAAACATTCTTTCATCCATGTAAGAGTGCATATAATATCTCAGGGTAAATGGTTTACAGCAGTAAATATGTTAGACTAATACATCTTTAGTATTTTTGGTACAAATGGCTGATTTGGCGAAAGCCTTCAACCGATTGTGCGGCAGATGATTGACACTTTAAGGCTCTTGATGGGCATACTAACTAGACACAGTTTTCTTACGTCACATCCTTATAAGTTAGGCCTTGTCAATAACAGCAGATGTAGCAAGTGCGAACTGTAGGAAGAAACAGTTGGGCAAGTACTGTGTTTGCGTCCTGCGCTCGCGAGGTCAAGGCTCCAGCTACTAGTGGCGGGAGAGTTGTCAGATCTCAAAGCAGCAATTAAGCTATATCCTCGGAAACTTTTTTAGGTCTTTATTTACCGGCAGACGCTCATAAGTGCATTGATGCTTCTACCCTTTTCCCCTGCAATTAATGAACAATACGTATAACAAACACTTTATAAACTAATTATCCCATCAAAAGGCAGTAGCAGTTGACCCTATATCAAACTAAATACTGCCTGCGAAATTCTTGATTGTAAGACAAGTTGTTTGACAGCTGACATGACTTCTGCTGGCATAAATCAATCAATGATAGTGGCACTTTGTACTTTAACACTTTAACCGCGCATATGTCACTGGCAGGATGTGGTTTTAGAGGTACTGTGAATAAGCGCCAAGAAAAGTACCATATAAAAGTAATTCGTGAGATGATGCTCTAACGATAGATTACTTCTTTTTGACACGGATCAAGGAGGCATTCCACAGGGATCTGTTCTCGGTCCAACGCCTTGGAATACATTGTATGACGGGGTGCTAAAGATTGATCTACCAGAAAACACGCAAATTGTGGGATATGCTGATGATATTGCAGTGGTAGTAGTGGCCAACAAACTGGACCTGCTTCAAGCATTATATAATGACGCCGTAGGAAGAATAAAGGAATGACTGACCAATACGGGACTGGAGTTGGCTAGCCAAAAGACAGAAGTAGCATTAGTAAGCTCCAAACCGTCGGCTAACGAGTTAGTCTTAACTGTTGGGGATCATCAAATCACTTCAAAGGATTCTCTAAAATACTTAGGAGTGCACGTTGACTTTCAAAGAGCACTTCAGAGCGGTGGGAGAGAAAATTACCAAAGTTAATGGAGCACTTATGCGAATAACACCTAACATAGGCGGTCCGAGCGAAGCTACCCGTCAGCTCCAGTGTGGTACAGATCTAAACGGGACCCATCGCAAAGATATATTAGCAGCACACCACCTTGCAACTATACAAATAGCAAGTGCTTATCGGACGGGGTCCGACGACGCGATCCTCTTCCTAACCCGAAAAATCCCAGTCGAAATGGCCGATCTGTGTAACACTAATATCGAGCGACCATCTGAAGAAGCCAAGAAAAGAGCAAGGACAGAAACAATAGCTAAGTGGCAAGAACGGTGGGAGGCCTCCAGTAAAGGTCTTTAGACCTTCACATTAGTTTGGGATATAGCTCAACGGAATGAGCGGAAGCGCGGCGAACTGAACTACCATGTAGATACTGAGTGGACATGGCGGTTTCAATGAGTATTTATGGAAGCGTAAGATAGAGGAAGATCCTCTTTGCCCGATGTGTACCACGGAGTTAGAAAACGCAGAACACGTCATGTTCCACTGCTCCTGTTTTTACAAGGAAACACTCACCTTGCACAGATTTTTTTGGGGAGGGGGAACATACCACGAGAAATATAGTATCACAAATATGAAACAGGAAGGAATGCTGATGCTGATGCAAATGCAAAATGGCATCTATAGTCATGACACGCCTGTTGGATGATGAGATGGAGCGCAGAGAAATTCGCAGGCGAAGCAGTGGCTATTAGATCGACACTCAGAGCAAATAGAGGGAACATGGACTCAGGGCCAACAGTCGGCTCTTAAAAAATTAGAAATATGGAATGCCACCCTGCAGTAATGCGAATGTGGTACCGGGGTGGGCGACGGTTCCCAAACAGGACTGTTTTTTAGTCTACGGACACACGGTTGCTGCGACGGCAGCAATTGTGGTGCGTTAGGCATTTCTAGCCCTCCCGAAAAAAAGGTGATGCTTTAAACTGGAGGTTAAAGTTTTGAAATTGAATTGGAGCAGCATATATAGATCTAGAAAAAAGTTCATACAAGGGCAATGCTGCAATTTGAAGCTAAGGTTAACTTAATGGTAGTTTAAACGCGCACTGAAATACCAAAGCATTTTATTAGTAAAATCGTTCTAAGGTGTGCAATGATGATCACAACTGTCGTGGCCAACGTACCAAACGTAATGCGATTGTAGTAAAGCCCACTGGTGATCATTATTAAGAGAAATATGAAGCTCATTATTCACCACCGCCTAATAGTTACTCTCCACGATTCAATTTCACCTTGCACTTCCGCCCTATTCAAACACTGGGTATTGATCATTTCCTATGTATATTAAGGTCGCCTAAAAGTAGACACACAGTAATTATTAAACAAACGGAGCAAATCACTTATTACCCAGGCAGCGTTTTGCGGATTGGTCCACGGCTTGTGTGCGGTTGGCTTACATTGTTGAATGTTTGAATACAAGTTTTCATCAACACCAAAAAAGTCTAAATTTTTCACAACTTGTCTCCATCAAAATGTTTTTTTTTTGCTTCCATAAACATCATGACAAAATTTCAGATTTGTACTAAAGGTATGACAATTTGATAATTTTGAAAACCTCAAGCATGCCCTTCGAAGTCGTGAGTATGTCTCCGAGTATCAGTGAGTATGCTTCGCTCCCAATTGTGTGACCTGCTTTCTAAGCCTTCCTACAAATGGACGAAGCTTCTTGCTTCCTACCGACTGCGAACGACATTTGCTGATGGTCGAAATATACTCTGAAGTGTTTCCAACCCACTGCCGAAGGGCAGCAGCGTTTTAGAGAAATTTTCTATTTTGATGTTAGTTATAGCTTCACGTCAGTCGGCGATCTTGGATTGGTTAGGTGGGCACGCTACTTATACATAGTGTGCCGATGTTAAATAGCAACGAGTTATAGATCAGAACGTTAGTTATTTTTTACGTAAAAAAATTACAACCATATAGACTTAACTAATATCAAAGTATGTGGCATAAGAAGGCAGTATCCAATAAGATGGCCATGATAAGCCTTCGTTCTCTTCTTTGAAGTGAAAAGAGTTACTTTGCTTCTTTACCTTCTTTTAAACTCATCAAATATATTTGGAATGTCTGCAGTACAAGCTTCGAGTAACGCGCCCTTCTTACCTAGTTCATCCGCTTTTATTTCCACCTATTCCTCAGTGTGGTAGGCGGAGCATGCTACCGTCACATCACGGCGGCCGCGGTGCTCGAATTATTCTGGTGATCATGAGCATCACCTTAGGCCACGAGCATGTGAAATATGGCGGAGGCTGCGCTTTGTTTTGAAAAGATAAAACTTTGAGTCTGTGATTCTTTGACTTGGCTATTTGAATCTGCCTACACTTCAGTAACTGATTACAAGCACACAACCCTCAAATTGAGCTGTTCATCGCTAGGGTGAAAAGCCCTAGAAGCCCTCAAACGCATTATTGGGTGTCCCTGTTTAGATTGTATGAAAAAGACAATATTCCGTTGCAGCTCATGCCTGGTACTAATCCAAAATTGTTTTTAATGTGTGTTACGCCACATATAAGTGTAGAGGTAGCGGAGTTTCTGTTCGGCCCTGGACTGACTGAGGGCTATGCTAGCCTTTGAATAAACACACATTATAGCTTATACGTATTATGTTGTTTGGCTACTTTGTTAGTAATTTATTCACGTGCATACGCATATAAAAGTAGGTATAAAAATATGTTTGTAGATAGATGTTAGATATGCCCTGCAGTGAAGCTAACTAGTTATAAACGACGTCACAACTAGTATGGAATTCACGATTGACTAGTCTATTAATTACTCATACACAATTTAACTTTTCATAACTCTGATTGGTTGGTTGCTTTGCTGGCCGGCCGAAGAGATTGCACCCAAGAACCAATTGCAAAATGTACTCTGTATGTTAACTCAAACAATTTGGGCAGATCAGTAAACCTTCTGATGTCCTTTATGTAACATTTTGATACCACCTCAAGGTCAGGTAGCACAAAACTGCGTATGAGCCAATCTGTAAGTGTCCCGTAATGGTGGATGTGATCCTGAATATATTAAATTCTATATACTTTGCAAGTTCCGTAGAGTACCAATTGCTAATTTCGGGTTTTTTCACATTGATAAGAATATCCACTCTGTATTGATGATAGTAACCAGTGCACCATGACTGCCTTAGAGGTTTCTAATGACGCATTGGCCTTTTCATCCGCTTTTTCATTGCCATCAATGTTATTGCGACGGAGTACCCAAGTGAGCGTGCTGTATGCAAGATTTGGTGCTCCGCGCAATATCCTTTTAACAGTTTTCGACGATCTTAGGGAGCGTAAATAGTTGATTTAGTGCTCTGAGCGCTGCTTGGCTTCCGGTATATTCGTATCTCACCAACGGGTCGCTTACCTGGTTCTCTAACACGGGAAGACAGACCCTCTCTATACCAAGTGTATCTGTTTGGAAGATACTAGCTGAGTATGGAAAACGGTTAGATATTGCAAATTTAGCAGTCAATTTCAGTCCTGCCCTCGTTGTAAACTTTGTCTGCTGACCAATCCGCTCTCGAAGTAAAACTCACCTTGAAATTCTTGTCAAAGTTCAATGTGTGTGATTGGTATACTGTTGTCGCATTCGCATTAGGGAGAATTTTTAGGATATCGCTGTGGTCATGCGGATTCTCATTCCAGGTTCTTGACTTCTTAAGTTTGATATCTGAGCTAGCAGCTGTCAGGCGTATGAGGAGGGCCAATGGCAGCTTGTCAAGAATAACATTTAGCGCCTCCGCTGGACGTATATAAGTTCTCCTGTTACTCCGCGCGTGCTGCTCGCTGTATCCTGTTAAGTTTCTTGATGTTGTATTGTTGATGTGCTGGCAACCACACTAACGTCTTGTACGCTAGGATGGGCCTTATGACCGCTGTGTAGACCCATATCATAAAACCCCAGTTGCTGCCAGCTCATCTCTTACACGAGCACTTTTCAATGTATGCCATCTCTACTCTTTTCTCAATATTGACTTTCCAGCTTAGCTTGTTGAATACATGAACGACAAGGTACTTTATTATCGGGGAGAGGGATATTTCACATCCATTCAGTGAGCACATTCGAAATTGAAGTATCTTGGATCTCGTACTGAAGAGTATCTACGCTATCTTGCTTGTGTTGATATTGAAGCCGTTCCTGCCGCCTAGATGTGTAACCGGCTTAGCTCGCCCTGTAGAACTTCGCTTAACGTTGAGGGCAAAGTCCCCGAAGCTGCAGTTACTACCAAGCTCAAGTAATATCTAGTTCAATGCTACGACCCGATGTACAAAACCCCACCCTGGGGTGTTCCTCTTCCCACAGTTCTCACCAATCCCAATTCTGCTTGAGTAGTTCTGTATGTGTTGTTGTTGTAGCAGTGCTTCGCCGCATTCAGTAGGCGCGACCGATCACAAATTGTGTTCAATACCTCTAACGGGAGTCCAAGGAAATTTGCAGTTTCAACAGGGGTGGACCATACTGAGAGGGGTGTTAGGGGAGTTGGTTCTACATTGCAATTGAAGAGATGGTGGTTTTGGGACACATTGCAAGCAGGGCATACATTTTATATGTCGGGGTTGATTCTGGACAGTGATGATAATCATGGTACATTTGTACTTTTTTTTGGTACATATCGCTTCCCGAAAGTACGTTGCTACTACATTGACATATTTGGTAAATTTTTGTAAAACACAGCACTACACTGCAAGTCATTTGCAAAAAAATTTTAAATTTTTCGAAGAAAATATATAGTTAAGTTGTTTTGCTGCCGAGCAATTATGGATCATTTAAATATGCTTATGAAAAATAGCATAACTCTAGATAGATTCTAAAATTGTGAACAAATTTTGCATCAATAGAATTGAAGCACAGAAAATAATAACACAAATAACAGGGTCAGAAAATTATAAATAACACAGGGAGATCTGTAACGGATTTATGTTTGAAGACAGAATATCACTTTTATCCTAACTCGAATTAGGTTGTTTTTTCAAATTGCCACAGAAATGTTTTTGCATTGAATGCAGCTGTTGTTTTTTTTGTTAAATATTAATTTTATGTTACTTACTGGTACTCAATAAAGAAATGTTTTTATACTCAGTTGAGCAGAGCTCACAGAGTATATTAAGTTTGATTGGATAACGGTTGGTTGTACAGGTATAAAGGAATCGAGATAGATATACACTTCCATATATCAAAATCGTCAGGATCGAAAAAAAATTTGATTGAGCCATGTCCGTCCGTCTGTCTGTTAACACGATAACTTGAGTAAATTTTGAGGTATCTTGATGAAATTTGGTATGTAGGTTCCTGAGCACTCATCTCAGATCGCTATTTAAAATGAACGATATCGGACTGTAACTACGCCCACTTTTTCGATATTCAAAATTTCGAAAAACAGAAAAAGTGCAATAATTCATTACCAAAGACAGATAAAGCGATGAAACTTGGTAGGTGAGTTGAACTTATGACGAACAATAGAAAATTAGTAAAATTTTGGACAATGGGCGTGGCACCGCCCACTTTTAAAAGAAGGTAATTTAAAATTTTTGCAAGCTTTAATTTGGCAGTCGTTGAAGATATCATGATGAAATTTGGCAGGAACGTTACTCCTATTACTATACGTACGCCTAATAAAAATTAGCAAAATCGGAGAACGACCACGCCCACTTTTTAAAAAAAAATTTTTTTTAATTCAAATTTTAAAAGAAAAGTTAATATCTTTACAGTATATAAGTAAATTATGTCAACATTCAACCCTAGTAATGCCATAAGTCGAACAAAAATTTCCCAATCCTTTTTAAATTTAGTAGGAGCATAGATTTTATGACGTTAACTGTTTTCTGTGAAAATGGGCGTAATCGGTTGAAGCCACGCCCAGTTTTTATACACAGTCGTCCGTCTGTCCTTCCGCATGGCCGTTAATACGATAACTTGAGCAAAAATCGACATATCTTTACTGAACTTAGTTCACGTACTTATCTGAACTCACTTTATCTTGGTATAAAAAATGAACGAAATCTGACTATGACCACGCCCACTTTTTCGATATCGAAAATTACGAAAAATGACAAAAATGCCATAATTCTATACAAAATACGAAAAAAGGGATGAAACATGGTAATTGGATTGGTTTATTGACGCGAAATATAACTTTAGAAAAAACTTTGTAAAATGGTTGTGACACCTACCATATTAAGTAGAAGCAAATGAAAAAGTTCTGCAGGGCGAAATAAAATACCCTTGAAATCTTGGCAGGTATTACATATATAAATAAATTAGCGGTATCCAACAGATTATGTTCTGGGTCACCCTGGTCCACATTTTGATCGATATCTGGAAAACGACTTCACATATACAACTACCACCACTCCCTTTTAAAACTCTCATTAATACCTTTAATTTGATACCAATATCGTACAAACATATTCTAGAGTCACCCCTGGTCCACCTTTATGGCGATATCTCGAAAAGGCGACCACCTATAGAACGAAGGCCCACTCCCTTTTAAAAAAACTCATTAACACCTTTCATTTGATACCTATATCGTAAAAGCAAAGTCTAGAGTCACCCCTGGTCCACCTTTATGGCGATATCCCTAAATGGCGTCCAACTATAGAACTAAGGCCCACTCGCTCATAAAATACTCTTTAATATCTTTCATTTGATTGCTTTTTCGTACATGGTTATTTTCCCTTATGTTGTCACCATAGCTCTCAACTGAGTATGTAATGTTCGGTTACACCCTAACTTAACCTTCCTTACTTGTTTTTTTTTGTAATATTAATTTTATGTTCCTTACTGGTACTCAATAAAGAAATGTTTTTATACTCAGTTGAGCAGAGCTCACAGAGTATATTAAGTTTGATTGGATAACGGTTGGTTGTACATATATAAAGGAATCGAGATAGATATAGACTTCCATATATCAAAATAATCAGGATCGAAACAAAATTTGATTGAGCCATGTCCGTCCGTCCGTCCGTCCGTCCGTCCGTCCGTCCGTTAACACGATAACTTGAGTAAATTTTGAGGTATCTTGATGAAATTTGGTATGTAGGTTCCTGAGCACTCATCTCAGATCGCTATTTAAAATGAACGATATCGGACTATAACCACGCCCACTTTTTCGATATCGAAAATATCGAAAAACCGAAAAAGTGCGATCATTCATTACAAAAGACCGATAAAGCGACGAAACTTGGTAGATGAGTTGAACTTATGACGCAAAATAGAAAATTAGTAAAATTTTGGACAATGGGCGTGGCACCGCCCACTTTTAAAAGAAGGTAATTTAAAACTTTTGCAAGTTGTAATTTGGCAGTCTTTGAAGATATCATGATGAAATTTGGCAGGAACGTTACTCTTATTACTATATATACGCTTAATAAAAATTAGCAAAATCGGAGAAAGACCACGCCCACTTTCAAAAAAAATGTTTTTTAAAAGTAAAATTTTAACAAAAAATTTAATATCTTTACAGTATATAAGTAAATTATGTCAAGATTCAACTCCAGTAATGATATGGTGCAACAAAATACAAAAATAAAAGAAAATTTAAAAATGGGCGTGGCTCCGCCCTTTTTCATTTAATTTGTCTAGGATACTTTTAACGCCATAAGTCGAACAAAAATTAACCAATCCTTTTGAAATTTGGTAGGGGCATAGATTTTATGGCGTTAACTGTTTTCTGTGAAAATGGGCGAAATCGGTTGATGCCACGCCCAGTTTTTATACACAGTCGTCCGTCTGTCCTTCCGCATGGCCGTTAACACGATAACTTGAGCAAAAAACTCAGTTCACGTACTTATCTGAACTCAATTTATCTTGGTATGAAAAATGAACGAAATCCGACTATGACCACGCCCACTTTTTCCATATCGAAAATTACGAAAAATGAAAAAAATGCCATAATTCTATACCAAATACGAAAAAAGGGATGAAATATGGTAAGGTAATTGGATTGTTTTATTGACGCGAAATATAACTTTAGAAAAAACTGTATAAAATGATTGTGACACCTACTATATTAAGTAGAAGAAAATGAAAAAGTTCTGCAGGGCGAAATAAAAAACCCTTAAAATCTTGGCAGGTATTACATATATAAATAAATTAGCGGTATCCAACAGATGATGTTCTGGGTCACCCTGGTCCACATTTTGGTCGATATCTGGAAAACGCCTTCACATATACAACTACCACCACTCCCTTTTAAAACTCTCATTAATACCTTTAATTTGATACCCATATCGTACAAACAAAGTCTAGAGTCACCCCTGGTCCACCTTTATGGCGATATTTCGAAAAGGCGAACACCTATAGAACAAGGGCCCACTCCCTTTTAAAAATACTCATTAACACCTTTCATTTGATACCCATATCGTACAAACAAAGTCTAGAGTCACCCCTGGTCCAGAAAGGCCCCCTCCCTCTTAAAATACTCATTAACTCCTTTCGTTTGATACCCATCTTGCACAAACGAATTCTAGAGTCACCCCTGGTCCACCTTTATGGCGATATCTCGAAAAGGGGTCCACCTATAGAACTAAGCCCCCCGCCCTTTTAAAATAATCATTAACACCTTTCATTTGATACCCATATCATACAAACAAATTCTAAAGTCACCCCTGGTCACCTTTATGGCGATATCTCGAAAAGGCGAACACCTATAAAACGAAGGCCCACTCCCTTTTAAAAATACTCATTAACACCTTTCATTTGATACCCATATCGTACAAACAAAGTCTAGAGTCACCCCTGGTCCACCTTTATTGCGATACCTCGAAAATGCGTCCACCTATAGAACTAAGGCCCACTCCCTCTTAAAATACTCATTAACTCCTTTCGTTTGATACCCATATTGCACAAACGAATTCTAGAGTCACCCCTGGCCCACCTTTAAGGCGATATCTCGAAACGGCGTCCACCTATAGAACTAAGGCCCACTCCCTTTTAAAATACTCATTAACTCCTTTCGTTTGATGCCCATATTGTGCAAACAAATTCTAGGGTCACCCCTGCTCCACCTTTATGGCGTTATTTCGAAACGGCGTCCACCTATGGAACTAAGGATTACTCCCATTTAAAATGCTCATTAACACCTTTCATTTGATACCCATATCGTACAAACGCATTCTAGAGTCACCCCTAGTCCATCTTTACGGCGATATCTCGAAAAGGCGTCCATCTATAGTACTTAGGTCCACGCCCTTTTAAAATACTCATTAATACCTTTCATTTGATACCCATATCGTACAAACGCATTCTAGAGTCAACCCTGATTCACCTTTATGGCTATATCCCTAAATGGCGTCCACCTATAGAACTATGGCCCACTCCCTCATAAAATACTCTTTAATGCCTTTCATTTGATACACATGTCATACAAACACATTCCAGGGTCTCTCTCGGTTCATTTTCCTACATGGTTATTTTCCCTTATGTTGTCACCATAGCTCTCAACTGAGTATGTAATGTTCGGTTACACCCGAACTTAACCTTCCTTACTTGTTTTTACTGGAAAAGTATATATTTCTTCACAAATCAGATTTCCCTATTATACTACCTTTAATTTGTGTTAGAAAGTGTACTTACTAAAAACAGTTTTTGTATAAAGAAGCAGAATATAACTCTAGTTTGGTTAAAATGCGCATCCGAAGACTTTTGGTACATTATTGGATGATTTGGTACATTTTTTTTCCTCGTTTGGTACAAAAAGATGCATTTATCATCCCTGATTCTGGATAGGTAAAAAGAGTTTAACCTGCTACAGCACCCAGATCGAAGTTGAGCTAGAGTGACGCGCTTTTCCCAAGGGAGAGTGCGTTACGCTTCTGCGAGTTCTGCATATTTTTCTTTAAGCACTTGATTCGCCGGGTAGTTCGTGGCATTGAGGACCGACGCCTGTTTGTGGATATCACTGAGGACCTGTTTGTGATTTTTTGCTTCATACGGCTATGTTCTCAGGTGCCGTATTTCCTCATAATGCTTACGGTGATGATCTCTTAGGCATTTGAGAGATGTGGCCTCATCAATCAGATGTCTGTTGGGATGTCCAGGTTTCAGAAACTGTTTGTTCAGCATTTCATTTCTCTCCCTAATTGGGAGAAGTCTAGCCTCATTGTGTAGTTTGTGGCCTCGGGACATAAAAAGACAGCCCGTAGCAGTTCTGGGGGCATTGTTTTGGCAGACCTGTATTTTCCTAAAGTGGGTCAACTTTAGGCTTGGCGACCATATCGGGGACGCGTAGCATGCCATCGGCCGATCAATTGTTATATAAGTGGTAATGAGCGTTTCTTTGTCTTAACCCCAAGTGCTGAAGGCAAGAGATTTGAGGATTTTATTACGGCTCTGGATTTAGGTACAATTGCGGTTGCATGTTCACCAAAATGTAGATCCTGATCGAACTTCACACCCAAAATTTTTGGGTGTAAGACAGTCGGTAGCGTAATGCCATCGACGTGTATGTCCAATATGGTCGACCTTGAGTAGTTCTGTTTTCCAGCATTGATTGCATTCATTCACAAATGTGGTTATCAACTCTGGCCGTTTTCATGGAATTGACAATGGCACTGGCCTTAATATTTGTAAAAGCTTTATCTATATCTAAGAAGGCAGCAAGGGAGTACTGTTTGTAATAGAGAGATCGCTCCACATAACAAAAGAGCTCAAGTAGGGTAACTTAAGTTGAAATTACCTTTGTATAAGCATACTGTGCCTTAACCGTAGTTAGATAACGTACGTCTGGGAGACGTACGTCGTTTTAATTTTGCTCTCAGTCTCCCTCAATCGTAAAGAGAGAACATTCTCATTCTCAGTTTTCTCAGCCACCATTACCAGCTTGTCAGTGGGGGTGTTTTCCAGTAGAAACTTTTTTGTTTGCTGAAATATATACGATTGTTTTTTAAAAATACGTCTAGGAGACGTATCGTTATCTTTTACGTGACTACAAATTTTATATGTATTTTTTGAATAAAATGGTAATTTTAGCTAATATTTTTTAAAGTATATGTAGTTTAAAACAGTTAATTCACTCAATTTAAGTACAAAACATGTATTATATTTTAATTTTTTTGCTATAAACTAAGGTCCTTCGAAAAAGACTGATTTTTGTAAGGGCAAGTCCAAGACAAGTCAAACTTAATTTCTAATATATTAAAAAAACAATATTTTTCTTTAAAAAGCATTTAAAACAAGTCAATATATATCAAGTAAATGATTAAAAAAAAACAAAAAAAAAATATTTTAGTTTTTTTAAGGACCCTAGTCCTTAAATTTGAACACGTCTCTCAGATGTACGTTATCTTTCTAGGGTAATAAAATAACGTTATCTTTCTAGGGTTAAAAAGACTTGGCCCTGTTATTATCCAATAGCCTCTCTAATGCCGTAAGCATATAGAATGTTGGGGCTTATAGTTCTGTAGTCTATACCATTTTCGTACATACATCTGTCCGCCTTGGCCAGCAGGTTAGGTTATGTTGAACTCGTCGGTCAATAAATACCTCACATAGACTGAACATGTACATAGTGTTACCAGAATTTGTTAGACGAATAGCTCCGTCCTCTTGGCAAATACTTGAAATTTTCTAGGACTTGGCTTAATTGCTGCCTCAATATTTAGCAACTCTGCTGCCCCTAACAGCTGGAGCCTTGGCCTGGCGATCGTACGACACGAACACAGAACTTGCTGGGGCAACAGAGTTAGAACAAGAAGCTCCAATAAACTTTCTATTTTTGTGGTCGGGTACTCCAATATTCGTAAACTACAAGTTTGTTCGTTTTCGGACTAGTTCGTTAGTAATCAGCAAACAACAGTTGCTAGCTATTGCTCTTCCCAAAGCTTACTAAAATTTTAACTGCAGTGTAACTAAATTTAACTTTCTTAAGAACTGGCTTTTAAAGTGACTAAGCCACGTTAAGAAAGAGCGACAACAGGTTTACGAATTATGCTAAATGGCATTTGCTGAATGCAAGTCTTCAAAAGTAGCATTTGTGGACAAATGAAAACAGTTCATATTTAGTAGTCGTGCAGTGCAGAAGAAGGGCGATAAGACTGAAAATTGTATTTATCTGACGAATCGAGTGTAAAATAAAATGAAACAATATTTCCTGTATTTTCTACTTGGTAGTTTAGTGCTATGTAACGCAGCAACAAAACAACAAAGTAAGTGTGATTTCTATATATAAATGTGTCATATATTGCTCGTGGAAGGTGAGTGGGTTTTGAGGAACATACGAAGATTTGGTAAGTGGTGCCGTGCGACGATGCAGCGGGTGCGCCTTTGTTCAATGTATCTACCTACAAAGCTCATTGTTAAGCACTTCAAGGTGTGTTGTAATGTTAATGATAATTCGCCTATATGATGTGTCAAACTTTGAGGATACTAACCTCAGTATATATGTTGAACCGTCCAAGCGCTTCATCTAAGTTTGAAGTTTTGTTTTTAACTTTCTCGTTGACAAAACTGCGACATTCAGCAGACCGATTCTGTGAATAGTTCGGGAAGCATTTCTTAGCCTTTAAAACAAGTGTGAGCACAAGCCTTCATATTTCGGTGATAAGGGAAGCTTATTTGGAAAACATGAAGTTCCGTTGTGATACCACATACAATAGAATAACGATTACTTAGAGAATCGTTGGGTAGCAGCGATAAAGTTCCTAATGATACCAACCTCAGCCTTGGATAAATCCGCGGGAGATCCAAGTGAGTCGTGACCGAAGTATTTTCGCCTTGTTCGAACAAAAGCTGGGCAATGAAGCATAAAGTGATTTCATGATTCCACCTCATCATCCTCCATACAGCTGCAGCAGGATGGAGTTTCCAGCATATTGAAACGTTCCGCATGGATACCCATGGGACAGTGCCCTGTCAAAACCCCAATGAACATTGATAGGTGAGCCTTAGTGAACCCAATTATTTCGGAAAACCTCCTGCCATCCACTTCTGGCCAGAAAGATCTTGCTACCCTGCAAGAAGTGGTGTCTGCCTAACGTTTCTGAGCTGACTCGAGACGCAGACCTAAATCCCCGAGATCCGCTTGACAGTTGCTCGGGATATCACAGATAATCTTAATTATAAAATAGTTCGATGCAATCGCAAGCGAGGTCAGGCACTCCCAGACTACCCTAGATCGCACTGTAGTTGAACTCAAGGCCTTGATAGCCGCTTGGCTATCAGAGTAGATGTTAAATTCCCTAACCGTAGTAGCAATGGATAGCATTTCATCCACCGCATCCTTAATCGCAGCAACTTCCGCTTGGAATACACTGCAGGGATCAGCCAATTTAAACTTGCGGCTACATTTAGCTCTTTACAAAAGGACCCCCCCCCCCCCCCCCCCCCCACCAACCTTTCCGTCCAAATTCGACCCATCCGTGAACAAGTTAACCGGTCCCCTGCCCCAGATGATTCCTCTTCCCCTCTTTTTAATACTTTTTATATCTTGACTGATTAAATCACTGTGTCACTCAGCCGAATTTTCAAATAGAAAATGTGTGTGAAAAAAACAATGAAAATAGTAATAGTGAAAGTAATAGTTTGCTCATACTTTGCTTCCATTGCATTCAAATGCCTTGGTACAGGTTGACTATAAAAACCTCTCCTTAATATGCCTTAGCAGTTTCAATAGCAAACCTTAACATTGCGCCTAGTGCTTCTCGAAGTGCGGTCACAGTTCACATAGGGAGGAAGATAGAATAAGGAGTGTCCACATTGCCGTTGGGTTCAAGGAAGCGTACTCAGGGCATGTTATTGCAACTGTGATGTGCCCAAAAGGTTGTACAGATATGTATGTACGATTGATAAAAATCTGCTCGCTCCAGAGTCAATGCTGTAGGTTCTAAATTTTCTACAGCAATATTTTTTTCCAATAACAGAAAACCATGGCGATTTCCTCAAGAGACTTCTAAAAACTGCTGACGAACTCTCATAAGACATTTAAATATGATACAAAAAAAATAATTGAATAGAAGTGACCATATCGTATGGTTGGATATATGTTAAACGTAACGCCGTCAACTGTATATCTAGCGAACGATGTTGATTCGAATAAAACCAATCTCAGATCCTAGTGAACCGAAATTATTTCTCCTTTTTCCGACAAGCTTAGGTTAGGTTGAACTAGCCGTTCAATAAAGACCTCACATAGACTGACTGTGTCCATAGTGCTACCAGAATTTGTTGACGACCAAACGGAAGAACCGTAATCAAGTGCCAGGACATGTGTTATAGATAACTCCGTCCTCTTGGCAAATGTTAGCACTTTTCTAGGACCCAGCTTAATTGCTTCCTCGAGGTCTGGCAACGCTGCCGCCCTAATAGCTGGAGCCTTCACATGGCCAGGACACGGACACAGAACTTGCTCAACCGTTGGCAGTGTCCCGTCAGTATGACTATCGTGAACCTTAAGTCTTCTCTCTTCAGAGATATGATTCACTTTGTGAGTCTAATATCATAGGCTTTGCAAATCATATTAGAAATTTATAAGTCCCACGCTTTTGTCCACGCCTTTCCTGCTTGATGGATCATATGTAACTTCTGTCTCCTTTTGATTTCTCCCAAACGGATTGGGACGTCTATCGTCGACTCAGCGAGTGTTGCACCCTCCTTTACCAACTCGTCGGCCTTTCCGTTACCTTTTATCCCTTTAAGACCGGGAACCCAGTAAAGATATATCTATTGCTACAAAACCTGAGCAGCAAGCATAAAGTGTCTCGAGGATTCCACCTCGTTACCACCTCGACATCGATAGCAATCCACAAAACCCTTAAGGTAGTGTTCTTATCATTACAACAATAAAATCAGAAGGCAATAAAAAGGAGAATGACAACAAATACAGATAGTTGATAAATGCATATAATGAAGCAGGGTTTGTCATAAAAGCACTATCAATGCAAGTGTTAGAGTACAAAACCCTATTCTGGGTAAGAACTTTGAAGATATGTACATAGTAAATTGTCTGGAAAGTCTAGGCTTGTTCTACGCACCCAAAAATTTAACACAGCTAAGATCATGAGGCGATCAAAAGTGGCGCTAATTTGTATGCCTGTCTCCCGGCAGAATAGTTGACACAAGACTGAAACCATGTGTTTCCTTAAGACTTACTTATTTAATTGGCAGTCCAACAAGGCACACCAGTCGTTTCTTTCTATGGCCTAGCCAGCGCAGCTGCTGCATTTTAATTCGCTGGACATGTTGATGTCTGCGTAGAGCTCGTACAGCTCATCATTAAATCTTCTTCGGTACTCGCCATCGCCAACGCGTAGAGGTCTATAAATCTTTCGCAGAACTTTTCTCTCGAACACTCCCAGAGCCGCTTCATCTGATGTTGTCATGGTCCATGCTTCTGCACCATATAGCAGGACGGGAATGATAAGTAACTTGTAGAGTATGATTTTCGTTTGCCGTATTGCTTTTAAGAATGCTAATGAATGCCGATGCGTCTAAGAACTACAACTACTAGTTTTTATTAGTATACGAATATTATAGTTGTTATTGTTATTATAATTATTATTTCGCGACCTTTATTTTGATCTATTGTGCTTGACTTTTTAGCATTTTACGGTATGTGGAGGCTTTCAATTTATTTCAGTATCTCTAAGGGATTAAGAGTCAACCTATCTAGATGGGAGAGTATCTGCTAAGTGTAATAACTTTGGCTGTTACTCTCGTTGCTGGAAGTACACACAATTTGGTCAGCCTACGCCCCGGTTATTGTGTTTAAGATTCCACAGAAGGGTTCTGCAACATAGCTATAGTGCAGTACTTGGCTACGTTCCGTCTGTCCGTAGTCTTCATTCCCTTCATGTCAGTGATGTCCGGGAGCACATTCTAACAAAACCTTGTTTTTGATTAACATATCATTAAGAACTCCACTGCTTTCATCCACAAGCTTAGAAGTAATTGTCCTTCCATAGAGTCAAGTACAGGCGAAAAAGTTTGTGGTACTTTGTTTAAGGTCTTAATGAAGTTTGGTATATAAGTTCCTGGTCACTCATCTTAGATCGCTATTTAAAATGAACGCATTCGGACTATAACCACGCCCACTTTTTCGATATCGAAAATTTCGAAAAACCGAAAAAGTGCGATAATTCATTACCAAAGACGGATAAAGCGATGAAACTTGGAAGGTGGGTTTACCTACTGACGCAGAATAGAAAATTTGTAAAATTTTGGACAATGGACGTGGCACCGCCCACTTTTAAAAGACGGTAATTTAAAAGTTTTGCAAGCTGAAATTTGGCAGCTGAGTATGTAATGTTCGGTTACACCCGAACTTAGCCTTCCTTACTTGTTTTTGCTAAGGATTATTAAAGTCGGCATGGTGCAAGTCGTAGCGCGAGCAAGAGATGTTACTCACGAGTAGAGCGCATCTAAGATATTTAAACGAATTTTATACAACTGAAACTCGTATGGCCTTGGGACCACTTCTCTTTATGGCACATCGACTTGCGAAATTGATGATGTGAACAAAAACCTGTTTACTTGTCTTCATTCACTAATAAAAAAAAATATTTTAAAAGTTAATAATTAGCATACAAATTGTGCATATACCAATCCGTAACAAAGATACTCGAGAGAAAAATATATTTGTACATATAAATGTACTTTTGAACTGTATATGTATTGGTACATATGTGTATGATATATCTGCATTTAAAATATTACTTAACAAGATTACCAAAGCCATAAACACCAATATTTAACTTTAAATATTAACCAATATTAGCACTCCAAACCAGTTAGTTGAGGCAAATTTGTAAAATACGCATGCGCATAAGGGTGGTCCTTGCATATGCGAAGAAAATGTTTACATCAGATTACGGAATTGGTTGACTTCATCAATTGCAGGGCGAAGTCTTCGAAATACGATCTGGAAAAGTTTTAATCGCTACCAATTTCGACTAAATGAGGCCTTCCCTTATTGGAAAATTGAAGCCTGCACCAAAATCTTTCACTCAATCTTAACCAACGGATTAATAATATAGTCGTAAAGAGTAGAAGCAAGCTACATGAGTAACATGTTAAGAAGAGCTCAACGAACTGCCTTCAACGCAGTCCCTGAAGCTATTAAAGTGATAGTGCTCTATGAGATCTCTTTGCAAGACGCCAGCTCATCTATTCTTTCATACATTTATGACCGGGAACACAGTATTTTTGTTTTTATTGGATGTTGGGTGACCACACTGCCCTCAAATGGACCAAATAAACCAGGCTAATCCTGTTCATGTGTCCACATCGCCATTAATTCTTTTGGTCGTAAGACCTTCTACAGCAGGTGGGCTCAGCGTTCTAATGTGCTAAGCGTTCTAATTTGACCTGTAGCGCCCGTCGCTGTCATACTTTCTGGCTGAAAATCATGAAATAGACATGGTCCACATAGTACCGTGGATTAGGCGATTGGCAGTTATTGGACAACGCCGTCGCGCAGCTCACCTATGAAGCTGAACGGTGAATTTGCAGGCCCCTTAGCCAAATGCATAGTCCGGCCGTATGTAGTACAGCTTAAATACCACACCGACGACGCCAGTATCTAGACCTAAACAAATTATTGGCTATGGTTTTGCCGATTGAGAGGTTGAGTTTGAGATATTTGAAGAAAAAACATCGATTTGGGTCACACTAATGTACACATGTATTATGCAGGCTTGGAGAAAAAGTGTGGTTAAGATTTTCCTTTTATTTCTTTTGATGTCATCTTTATTTACAATTCTTACATTTCAGGCGACTTTGAGTGCCCGAAGCCTAAAGGCCAATTCCCGGACGAAATCCAATGTGATAAATACTATTTTTGCGAAGATGGTGTAGCGCAAGAGAAGCTTTGCCCCGATGGCTTAGTTTTTGATCCCACCAATAAACTTATTAACAAATGTGACCAGCCTTTCAATGTAGACTGTGGAGATCGTACAGAATTACGTAAGTTTCATCTCAACTTCGGCTAACTTGTAGTTTAGACATATTTTTTAACGCCTTTTCAATTTTGCAGAAGAACCGAAGTCCACTAAGTTTTGTCCACGTAAAAATGGATTCTTCGCGCATCCAGATCCTGCTATCTGTGATGTTTTCTATAACTGTATCGAAGGCGATGCTTTGGAAACGAAGTGCACTACTGGTCTACATTTTGATGAATACGCTGGAACTTGCGTTTGGCCAGATACTGCGAAGCATGAGGGTTGTGAAACCGCACAAAGTAAGTAGAAGAGGCAAGCTATAGTATGATAGTCTGCTTAGCGGATGAATCAAAACTTAATGACGTATAGCTGGCATCTATGTACCGAACTTCAAAAAATCGATACCAGGCAGACGCCCATGCAATAGAAGTTTGTGGTAGAGAATGTATACGAAAAAGCTCATTCTCGAAGAGTATCCTCATTATGTCAAATACACGCATTGAAGTCATAAATGATTTGGGAGCCAAAAACAAGGTTTTGTCGGAGTGCTATCAGTCTACACGTTTGTCCAACAGAATAACTTTCTAATGGTCTTCAGCAAACCACTTGCTTTCTCTGGTGTAAGTAGGTGTGAAAGATCCACCTTCCCAACCTCTGCAAGAAGCTAGTATCTTTTCTGTCCAAACATGACCATAAGGATCTTGAGGCCTCGCAAACAACCCAGTAATCTCAATATAATCTCAGGATATAACCCAGCGGTGGTCGTTCGGAGCTGATCACTTTAGTTATGTCCATATTGAAACCTTTCCTGGTCACGTTATCTGCAGATATATTTCCTTCAATATCGCTGTGCTCAGGGACTTATCAAAGGAAGACGTGCAGATGCCTTGAATACACTGCCTGGAAGAAACTAGAGGAGTCAGGAAGTTGGTACTATTGATTTATCTGCAGATGCTTTGAGTGTATTGCAGCTTCAAGTCTCTTTTTCAATGTACGAGCCGTCGGTGTTGATTGTTATGCATTTACCATTGCCTAGGCCTTCCTCCTCCCTTGAAGGCTAACTTATGTTCTGCAACTGGAAGCCAAAAACCGCCTTGATATGATCGGTGTCGGTACACCGTTTAATCGTCCCCTCGTCATGCCTTCAAATATCGTCGCATGGCCTTATTGTATGTAACTCTCCTTTGGGCCTAGAGCTAGTGGCTTATTACTGCTAGTATAGTCCACCATTTTATGTGCATTCTACGGCAGAGTGGCTTGTTGCTCTTAGTATATAAAAAGACCCCGTATCCGAAAAGTACCCGATTTCTTAAATGTACCCGGATCTAAAAAGATCTCTGTTTTGGAAAAGTAGCCGGTTCTAAAATTATCGCGGATCCGAAAAAGTGCCCAGCTCTGAGAAAGTACCTTGATCGGAAAAATTACCGGATTTTTCGAAAGTACACTGCTCCAAAAAAGTAACCGGTTTTTAAAAAACACCCCGTTCCGAAAAATTATCCGGTTTTAAAAATGTACCTGGTTTTAAAAAAGTATCCGGTACTAAAAAAGCATCCTATACAAAATAAGTACCCAAAGATCCAAAAAAGGTCCCGGTTCTGGAAAAGTACCTTAATCCGAATAAGTACCCGATTTTAAATATGCACGAAAGGTAAACGGTTATAAAAGGCACCCTGTCAAAAAAAGTATCCGGTTCCAAATATGACATGGTTCTGAAGAAGTACCCGGATGTAAAGGAGTAACCAACCTTGAAAAAGTAGACGGATCACAAAAACACCGTTGTTCAATAAGAACCCGGATACGAAAAAGTACCCTGTTCTGAAAAAGTACCCGAATCCGAAACTATAGCCGCCTCTTTAAAAGTACTTTTTTTTAAATTACCCGGATCCTAAGAAGTACCCGGTTTTTTTAAAGCTCGCGGATCTAGAAAAGTACAGGTTTTAATTAAGTATGCGCTTTAATAAAAGTACTTGGTTCTAAAAACTTACTCGGAGCCAGATAGTACCCGGCTATGAAGAAGTATCCGGCATTACAAAGCCACGCGGATCTGGAAAATCACCCGGTTTTAATAAAATATCCGCTTTCATAAAAGTACTTGGTTCTAAAAACCTACTCGGAGGCAAATAGTACCCGGCTATGAAGAAGTACCCGGCACCACAAAGGCACGCGCATCCGAAAAGTACCCGGTTCTTGAAACAGTGGTAGGGCCCTATTCTATTGTTCAGCCAATTGCTTTTGTCTTTCTATAGGATTAAGAAAATTTCATCAAATTGCATTTAAGTATTAACTTTTGGTTTTCCTTATATTTCTTCCAGAAAAATCAACCAGCGGCTTTGTGTGTCCCAAGGATCGTCCAAAGAACGATGAAAGAGGTCAAGTGGTTTCACACCCCAAATTTCCACATCCTACAGATTGTCAAAAATTCCACGTTTGCTTAAACGGTGAAGATCCACGTGATCTCGCTTGCCAATTGGGTGAAGTTTACAATGAAGAGACTGGAATGTGTGATGCTCCAGAGAATGTGCCTGGCTGTGAGGATTGGTATAAGGATGTTGATGAGAAGACTAAATAAGCTTCGTTTAAATATTTTAAAGCTTTAATGTAACAAAAAAAAAATATTATATTAATATGTGCATGTGTATGCGTGCCTCATATTTTGTTGATACTGTTATCGTGTTAAAGAGTCATAAAACATGGGCAACTCACAAATGACTCATTTATCATGTAAAAAGTCGTTAAACAATCTTTTATAAGCTGTTTGTAGTTTCGACAGTTGTCGCTTCACTTGGATTGTTCAGCAAGAAAATTAAATTTTTAACAAAGAATTTTGTAATATTAAGTCGTGTATATATCCCTGTATATTAAGTATTGGATGAGTGCTTATGACATACCCGCATTATTTTGTTTTACTTAAATTTGTTAGTGCACCTTCAATACAATAGAGCGTATCGAAAAAGCCAAAAGTTAGCACGGATCAAAACTCATCCTTTCATCATACGCCGGTCCACCATTAACTACTCACCTGTCAAACACCGCTTCACCTTTCATATCCCACAATACTCTTTTTGACCAGCACCCAACTCCACCACTCCTTTCGAACCACATGTAAATGCTCACTGATTCACCGCTGAAGTTGTTATCCCAAAAACACTGCACGAAGGTTTAGAGCAATTCCAGGGATGTGGGAATGTTCTTTTACTTACCTTAAACGAGGAAAGCATTTTCTTACAAAATTTTCTTCAAATTGAGGAAAATTTCAATTCTGTGAGTAAAATTTATTTATTTTTGCCCAAAACTTTTCATTTTTTTGAGCAAAAATTTGTTTTAAATTTTTTCATGAGATATTTCTCACAACATTTACTTGTTTGGCTTACTTACTTACTAACATAATTAGCGCTTAACAGTTTAAATAGTTATGGTCTCCCAATAAGGCGCGCTAGTCGCTTCCTTGTTGGACTAACTTACCAATTGGTCAAATACATCGCTTTTCACCTGGTCCGTCCAGCCGCCCTATTCCTCTGTTTTCAAATTATAATACTTTTTAGGCGGGGCCATCATCTTTCATTCGCATAACATGACCTAGCCAGCGTAGACGCTGTTTTTTAACTCGCTGGCCTATGTTAGTGTCTCGTAGCTCGTACAGCTCATCCTTCGGTACTCCCCGTCGCCGACACGTAAAAGTCCATAAATTTCTAGAAGAATGTTTCTCTCGGACATTCCCATGTCGTCATGGTCCATAGCTCTGCACCATATAGCAGGACGGGTACGATAAGTGATTTGTAGAGCATGACATTCGTTTGCCGAGAGACGACTTCATTTTTCAATTATCTACTCAGTCAATTTCAAAGCTGATGTTTTTGTTTGGGTTAATGCTTAGAACGGAGTCTTTTACTTTTTCGAAATTATGACTGCCAAAAGTGGCCGTTTTCGTTTGAGTTTTCCCCGGGCTCCAAACTTTATTTTTGGTAGAATTTCCGACATTATTCCTGCTGGCTAGCTGCTCAGGCTCCTTGCACTCATGCTTTTCTGCCTCTGCTTTTTTTCCCCGTAAGTGCTTCTGTCTTTTCAACTGGCGGTAGCGTTCAGATAATCTTCTTGTTGCGTTCACTTCTAAAGTAGCTATGTAGTCAGTGTACTTTTTCTGATTGCAACGTGGCAATCTTCATCGTACCAGTTGTTTTTCTATGGTCGCCGCTTACCAATTTTTTCGTCAGCGGCGGTACGAGGTACTTAAGAGATATGCTCTCACTGCTCCTTCATTCAGTCGGGTTTACTTGTGCTCTCAGAGAGCAGATAGGCGCCCGCTTGCAGCAGCACCTTATAGTGATTAAATCCTGCTAGTGAAGGGTTTAGCTATGTCGTCGCCTTTTCGCATGAGCTCAGTTTGTACCCAGGGTGTACTTGGCTGCAAGTGACCGAAAGTAGTGAGCTTCTTAAACCGCATGAAAAAGAATCACCCTTTCACGATCAGAAGCTTTTTCCACTTCTTTGAACTTCTACACATCTTCCTCCATATACGGGTTAGATGAGTGAATAAGACCAGTCGACAGTAAAGTTGAGCACCTCGTTTAGAAATCCACTGCCACACAAATACATTTCTTAATTTTTATACCTTTCAGAAAAATGAAATAGTAGAATAATTTTGTCACGAATCTCAGACCTCATGCAGATCAACCAATAAGTATGAAATGATCAGCCTGACGAGCTGAGTAGTTTTAGCCATATCAGTCTGTCTGTCTGAACGCAAACTAGTCCCTCAATGTCTGAAATATCTTGATGAACAAAAGTCAGCTGTTTTTTGCTTTTTGTGTAATTATAATAGACTATTGCGATTTAGAACCGGTTTTTCAGTACAAGTTCAACTCAGTTTGTCAGTTAAACTACGCTTAAACTTATTCTGCAGTTTTTCAGTCTAATTTAACTGAAGTTTAAGCTGAGCTTAAGCGGCCGATCTGGCAAGGTTAAAATCTAGTTAACCTATCGGTGATTTGCGTTTGTTCGAAATGGCGTCGAATATACCCAACGAGCATTTAGGCCTGAGTACCATTAGAGCTCATGCTGAGAACTAGCATACCTCTAAAATCTCAAGAGTTGTTACGAAACAGTGGCTAAACTTGAGAATTATAGTGTACTCAGCAAAATAGGTCATTTTTTATAAAGCCAAAAATGCTATTTCTTAAGTTGAAAAATGACAGTTCCCAACTTCTGGTTCTTTGATTGGACACAATTGTAAGATTCCAATACTACAGTATTTTCACGAAAATAAAATAAAATATTTATGATTTAATTTTGATAAATAACGCTTCATTACTGTTATCAATCAGGTGTTTATTTCTCACAATAAACAGCTGTTGGCTTTGGTGGTACCACCTTGGAGATTTTTTTTTTTTCAACTTCACCTCAACGCGATATCCAGTGTAGGATATAAACTAGAGAAACGTGGTGAATATTAATTTGAGTCCTGTACATTTCTCAAAATTTCCCAAAGGTTGGTTCATTATTTGAAAATGCTAATGACCTTCCAGACCAACTCGAGAACTATAAATTTCACAAAATGTCTCAATGGTTGGATAGTGTGATTGGAGAATGAAGTTGGATATCAACTTGAGAACTATTTGGTTTAAGAATAACAAGATAATGATGTTGGATATCACCTCCGGAACTAGACATATATTTTGCTGGTGCAATATCTTTTAAATGTTGGTTGGGTTAGCAAAATCCAGTTGTTGTATCTACAAATTATCTAGATAATAAAAAGCCAATGTTTCCGTACAAAAAAGCCTACCCCAA
Source organism: Eurosta solidaginis (assembly GCF_040869045.1). NCBI lineage: Eukaryota > Metazoa > Arthropoda > Insecta > Diptera > Tephritidae > Eurosta > Eurosta solidaginis. Next base: position 43,523,877 of record NC_090322.1, read on the forward strand.
AGGCGGCCTTAAATTGTGACTAAAAAACTGCTCAGTAGATTAACTGGAGTGTAAATTTGACTAGAGTTTAAGCAAACTTAGCTTAACCAACTACTGAAAAACCTGGCCTGATTCTACAAAATATTTCCAATGATCGATTTGGCTGTAAGTTGGTTACCCTGAACTGAAGCTATGTGTAGGCTTGCTATACTCCAGTTAAATTGTTATATAATTAGTAATGATGAAACCGGCCCTTAGTGGTCTTTATTAAGCAAAATCAGTTACTTTAGAAAAAAATATATAATTTTCAGTTTAATTGTAAATAATATGTGAAATATCTTTGTTCCACCCTAATGTGCATATTATGCTGTAGTTTTCAGTTCTTCAAACTAAATATTCATATGATTCACTATTGTTTTATGAAAATTTGTATTGTGCAAGTTTCAAAAACAGACTTCCAAGTCAATTCACAAAATAAACAAAGAAAATTCTGCTTTTCAAAGTGATTATAAAAAGAAAGTGAAAGTTGTGCAAAAGTGAAGTGTCAAAAATCAACAGTGGAAATAACAGCATATGAACTACTATGCACGTTAGTTCTGAAAAGTTTTAAATGGAGCAATGACGCAATGTCATCTAACTAGCACCACTCAAAGCTAACTGAAATAACTGAGGATCTGTGGTATGCAAAAGTCAAAATGAGCTGGTCTTTTAAGTCACGTCTTAACCTTGTATCCTACTTCAGCCCACCTATAAAGTTTATTGCTCTAATTCAAAATACACAAGAGAAAATAAGTCCAAGCGTAGACGACAGAAGACTGCTCTCTAATCCCAAATGGGTTTAGTAGGAGACGCTTATAAGTACAAAAGAACATCTTCACTTATCTTCCCACAGGAAGTTAGCAAACATGATAGTGCATATGAAAGTAATAAGAAAATTCATAGGAAATCCCACATTACAACTGCGTGACGTAATTTCCCCTAAGCTCAGAATATCACGGAACTTTTAAATGTCCATTTTGGACAGGACCCACCGGGAAACAGGAAATCCCTATAATGACCCTGACTCAGAGGTCTGGTTCACAGATGTATCGAAATTCGGTGACGGAAGAACGGGAGCTAGCATCTATGGCCGAACTTCATGAAATCGATACCAATGGGATGCTATCCCACCATATTTCAGGCAGAAATCCATGCATTAGAAATCTGTGGTAGAGAATTTCTGTCTGCGGAGAGGCTCAACATCGAAGAGCATCTTTATTATATGGGGCAGCCAGGCGGCCCTGCGTGTCTTGCAATCCTACACAGTTACATGTAAGCTATTGGATGACTGCACTGAAATCCTTAATGACCTGGGAGCCAAAAACAAGGTTTCGTTAGGATGGGTTCCCGGACATCAGGGACATGAAGGTAATGAACATGCTTATTACCTAGCAAAGCAAGGTGCTATAACAGCATTCTACGGAGCCCTTTTGTGGATTTACAAAAGCACACACCAGGAAAACTATAAGTAACTTGGAAACTAAACAATTCAGACGTAACAGGATTGACTGCCAAGGGCAAGGACAGACCAAACTGTTTATACTTCCGGCAACGGAAGTATCAGCCAAACTCATTAATCTAAACAGGGAGGACTTAAAAATCCTCATTGGGTACTATATGGGACACTGTGGTCTACGATATCACCTAAGTAAGCAAAATCTATCCGATACCCAAATTTGTCGTTTCTGTGAGCTTGATGATGAAAGGCCGGTTCACACTCCCTTCGAATGCGTCGCTCTGGCTAGGCAGAGACTCTCACGTCTAGGTGGTGTGGCTCTTAATCCCTATGTGATATGGAGTAAAAAGCCTGAAGAGGTACTTAGATACACCAAAAGCCAGATACAAAATTAGGCTGAAAGGTCATGCACAATAGATCTACACAAAAGTCACAGAGCCAGGCCTAGTAATAATAATAATAATAAACTTCCCACACCCCGTATGCTTATTGTGGCTTATCTTTATGATATTATGCTGATGACATTATTAGCTCATTACACGTGAACAATTTTGCATACGATGTCAAATAGAGATAGGAGTCACAAACAATTTGTGAAGCAGGATACCGAAAGAGGCTAAGGACTCTTTTGAATGGCTTAAATTAGTTAATGACATTATTATTTTGTTTACAAACACATGCACACGCCCATCTACAGATCATACGAGCCACTTCGTTAATTCATTCATTCATGTAGCCATACAACTTAAACCAATGGCGCATCCTTTTTCAGCCACAGAACATCCTTGTTGTTGTTTATTTGCGGTAAAATGAATGTTTTGTATGTTTTCTATTATGTATTTGTCAGCTTTCAATTGCCTGCTGCCTACTGTCACGCAGCAGTTAACAGATGTCAGTAATGCATATCGCATAAACATACAAACATGCATACAGGGTGCAGCTAAAAACTGGGACTCATACTTTTTGATGAGTAAACAGAATATAAGAAAAGTGTTTTAGTATAACTGCATCTCCTGGACCCGAAAATATAGTTCACGCAGAACTACCCATGGCATATGGAATTCTATACCCCATGCTCTCGGAAATCTGTAACGCCTGTCTTAGTCTCTATCAAATTCCCAAAAGCTGGACGGAAGCAAGGATAGTCTTCATAGACATACGAGAACGGACTTCACATACAAATCGTTATGATTTCAGGTCGATAAGCCTTACGTCTTTCCCCCACAAAAACCCTGGAAAGGCTGCTTAGGAGTAACGTGGACATGGAAAAACTTCTCGACATAGAAGGAGCATTAGCAGTGTCCATCGGCAATCCGTAGTTGACTCGTTATTGCAAACTCGTCGAGCAATGTCTAAGAAAAAAAAATATAAGAACTATCCCATCATACCTAGAAAACACTTCCATATAACGGCACATATTCAGGGGCACTCCCAAGGAGGTACACTGCTCATTATTCTACTGTGGAAACTAAAAGTTATTGAAATAAAAAGAACCAGGTGCCACGTTGTCGCTAACGCGGATGATATCGCTCTGCCAGTAACGAAAAAAATCTTCAGACTCCAGACGAGACACTGCAGACCGCACTAATTTTCGTAGAGAAGTGATCCAGCGCAAGCGTCCTCGCATTGAATTCTGCGAATACTGAGACGGTTAAATTCACCAGACGTTACAAAATATCACCTTTCAAACCACCGGGATTAAACGCGGTATGGCTCGAACACTCACCAGAGCTTAAATAACTCCTAGTTATTTTAGACAGTCAATAGAACTGGAACAAGCATGTCGAGGACAGATCCAGAAATGCTGGTCATAAGACCCATTCTATCATATGGCATTACGGTTTGGTGGTCGCCACTCTTAAGAAATAGCACAGTCAGCAGGTTGACTAAGGTGCAGTGGTCAGCCGAAATGCTTATACTTGGGACACTCTAGAGGTTCTACAGTTGATACTCAACCTTCTGCCAATAGAAATGTATGGTAAGCTCCAGGCGAGATGTAATGCGGTAATACCGAATGCAGTCCTGCCTTGGAGCGACATTAGATTTGCACATACCAACATTCTGGGCACAATCTCGAAACACTTTCGTCATCTTGACTAAAATATCTACTCCGATCCTTCCTGTAGACAACAAATTACCTATTAGAATCCCAGGGCGCACACATGTTATGATATCTTCAATCTATGTCCAGCATCTACGGCAGCGTACACGGATGGCTCGAAACTGAATGCGGGAGTGGTATTTATTTAAAAGATCTTTGGCTCTCCTTAAGTATAAGGCTACCGCGCTATTGTAGGTTATTTTTTTAGCAAACCTAACAGCCATAAAGAGGACTGCACGATGCAATGTACTTTGACAGTCAAGGAACGATCAAATCTTTTCAAGGCAGGAACACCCTCTCAAAGGTTGCAAAACAATACAGACAGTCGCTAAATGAACTAGCCACACCACAATAGTGATGTGGTTGCCGGTTCACTGTGGTTGTTATTGTTGAAGCAGTGGTAAGACTGGGAGCTGTGTTGATGATGAATTTTAGCGAGGAAAGCCTCTGAACCTAGGTAATTCAGTTAAACGCGGCACTATACCCACCCGTGAGGTGTGCATAAATGAGAACCAAAACAGCTTCCTGATTCAATCTCAGTCGTCTCCCCTTAGGTCCACTGATAGGAATTTTAAGAGTACACTGTCTGACGGGATATACGCATTTGAATCCCAACGAATGGCTTCTGTCGATGCATGACTCTATCCAGAACACGTATAGAATGGCTGAACAAATACTTCTTTGGCTTGGCTTTCTAGCGGAGCTTGGATCAGCTCAAGTTGAAGGCATCCTGCGCTACATTAGGTGTACAAATTGGTTAAAGTTTTTACAAGTGTGTTCCACGACCTTGCTGGGGGCAGCATTAGTACCTTAATTTTCCTAATCTATGCAGCTCTTCATCAAATCTCCATAGAAACACGCTGTTACCATTACAGGAAGGACCATAAATCTTCCGGAGAACTTTTATATAGCCTACTTCAAGGGTAGCCCCATCTACGTTGAACAACAACCATGCTTCTCACCCACGCATCAGCAAAAACATTATAAGATTTATAAAACCTCATATTTGTTTCTCCGATGAGAACTTTTCAAATGCCTACTCAACTCAATGTAGCACCATGTATTTCCATTTGCGCGTGCACACTTATCACAGTTGGACACAATTGGGATGATTTTAGATTAGTTGTCAGTTGCTAAGCGCACACAAAAGCAACAAACGAGTTGCCGACTTTATATATTTGAACTAAAAAAAAAATGAAGCTCATCAAGTGCGCTTGCCTTATTGCCAATGTCGTAGCCATCTTCAGCACCATCGGCGTGAGTAAATAAGCATCATCATCATCCCGAGGTGAGTCCCTGTAAAACTTAATTTGTCATTCATTGATGTAGCTAAGCACCACTGTGTTGTGCTGTGGTGTGCTTTGTTTCCTCGTAACTAACGGTACAATATTTATCTATATATCCACTAATAACAATAACAACACATACAATGGAGCATTGTATTATCTCAGGTCACGTGTCAAGCGACCGAACGCGCCTTTATTTGTCGTTTTTCCTTAATATTTGCGATCTAAAAACATGCCCAACAACCCTCGCACCTTCATTGGACGCTTCTGTTTTAATGCTTCTAATGCATTTGGTTTGAACTCTCTATCTTTGCATTTGCCGTGAAAAGAATATCTTATTTCATTTTCATTCTTTTCTTAGAAACCTTCGGGGAAAACTCGTTTAATTAACTCATCAACGTTCACATCAAAATAGTTTTCGATAATTGAGATTTTAATTAAATCATCGCACCCAATAGCTAACTGCAACCCCAACGTTAACAATTCTGAAAGTAAAGTTAGAACAATTGGAAGAGATCATTATCCAAATTATTTTACATACATAGCCTTTCACTCAGGGGTCAATGGAATACACCGAACTCCAATTTCTTAAAAATGGAGCTGGCAAAAGGTGGTCTCAGAGTAGGTATGTATTGCACAATAGGGCACCTGGCGATGAAAATGTCTCTTGGAGCAGAGCCCCAATTTCACTCTCACGACATGGACTTGGTAAACTAGTTCGCTGAGCTATTAAAACGTCTTAAACATTCATCGGACAATAATTGACTATCACTGGACGTCGCTCATACTATAACCTGATGTTTCAGAGTCCGCTCAAACGGATGGGATGTCATAGAAGGTTCGACGAGATAATCAAGTCGCTCACGATATGGGCAGGGCCGGTACCTTAATACTTTTAGTAACCGAAACGTACCGTTACTATTTCCGGCAAAGGACCATCAATTGAAACCATCAACAATATACGTATTTCCATGGTTTCTGCACATCTACTGTGCGTCAAATATATCTTTCCGTAGCCATTGTAACATTTTTTTTTGTTTGTTTATATAACCATTGTAGAACGTTGGGGTGCAGAAAAGTTTCAGCAATTTAAGTTTGGGATAAAGTAAAGCATCAAATAGTAAATTTGAAGATTAGCATTGCGACAAAGGATGCACTTTATCATATGATTTCGATAGAACCGGATCCAGAAGTGCTTAAAAAGGGTGTAAGTACCAAGTGATCGTGAAGTTCGAAGTGCCAACTAGCGGCTACGCTGGCTAGGCCATGTTATGCGAATGAAAGATGACACTCCGGCTAAGTAAGTCTTTTTATCGGAACCCACCTGTGGAAGCTGAGGAAGAGGGCGGCCCCCACTCCACTGGAAGGACCAGGTCGAAAACGATTTAGATTCCCTTGGTATAACCAATTGTTGCCAGTTAAACCAACAATTAAGCGACTGGTGCGCCTTGCTGGACGCCACTAACCATTTAAACGGTTAAGCGCCAATTAAGTAAGTAAATAAGCGCTCGCCTCGAGGGTGGAAATTTGAACACATCAGCGGCAACATTACTAGAATTAAGCAATATCTGGCTTTTTGAGAAGAGCTTCTTGGGTTTCCTAACAATTGGAATCGGTTTTTATACTCAGCTGAGCAGAGCTCACAGAGTATATTAATTTTGTTCGCATAACGGTACCCAGTAACGGCATAATCTAATCGGGATAGATATAGACTTCTATATATCAAAATGATCTGAGCGAAGAAAGAAATTCATTTAACCATGTCCGTCCGTCCGTCTGTCCGTAAACACGATAACTTGAGTAAATTTTGAGGTATCCTAATGAAATTTGGCACGTAAGTTCCTGAGCACTCATCTCAGATCGCTATTTAAAATGAACGAAATCGCACTACAACCACGCTCTTTTTTCGATATCGGAAATTTCGAAAAACCGAAAAGTGCGATAATTCATTACCAAAGAAGGATTAAGCGATGAAACTTGGTAGGTGGGTTGACCTTACGACGCAGAATATAAAACTAGTAAAATTTTGGACAATGGGCGTGGCACTGCCCCCTTTTAAAAAAAGGTAATTTAAAAGTTTTGCAAGCTGCAATTGGGCAGCTGAGTATGTAATGTTCGGTTAAACCCGAACTTAGCCTTCCTTACTTGTTATTTTTGTGAGTTATCAGTTTGCTATCGGCTTGTTATCGCTGTTCATCGGCTTCTTATATTTATATCGGAGGGTTATAGATAAGATATCGATATTATATTAAAGTTTTATCTGCGTATGTTGAGAAACACTCCGATAAAAAATCAATAATAATTCAATAGCAAATCAATAACGTTTTGATAATATATCAATAACTCTTAGATAACAAGCCGATAAATTTTAGACAATATATCTGAAATGTTTTAAAGACAAATCGATAATTTTTCAATAGCTAATCAATAACTTTTCGATAAAAAATAGATAACACGCTCGAACGATAGCTTGTTAATAACTTTTGGTAATTTTTTTATGACAAATCGACAGCAAAAATCGATAAGTTTTTGATAACGTACCTTTTCGACAAATAAAGCATAGATTTCCGATAATAAATCGATAACTTTTCAATAAACTCGACAATACAATATCGAAAGCTTAGCGACAACCTTTGGTATCATTAGAAATTTAAAACATCTCGAAAAAAATCGAAACACATTTATAACACACCAATAACAAACTGATAACTCGTTGATGAGAAAGGGTTAACACGCTCAATCGATAGCCTGTTTATAACTTTTGGTAATTTTTTGATGGCGAATTGACAGTAAAAATCTATAACTTGTTGACAACATAACTTTTCGATAAACTACGCATAACTTTTCGATAATAAATCGATAACTTTTCCATAACTCGGCAATACAAAATCGAAAACTTAGCTACTACCTTTGGCTATATTAGAAATTTAAAACATTTCGATGAAAAATCGAAACTCGTTTATAACACACCAATAACAAACCGATAACTCATTGATAATAAATGGATGACACGCCCATAAACCATGGATAATAAACCGACAACTCATCGATTACAAACCGTTAACTCTGCGATAACAAATTGATAATACGCCTTTTGGTTTCGATTTTGATTTCTTATCTTCACTTTCCTCTCCCTTCCTTTCCTTTCCTTGCCTTAACTTGATATGCTGTCTAATTTCGCTCATATTAACTCTACCGTTTACATCGCTCCCTTATTATGCTACAGTGTAGCGCTTAAGCTTACACTAACATTCTGGATTCTTCCAAAATAAGAAGTTAATAACACCATTTTGAATCAGCAAAAATGTGGTCTGGGGTGGACGAGGTTTGAGCTACGAGTAGCCTATACTAGCTTAGCTGGTATCCAAAATGCAGGAAGACTCTTTATGAAAGCAATTTCTATGATTGTCGCGGTAAGCTGATATTTGGGGAAATTTAGGGGTTGAAAGTCGTATGGCGATTGTATTGATTTCAATTTGGTAGGCTTTTGTTTTAGAAACCACACAACTAAGCATTTCTCTAGCTTCCGAAAAAATTCTTAGTAAACTCAAACAATAAATTTTGTAATTTGAGAAGTGTAAATAGATTGCACGTTCCAACTATAACACGATCACTGTGGGAGCGCGAGCGAAAGTCGCGGCCGTATTTACTTACCAAGTACTAAACGCGCGGATAGTTATATTCTCGGCGCGCTTGTCAAGATTTTAACAGCGGACAGACTATTGACATTTCCGATAGAACTATGCTTTCCTTTATTTTGTAAAATTGAAAAAGGAGTTTAACTCACAGTAAGGAGTAATAAAGTGAATGTGCCCACTAAAACGCTCTTGATCAAATTAATGAATTTCTTTGTTGTTGGAAAATTGGATTATGTAAGAGTATAATAGGCATAATAGGATTAAAAATTCGTGGTTGTCTATCAAATGACAATAGAAAATTTTTTATGTGCTCAAGGAGCAGGTACATTTGTCCATCCAATATTAATGAAACGCACGATTGCGCAATAAAAAAAATACTGACTTATAAAAAGAAGAGAGGGACAAGGAAAAGAAGAGGGGAGCGTCAAGATGAACGCTTCATCCATCAAACACATTGACAACTTTCAATAAAAAGCAATGGGAACGTTGAAATGTGTGTGATGATGAGAATTATATACTCAGTTGTTGGTTTAAATAGCAAATCATAATGCAGTCATTCACGAGATCTAACCACGTCAATAACAGCACATGTTAGAAGTGCCGGCTGCAGGCAGAAACGATTGAGAACCTCCTATGTTCGTGTCATGCTCTCGCGACTTCATGGCATCGGCTAATAGAGGCGTGAGAACTGTCAGATCTCAAGTCAGGACATAAGGTAGATCGATTTTGGCCGCTTCGCAACAAGTCACGCCAGCTATCCTGATTTTGCGATAACTGACGATAATTGAGAGCACCAAGGCAGAACAAGTCTTCTTCCATCTTTATCTTCCAACTCAGTGGAGGCCCTTCCATTCCTTTGCTTCTAAATTGCGGTGTCGACTGAATAGCTGTCATTTCGCATAACATAGTCTAGCCAGCATTGCCTTAGGGCTTTTATTCGATGTACTATCTTCATATCTGCGTAAAGCTAATATATCATTGTTAACTCTTCTTTTGTACCCGTCGTCGGCATCATGAACAGCACCATAAAACTTCCAAAGCGAACACTCCAAGAGCCATCTCATCTTATTTCGGCACCGTCCAGGACTCCGAGCCATACATCAGGATAGGTATGATAAGCGACTTGTAGAACGTGACGATTGTGATAAGAGCCGACTAAACCACCCAAGTTATTCAAGAGGTTGTGTAACGCACACATTTAAAGGGTCTGCCAGCCACAGTTTACAGCTTCTCTAACCCAATTGTAAACTTAATCTGCCCGCGGCGAATAGTGTTCCTTAGCAGGCGAGGCTATCCAAAACCTTCGGAGATTGTCCTTATCGTGATGTTGTTGTATAATATAAGTCCTGGTACCGAATTGGTGTTTTCCGGCCTGTCTAAGATGGGTTGCCTATCTTAAAGATAAATAATCTTAGCTCGTATCAAGTCATTCGACTTAAATGTGCTGAGTGATAACCACAATACCTTAATCGAACGTAATAGTGATCTGCCCTAGGCATATGAGAACATCTATATGGGTTCGCCTTAAGCTGAAATTTTTGGAATTTGAAATCTCCATTCTGCAGATCTTGAAATGAGATTTCCTTCATACAAGAGCATTGAAAACTCTAGACACAATCAGTAAAAATAAAGTAGCACGGAATAGGCTTTTCCATATGCAAGATATGCAGGCTTAGATATATGGTATCGGGCATTTTAATAAGTAAAAATGGGTAGCACACTACAGTAGTCTAACATATAAAAGCCTTCAACGAGTTATCCATCATTCTGCCCAACTGACAAGGGCAGCGGTCTGGGGCTTGTATCACAAGGTTGTAGTACCGCGTGCCAGATGTGTATCCATCCTGCAGTGTACTTACTGCCTGTATCAATTACACTTCCGTAAACCTTCACGGAGTTTTTTTGCTGCTACAACAAGCAGAGTTTTCACAATCATCAATGATTTGGATTTTTGTGCAGATCATCCAAAGGTTCATCAGAAATCTCATATCTTTCCAGAATACTGTAGTCAGGAAAAGATGACAAAGAGGCTCGGCACTACGGCACAATTTCAGATTTCATTAACAAGACTATCTGACCAGCAGAAATGACGTGCTTATAGATTCATCCTACGACAGTTGGGGTAGTATCCTAAGTTCCTAATACCAATGCGTACTAATTAATATCTGGATAGGGCTTATCATGTCACTTTATATACCTGGAAGTTAGTTGCCTGACTTGCGCAGGTGGGTATATTAATACCTCCAACCACTGCGCTAAATACTTTGACATATGTAAAAGACGGAAGGTGAGCTCTTAAATGTAATGAACATGTGCCGATCGAACTTTTACTCTTTTCCATTTGCATTGGTAAGGAATTTGGCGAGAAATTGTATGATGCTTAAAAGAAGCTAACACATTTTGTTTTTCTTTAGAATCCAAAAAAAAAATCCTCGAAAAAATTCCATAATAAAGAAACGCCGTTGAGTACTGAAGCGTGCGGTTTCACTTACAACATTTTCATTGCTTCAACATTTCCGCACTTTTGTCCTTTAACACAAACACGCTCGACGTCACTCCCTCTTTAAATAGGATATTTTTAACCCTTCGCTGAGTCTTTTTTTCTTTTCCTTTCCTTTCCTAGCCATTATTATTTAGTTGAGTGCACAATTTAGCACTTTTCAGGTACTTAATTCCTGTAATTTTCCATTATTTTGCTTACACCTCACATCTCGCCGCTTCGGTGGTTTTCGTTTTTGTATTTGTGTGTGGGCCTGCATGTCCTGCACTTCCTGTCAGTATGTTCTTTTGTTGCATATTGCAGTTAAAACCGCAAGCGGAAAAAATGGTTTGATATTATCTGTCTTTGTTGAGGGAAGAAGACTATTGTTTGAGTATTTCGTGTGAACAATGCTAAGCCGATGAGCCAGAGTTATGTATATGAAAAAGGACGGAACAAGGACGTTCTTAATGTTTGTTCTCTCTAATTTCTTGAGGAGTCATTAATTGTCTCAATTATTTAGTATTGACCGCAGATATTGGGGTCTATATTGTGGCCATTTTTTCGTGGTTGACTCAACTCATAAAGTCCTCACTCTTCCTTGCTACTTTTTCTTATGATGGGCGTGGTAATTTGTCAAAAGGGGAGAAAATCTTAATATTGCGCTTTACATATGCAGCTGTAAATCAAAAACGAGTTACTCGATTGAAACATTTCTTAGTTGCAATTCAACTTTGAAATATTTATTAACAAACAGTAACCAAAAATTTATTTGTTTCTTTTATAGCTAGTATATATTAAATAAAATAAACTTAAAAAAAAAAGCAGTTCATGTGCTTGTTCGTTGCGATCCAAACATTTGAGGGCGCGTTTAGCGGGAGCCGCTTTTGTTACAATTTCCAAGAGATCTGCATTAACACACATAGAGAGTTCTTGCTAAGATCTTTTTGGGAAATGAACCAAGGACCGATTTATTCTAAAATTTGTAACCATGAAGCGTGAAGTGAAGGAGGAATCGGTGGTGAATGGATGGTTTTCTTTTAAGAAGATGAGAAACTCCATAAATTGTTTTTATTGTACGGATGCAGGCAGGTCACATTTTGCTGAGCACCCAGGGCCGAAGGAGGAGAGCGAACCCATACATTTAGTGTGTCAGCTACAGATGGCATAGGTATATATGTGTTGAAGACATTATATGGCTTCCTCATATACTTACAATTTGTATACTTACAAAAAAACACCGACTCTCTCCACTTGTTTTCCCCGCTTTGTCCTACTTCGCACTTCTGACTCGTGCCAAAAACTTTATTGACCCATACCATGAAGGCTTTTCATTCCAAAGTCATCCCCTTTAATTTTAGCAGCACAGGACCGTTTGAAATGCACTCTTAATGAGGGGGAGATTTCTCTTCTTCTTCTTTTAGCAATAGACACTCCCCGGGACGTATTATCGATGATGATGGCACAGAAATCAGCACCATTAAGGTATAAGCGCGACCATCCCGGGAACCTTTTGATATGACCATATTAAAACTTCTTGGTCTGCCGATTTTAGTCACCTAAGTAGAGGCATGCCCATCAAGAGAATATATTAAGCCCCTTAGCCGGCTGGTACGATTTTTCTCGATTTATTTCTTTCGTACTCCATAGCGCATTTTGCAGTTCTTAAGACTGTTCCACACATCTGCATGAGCTCGGGGCGGTAACCTTAAATTTCTCAGCTTTTCTGCTCGTGGACCTATTCATACGGCTCTCCCTCGAGGGTTTTACTCTTCCTTCTATTGCCGTATTAGTTTAACCACAGTTGGCACATGATCGAAGCGGTTTATGTTGTGGCCGTGAAGGTCTTCTTGGTGACGCGTGCAGTCAAAAGATTATTTAACGCCTAGTCTAGAGGCGGCAGTTCTAACTGTACATTCGTTTTATTTTGTTTCATTGATTACGTACTCACACAGAGCATTTATCTGAACATAAATTAAATGAAGGGTGGAAAGGAATGGTCTAGTACCGAGCCCTATGCCGTAGCAAGTTCACCATTACTAACGGAGGTGGATCGGTATCTGGGGAGCTCCATTAAAACACAGTGGGAAACCCTGGTGTGCAAACCGTCCAGTAGGTAAGAAATCTCAAAAAATCTTGGGGGTAGGTATATTCGACGCCCTTCAGGCCTACGTCTGAAGCGTGCCGTAGAAACAGGGTGATCTCGAAAATGCCACCGCCAAGCAATACCAACTATTAGGCGAAAGTAGCACTACGGATTACCACATACGCCCGACTTTTGCTTCTGACAATACAGTCCATCGCAGGGACAGTTTGTTTGGTCGCGAAGTTGGTGTGATAGGCTCTGCTGTACGCATCATCACCACCCTGCATGAAGCTCTTCCTTGAGCTTCATGAACATCACTTTATGGGGTAATTAAATTGTAGAGCTATTTAATACTTTAAGGTGTAGCTTTGCGCTGTTTTTCTGATTAGATAATCTTCGTTACACGATAGATCTATTCACAAAAATTCCTCTCATAGATATCCCTACTGAATTTATTTGTTTTCCCATTACTTTTATTTCTTCATTAAAAAGCGCTTCCCTATCAATAATCGAGCTCATGCGTGCTGTTACGACATATTTATTGTGTATCAAATTCTTAAGCGGATAAGATTACACATACAAGAAATGCCAACAACAAACAAAAAAATTTGAAAATAAACAAGAAGAATTGAAAACAGCTGTGGTGGCAATGAGCTGCGTGCGAGCGAGCAGCGTAAAAAGTAGCGGCCAAAAGGATGTACATGCAGATCAACAGCAGGACTACAGGGACTAATAAAACTGCTCAAGCATGGCTTGGCTTTCGGTTGCCTTTTTTGAGTGGCGTGAGTGTTAGTGCCAAATCTTGGTTGTTGTAGTTATTTGCACAACTTTAGCGTACTTATTTTGTAGTTGCTTGTAATTCAGGGCTTCCAAGCTTGTAATCCTTGGAGATCAAATTTTTTGCTGGCGATTCAACAACAATTGCTTGAAAGGTAGGAAGCAATTGTTTGATATGAATATGAAAAATCTTTTCGCTTCCTAATGGTCCCTTGACCTTTTTTCCCTCATGTTCTCTTTTACCTATTTTTTTGGCTTCCCCTTTGTTGACATACCCTGCAGCTATTTGTTTTAAGCTCGCACTGCCTTTAAATCATTTGCACATTTATTTGAATTACTCACAAATTCCTCCAAATATTTATATATGTAAATAAGTGCGGCTGTGTGCGTGCAAATGTGCGTTATGTGTATATAAAAATTTATTTGATTTGTTGAAAGCATAAACATGCAATTTACATTAAGCCCTCAAGCTAATGCTTTCCATAAATGCAGACTTGCGGAAGGTACTTAGGTAGCTTGAGAAGTTTTTCAATTTTTATACTCAGACGAGCAAAGCTCACAGAGTATGTTAGCTTGGGCGTCTTTGATTGCCTCGCACACACTGGCGTCATCCCTATATGTCGACTCGTAGGTGCTTGTTCCATTCCCCCATATTGAGGTGGAGCCTACTCATGGTGCAACCTTTTAACGCTTCTTCTCCAAGCTCCCATCAAAACCCCTTTCCTATTTCATTCAGAGCCAAGTTTATCATGGATCAAGAGCTTTTCTGTAGCCTAAAACTGACTAAACTTAACGAAGTGTCTCACCCTGCAAAAGCTGCCCCATACTTTCATTTATCGAACATGGCGTACTCGATGAAACTCGTAATTTCGAGTGTTATGCGAACAGCGCCCGTGGGATTAATGGTACTGCGTTAGTGTGTCCTACTACGGTTGCCTCCAGATACCTGCCGTCCATTGGTTGTAATTAGTCTTAATGATATATTGGGGGCTATGTCTCAAATGACCAGCTTTAGCCTATACTCGTGGGTAGATTTATGGAGCTGAACAGCCCTTCAAAGTTAAGGCGGAATCGCACATTTCGGTGCAAAACCCAATCAGCCTGTCGCCACAAACACGCCGAACCGAATAGTCCCACACATGATGTAAAGGTGGCTGATGTGGGATGCCAGCGCGGTGGAATTTCAACAAGAAATCTCTCCTGAGGATGAACAGAGGCTTATTGCCGCTTCAGGTAGACCTGATCGGCTAAACAAAGCTGTGAAGCAACAGCGGCTATGTGGTGCCACTTGTAAGCTCCTTAAGCGACTTCTAGTATAAGAATAAGGTGTGACAAAGCAAGAGAGCTCACCAAGGAACCCCGGAAATCAGCGTAAGGGGTCAAATAAAAGAGGCCCCTCCGCTAGCGCAAATCTATCAGACAGAAAGCCCAAGAAGGTATCGTTGCCCACCGCTGCCAATATACAAATATTGACAAAAGCTATGCATCGAATGCGGACAGCTAGGCAGTCGGCTTATACACCTGACCACACCAGCGTGGAACTGAGAATAATATAGAAAGCCATTCTGGGAGATTGGATGAGATAGCATGATTGTACCATAAACGCCGCCATTGACGGCTATACTATTCGTCTAGCTTTTTTTTTTCCTATCACCTGCAAGTGCTACCAGACGAAACAACGAAAGAGACATACATATTTCGGAGAGTGCCGCCTTCTTCGGTTCTTTTGTTTAAAGATGGAAGAAAATACCTTCGACCAATAGAGGCCTGTAGTTTATCTGTGAGTACGGAGCTGAACGGCGTTATTAAATCTCGTATGCCATATTTATGGTCATTTGAACTTGTTAAGGGTCGATAGAGACGTAAAATGTGTGTAAGATCATCTCCAAATGCGCATTTGGGTTTACCGTGTCTATCCAACACGCCCATTCAAGAATTGAAATGAGATCATTTAGTAATCATAGGAAACGTCACTCTATAAGAGGTTTCTGTACGTAGAACAATTGTAGTAAGATCAATTTAAGTGGAGAATAAATAAGTGGTTCACAGCATGTGAAGGAATGGCCGACTACTTGTGAATGTCAATGAGTCCTTATCAATGTACCATCTAAACTTCATGCACAGGGCCGTAGTTCAAATCATGAGCGTTTCTTCTTCGACTAAAGTAATTTTTTAAGACTATGACCAGATTGGAAGCATGAATATTTCGGTCACTTGCAACTTGTACTTCATACATAATAGTTGACAAAGATCAGACCGCTATATTCTCTCTGCCTTTGCAACGATTTTGCTCTGACGCGGATTTATTGCCCTGATACCCCTGGAAGGATTCGATATGGTGGGATAAGGAAAGACAAAAAGTCAGGTAAAGACCGAAGCGAAACGTGCACGGACTACAAGCGTTTAAACTACAGGGCGAAGAGGGTATCATGTAAAAATGGCTGTGCGGACAAGGAAAACTCCAGCGAAACAGCACGGATAAGGAAAGTCCTAGCTAGGAGAAATGTAGTACAGGGACCTATAAAGAAAGAGATCAGTTAATGACCACCCACTAGTAGAGTCCATCGAAGAGTTTCTCGAAGCACATTTTCACTTAGAACACGGAGCAGGTAGTGTTTAAATCGCCGAGACCACATAGCATATTCTCTGCCGTTTTACACACATCGAGTAGAGCGATCATAGAATGGCTTAAAATAATATTCGACGGATGCATACAACTAAATCATTTACCCAACTGCTGGAGAATGGCTCGTGTCGTTGTCCTACCAATGGCGATGAAGCTAAGTCAAATGTATCAAGGACTACAGACCAATCCGCGCTTCGATGGATCTGTAAGAGCCACAATAGACGTGGAAGTTTGGCGCCAGAGCGCTTAAATGGCAGAAGAGGCGATACAGGTTGTTGGCGGAAAGAGTAGGGTCTGCGGCTGTCTCATCACTGTAGTGTTTTTAAGGCTGAAGGCGTAGCTGTCACAAATGCAGTAGAAGCAGTGGAGGAATATAGCTTGAGCTGCAACCGTGTAAATTTTTACATCGACAGCCAGGCAGCAATTAAGGTAATAATCTCTCATAAAAAATATACATCTACATTGGGTCCCTATGCATATAAGCGAATTGATGGATATATGTGAATTGATGGAAATGTTAACGCGGGTGAGCTTGTACCGTAGGCGTCCCATTCAGATTGGGAGAGATTGAAAGAAGACGAGTTGCACATGACTGACCAAGCAGGAAAAGTGTAAAACCAATAGCGGGGATGCAAAGATCAACATTAACAACAACTAACAAAGTTACTCTTATTACCGAAAAGAGAAGACTGTAGGCTCATGAGGGATATTCTGATTGGACACTGCCTTCTTGTATCACAAGGTCGTGTTAGTGATAGCAGATGTAGATAGTGCGGTTTTGAGGAGGAACCGATCCAGTACATACGTTCGCCAGGGTAAGATTTCAGATATTACAAAAGGGCACAGCAGACTTCAACTATTAAAAGCTTTACAGTTATTAGACTTAGATGCAGCAACCAGCATAGATCCCAATAATCTTTAGTTATTTTTGGCAAGAGAACAAAGTTACTTTATAACATACATATGTCCTGGTTACTGATAAAGTTTTCAGTCGAGTTTCTCAGGTCGTTGACCAAACTTCTCACCAGTCAGTTCAATCTAACTTAGGTAAATACCCTGTTGTAAACCGTTATCTTTTCTTATCACCCTATTAATGTACATAAGTGTTAGTAGTGATAGGTGCAATCCATTCGTCTGAATCCAAAGATCACATCCAAGACAATTGGTAATGCATGGAATTTTATGATGTGATTGGAAACAAATGGCACAGCAGACTTCAACTATTAAAAGCTTTACAGTTATTAGACTTAGATGCAGCAACCAGCATAGATCCCAATAAGCTTTAGTTATTTTTGGCAAGAGAACAAAGTTACTTTATAACATACATATGTCCTGGTTACTGATAAAGTTTTCAGTCGAGTTTCTCAGGTCGTTGACCAAACTTCTCACCAGTCAGTTCAATCTAACTTAGGTAAATACCCTGTTGTAAACCGTTATCTTTTCTTATCACCCTATTAATGTACATAAGTGTTAGTAGTGATAGGTGCAATCCATTCGTCTGAATCCAAAGATCACATCCAAGACAATTGGTAATGCATGGAATTTTATGATGTGATTGGAAACACTTTTTTTTGTTACGAAACATGAAATAAAATTAAATTTTTTCTTGCAATTTTTCTTTATTTTTTTTGTGCTTTCTTCTAACTCGTCATTATTTACACCTTTCATATGCCTTATCCTCTTATGCTTAACAATGCTTTTTATGTAGTCAATTTTCATTGCTGTCATTCCTTGAATATCCGCAACCGCATTCGCAATGGCACCAACGAAGCCAATAGCCAGTTATCCTGCGGCTGAGCTCAGATGGTTAACGGCACGTCACATGGCCGCAATATTGTCATACCAACGCCTTTGTGTGTATTTTTGTTGTACACAAATGAAGCCCTATGCACCTTGCAACACGCGCCGCCTTCCCATATGTCACCCACACACACACACACATACATACGCACACAACTAAGGGCAACACGTCAGCTGGTCACAAAGTGTAGTGGCGTAACAACAAAACGAAAATTGCCAACTGTCATGAATGAGCCTAAGCTGGATATTCTTTTGATTATCCTTACCCATGAATGAGCATACGAAAATATATATCTATAAATAAAAAGAACAGCAACAAAAGCAAAAACAGTAATGGCCAAGCTCTAAGATTTCTTACAAGAATAAAAAACAAATATAATGAAACAAAATATTTTCTATTACGTCCTGCTGTGCTACAAAATGGAATTTCGTAATTACATTAATATTTTCCAATACCACGCAGGCTTGAAGCAAAATTCCTTGCAACATGCTAAACGCTCTTTCAAGCAGACGAAATCCTTTGTTAAAAGATGAGTTGCAGCGAGCTTTGATTGCGGTTATACTCATAAGGCTTTTGTGATTTCTATTCAATAATGGAATTTTCACTTAATCGGCGAATTAGTATTTTTGATAGAACATGATTTCTTAGCCCCCTAAAATCTGTGATCAAAAATTTAGCAAACAAGTAAGGAAGGTTAAGTTCGGGTGTAACCGAACATTACATACTCAGTTGAGAGCTATGGTGACAACATAAGGGAAAATAACCATGTAGGAAAATGAACCGAGGGAAACCCTGGAATGTGTTTGTATGACATGCGTATCAAATGAAAGGCATTAAAGAGTATTTTATGAGGGAGTGGGCCATAGTTCTATAGGTGGACGCCATTTAGGGATATAGCCATAAAGGTGGATCAGGGTTGACTCTAGAATGCGTTTGTACGATATGGGTATCAAAAGAAAGGTGTTAATGAGTATTTTAAAAGGGAGTGGGCCTTAGTTCTATAGGTGGACGCCGTTTCGAAATATCGCCACAAAGGTGGACCAGGGGTGACTCTAGAACGAGTTTGTACGATATGGGTATCAAATTAAAGGTATTAATGAGAGTTTTAAAAGGGAGTGGTGGTAGTTGTATATGTGAAAGCGTTTTCCAGATATCGACCAAAATGTGGACCAGGGTGACCCAAACATTATCTGTTGGATACCGCTAATTTATTTATATATGTAATACCTGCCAAAATTTTAAGGGTTTTTTATTTCGCCCTGCAGAACTTTTTCATTTTCTTCTACATAATATGGTAGGTGTCACAACCATTTTATAAAGTTTTTTCTAAAGTTATATTTCGCGTCAATAAAACAATCCAAATACCTTACAATGTTTCATCCCTTTTTTCGTATTTGGTATAGAATTATGGCATTTTTTTCATTTTTCGTAATTTTCGATATCGAAAAAGTGGGCGTGGTCATAGTCGGATTTCGTTCATTTTTCATACCAAGATAAAGTGAGTTCAAGTAAGCACGTGAACTAAGTTCATTAAAGATATGTCGATTTTTGCTCAAGTTATCGTGTTAACGGCCATGCGGAAGGACAGACGGACGACTGTGTATAAAAACTGAGCGTGGCATCAACCGATTCCACCCATTTTCACAGAAAACAGTTAACGTCATAAAATCTATCCCCCTACCAAATTTCAAAAGGATTGGTTAATTTTTGTTCGACTTATGGCGTTAAAAGTATCCTAGACAAATTAAATGAAAAAGGGCGGAGCCACGCCCATTTTGAAATTTTCTTTTATTTTTGTATTTTGTTGCACTACATCATTACTGGAGTTGAATGTTGACATAATTTACTTATATACTGTAAAGATATTAAATTTTTTGTTAAAATTTTACTTTAAAAAAAATTTTTTTTTAAAAGTGGGCGTGGTCCTTCTACGATTTTGCTAATTTTTATTAAGCGTACACATAGTAATAGGAGTAACGTTCCTGCCAAATTTCATCATGATACCTTCAACGACTGCCAAATTACAGCTTGCAAAAGTTTTAAATTACCTTCTTTTAAAAGTGGGCGGTTCCACGCCCATTGTCCAAAATTTTACTAATTTTCTATTCTGCGTCATAGGTTCAACTCATCTACCAAGTTTCGTCGCTTTATCTGTCTTTTGTAATGAATTATCGCACTTTTTCGGTTTTTCGAAATTTTCGATATCGAAAAAGTGGGCGTGGTTATAGTCCGATATCGTTCATTTTAAATAGCGATCTGAGATGAGTGCTCAGGAACTTACATACCAAATTTCATCAAGATACCTCAAAATTTACTCAAGTTATCGTGTTAACGGACGGACGGACGGACGGACGGACATGGCTCGATCAAATTTTTTTTCGATCCTGATTATTTTGATATATGGAAGTCTATATCTATCTCGATTCCTTTATATTTGTACAACCAACCGTTATCCAATCAAACTTAATATACTCTGTGAGCTCTGCTCAACTGAGTATAAAAATGGAACTAACGCGACATCAGCACGAACAGGCGACAGATATTTTAATATATATTTAAAAGCCATTCCATGCTGGATTATTTAAGATTGAAAGTTCAAAATCCTTGCGATCTGAAGTTTTCCTTCAAATAAATTCTGCGACTGCTTTGCGTTTTATAAGGGGCTTCACAGTATCTTCTATAGGAGATTGCGAAAAGACGAGTTATATTCCTGTCCCATCTTTCTATATCTATGGTATAGTAATACTTGTTCGAATGAAGGTCACATACCTTAGAAAACACTGCAGTACTGAAGATACAAACAACCCTTGATAAGACTTAGAATAATTAGCTCCGTCTGAGTAGTTGGTTGATGACCAGCGTCCATATCAGAGGTGAAACCCTGCGGCGTGCCAAACTGATTTCGTAGCCTCATACAACCCAATTTTGAACTAACCTTACTGCAATTTAGCATGCAGGCGATCCATCTGGTTATGACTACACGTACTTCAATGTAATTAAGACCATCCATGATCACCAGTTTAGAGACATGGTTGAATACCCCGGTAATGTCCAAAAAGACTTTTAAGGCATATTCCTTATAACACCTTGCTTCCTCTATATTTATAACCAACCTATGCAGTGCAATGTCTACCGACTTGCCTTTGGTGTATGCATATTTTTCTGTGGAGGGAAACTTATCATCCCAGTTGGACTTCATGTACACATATGTTACGCTCTCTGTGGTATTGAGCAGTAATGATGTTAAGCTGATGAACCTTTGTCTTTGGGATACATATACGCCTTTGGTAGGAAAACTACACGAGCAGTTCTCCAAGATAGAAGGATATGGTTCAGTCTTATGCATATATCGAATATTATTTTTAGTCATTCCACGATCGCCCGAGATTTGTAGCATGGCAGGGAAGATTCCATCTGGGTCCAACGTTTTAAGCTTGGTGAAAATCCTCACACCCCATTCGATATTGGTATCGCTAAACAAGTTCGACATTACCCGCCCAGTGGTCGCAGCATGATTGTGCTCTACGGGCTTTCTTGAATCATCTCCAGATGGGAAAAGAAAA
Organism: Eurosta solidaginis; assembly: GCF_040869045.1. Taxonomy (NCBI): domain Eukaryota; kingdom Metazoa; phylum Arthropoda; class Insecta; order Diptera; family Tephritidae; genus Eurosta; species Eurosta solidaginis. The sequence goes on from NC_090322.1 coordinate 43,545,708, forward strand.
TCTTCACTTTTACGTGACCATTCCCCGTCTTCTTTCTTTATTTGTTTCGGGACTATATATTTCCCCTTGTTAGCAATTTTCCCAAACACACTGTTTAGCTAAAGCACTCGATTCCCACAAAAAAATGTTTCCTTGAGGCTCTCTTCGCCCTGGAAACTTTTTGCTTGAAGATTCTCAGCCGATCGCGATACTCATGCCAGCATGTTTCGCTTTCCGCGACATTTGCCATCTTGAATATTTCTTTTATCTGTCCTTTTATAAGAATAAGCTCCTTGCGCCTGTATGGCGGCTTTGCTTTTCCTCTAAAACTTCTTAGAGGGCAAGCTCTTTTATATTCAGCCATAAGCGACTATGATAGGAATTCATTGGATTCCTTCAGTTCCTTCACATTGGAAACCTCTTGGCGTTTTCCAAATATTGTTTCTACTTATTTCTGGAATTAATTCCGGTTCGTTACTAAGGTCCTTAGAGGTTTCTCCCTTCTCTACCTTTTTTACCAGAATGCTGAAGCTGATATGCTAATGGTCAGGAAAAGATGGTCTAGCATGGACCATCCCATCAAATCTTGATACATCATGTTCAATCTCAACATAATATCAAACCGTTCCTGGATGTTGGGCCTACATATATAAAAACACTACCCTTGCTGCCTATCTGCAAATCACTTTGCGCGTAGAGGGGGCGTTTGTCGAGAGAGGACTATATTTATCATTTGGCTATTCACTCAAAAAGAGCACATGTTGGGTTGAGTTATTCTTCATTTGATTTCTTAGCTGACATTGTTTTCACAGGGATATAAGAAGTCCTTAACAGTTTCGAGCTTACATCCATCAATAGTGACGTGGCTGTCAAAGCGTGAATGCGCCACTTCTTTCTCGAATGACAGCAGGTACGTCTTCTAGGCCTCAATTACTGCAAGATCCATGTTTTCCCTCTTAACCTAATCCAGAGAAAGCAGAGCTCAAGGCGCGTTTGCTTAGGCTGATGACACAAACATCATCAGCCTTTGCCAGCAATTCTACGTCCTTATAACAGTTTGTATCATCGCGAGTTACATCTGCTGATAATATTCTCTTTGTTTGGATTCGAGTGCCTCGGAGAGGTCTTTCGCAATTCTTGCAGAGCCAGTTGTGTTGCTAAACACTCTTTCGCGCTGTCAAAGACTTCTTTGAAGTAGATTCTTTTATCGTGAGCCTTCCCCGGGATCTGGAGCATCAATTTTTAGCACGCTTGATTGAACCAATACGCAATATTAAGGAGGCTGTAGTTGGTTTGGTTTGTGGGATGGCCTGTCTTGTGGATAGGGAACAGCACACTTAAGTTCCAATCTACAGGCACACTTCCATCTGACGGTATTTTTTATTGGGTTGACGCATGTTCTTTGTCAACTCTTCACCTCCGGGTTTTAACAGCATCGCCGTTAATCAGTCATTACATGGCGTTTTGTTATATTTTACCCGGGATATTGCCATTCTTAATTTTTCATAGTCGGGTGTCAGAACGTATTATCCGCCATCGGTGTAATCTTCTCCGTCGCTAGCTGTCAATGAGGAGAAGTGTTTCCTTCCACAACTTTAGCATACTCTATTTTTCAGCTGCCGGGTTGCCATTATCGTTCCTACAGAAATTTGTCCCGGTCTTGAAACCTTTATGCAGCAGTAAAGAAGAACTCTATAATATAAAAACGATAAAAATTCTCTTTGTTGCACACTTTTGTGTTAAATATTTAAATATTTCATACTATAAGACACTCATGAGCTTTTGAAGGTCCAGCTGTACAACAAAAAAGATACACAAAACTTGCAACTTAAAAGCACCAGGTCTTGTTGAATTATTATTTCACAAAGTACATAAAAATCGAAATAATGAAAAAAAATGACACAAAAGGGATGCCAACAAAAGCAGCATCAGTTACTGGTCCCATAAAAGACACAAACACACCAACAAACTTAAATTTAATATGAAAATAATGAAAATAGTAACGTAGAATATGTTACACATTGTCCGGTACATGGACAGACAGATGCTGTGTACTATTTTTCTTGCTTTTGTATAATAAAAGCAAGAAAATTTTTTTGCATTAAACTTAGTCAGCGCTTTGTTGTTATATTTACTTTTTCTTTCATTCGTTTGTGTCCATTAGAGTGCTAAATATGCTTTATTAATGTTATTTGCCACATACAATGTAGCATACTTTCGGGCGTATAAAGAGCTAGACCAGGCAAATGAAAGCCTTAAATGTGTATGCCTGAAAGGGATTGCATAGGAGGCGAGAAGAAAAAGGGATAAGTTGCTAGATAGAATAAACTACTTTAGAACTACTCAAACTATTGTAATGGTCTTTACATACCAGGTTAGGAAGGTAAGGTTGAACTGGCCGGTTCATAGACACCAAAATTTGCAGTTGATAATCTTGTCGATGGTGTGAGACTTTAACCGAACTCCGTTCCCAAGTATATATGCCGTGACCAAGAGCTGCCAACCCACCTGCCATGTGGATCGTGCCTGTTGGATGATTTGCGGACAGGTAATATGTTCGGCAGCCTTCCGGATACCGGGCAACTTCAGGAAGCATTGATGGTCTTACTACTGTAAAAGACGTTTCTGTAGCGGACGGTTCCTTCCCCAACACTGCACCGCTGAACACGCCATGTTGGGCAGGTGATAGTACGATCAAGATAAAGGACTCAATATTTTATTTTAACAAGGTGGAACGGAATTGCAAGGCAATGAGAATGAACTCGCAATAACCAATGCGTCGGACTCGGGGAACGAAAGTAGTGAAGAGTCAACGAGATCCGTGATACAAAATCATGCAAATGGAAGCCTAGAACTAAAGAAGAGAAGTGTACGGAGTAGAGTAGGAGGCTCTCTCGTAACACTGGGCAGCACTCAGAATTGTCCAAAGCTTGGAAGAAGTGTTCGACCCAGCAGAACTGGAGAGCGAGTGCTTGAAGTGGGCCCACGAGGTGTCAGAAATCGGTTCAAGGTATTTGCTGCAGTTGAAGGTATTTGCTGCGAGAAACCCTCGGTCCTGCAACCGGTACGAGTAGAAAGAAACTTCGAACGGCAGAAGAAAGATGCAACGTTCCGCGGAAGGAAGTCAAAGTAAGGATACCAATGGTAGTGAAATCGGAAGATATGCCGCAACTTCTGCAGAGTCAAAATGCGAATATACCGACACAGGATTAGAGGGCACTTACTGTATCTCAGCCTACGGAGGAGAGACAGCACTACATCTTCTAAATTAATAAGCAGGCAAAATGTATATAACACTCAAGAAAAGAAGTCCCAAAGAAAACAACCCTAACACGCTTGAAGCGGGTAAAGTTTAAAATGACCTTAAGAGCCTTAAAGTAAAGGAACAGTTCGAGGTCGCGGATATCACGACGAAAGAGGAAGACAGACAGCCAAATGGTGCTGCGAGTTGTTGTTATTGTTGTAGCCTTAAAAGGGCTAGTGAATAATGTAAACGTCAGGACGAAAGTATGGGAAGGGACCAAACAGCCCAATGCTGCTGCGAGTCTTACAGAGATAAACCTCCAACACAGCAAAATGGTTTCGCGGGTGAGAGCCAATAGCGTTCATATCCTCTACAAACGTCACCGTTACTAATAACACCGTCGTTACTCTCTGATAAGAGCTAATACCGTTAGTGTCGCCTCTGATCATAACCCTCAGTAAAACCAACGTCAACATTCTTTAATGAGAGCTAACGTCGTTTATATCATCTCCTAGCGTCACCATTACTAAAGCGTCATCATTCTCTGATGAGAGCCAACGTTGTTAATACTCTCTCTCTCTCTCTATGCGCGTCACCGGTACTAATAACACCGTAATAGCCAACGTAGAGAAAAACCTCTCTTTGAGCGTGACCAGTATTACCTTTATAATCTTCTGGTGAAAGCCATCGTTGGCTCTCTCCATAGAGAAGCGTCATAGTCCTTGGACTGCAAGCGTGTAGGGATATGCTTAATTCATGAGCTGCACTATGACACTCGTTATATGTATATACTTATCCATGTAACCCTTTTACTTCGTGAGCGTCACAGTTGAGTGCGGCTTTGGTCAAGCTTTTTCTTCCCAACCTTTCCTAACAACCGCCTTCTATTTATATAAACAGTATATGATAGTGTATACGTCTCAAATTATTTCAAAATTTTTGGCGTACATGGGTAGCCAAAAAAGGATGACCCCCCGCCACATCATTTCAAGACGGAAATACAAGCTAAATCGCAGTAGCAGCAAACAACCAAAAACAATATGCAGGCAATAGGAAATATGAAAAAGTAAACATTGGCAGCACACAGATATGTGAGATGGGGTCAGACAGCATTGGGAAGGAAGTAAAGCTGGAACCTAGCCGAAGTTCAGCAGAATGAAGTGTAATAGTGAGTCAAAGCATGAAGAATTCCGCTCTCTTATAAAGCGCATCCACTTCTATGACCATGTCTATACCCAAAAGACCGGTGCAATCTTCTACACGACAATTACGCTTCAAATCCAGCTTCTGCTCCTCTACCCGCATTCGATTCTTTCATCCACTTCGTATGTTTGCAAGCAGCACTTTTGTCTTCTGTCCACACGAGTGGGAGCTCACTTGTTGTAGGTACTTAACTTCACTTACGCCTTTCTCAAGCCGCTTTTTTATGGGCGTTGTCCTTTTTATACAAACAAATATTACTGCTTCACTTAGATGCCATAGTCGCACTTGTCCTCTTTTATTATAATCGGATACTTTTTTTTAGTTTTGTTTGTTCTTTTCGGTCAGACATTTAAATGGGCAACTGTGCTATGAAGAGTTCTCAGTTTCACCGCATATTATGTATGTATGTACGCATGTCGGAAACTCCAGTGTTGACACATAAATTGCACTTTCATGCTTTGTTGTGAAGTAATGACCCTCATCGTGTCGCCACATCGTATGTCTTATTTCCTCCCTTCGCTGAGTTTTGACATAAGTCATACGGTGCGGGTCTTTTCAAAGGAAGACCGTAGGGGAACGGGGTGTAAGGGAAGGATGCAATTTCGCTTTACGAGTCAAAAGGGGACTGTGGCTGGGAGCTGGTTTCTTCCCTGAGCAACTTAAGTTGCGACTCTGAGTCCATCTTCCTGACTCGGCTAGTATCTTCCAATGAAATGTCTAAGTTATAGAGAGGACCTGTATGCCCCTATTGGATAAAACCGTCAATAGACCCGAGGTACGTCATGCGTCATGTATTGTTGTAGCTTTTGCGCTGACAAATTTTATTTTAAGCTTGACAACATTTGGCAATTTAGGGTAGATAAAATGCCCCAAAAGGTTTCATTTTGAAAATATTACATTCCGCTCATTTTCGGAAATCTTAATGCCTAAAAAAATTGGTCATGTTACTGGGAACTGCGCTTTACTGGGAGTTCCACGGTGGCTGTGGCTTAAGCTCAAATGTGAGGAGATTCACTTTTGAAAGAAATTTACTGTAAAGCGGAGTCTTTATGTTAATCCATGCATGAATTGTTCAACTCAACCTTCGAGAAGGTGAAAAGTTGATCACATCCCTAAATTGTGAATGTTGCAATATGGACTGGATATCATTATTCATTAAGTGACAAAGAGTTTAGGTCGTATTTATGCAGCCTTAAAAACATATTGATATCAACTTTCGGCCCTGAAGTGTTGGCATTGAATGAAGCCCTCATAGGACCGATGATTTTAGTATTTATGTAGATCCATTACACCATTATTGATAGGTACTCACGTGAAATTAAGCATTTAATGTGGCCGAGAGTGGATAGCAGGTGGTCTGTTGAAATGACCAAGGCCTGCGTCGGTCTTATACGGGACTAGATCATTGCTACGACACTTCAACTTACGTCGCAGTAGTCTTGTGTGGTATTACAATGTGCTTTGCACACAGAGTATATTAATTCTGGTAACAGGACGGTTGATCGTAACGGCATAAATGAATCGAGATAAATATAGACTTCCACATATCAAAATGCTCAGGATGAAAAAAGGAGTTGATTGATATACGTCCGTCAGTCCGTCCATCTGCCTGTGCACACGATAACTTGAGTTAATATTGAGATATTTTATTGGAATTTGGTAGATGGATTCCTTGGCACTCATCTCCCATCGCTATTTAATATGAGCGAAATCGGATGATAACCACGCCCACTTTTTATATATAAAACATTTTGGAAACCACAAAAAACCTGATTATTTGGTAAATAATACAACTAGAATGTTGAAATTTGATGTGTGGACTGCTACTGAGACTATTGGGCGTGGCCCCGCCCACTTGTGATGAAATCAATTCTACAAATATTATTAATCATAAACCAAAAACCGTTCAACCTATCATAACAAAAGGAGGTTACCTTTACTATAAGGAATGCCTCGAAGAAAAATTAATGAAATCGGTTGAGGACCACTCCCACTTTTATATAAAAGATTTTTAAAATGGTCGTAGGCGAATAAAATAAGCTATATCCTTGCAGGAAGAGCTTGATATCAATGGTATCAATTTTCCCAAGCGGAATGACATTAAGAATTATGAAGAAATTCAAATTTTTACAAATAGGCGTGGCACCGCCTTTTTAAAGGCTAAGAAATTTCATGTGTACCGAGAGCCATAAATCGAAGAAAAATTAGCGGATCGTACTAAGATTGAGTACACATATTTCCTTGCAGCAGAAATATTTCTAGAAAAAATGGACGAGATCGGTTCAGGACCACGCCCACATTTATATAATAGACTCTTAAAAGGGTCGTAGAAGAATATAATAAGCTATAGCTTTGCGAAAAGAGCATAATATCAATGGTATTTTACTTTACCTTTATTGTCATTAAACTTAACGCTTACACAGCTTTGTTCAACGGCACCATCTATCAAAGCATTAGTAATTAGTTTACTACATAGAACTGCTCTAATAGCAATTAAAACACCACCACCCCACTCAAGACCGGTGGCGTTCGGGCACCGATCATTACGAAATACGTTATAATAGCTGTCAAAAAATTCGTTAGATGAAAAATTTTCATTAACCAGGTCTCTGATAGAGCTAATTTATCTGAAATAAACTGTGCAATTGAAACACACGCTGAGTATATAATATTTAGTTACACCCGAAGTTGGGCAGTCTTGTTTTGGTACCGATTACTTTGCTCGATCCATTTCAATGAGCACAGGTATCGAGTAAACACTAAGTGAGAGTTTGGAGAAAACATTAGTATGTAATTCTTAAATCACTACAAATCAAGCACCACCCAACACTAAAAATGAAAATTCAGTTTGCAAGCTCTAGATAATAATCAGTCGAAAAGCTCAAATATTAAAGTGTGGAATTGAACAACTTCTTTGACAAACTTATGCACGGTTTTTTCAGTGCGAGTTGAAACTCCAGTTAAAGTTAACCCTGCCACTTCGGCTGCTTAAGCTGAGATAAGCAGCAAAATTTTATGTTATCGAAGGAAGTGCCCAGGTTAAACTGCAGTCACTTTAACTGGAGTTTAAACCCGCATTGAAAAACCCGGCCTTAATAGACAAAGTATGTGTCCTACCGTTTTGGTGCAAAAATACAAGGAGTATATTGAAATCAGGACTATAAACAAATATTGAGCGATGCACATTCGTCATTCGATTAATGCAAAAACACTTTGGTGGCCGAAAGATAATTATATATGTATGTACATAACTGCATTTATATAATTGTAGACATATGTGTATCTATATCTACCCTCACGAGTCCACAAACGGCCACTAGAGTCTTCGCCTCATTAGAAAGCCACACCACAATTTTCAGCTCATATTTCATAGCCTACAATTGCATGAAAACAATGAGTCGGAAACCGACTACACCCCAGAGAACAGAAAATGGAGTCATATGCAAGGCAGGATGGATCAGACGAAGAGATAGAAGTTGTAGTGTAAGGGCGGCAAGGCAACAAACCGAGCGATTTCGATTTATTGTATGTACTACATTTGCTCAAGCTGAAATATTTACACACACATACACATACATTCGTACAAATAAAATTGGTGTCAATGTCCTTGCAGCAGCCTTGTATATTTACTCTATAACTGTTAGTTTTTTTTTTATATGTCCATATACAATAACGGAGTGTGGGGATTTGGCTTTCGGTTTCATTTTGGCAACATAATATCCCAAAAGAGAATTATCGAAGCAGACGACCGACTGAATGTTTGTGCTGTTGTCTCAACTACAGAACTGAGGCGTATGGATATGTTTCCGCCTAAGTGACAATATTACTTTATGTATAGATGTATGCCAAAATCCATAAGCATTCAGCCAACTTGCCACCACGGGTTTGAGTTTGATGCTTTAGTAAATGTCTTGTTCAGCTACATAGATGAATAGGTTCTGGAATATAGGAAAAAGACAAGGCGCTACAATGAATTTACCAGTAAAGACTTCCTTTTCGATATATTGTTACACCTAAAAAGCTGAACATCTGGTAGGAAGGATTTCTGGTTTAGTCACTTGAGTTGAGACTCGTAGAAGTACAGGGAGTTGCTAGTTAACCAAGAGAATGAATTTCAACTGTGAAGACACGCAACCAGGAATACATCAGAACGGGATCCGTAAGTCCTCACTACCACAAAGCACTTTCAGCACCATACTTACTTAAATAAACTCCATGAAAACAAAAGTGGTGATTTTATCAAAAGCCTGCCGAACACCTGAAAATAAACAAGGGCTTAAAGGTCTACCCTTACATTCTTCATAAAATCAATTATAATAGGGGCTAATAAACTAAACTATCTATTTGCGTAAATTAGAAGCAGCATTTCGAAAATGGTATCCTCCACAGGATTCTCAGTATGGATGCAACATCAGACTACCCTTCCGTCCCGTCGATAATGAACAAACATCGCCTTCTTTTAATCTCGCCTACGGTACAACCTTCGAAGGATGCGCCCTTTATAGCAAGTTCATCCGCTTTTTTATTCCCATTTATTACCCATATTCCCATATCCCATGGTACCCAATATATATGTATAGTTTGCACAATGCGTATTCGTTCCAGGGACTCCTTACACTCTTAACTCACTTTTAGATGTTTTACTATAAGACGCCTGAAATACGAGTACACCAAAGTGACAGTTTGTAGGATCTGTTTATTTCTAGATCAACACAATATACAGCAGACCATACTCTTTCCATTACTTTGGAACCATCGTTATATGGGTTTATCGCCTCATCTGCTATTTGAGCGCCCTTGTGCAAAGCTTCCACCTATGTATATTGTGGCTCTAAGTGATCCATCTAAGCGCAGGCAGGGACAAAGTAGTCTGTCCGTCCAATATTTGATGACGCTTTACTGCTATGGCCGTATGGTCTGCACTCAAGCTGCCCCGGTTGCAGCTACAAACGCCACCAAGTCTACGAGTGGAATATGCAAAATGGCATACAGCGTAGTCTTCGGGGTTGTTTTCAGAGCTCCAGTAATGCAGGCATTGATAGACTGAAAATTCCCTCCAATTTTTTAAAGGAGGGTTTTTTTTTGTGTGACTGTCAACAAAACAAGGGATCCATGGTTTAGGATAGGCTTTATAATCGCAGTAGCTACCAAATGAGAGAGAAGGAGATAGACCTCCCTTACACCACGACATTTTCTTACATGCATAAAGTGCCATCGAGGCCTTCATCACTTTCTCATCCACGTTGAGTTTTCGCGATAACTTACTGTCTTGAATAACTTCTAGACATTTTGTAAAAGCTTCGACTGCAGGGCGACCCCTCCAAGTTTGGGCCAAGTCCAGTTACGTACCTTATACCTCTATATCGGTCTTTCCCGCGTTGGCGATAAACCAGACATTATAAACCTAGGCACGAGTGTACATATATCCCGAAGCTCCCGATCCATCAAACAGCTAATTTTTGGAAATCACTTTCCCCTTATTACAACTGCAATATCATCTGGGAATACCGTTAATTTGGCAGGTCTGTCGTCGAACCGCCTGAACAGTTGGTTGATAACCAGCGTCGTTAGCACTCCGATCTGCGGCAAGCCTCTGGTCACTGATTTTGTAGACTCATACAACCCCCATTGTGAGGTAATCTTTCTACAGTTTAGCATACAGACACTTATTAGCCTTACACAGTTTTGAGGAAAAATTATGTACTGCTAATGGGCCTGTAGGTGTTCAATAGTGGGGTACATGATTCGGTCTTAGGCACCCATCAAAAAAGTATTTTAAGCCATGCCGGCATGGCGATTTAAGCTTAGAAATAGTCTTCACAACCCATTTTATCTTGGTATTCGTCACCAATCCCCGCACTACCTGATCCGTGATCGAACTGTGAGTTCTGCCTGCTGACCCTTTTGCATAATCTGCCGATGACAAGACACAGCTCCTTGCTATATAATGAAGACTTTTTTATTTCTCTGAATCTTCTTAGAGGACGAGCTCTGTTATACGCTGTTATAATTGTCTATGATAGAAATGCATTGGATTCCTCTGGTTCCTCTTTATTGGCAACCTTTATGGGTTTTCCGCGTTTTGTTTCTACTTTTTTTTTTTGAATTTGGTCCAGTTCTTTGATCTGGGTTTCCCTAAAGTAAAAAAGAAAGTGAAAGTTGTTATACGTAGGTTGGAGAAGAATGGCCTTTCAAGGGCTTTTCAATCATCACGTTCAGAGCTCAACGTAATATCAAGAACATTGCTGGATATTGAACCAAAGTAGGAACACTACCCCTTTTGGCTATTTAAAAATGGCTTTGTCGTATATAAAAGACTTTCCTCTATCATTTGTATTGCCTGCTGTCTATACATTTTGGCGCACGTTTGCATTCGCGCCTATGACCAACCGCCCTTAGCGCCATTCCTCTCCCACTAGCCTTATGCACCGGGGCCTTCGCAGTTTGGGCCTTCTTCTTTAGCTTGTTTGTGGTCGTAACCCGGACGGAGGTTTATCTGTAAGACTCGCAGTACAATATGGCGATTTTTCCCCTTCCAACACTCTTGTCGTGACATGTACTTTCTCCATTTTCCCTTTTGGTTTAAGGCTTTTGAGGTGCTCTTCAACCTCTCCCGCTTCTTGGATGTTGCGGTTGTTATCTTCTGGACTTTTCTTCTTTTAAAGCCGAAATGCTGTGTTGGAGGTACTTTGTAAGACCCGCAGCAACATTTTTATGTTTGTCTCCCTCTCCTCCGTCTGTCCCCCTATTTTAGGGCTTTTGAGGTCCTTATCAACTTCGTCCGCTTCTACTATCGTTATCATTGGGACTGCTTTTCCTGAGTCGCACATAAATTTTGTATGAGCCTTTCTTACGCCTGCTTGTTTAATTGGATGGAGATGTAATAACAAGATTTACTAAGCACGTTCGAATCCTATGTCGGTATATTCAGGTTCTTACTTTGCAGCGTATCCTCCGACTTCATCACGCATGGTATCTATAGTTTTTTTAGTTGGAAGAGGTTTTCTTGGTTCTTCCTGCATTACATTGGGTATAAAGCTAAAAATCTCACGTTCTACAGATCTTCACCTTTCAGTATAAATCTGTCCGAAAGACTTTCTCCGATCAACTAGTGGCACAGCATGTTACTGCTTCGCCACATCACTCATCCTCTCGGGAACAGTCACAGTATTGACGCAACCTCCCTTTGTCCCCTCTAAGGAATACGGAGTCTCAGCATACCCTCGCTTTGGCTTATCTCCTTCTGCAAAATACGTGATTGGCTAATCGCCAATTTTCCCGTCCTCTCTCTGAGTTTCAGCTAGTTGCTTCTTCGCTGTTGATTTGCATATATGCTACAGCTTAAAACTTACTTGTCTTCTCTATGCGGCCGTCGGCCCTTTCTGCCTCTTCAAAGCATATTTGTCACCTTCAACCCAACTGTGCCAGTTCTTTTTGCTGCTCGAAGTTTCTTCCTCCTCATACCGTTTGCTGTACCGAAGCTTTCTCGCAGAAAACTCTTTAACTGCGTTAAACCTACTTCTACGCCTCACGGATTCATTCTAAGCATTCACTCTCGAAATATGTTGGGTTGACCACTACCCTCAAGCGTTGGACAATTATTTGCGCTACACTGTGTTGCAAGATAGCTTTCTAACTTCTTCTACTCCGTATTTGTCTCCAATCTACTTCACCGTTTGGATTTACCTTCCATTCCACCACGTAGCTCGTTGAATCTCCACTGCTTTCGCTCCCAGAGTCGCAAGCATCGGTTATAGCGCTTTTTTCTTGCGCCCCCGTTCTCTCTCTCTAATTTTCCTTGTTACCATCAGTTCTAGAGTTGTTCATCTTGGTCGCACGACCATCTGCCCGACAAGGTAAGGTCAGCAGTCCAATATTAAATATGAGGGAGAGAACCGTCCACAACCGCAGTACCCCTTACTATGGTAGACCATGGTTGCTTCCTAAGGCGGCCCGGTATGGGGAAATTGCCATTAGAAAACAGCCGAGTATATTCACTGGCTGCAAATCATCCAATAACCACGGGCCCGCATAACACCCTGGATTAGGGTGAGTTCTTGGTGACCGACATGGCGCTCCCCTTCCACGGTAACCAATTTACTAATACTTATTTCACCTATCCTCTCACTGAATTCCTACAGGGTACTCATTATTAGTTATAACACATGTGTGAACCTTCGGTATTATCTACCATGTTCCACAAAGGTACATATGGACATACCGAATATTTGTGGCAACATTGTTTGCAATAGTTAATTAAGGACAATTTTTCTTTATTTCATTTTGGCTACGTATCGTCTTTGTTTGTTTGGCACCATTCTGAAATTTTATTTGCTAAAAAAAAAAAGAAGCAGTACCACAAAAGCATTTTATTTGGTTGCTTGCTGCTTTCCAACTTCGAATGCCCATTACCTTCGTTTTGGGTAACAACAAAAGCGTTTAAACGTAATATGCTGTTATTTGAGATGTGAAAACGAGAGATTTACGCGTTGAACGTTTGTTAGCTCGTTTTTCATATACAAAATGATGATGTGGCTAATTACCTTTACAACGAAAAACGCTTAACTGTACATATCTATGTATGTCAGTGGTGCACACGAGAGCATTGTAGAGCTTCGGAAAGCTATTCGGCGTTCACCAACATATCGTGTGAGTGCAGCTATTCGGTAAGAAAGCAAGCCGACAATAGGGGTGATCACATTCAACACGGTGTCTACAGACCACAACCACAATAAAGCAAAGCTTGACAACAACTGTTGCGGCGCCCGTAAAACAATACGCCGGCGTTAGTGTCATCGCAAACCGGCCGTGCCTTTCGCTTACTTCTATTCCCATTCATTCGTTGTCAAGTTACTGCGCTCTCACACGATATTTATATTTACGTTCAATAGCGGAAAAACAGCGAGTTCCTCTAATTTCTATATATTTTGTTATATTAAATTCATTTTAAAGGAATAGTTCCGCTAGTTGCCCTTTTCGATATATAAGTCAAGTAAACTTAAAATTGTATTCTTTTAAGCGTTCGGGTGTTAAGCTAAACACAAGTGTAAGTTTATTCATTAAATTAAATGTGAGCCTTGTATGTAAATAATCGCTGAATAAATTTGCAGATTTTAGTGTGTTTATATCATCACTGAAAATACGTTTATTTATTTCACACCTGGCGCTACAAAACTAAAATACTTCGGTTAGGCAATATATTGAGCAATTTCGGCAAAGTTTGGATTAAAAGCCTACAGAAGTTTGCCATTGTCACGGTTCAGCTACAATACAATTTGGGTAAGCGGAGCTCCTGCGGTACCATAACCTCTACTTTAACTTGGGCTAAAAATGTCGGACGAAGAACAACTGGCGGCTGCTAAAGCAATAGAACTACCTAGCGCAACCTTGCAAAATGGCAATACCGCTGCTTCTACCACATTGGCTGCGTCAACAGGTATAAACGCCTCGACCGGCGCCCCAGCATCAGCAACTGGCAGCGCGCCCCCAGAGGCACACATTTCAACAGAGGCACATGTTTCAACGGAAGATAACTTACAGCCAGGTTCTTCCCAGCAGGTCACCGCTTCAACGCCGCGAGTTTCTACAGGTAACACTATTCCAAATTTTATGCCAAATCAGAATTCAAACCCTGATATGTCACCACTTCGCACACGCTCTGGTATCTTACGTCTGTAAGTAATAATGCTAATAAGGAAAGAGGTCCGCAAGTGACTTGGGCACCCCCGGCACCCACCACGGACAATAGGGCGCAAAATCTTAGTGCGCAGTTTTCTACTCTTGACATAGAGAACAATATAGTTAGTAGCGCCTCACGCGGCACGCAAGGTGCGCCTCGAAACTTTAACACACCCACCTCGTTTAGATTCGGAGCACTATTACAAAAAAAGTTGTTCTTGTATCCGACGCTCTGCCTGCGTTGTGCACCACTGATGTATGTATATGTTAAGTTAATAATAAGGTCACCAGGGATAGTGCGCACGCCAAGCGGTCTCATATACCCGCTGAGAGGGAGGAGAAAAGGGAAAAGGGGCGTTAACGCCCAAAGTATGCAATGTTAGCACTTTAACGTATTTAATAATCGCTGTGTCAATTCTATTACTTTATCCTTTTTGCTCTGCAAATACAATTATGTTCATAGAATTTTATTTCAACGCGCGCACACAACAAAACCTTTAAGTTACTGCTTTTTGTGTTTTTGGCTTCTCGTATTGCAACGATGTAATGCTAATAAATCACAATTTGGCTCACCTCTAATTACATGTCTGACTCTTTTAGTTACTTTAATGGTAATTTAGTGGTCAATGCAATAACTTTTTTAATTGTCGCATTAACTTACAGAATAAAGTTTAGTAAATAAAGTCAACTTATAGTATTTGCATTAGGGTGGCTCGCATTATAGATGTGTAAGCATCTTTGCTAACGGTAGGGAGAATTAATAATGTGTAAGCCTCTCCACTTCACCGTACGACTCGGAACTGTAAAAAGATTCGTTATAAGCGTCTAACAGCTACACAGCGCCCCGCAACTCTGAGAGTAGTCTCCGCTTATTGCCCTGCATCAATACCAACCGTACAAGTAATAAAAGGAACGATCCCCATCGACCGATTAGCGCTGCAAAGAGGATGAACCAACAAATGCTCGAGGCAAGAGTCGGCCAACTCACTGTGGATAATGTTATAGCAAAAATACTGAGGTGCCCAGAAGACATCAAAGCAAGAACTTCGTAGAACCAAACTCAGAACAAAACAGCGGGACCTAGACGCAGGAATAATGTAATGCTTTTGAAAAAGCAAAAATATGGGTGGCGCTGAAGTAAAGCGAATGCGGTCCCGGTTCCAAAATGAGAGGTTTTTAATCCACGAACACACTGCACGGTTATTGCGACTGCAGCAATTAAGTTATTGGGTTGCTATCGAAAATGTATTATTTTGGTTTCAAAAAGTTATCGACTTTTAATAAAAACGTGATCGACTTTTAGCCACAAAACTTAGTATATGATTATCGATATCGAAATGTTATAGAAAATTTACCGAATATTTTTCTATATGTCTGCAAAATGTGTTGGAAACGTTATAAATTATTTAACGAAGCCATAGATACATTGTCAAACAGTGAGCCATTTATTAGCAAAAACCTAGGAACATGTTATCGAAAATATGTCGATTTACTGTAGAAAAATTATCGGTTTGCAATCAAAACTTGGTCGATTAGTTACAAAAAAATTGATGATATATCGAAAATTTCTGAACTTATCGAAAAATCATTGATTATTTATCGAAAAACCAAATTGGCACTGAAATTTTAAATGAAACTGCAACCAAAATTTAAACTGCAACCTAGGTTGGCGCATGCTGGTGATGAAACCAAAACTTGAACAGAAATGTGAACAGCAACTGGAACCGTAATGAAACAAAAATTGTAAAGCAAATAAATAAAATAATTTAAAAAAATTCTAAGTTAAACGGTTTCATTGAAAACAATACTTACCTGAAGTAATAATAATACTAAAAGCTAGAAAATAATTACGTAGGTCCTAGATATTAGTCATCATACTGCTCATCAATCTAGGGCGTTGATCAGACAATTAAATAAAAGCATTGGGCGCGTGAAATTTCAAAAATGTGAGGCGTAGCATAAGCTGATTAAGGTTCAGTTGGTCTTACTTATGACTATCAATAGAAATTTGACGCGTTCAACGCTTTTATTTAATTGTCTGATCAACGCCCTAGTTTGATGATGAGTGTGATGACTAGTACCTAGGAGACCTACCTATTTATTTTCCAGCTTTTAGTATTATTATTACTTCATGTAAGTATTGTTTTCAATAAAAGCGTTTAACTTAAAATTTTTTTTTAATCATTTTATTTTTAAGTTTTTAGTCTTTATTTAATTTCCTATTATGTCTCATTCTATTTAGTTCATTTAGTGCCTCATTGTTAAAAGGACTCTTTCCTGACAATTTGTTGCAATCTAAGGCCTCAATACATAATCCTTCCAAAGACTTTACTCGACTCTGCACGAAGTATGCTTGTCCATCCTCGAACTCCAAAATATTTTGATGTCACTTCTACCGAACTATATGTAATATTTGTTCCAAATATGAGCCAAATCGGACATCAAAGGTCGCTTTTTATCAGAGTTTTTTTCATAGGTCGCTTTCTCTTCATGTATGTATTATGTGTTCCAAATGTGGACCAAATCGGACCACAAATGCTATTTTTTTGAATATCTCGATCCTTGCGCCAGCTAGCGGCGATTTTTTTTTTCATAGTTCTTTTTCTATTCTTGCATGCATTATGTGTTCCAAATATGAGCCAAATTCGACCAAAAGTACGATTTTTTTTGAATATCTCGATCTTTGCGCCACCTATCGAGAGTTTTCTTTTTCATAGGTCGCTTTCTATTCATGTATGTATTGTGTTCCACATCGGACCACAAATACTATTTTTTTAAATATCTGGATCCTTGCGCCACATAGCGGCGATTTTTTTCATAGGTCGCTTTGTATTATGTGTTCCAAATAGGAACCCAATCGGACCACAAATGCGATTTTTTTAAATATTTCAATCCATGCGCACATATCGGAGTTTTTTTCTTCTTATTATTGCATTGTCATCGGGTTCTGAACTACATTCCAAGTTTCAAGCTTGTAGCTTATCGGTAAGTTACTTAAATTTCAATTACAAAATTCGTGCCAGCCAGCCAACTAACCAGCCTGTCAAGTCAAGCTAAATAAAACCGTTTAAAAAGGTAAGAAATCCGACTACAGCTGACGCCCAATCTAAAAACAAAAGCAATCGGAACACCGAAAACAAGAATTGAAATCCAACTGCTACGGCAACAGAAATCAATCGAAATTGAAATCTGTGCACGAAGTGCCAATCAGAATCGAAGTAAAAATGAAGGCCTAGTGCTATTTGAATTGTGAATTCGCAAAGCAGCATCTTTAGTTTTATTCATATGTTCGGCAAATTCTTTCACCGAAATTGAACCAAACCACAAACCGAAACAGTTGCTTCTATGCTTAACTTAGCACTGCTGTCAGCAAAAGGTTATATTATTCATCCTTTAAGCAATCATACTCAGCTTCTATATACAACCTCTTAGAAAGTGCAAAAGTCGATAAAAAGTATAATAAATCAAATAAAAGATATTTACCTATTCTTAAATAATAAAACATTTGTTACGAAACTATTAAAAGGCGATTTGTAATTTTTTAGCTCATCTTAAGACGAAGAGCAAAAGTCCTTAACTTCATTTCCATTCAGTCACAAAAAATTCGAAGAAGATGAAGACAACAAAACGAAAGTACATTCAAAATATTAGTGGGGGACTAAATATGCAGTCCCGATCCCGACTGAATCGATTTGTGAGACCTTCAAAGTAATTCTGATGTGTGGTATAGTCTTTCTTAGGGAGGGGGATATTGATATCTGCCTGGTGTCGGAACCGTAGGTCACAGATAATGGGCGTACAGACAAACAACTGCAACAAACATGAAGAAGGTTAACCGATAGGGTGTATCTTCGTTAGAAATACATTTAGTGCTTACTTTTCACCTAATTTTAGTTTTTTTCGACGCTACGGTATCTTTTTGGTAGCAAAAAAAAACCTTCTTAAATGAAACAGAAGCAACGCTCCCACCTTTATTTATGAGAACTTCCCAGTATGGGAGAAAGTCCTTGATATTACGATATCAACTGATTTCCAGGATCTCTCAGTGATCACCATGTCTGTTCATCGCATTATCCTATTCGTTATAGACTAACATCTTGGAGTCTATTCAACAAGTAAGTCAAGCGCGATGATGGAATATGCGCAGGATCATCACAAGATGGCTGCTATAGCTCATTACTATAAACTATATTCTAGCAAAACTCGACACAAATTATATGAAGATTGTGGCCTACGCTGGCGATGTGGCATTTCTTATTTCGTGTTCATTCCCTTCAGTGATAAGTCAAATCGTGGACAGGGCATTGGCAAAGCTAAGTAGGTAGGCAGAGGGATTTGGTCTTAGGCTAAGCCTGGAGAAGACGCATCTTCTACTCTTCACGAGGAAGTGCAAACTACCCATCTCTACAATATCAAGAATATAATACCAAATATCTGGCTTACAAAACTTTCAACACCTGCAAGGCGATTTTCGGTAAGAAATGAGGTCTCAGGCCAAGGACTTATGCTGACGTATGGCTCGATAGCATAATGAGAAACTCTCAGCAAGAAATATAATCTCACCAGACTACAAAAAGTTCGGAAACTGCGTGCGTTGATGCCACCGGAGTTTGCTGCATTTGCCCCACAGTTAAGACCCCATCTTAAACCTTTTTCCGATAGATATGCACATATTATGTACGTCAGCGCAAACCGTTCTGCGACTTTGAGAGTCTCAAGGAGTCTGGAAGGATACTCAAGAGTAAGTATAGCAGCATGCTTAATTTACTTTCGTCGGAAACTTTTAATTCTGAAATAGATTATTAAACGCAAAAACTGCAAGTATGACGGCTGAAATCTCTTTGCATTTCTTAAAGATGTTTACGTCATTCAAACTGCCATGTGTTTCACGCAGAACTTCCCGCGATTTGGCAGGGTTGCAGATCACTCTCAGTCCGGAACATAACTGGTAAAGTATCTACCTTTTCAGTCGATCAGCAATAAATGCGCTATCGGACCCATATACTATCTCAAAGCTAGTAGGTGTATGCTAGCAACTTATAGCTGCGTTAACTAAAACTCTGGGTTCCGGTGCACAGGGGAAACGAAGAAAATGAGATGGCTTATGAGCTGGCTCGTGAAGTCTCAGCGGAAAGACGTGAGGGAATAACCAGTGTTAATGTAGGCATAACCCCGGGCGTTGTCAAGGTGGAAATTCGGAATTTGTACGTGAACAAAGCTAAGAAAAAGTGGTAGAGCACCACGGGATGCGCGAATTCAAGGGATGCAGTGACAGACTACAATAGAAGTAGGACAATGAGTATACTGGGTAGATCTAGGGCCGAGATTCATAAACGTATACCGGACTGCACTGGTCATTGGGTTTTGGGCATGCTTGTGGAAAAGATGGATACTTCGCATAATGACACCGCGCAAGCTGTAACGACGTAGCTGCAAAGGAAACTATTGGGCATTTTTATGTGAATGTTTGGCTCTAGCTAATGTCCGATTGAGATCTCTTGGAAGTCCATCCAAACATGCTTGATTTTATAAACAATTCGGGCTGGTTGTAATACCTACATATCCGATGTATCACTCAGTGGGTTCAAACGAGTTTTATGGCATCAAAACGGTTTTTCATTAGCTTCTTCGGCAACCTGGGGCACTGCCAATATATCTACCTACCTAATTAGGGTGTTTTCCAATCAAATTTTTAGACTGAATTCGAGTTAAAACGACTGTGATGAAGAAAATTTTGACAATAAATACTTAACTAAGGCGTTTTCCGCCGTTTTAAATTTAGTACTGTGCATCCCTAATATAAAACACAATAAACAAAACATTTGCTTTGTATTATTGTTCCAGGTAAGCAACAGGAATTAATTTATCATTTTCGGTGTACAAATGAAAATTTGAAAAGAAAATTTGTTAAAAATTTAATGATGTTCATGCGAATGTGCTGCTGCCGCAAAAAGTTGAAGGCAAACATTTTTTTTTGTATAATCTTTTTTTCGTAGAATTTAAATTTACTTACCTAGCTCTAATATTCAAAGAGGTAACAACTACATAAACATAAACCTGCAAGGATATATATGGAAATATATGCTTGTTACTTCATATTTTCGTGAGCGCAACGCTTGTCATATTTTGATAGATTGAAATTTAATTGAAATTCGTCTTCTGCGAATAATGCCAGATTTGACAGTGCGAGTTTAAACTCTAATTAAAGTTGATTCTAACTAGAGTTTAACCCTGCCACTTTGTTCGATAACATAAAATTTTGCTGCTCATCTCAGCTTAAGCGGCCGAAGTGGCAGGGTTAAAATCTAGTCAACTTTAACTGAAGTTTAGACTCGCACTGAAAACCCCGACCTAAGTGCTAATAAATTTTCTAATATGAATACTTATGTAAGAGAAAAATGCAATAATAAAGGTGATGTTAACAACATAAGCTCACTTTTTCGGCAGCTCTATTTGCCAGTATCTTATCCATTATTTCTTTGCTCTTTTTATGTGCACGTCCCTTTTTCGCTCTTATTTGGAATCCATATCTATAGATAAAATTTTGGTTGTAAATACGGAGATTCGGCCTATTAGCGAGCTTTGGGCAATTTTGGTCGTAGTGCTATTGTTTAGCTATATTTTATTAAAATAATTTGTTAAAAATAAACGATTGTGAGCACACAAAGAAATCTATTTGTACTATGGCATTATTGTGAATATTTGCACTGCATTACCGGCAGTTGCTACCATTCGGCAGATGGCAGCGCAAGCGCATGTAAGTTTTTATTGATAGATGACTGATTGATAGAACAGCTGATTTCGGTTGATATTTGATAAGAGACTTTTGTTTTGTTGCGCAAGATGCGCACGGGTCTGGCTCGTGCAACAATAAAGGTGATGTCAACAACATAACCTCACCTTTTCGGCAGCTCTATTTGCCAGTATTTACTTGTATTACAAAATTAATAAATTAGGATTGCTTAATTTTTCGTAAAAATTACCTAAGAAAAATTACTTTTCTGCAAAATTTGTCTATATTCTTTTGAGGAATAAAAAGTTATGTTAATCTTTTTGGAAAAAAAAAATTTGGTGGTGTTATAAACTTATTATATTTCAAAACGTATAGTAAAATTCTACTCCAATCGTCGTAGAATTTAAAGGTAGTTATGTATGATAGACAATCCTCCAAAATATGCATGCCAAAAGGGAAAACGTCAGTGGGTGAGAACATAAGAAGAATATTCATATCATCATTATGTAAGAGTGGAATTATTTTTCATTGAAGAAAATTTGCGTTCCAATAAAGGTAATTTAGTACAAAACCAGTGATTAGTACACATATACATAAACAAATGAGAATGTGGTAAAAGCTTCGCTGCGCTCGTAAAACCTAAGATATCTTAATAACTCGGGTCATTCATCGAAAAGATTATTATACAAGCTAGCGAAATTCGTTTACGTTGAAACGAGCATTTGTATTGTCTGAGTGAGGCTGTACATGCAAAAGCTCAATAAAAAACAAAGCAATGACTTTAAAAGCATATTTTAAATAGTTTTTATGCAGAAGTAGCAACCTGTCAGCAGTGGAACTGTAAATTCCTCTCTGCAGAATCTGATGCATCCTAAGCATTATGTGAAATGCATCTTCTAATCAATATTTTAAGGCAAACGTAGGCATACAACTGCTATAGAATAAAGGCATCCAAAATAATATAGAGATATTTCTAGTTTGTTTCGAAATATCGTAACATAGCTACAGTGCATTGAATTGGAGGACCTTCAGTTGGTTCTCTGCTACTGAGCTCAATACGATTTTAAGCTCCTATTATAGAGACTAAATTTGTTTACTTTTCAACCGCGTAGGGCTTGTCTCCTTCAGGTGACCAATCTATTCGTTTTACTGCTGTAAGACCTACATTTTTGGGAATAAGTCTAGCTGTGGTAATCTGAATTTTGCTGTAATCTATTAGCGACCATAGAAATAAGAACTATTTATAAGGAATTTCAGTTCGATAGAAATTATTTCCCAACAAACACCAGGTCATTATCAAACCTGTCAATGACCACCTGACAGCCATATAAGTTTTTTTAACGGATACATCCAACCGCCTTGTTGTAGCTATCACTAACACATTTTTTACCAAACCAAGCAGCTGCTGTGTAATTAACCAGATATTGAATCCACTGTATACATTAAGGTGGTCCTCTTAAAAGAATACAATTTAAAAATGGGAGTGGGAATAGGGATGGGAATAGGAATAGGATTTGGGATAGGGAAAGGAATTGGAATGGAAAGAGAAAGAGGAGTAATAAAAGGAACAGTAAAAGAAATAGGAATGGGCACAGGAATAGGAAAGAATTATAATAAGGTATACTAATTGGAATAGGAAGATGAATACAAAAAGGAATACAAATAAAAATACGTATAAGAATAAGGAAAGCACTGGAACAGGAATATGGATGGGAGGAATAGAAGTAAGAATAGGATAGGAATCGTAGCACAAATCGAGAAAAGATTATTAATTTGAATACAAACAGATTCAAATAGGATTCGGAAGCGATATAAGAGTACGAATAAGAGTGGAAAATTGGAGGAGTGACACGAAAAGGAATTGGCATAGAAACGGGAATGGAAAGTTATATGAAGAAAAAGCTAAGAAGACGGGTGGCAGAGGAAACGTGCGCGAGCGCTAAGGACAGAAGAATGTTGCTTTATGGAAAGTACAGTTTTTTTCTTATTTAAATTAATAATAAAAAGATCATCACACAAAATGAAGTAAAAGAAAGTTCAAAAGCAAAGAAGCACTCCTTAACCCTTTTTCACGTTCTCATGCCAGTGGCGAAATCTGGAATCTTCTAAATTTTTCAAGGAGGTCCATGAAACTGAATCGTTGTTTCACAAAGGTTAATATGATCCTGTTATTTTTTCAACAATCCGGGAAAAGGCTGAAAGACCGAAAATAAGCTAGGACCTAGATCTTCTCGCATTAACAATAGCTTGTAAGGTCAACGTTTGCCCACATCTATGCTTACAAGGATGCGAAGTAAGTAAGACGTCTCGTGTTTGACCTCTAGTAGATGTGGGAATCTTGTAGATATATTTTCCGCAGCTCTTCACTGCACTCCGTATCTCCCTCGAGTTGTTTCATTGGCACTCGAATCAGATCATAATAAAGTTAGTCTTATATCAAAATACCCTTTTGATGGCTTGCTCTATAGCGATTATTGCGATCTGGAAATCGTTGCTATGCTCAGGTTATCTAACGCGATTAGGCGGTAGCTCTATAAATCAGATGGAACTTACCAAATGGAAACTTGGACCTTCGTTGCCATGTTGTCCCAAACTAAGAGAACTGAAAGCAAAATCAGCATCCGTAAACAAACGCAAATTCCTACATTTCGAAATAGGAACCGACTCCGTAAAATACCTTATATCTACTGTACTTTCATCGCCCACTCAAAAGTAGCAAAATTTATCCAAAGAAAAGTAATTTTTGTTTGAAGCAAAAAAAGTAGTTTACCAATTGTATAAGTGGCTTCAAACAAAAAAAAAAAAAACAATTGTCTGAATTTTCAGCAATAAGAACGCATACAAAGCAACGCCGCTCCTAAAGAAGAAAAAAGATATCAAATTTCATACCTTAACTCCTGTTACCTTTTTTCTTTACTTTTTGTTATTTCGGCAACTTGGCACTTGTAGTCCTTTTTCTTATTTCTTTTTGTTTATTATTCTTTTTTGAAGTAATAGAATAATGAACTCTTATTGCATTATGTTTAGTTTTTACAATTGAAATCTCTTCAGCGCAAAACCATTAGAGGCAAATTCGAAACAACTCAATTTGATCCTTTTTATATGCTCGTGCATAACTGCCTACCTGAGCTGATTGACTTGTTTCAGAAGTCTAATGGGAAAATAGTTGGCAAAAACTATTAAAGAAATACCTGAAGTCAAGTAGATTGGTTTATAAAGTGCTCTTCAAAAAGTGTGTTGAGTGCTATTAAGAAGACAGGTAGTCAAGATGCTCACCAGGTACGAAAAGAGAACAATTGATAAGATGGTAATGGTAGATAGAAGGTTTTCAGTGCGGTTGTGAGTTACAGTTTATTGAGGCTGATAGAAACCGAATCAGGATGCTGTTTTTATACTAAGCCAATCGCTGTGCATTTAATTCGCCGAAGGCTTATGAGAAATCAGCATATTAAATCAGTTTCTTATAAAAACAGGGAGGGATGAAGTGAGCTAGGTTAATTTGAATACAAAATATTTTAGAAAATCGTCTCTTCACAGGCTTGCCCAGAACAGTTGCATTTTTGTGATACAATTTTCCGTTCATGCTTCGCTTGCCACCCCTTATGAGCTGAGTAGTCTGTGCTTGAGAAGAAGCAACCGTGCCTATTGGCCTACAAAAGCAACGGAAGCTTGTTATGCCAACCTGTCCCTGAAAACTGGACAATGAGAGCACATTTCATTGGAAACCACAGACCAGTGGAAACGAAAAGAAGGAGTCATCGACGATCGGCCGAAAAAGCCGGTGGTATCTTGGGCAATAAAATATAAGGTGGCTACTCCAATCTGCAAAGACCTCAAGTAGTGTCCCTTCTCCTAGTAAACGCCCAAAAATGAAAGCGTCGTAAATACCTTCACGTGAACCTTGGCCACGACAGGGGAACATCAGGCGTCCTGTGCAATAAATTCATTCAAGAAGGACTGGAAGTAGCCTTCATCCATGTGCCCACATGGTGCAGTAAAAAACCTAAACAGTACGAGCGGCAATCAACTAACGTTTGGTATCAATTTGAACAAATATTTCTACCCCAGGAAGTGAAAAAGAAGAAGTCCTTTACTCCGCATGCTTCCCGTGTGAGGAGGAAATGGTATGGTAACAACTGAAACAAGGTCCCTCATCCAGTACTATCAGCAGAATGGTCCACCATGGTTTCTCTGCTGCGACGAAAATTCTCATCATAGAGTGTGGGGGAGTACCTCCTTAAGTGTATTAGCAGTAATAATACAAGCATTATTAAACGGTGTAATAGACCCACTTTTGAAAATGCTAATAGAGGGGAAGCTCTGGATCTTGCTATGCGTAACCGTAATATGCCCACCACTGCAATTAACTGGCATGTCTCAGAGGATGAGTCAATGACGGACCATAAGCACATTGTATTCGACATTGGTAATTTTCCTGAGCAAAGGCTAGCTTTTATAAATCCTAGGAGAATAGATTGGAAACTCTTCCGCTTTATCATTGATGAAACCGGAAAAACCTCACAGCGACTCATAACCTCGGCACAAGAGCTTGAGAAGAAAGTTGAACTACTCTATTCATGCATTAAAACTTTTTTCAATGAGAGTTGCCCCCAAGGACAGATACGTTTCAAACGTGATATGCCTTGGTGGAACAAAAGGCTTGTACAGCTGAGATGCCAATGTAGCAAGCTGTTTAAAAGAGCAAGAACTAATTGCGATTGAAATACGTACGAAATCGTTCTATGATCATACAACAAAGAACTTAAGAGGCCTGAGAAGGCTACCTGGAGAGAACATTGTAAGAGGATCATTGATCTTCCAACAACTCCAAAAAGCAATTTCTAAAGATCAAAGAAATGCAGTTGGTAAGTTAAAACAGACAGATTGGAGCTACACTAAGCAGCCGGAAAAGAAATGTCTTACTTAAAACTCACATCCCAGCAGGTTATGAGGCTTAGAATATAACCGCAGCAGGTTTGCCTCTCGTAAGAGGACAATAAATTCAAAATTTACTCAAGGTATTTTGCAGCGCAATCCCTTCTAAGGGATGCCAGCGCAATTTATAGCCTAATTGTCAATATCACCTACCCGTAACGAATCCTATTTCTTTAGCAACCAAGGCTCTGGCGAACCCGAGTCCTCATGGAGCTAGGGGGTGCGGCCGGGATTGCCTAGAAGATTCACTGTGGTCATATTAAATTGTGCCCGAGATGGTCGGGCTTATACGTTAATGGTGTTTGTTACCGGATCTATATCCGGCAAAGGATCATCAACATCGATAACACTCCCCAAAACCTTCATAAAGTGTCTTTATCGCTACAACAACAGTCAATCACAGCACATTACTGCAAGACTTGGACGGGTTACTCTTCCTCCTCACCTCAAAAAGTGGTCCAAGAACAATTAAACAAGAAGAGCCGCCGGTTGTTGTCTTATCCCGATTCATAATTAATTTTTACATATCCAATAAGAAGCCAAGCATTCAGCGATAACAAACCATTAACCAACCGATAACTCGACCTTAATTTCGCTTTCGATAATAAGCCGATAACCAAACAATATCGAAGCTCTTCTCAAATAGCCCAAAATTAGTTCTTTCAGCGCGAGCTCTAGTTAACTTAAAAATATTAGTTAAATCTAGTACTTGAAACTTACGCCATTTTTAGTGCGTCTATTACATCGGCGATGGATAACCAAGCGGTCGATGAGACTGTAATGCTGTGGTCTCCTTTGCTCTTGAACTAGTACAAGCTGTGCTATCTTCCAGCTGATGGGGAACATTCCCCCCTGCGAACTAGGGGCAAAGAATGTACCCGCTGTGGGTACATATACCGATCGTAAGAGGCCATCATAATACCACGTAGCGAATTGCCGTCATCGTATTTCTGACGCTTAAATCGTAGCAAATGCCCGTCATCGTATTAGTGATGCTTATATATAAGGCTAATCAATCTTGGAGTGGTGTTTACTCGAAAGGGAGCAGAGTGGAAGTGGTGTATCACCTGCGCGACCCTATCACGTTCGTTATAAACAGTACAGAGGGGAGCAGGACAAACAAATCGTCATCTGAGACAATGTATCGCAAACGCTTGTATTCAGGTATTGATCCTTCCTTGAGGATTCGGATGACTGACGAGGTTTATGGTTTTATATCGTATTGTAACGAATTTACTTGCAAATCCTCTTATTTGCAATCCTCTGCTAAGTTCGAATCACTAAACTGTTGAATAAATAACTCCAATTTGTAATAATGCAAAATGGCCTTTATTAAAGTACTTCACAATACACTCAACTGTGCAACGAATAGCTTGCTTAATAACCACACTGATTGATAGCTCAATGAAACTCTACTATTCAAAATAATACTGCTATTGCTCGCTAGATATCGTCTTAATCGCAACTGCTTGACAACTCAAATCAAACTGAATTACTTCTTACTCGCCTGCCCCGCTTTTATAGTTTACGCTGCATACTTCTAGGCTCTTCCATTTCCAGAACTTACCAACTATATTCGTGTGTGTATAGTTCTCATATAGTTTCTACTTGTTTACAATTGTCTACTTTTTAGCGCTTCTCAGATGTACATATGTGAGTTTGTAGTTTACAGTCTCCCGCACACACATAAGCGTATAAGTAAATTCATCTGTGTGTGACATCTCATCTCTCGCTGCCTTGTATGTAAATGTTGCTCGTCGGAATGTGTACATATGTGTAGACGCAATTATTGATTCGTTTATGTAGATACATAATGATTGAATTATTGATGTGAATTCACGTCACTGCTTAGCATCGGCCTGGAGATGGCAGCACTTCTTAGTTTTGCTAATATTCGTAACACTGCCCTCCACCTAAGTCTGATCGTCCCGATCAGACAAATCTCCCAATCTAAACGCCGCTAGCATCTCCAAATGTACCACCCTTCTAATCCGTGGTTTCCCAGTGGCTTTTATGAGGTAGATGGTATCACTGATCTTCTTCACAACTTTGTACGGGCCTTCCCAACTGCACCGAAATTGGGCTGGAACACCTTTCCGCCGGTGAGGGTTGTTTAACAGTACCAAATCTCCATCCCGGAAACCTTCCGAATTATTTTCCCTGTCGTACCTGTGTTCCATCTAACTACTCATTATTCTGGATCGTTCTCTCGCACTCTGTTGCTTGGCCAATGAAGAACTATTTTGTAGAGCTTGTTCTTGACGGATTGGCTTCACATACTCAGTATCGTTCCGACGTTTCCCAACAAAAGTGCGCGCTGGCTTGAAACCATCCTTGCATTCTTTCTGAAAAATTCTTTCAGTGAATTTAGTGTGTCCATTAGGGTTTGTTGATGCCGGTCTTTTCCTCGCAGGTACTTTTAATTTCGCTTTATTTGGCACATTCGATCCATCAACCTTTGCTCGATCTACTTTCCTTGACTTTCGTGGTCTCTGTCGAATCTCCTCGACCAGCACTCGCTTACTGCTGAACCCTTTTTCCAAACTGAAGTTAAGTGGCACATCTTGGTTCTCATAATGCATCACCCTTCTCTGCATATCGATCTTGATGTCATGGACAACGAATTTGTGTAGAACCATGACCTTCCCAATTAGGACTTCACATATTACTTCTCCCTGAACTTGGTTATATTCGCCTGTGACCGTACGCAACCTCGCTCCAGGTAATGACTTTACTCCCCTGTAGACCAAATCAGATCGAATCAAGGAATGAGATGCCCCCGTATCTACAGTCAGTACACGCTCTTTACCATCCACATTCCCTCTGATGGTAAGACTTCTTGATTTCCTTCCAATCTGCGACACAGATATCACAGGACATTCAACAGCCGGGGCAAGTTTTCGTTCTTTACTTTCGACACGCTCTTGCTCATTTCCGCCAGCTTTGCGTTTACGGCCACCCACATTGTTGGAACTATTAGGACCAAGATCGCAATGACGTGCAATGTGACCTGGGTTGCCGCACTTGAAACATTTAATAACTCCGGCATTCTTCTGTTGAGATCCCTTTAGTGCTTCCAAAATTGTGTCTACCCACTCTGGCCTTTCTACTTCCACACGGCGTGCTTTGAAGACTGGCTTACACAAAAGCGACGCTGTTTCCTGAATCAGAGCATGCGATACCGTTTCTGCGAATGTGGGTTTTGGGTTTGCATATGTCGCTCGCTTCATTTCTACGTCCCGTATGCCGTTTATAAAACTCTGGATTTTTACCCTCTCGGTGTATTCCACAGGTGCGTCCGCATTTGCGAGATGAGCCAACCTTTCAACATCCGAGGCAAACTCCTGCAAAGTCTCATCCGCTCTTTGGTGACGGTTTTGCAACTCAATTTGGAATATCTGTTTCCTATGCTCGCTTCCGTAACGTCTCTCTAAAGCGCTCATCAATGTTTCGTAGTGGTTCCGCTCGTACTCTGGGATGGTCTGTAAGATTTCCGCGGCAGGCCCTTTCAGTGCCACGAACAGAGCTGCAACTTTATCTTCAGCATTCCATTGGTTCACTGCTGCGGTCTTCTCAAACTGTAGCTTAAAGACCTGAAAAGAACAGAACCGTCAAAGGATGGTGTTTTTACCTTTGGATTACTCGCTGAAACTGCTGGACGATTTAGTTGTAACTGCTCGATATGTCCTCTCAAAGCATCCACCTCGGCCTCTATTTTATCCTGTCGACCACTGAAGCCTTCATGAAACTGGGTTAGTTTTTCTTCCATATGCGCTTCCAGTTTAGATGATATACGGGCTTCCTGCTCTTCTAGTTTTGTGGAGATCTGAGATGATATCTGTGCTGAAATTTGTGCTGACATTTCCGAAATACGTGTCTCCTGTGATTCAATCTTCGCTGTTATACGGTTCTCCTGCGATTCTAGTTGTGATGCCATATATGTCTTCTGCTCTGCCAGTTGAGATGACACTGTCGATCTTTGAGCAGATATTGCAGCTAAAATCATGTTCAAGTCTGTACTGGTAACCGTCTGCGATATTTCGTTTTTCTCTTCAATTTTTGTTGTCTCCTCGCCATCAAGATGAAAGACATACTCTTCCACATCAATTCCTTCTGCTTCCATTGCCTCTCGTAGCCGTGCCTGAAGTTCGAGTTTAACGCCGCTTGTATTCAATCCACGGCTCTCCAACTCCTTCTTCAGTTGCGGGACCTTCAATTCACTTAACTTTGCCATGTCCTTGTTGTCCTCTGGAATTTATTCAACAATTCCTCTTCTGACACCAATTGTAACGAATTTACTTGCAAATCCTCTTATTTGCAATCCTCTGCTAAGTTCGAATCACTAAACTGTTGAATAAATAACTCCAATTTGTAATAATGCAAAATGGCCTTTATTAAAGTACTTCACAATACACTCAACTGTGCAACGAATAGCTTGCTTAATAACCACACTGATTGATAGCTCAATGAAACTCTACTATTCAAAATAATACTGCTATTGCTCGCTAGATATCGTCTTAATCGCAACTGCTTGACAACTCAAATCAAACTGAATTACTTCTTACTCGCCTGCCCCGCTTTTATAGTTTACGCTGCATACTTCTAGGCTCTTCCATTTCCAGAACTTACCAACTATATTCGTGTGTGTATAGTTCTCATATAGTTTCTACTTGTTTACAATTGTCTACTTTTTAGCGCTTCTCAGATGTACATATGTGAGTTTGTAGTTTACAGTCTCCCGCACACACATAAGCGTATAAGTAAATTCATCTGTGTGTGACATCTCATCTCTCGCTGCCTTGTATGTAAATGTTGCTCGTCGGAATGTGTACATATGTGTAGACGCAATTATTGATTCGTTTATGTAGATACATAATGATCGAATTATTGATGTGAATTCACGTCACTGCTTAGCATCGGCCTGGAGATGGCAGCTCTCCTTAGTTTTGCTAATATTCGTAACAGTATTTTAGTGGCTGCCTTCGGCTTCTTTCATTGGCCTTTTCCATAATATGATGAATTCACTTTCGTGGAAGTTGACCATAAAGCATACTTAATGCAACTATACAGTCTATTCTTCGTTGGAGTTGGCAATAAAGCATTCTCTTCGGAGTAATACTGTCTTCTTCTTCGGAAAGTTGGCATAAAGTTTACTCTTGGTCCGCCCATAAGGGTAAACTGCCTCTTTACTAATTCCTAAGCGTAAATATATCAAAGGATCTTCTGCGGAAGGTCAAAGATAAGGTAGATCACATCCCAAAATTATGCCCGTTGTTTAAACTGTTGTAACCTGGTGAGAAAACTGCGGATAAAGCAGATGCCTATCCTTTGTTGAAAAAAGTTGATTAATGTTAGAGTGGCTTTGTACCACTCTTCTTTTGGAAATGTTGGAGACTGGTTTAGGCTATGCTTACCGATGGCATCTGATGTAGATTAAATGTACCTGTGATTCATGACGTCAAAGTAGTTATTCACATCAAACGGACATTTCAATCACGATATGTCGGCAAGGTTCATTCGCAGCCCCTTAATTGTGAAGCAGGTTTGTTTACTACTATTCCTGGTGCTCTGAACGGGTTGTTCACATCCCTTAAAGGTTAGGTTAGGTTGAACTGGTCGGTCCATGGGGACCTCACATAGACTGAATGAGTCCCTAGTGATACCAGAAGCTTTCTAGGACCTATGCCAGTTGCTGCTTCTAGATTTGACATCTGTATCACTCCTAAAAGCTGGAGTCTTACTCTTGTAGGCGCAGGGCACGAGCACATTGTAGACTTGTATCATGATCTGGCAAACCTTAGCATTAGAATATGTTACAGTGAAATATTAATGCTTGGAATAGAACGGTACTGGAGTTCAAGGTGGCGTTGCCTTGCAACCGGACGCCATTATCCTTAGGAGCATAGGTAAACTCCATATCATACCAAGATAAGACCTTGTGATTGAAACGCTCGATTACAAGCTAACTTTGTACCAATGATTCGGCTATGAAGTGTTGAGGTTGGTAACATGGAGTCTATATTTGGGCCATTGATCATGCAATTTGATCCGTGCTTGACATCGTAGGGTTGAGTCTTCCATTGACAGGTACTCACGTTAAGGTATATTGAATAATTGACGGGGAATATTCATGCTTTTCCTTTCGTTACAGTTAGCTAAATAGCCGTGAAAATACTGCTGTTTCATGAGGCTCTTCCCCTCTCCGTCTTCATGCTATTTGAAGCTTTTCTTCCTTAAATGGCTAGACATTGAGGATCGGCTGCAGAGCAAGTCGCTGCAGCAAAATTAATAACAAGGCTTTAAATACGGTCTAAATATCGCTCTTTTGAGCGCGACCAAAATCGGAGTTGTTTACAATCAAGAAGAAGCACTGCAAAGGCCGCGGTACAGTAAAATTTTTAATTTAGATGGGTTTAACACAAGCTTATGCATTCCAGTAACAGCGCCACAATCAACGAAGATGTTGCCTTTATAAATATGAAGGAACTTCAGAATTGGCAATTGAAGTTAATTTCGCCTTGCCCATTTACATACAAAATTTCGCAAAGCACTGTTATAAACATGCTCCCTATAGAACAAAAATACTTGCTAACATATTTTGTGTCGTATTCATTTGTTATATTGCAGTTTTTAATTGCGAAAAAGGTTAAAAAAGTTACACACGATTGGGCAAAATAATTTCACTTGCAAAGTGTGCCAGCACCATTATGTCAAATTCTTCTTCTTATGCTTTGCTTGCTACAAAAGTTGCAAGTGGGCTACTTTCTGATGTCAGATGGCGCTAGTGTCGCTCAATCTACCGTTCTCCATAAAAATACGCGCAATTTACTCATAATGCCTAAGATTGAGTTAAACGCATCTATATGAAAAGCTGCTTATGTGATGGGGTTTTAATGGAACTCTATATCCTCTCAAGTAAATTACTTAATTCTAAATTCTTCGAAGTTCATTTAATCGTGCAAGCATTATTTTCAAATTAAAATCTCCTATTCCCATTTCATACCCAAACGTCAATTTATGCGCGTTTGGTAGACCTAATGAAGAAATCAATTTAAATATAAATGGCTTAGGGAATGTTTAAATATGCAAAGCATAAAATTTTCCAAATTTTTTTAATGCAATTAAAAACCAGTAAATGCGATTACACTTCAACCATATACCATACACAACAACAAAAGGGAAAGACCAACGGCTTGGGTAAACTAAAGAGGGATTGAAAAATAAATATAAAATTGAGCGCAAAAAGGGATAGGTGTGGTGCAGAGTAAGTGTATTTGTATGTGCATTTGTGTGTATATAAATATGCTGCTAAGTGTTATTTGTATCTGTAAGCATTTGTTGTTGTATATCCCTTTGAAGCGCCGAAAGAATAAATATGTTTGCAAAATAAAAATCCATAAGCTACATTGCAACCCCAAAAGAAAATCCTTTTGTTAAATTAACAGGCGCATAAATCCTTTTTAATTGAATGAATGCTGGCGCCCTGCCGTGTGTGTGTGCTGCCAACGCGCTGCTCGAGTGTGTGTGTATGTATTTCTCAAAGCACACACATGCATACATTTAGTTAGACACGAGCCAAAGGTCAACAACGTCCGCTTACTTGTGCTGTGTGCAAATGTGCGCGGTAGCTCATGCAAATTGTTGTTGTTACGTGCGCCTCACACACGTTTGGGAGGGCTGACCAGAGACTTGATGATTCGGAACTATTTTTAAAAACTATTAATTTTAAATATTGCCAACCATGCAACAGGAAGTGGCCATTTATTCACATTCAAGCTACATAGTTCATATTTCATAGGTGAAGGGTGTTGCAAGGGTGGTCTCGAGCCAGCACGGAAGTAACTGCCCACATATAGAAATCGTTCAACTTAAATAAATCAGTGATTCAATAAAAATAATATAGAGGGGAATGGCTGATTTGATGGTCTTAAAATGATGAGCATAAAATAGTATTTTAATTATACCCAGCTGTGTCTAGGATAAACTGCAATAACACTAGCAAACAAAATTTTTTGATGCAATTATCAGCGCTCTGACTAATTTCCTCCATCTGCTCGTCCGCCAATTTGTTTCTTCGCTTATCTATCTATCCTGCTTCCACTGCAATATCTTTTTTTAAAAATCGATCAGTTGCTGTTTATCAGTCTGTTCGTAAAATGTTGCCGTCCATCCGTTGTTGTTGTTGTTGTAGCAGGACTTCGCCCCATTCAATAGGTGCGACCATCCACTAATTGTTTCAATAGGGTTAGAGCAGAGTGATAGGACCCTATAAGCGTTGGTTCCACATTGCAATTGAAAAGATGATTGGTGTGATGAGGGGACGCATTATAAGTGCGATATATATTCGGTATGTAAGGGTTGATTTTGGATAGGTGGGAGTTCAACGTTTTACGGTATCTAGATCGAAATTCACGTAGAGTGACGCGCATCGCCCAGTGGAGGTTTGGGCTATTTGTCTTTAATTACGGGGCTCATCGGGTAATTCCTGGAAAAGTGGTCCGTCACCTTTTTATCGATGTTTCTGAGGTCTATGTCGTGCTGAGTTCTTAAGTGCCGCATTTTTTCATAGTGCCTACGAAGATGACTTCTTAAGTTCCTGGGAGGCGGGACCTTCTTAATCGGATGTATGTTGGGATACCTAGGCTTTTGGGTATACAGCAGGCACTCAGCTTTTCTTTTCTCTCCTTAATGGGGAGTATTTTCGCCTCATTGTGTAGGTGATGATCTGGGGATATCAGAAAATATCACGTAGCTGTTCTGAGGGTTGTGTTTTGACAGTTCATCCGCTCATTCGTCTTCATTTTCTGTTTGTCCCGATATTGATAGTCGTTTGCCATATATTGATTCGGTGTGTTCTGATAACTTACCCCTTTATAGTACACAGCCTTTCGCGTTATCGCGTCCCCTCCTTCCAGTAGTATAGTCCACGTCAGACGTGAAGTAATTTTTAACATCGTTTATTCATACTTCTGACATATTTCGTATGTTGAATTTTATGCAGCAAAGAGCCCCTCCCAAAGACCCGTGGGCAGGTTGTTGTTTAACGATAAAGACACTCCAGGAAAGCATTGGGAAGGGCTTACGGTGTTGATAGTTCTTTTTCGGATATAGTTCCGGTACGCACCAAGGTACCAGCCCGACCATCTCGAGTTCGATTTGATATGACCACGTTGAACCTCCCAGGTTATGCCACCCCACTCTTAGTTCCGTGCGGAACTTGCGTTCGCCACTGCCTCGGTTGCTACATATGTGTATGATTTTTGCATTTCTGATTGAATTCACAACCCGCAGTTGAGGTTGACAATTTGATTAGGGAGGCTATAAATTCACTGAAAGAAAAAGACTGGTAAAATAAACTGAAGTACGGGTCAATTCAATGTCTGTCAATTTTTATCCATCGTAACAAGATGTTGAATCAACTGCGCACAAATCGTTGATTCGTAATTGTCCGTTTCAATAGTCAAAATGACAAAAAAAGTTGTTGCGACAGCTTTGTATGAAAGTACCTATATTGCCATATAAATATGTAAATAAATGTAAGGCGCGATAGCCTCCGAAGAAATTTTAGGCCGAAATTCTCTTCCAATTTGCATCGTTCTCTTTTTAATTTTTCTTACAAATTGGCGGGACGGAACCTACTTGTTTTATGCCGACTCTGAACGACATCTGCAAGGCATATGAGTTTTCACTGAGAGCATTTTATGGCAGAAATACACTCGGACTGCTTGCCGAACACTGTCGAGGGGCGACCCCGCTTATAAAATTTTCTTCTAATTGCAAAAGCTTGTTTCTAAAATTTTTATGTTGCTTTGCCCGGGGTGTGAACCCAGGGTCTTCGGTGTGGTAGGCGGAGCACGCTACCATCTCACCACGGTGGCCGCCGTATAAATACTGTAACAAATTTGGTGAAATTCCGCTTATTGCAAATCCTCTACTAACGTTCGAATCACTAAACTGTTGAATAAATAACTCCACTATTCATTAATGCAAAAAGGCCTTTATTAAATTACTTCACAATAACACTTCTACTTCTCAACAGATAGCGTGCTTAAATCAAACTGATTACTGATTCTCAGCTTTACCTCCTTTTATACTCTGCGATTCGTCGTTCGCATACTTCTTAGCGTTTCTAGAATTTAACTTAGTTACCAGCTATAAAATTACCAGCTATAACTACAGATACACGTTATAGCTTTTCATATGCGCGTGTATATGTGAGTGATACTTCCACAAATGAGTGCCTACTTTTGGGAGTATCTCAGATATATGCATGTGTTTGTGCGTTGCTCTCCGCTGCTTGTATGGACATATGTATATACATAGTGATTGATTTGTTGATGTGCATACAAGTCACTGCTTAGTATTGGCTTAGAGATGATTGTATCCCTTAGCGTTGCTAATATTCGTCATCACAATACGTAAATATGTGAATACATAAATACGCAGGCTTGCTACACATACATACATATGAATAGAGAAATGAAAATAGTAGTCACAAAACTGATTCTCAATTCTTTTAGTTGCAGCTCAGCTCATTCTCAATTTCTTCTCTCGCATGTAGTTGCCACACTTGATTATTTCGAACAAAACTTGTACTATAAATGTTTGACGTAGCATTTTAAAAAGAGAACTGGTAAGTTATAGAAAAGTAAAGAATCAAATCGCAGGAAGGTAATTCACCACTGGTGTAACTTTACATGTAATTCGGCAAATTAAATTTTCTTAACACTTTAAGTTGAAACGATTGAAAAACAACTCAAACTTTTATTTTGTCGGCAACATCAACATTAAGAAAGGATTTTTTTTTTTTATTATCTTATTAGATTCGTTCGCGTGAGTGAAATTTCATAAAAACTTGAACAAAATGTTACTAACTTTGGAAAAATCCTGTTCGTTCAAGCAAAACTTTTGCAACAAGAGGGCGCAATTTTGCATTTCGCTTGGACGAGAAGTTGCAAAATTGTACCCGATAGACAGGTGTCCCGGTATCTCATAATTTTTTGCACAGTAAATTCAAAAAAGGGTTTCTCGTTTTGTATTGGTAACTGAAAAACTAGTTTTTTGTTGTTTTCCCATTTTGTGTGTTTTTTCGATTTGATGGTTTTCTTATGTTGGTGTTTTTTTTTAACAAGTGGCATCATTGTCATAAGCACAAAGTAGAGAGCACAGTGAGCGTAAAATTCTCTTTCAAATTTGCTCATGTATTGACAATTGATCGCCGTTGAAATGACCTGTAAGATCAGTTGTGTTAACAGAAAAATCAGTTAGATTGATTAGGAATCTGTCAATTTTACAAAATTTTGTTAACTTAGGAGCGACAATTTCCTTTCTAAACTAATTTGTTCGCTTGACAAAGAACTCGGTCGAATTAACCATAATTCGATCAATTTCACTAAATCTCCGTTAAGTCAAGAACAACAGAACCGATTTGTTGATTTTACTAGTACCATTTCTTTCAGTGTTGCGTTGCACAACTTATTGAATACCAGTCAATAAGTATTTTCGTCTGCCTTCATCTTCGGCTATCCTGTGTCAATTCTCAGTGTTTTCATTACCTGTATGTTGTTTTTGTAGCAGCAAGAGCATCCCTGAACGGGGGAGGAGTGATGCGGATCGGACAGTCCTTTGCTGGATCAGAATCCGACACGCTCCTGCACTAGCACCTTCCGATAGGAGCACGACGCCTGTTGTGATAAAAGCCATAGACATGATGTCGGCTACATGCTCTTCAGAACTGTTTCGACTTTACATTACTTTACCTCATGAAAATTGTAAAGATGTCGAAGCTGGATTGGTTTGAAACTGGATTGGAAGGATGAGTGTTCTCTATTACTGTAGTACTTTCCAAGTAGAGGTCACAGCCACTAAGTTTGCCGCTACTAAACTGGCAACCTGTCGTGAAAATCGAAGCCGCTTTTTTTATGGATAGATTCAAGATCCCCGTTTTCAAAACACCCTCTGTTAGGGAAATACGTTGGTACTTTTTGAGAGCGTTAATTAGATAAGGATTATATTTGACACGAAACGGTCCCGAAGATCTGATGTGGTGGATGGGACTTAGAAGGCCTCGGTTGCCTTATACTGCCGCATGGTGGGCT
This sequence comes from Eurosta solidaginis, assembly GCF_040869045.1. Classification (NCBI taxonomy): domain Eukaryota; kingdom Metazoa; phylum Arthropoda; class Insecta; order Diptera; family Tephritidae; genus Eurosta; species Eurosta solidaginis. The sequence continues at coordinate 43,583,578 of NC_090322.1, forward strand.
AACAGTTAGAGCTGGGAGCTCTCGCCAAGAGTATTATACTGGTTTTGTGAAATAGTAGTCCGGCCGATTCCAGATGTTATTGTCTGTCCAACGTACCGTGCTGGTTGGTATCAGCAGCGCTTTCAGAACAACACCTAACTTGGCCTTTAATGCCATGCCGAAACTAAATCCGGTGGATATTGAGGGCAAGACGGCTGCGGCCCGGTCATTGGCCAGGCTTCGTGACATGGGCTATGAATTTCTCATCTGGGGTATTCCAGCATTCCTACCAACCTTGATTTCATCCCAGCCAAGACAGACTACTGTGTACCAACAACTGGTGGCTGTGAAAGCTTCAAAACAGTTATTTTCCTTATGATAGTAGTAGGTAAAACGAAAATTATGGGGCAGGAAGGTGGAAGGGGGGTTTTCTGTCAGGAACTCGAAGTACGCCGCAATTTTAACTTTCCTGGTCATTGTAGCTCTTCCAAGCGGAGTTTGCCGCAATTAAGGATGCGGTAGATGGGATGCAGTCCAGTGGTACTACGGCTTGAAAATTCACCATCTACTCCGATAGCCAAGCGCTTTCCTACGCTTATTTTATTATCTTAAAGCCCCAAATTGAATTGTAGTGCGATCGAGTGTATTATGGAAATGCCTGCGTTTGAGTCAAACTATTTAAATATTTATAGCATCTGGGTTCCGGGACAAAGCAATCTACATGGCAAATGACACGAGGGTCCTCAAGCGCACATGGTAACAATTGAACCGAATATAAATGGCTGTAGGAAAAACAAAGTACGCATGTGCGTTCTCTATAAATGGACAATAATTAAGCTAAGCCAACTTTTTGCAAGGGTAGCGAGGTCCTTTTAGCCGGAAGTAGATAGCAAGCCGTGCACTGAAATTATTGGCGGGTCACTGTTCAATGGCAGTCCCTGCGATATCTCTCAATGTACTGAAAACACTTCTTTTTGAAGCTGCATGGACGATGACGGAACTAGGAAAAGTATTTCGGCCTCGCCTCCATAAGTTCGCCGAAAGACTTATCCAGCGCCGAGACCGCACTTATTCGAAACAACATAGTATCCACCCAACGGTTCTCTAAATAGCTATAGCTTACGTCACCGCTGCTTTCATATTGTGCCGAATGTTGACATCACTATGCTGTTAGTAAATAATCACAACAACAAAAACGGCAAGTACCCACAATTATGCACAAGGCAACGAAGAACATTCCACACACATAACCAGCATCTTTAAGCAAAGAAATCAGCTCGCATACACATATGTATGTAGTCATCAGCTAAGAGACGAAGTTCTTACTCACACATACATACGCATATAGCTAAATAACCAAGAATGTGATACAACTTTTCCATCTTCGTGAAAAGTCTAGACCTTAAAAGAAATATGCGAACGAAGCAACAGAGAGTATAAAATCAGCGCAAGCTGAGGAATAACTAATCAGTTAGATGTAAACACGCTATTAGTTGTGAAGAAAGACCATTTTGCAATACTGAATATTGGGGTTATTTATTCGACAGTTCAGTGATTCGAGCATTAGCAGAAGTTGTATAATTGTCAGAAAACGTCCAAAAACTCGTTGCAATATTGTCGTGCTGTCCACGTGAGCTTCTTCTGCCGGGGTCGCTAACACTCAACCTAACCTAACTGCCTCTCCCTATGCAATAGTGTTTTTGGATACCTAAAACCCACAACTGGGTATACATATAAGGCATTGTTTATTTCATTTCAGCGAATTTTATTGTGTTCGTTTTCAAAATCGATATTTTTATTGAACACCATCGAATTTGTGGCCAGTCATTTAAGGCCCAACTAATGGCTGTCACAACAAAGCTACGAACAAAAAAAACACCAAAGCGAAGGCAATATAAATTCTCACGCTGACAAGCATGACAAAGCATATGACACTGCAAGTATAACAACAAAACAAAGGTTAAGGCTAAAATGTTACAAAAGCGTAGTGATCAATTAGGCGCCTAAGCGTCTACTAAGCAAACGACGGGGCAACTAACACAAAAACATACTACATCCATACATATTTATACAATTGGTCCAATAATTGCCGGTAGCTATTTGATGCTAGTTTATAGCTTTGTTGTTTGCGGTTTAATATGCAATTCTCCACAGCTGGCGCTTAGAGTGCATGTAAATATTCTCGGAAACAAAGAAAAACCCAACTGTGCTGAGCAGCACAGCGCGATGTAAAATTTTACGCGCAGTAAGCAGAAATCCAGCATCAAATTTGATATGAGCCAATGTCAATTCTCGTTGCTTTTATAAACGTTCTCATTCACATTTAAGTTGATATATTGCCACGCGATAAATATCGTCGAGCAACGGTCGGGAGAGAAAGAAAACGGGTGAGCAAAGCCTTGTTGTTGCTGCGGTTTGTGATACAGCCGCCTGTATCTTTTTGATAGCAATCGATTTTTTACCAATATTGCTTTCAACAGTGCACGGACTTTACCACTTTATTGGTAGATCTACCAACTTTTTAGCCCATTTTCATTTTCTACCACTTCTACCACCAAAGCCTAAAAATCTACCAACATTTGCAATTCAATTTCGAAGACGAAAAATTACACCTTTTGGAATATTTTGATGCAAAAAATATTCAATCTAGTCAAATGACAACGATTGTTCCCTTACTTAAAGCTTTTCCATTTCACAAGTCTTCCATGAAAATTCTTAAAAACGAATGGCGATCATTAATGTTATATGATAACGAAAAAATAGAAAAGATATTTTCCGACGATATTCTTAACGGATGGATAAAATTGAGAACTGAAAAGAGTCTTCTAGAAGAAAATGTCTTTGAAAATTTGAGTGAATAAATGTGCTCCTTATGAATATTACCTCACAGTAGTGCAGCCGCAGAAAGGTCATTCTCTATAATGAACGACATAGAAAGCGCCAAGCGTAATGGATTAAAAATTTCAAGCATTTCCAATCAAATATTATTATTATTATTTTATTAAACTTACAATTAATTTAAAGTTTAACATTATTATTGAGCAAAGCTACAAGGCTATCAGCTCTACGTATTTATAATAGTAATTGTCTACTTAAGATAAAATTGGTTGTGCAGCGGGTTTATATAGCGTGCAAACCTATGCATGTATGAGAGAATAAAAATAAGTAAGAATTTTATTTATATATCTGTGTGAGTATGCTTTTACATATGTATAATGACTATTGCTGTCCTAAACGGTGATTTTTAAAGTATTGATGAATTCGAAGATTTTTTTCAGTGTTGTCTTCTGAAGGTGTTATCAATATTTGTATCATAGGTTCGTTTCCAAAATGTTTTCTTTTAATACCTGGTTTGATGGGGAGCTGGTATATACGATGTGATCAAATGATAGTGTTTGTTGGCATCTGGTACATGTTGGTGGGCTTTCGTGACTTAGTAGGTGTTTATGTGTAGAAAGTGTATGTCCAAGACGAAGCCTAAAAAAAGTTTTTATTTTATTTTTGCTTACATTGGAGGGGAAAGCAGGTGGATTGAAGTTAGCCATGATATTTCTGTAGTGTCTATGCTGGTATTGCGACCAGTTGCTCATTGTTGTATTCTTGTTCAACTGTTTGATAAGGTTACGAAAGTCAATTTTTTCAACGGTAGGATCCGTAACTATTGGGGCTTGGCAAGCGAATTTCGCTGCTGCATCGGCATTATCATTGCCTTTGATGGAACAGTGTCCTGGTATCCACAAAAGTTTTAGCCGATTTTTGTTTTCTATCAATAAGTCTTTAACTTTGTTTATTGTTTGCCATGCGGATGTTGAGGGATTTGCTACCGCTTTCATGACCGACAGGATATCTTTACATATTAGTACTTTATTTTTTCTTTTCAGGGCAATTAAAGCGGCATTGCAAATGTCTAAAGCTTCGGCAGTAAATGTTGTGGAATAACTGACCAGACGTTTATTGAGTAAGGTATTTTCTTCGTCGCTAACCACAGCATATGCTATGTTATCGTTTCCCATTTTGGAAGCATCTGTGTACATCAACTGCCAATTATTTTGTTTCGCAGTGCACCATTTTTCGAGAAATAGTTGTTTGTATATAGTATCTGATGTGGTGTCTTTTTTGTAACGAGAGAGTTCCGTATCGCATGATCTCGGGTTGATGTTCCATGGAGGGTATCGTGTGATGTAATTTCTTGCTTCCTTAATAGCGAGTTGTTTGGCATATTGTAAGGATCGATAGATGGCTGATGGTATCCTGGGTGTTTTGTTGCTTTTCATAGTAGTTTTGATGTGCCCATCGATAACTGAGTTGTTGAGAAAAAGTAACTTTGTGCATAGTTTACGTTCCGATTCGGTTACTCTATCTTTAATACTAGGAAACCCGCCTTCAGCAAGGATGTTTGATACTGGGGTGGTTCTTATGGCATAAACACTTGCTCTTGCGGCAGCATGATATTGTGTGCGAATTATGTTTAATACCGATTTTGCACTATGGCCATAGAGCCATAAGCCGTAATCGATTTTGCTTAAAATTAAGGTTTTAGTTAAGTATATAAGTGTGTTGATATGAACATGACTTTTTCGAGCAATGTATTGTATAAGATTTAGCTTTTTACTTAATGATTTTTTCAACAAATTACAATGTTCAACCCAATAATATCTATTTGAGAATGTTATACCTAGGATCTTTAAATTTTTTACATTTTCAATACAATGGTTACTAACAGTAAGGATAAAATCCGATGCTTTGCATTTTTGTTTACGACATATATGTAATTTGTTCGTTTTTTCAAGTGATATTCTTGCACCGGAGCTGTCGGTCCATGCAAGTATATCGTTCAACACATTTTTTAAAGCGGTGTCGTTTTCCAAATCGCAATGTCTTTTACTAATAATATAAACGTCATCTGCTTACAAGAGTGGTGACCCTTGGGGTATGCAATTGTGCAGGGAATGGATGTTTGAGTAAATATTACCGATTTTTACTCTACACTTTCTATTTGATAGGAATGATTTTATATATTTAAAGATTTTAGGGCCTACGCCCCATTCCTTCAGGCAGTTCAGAATAATATGTGGACCTATACGGTCAAAGGCTTTCTCAAAGTCTATGGAGAGAATCGAGATGTGGTTTCGTGAAGAGATAGCTTTGGAGGCAATAAAATCTATGTGTAGGAGTGCGTCTGTGCATCCCCTACCGCGTTTGAATCCTACTTGGTTTCGTAGAATGAGGTTTCGTGATTCGCAGAACCAAGCTAAACGCGTGGCAATAATTTTCTCCATAAGTTTGGATACCCATGATATTAGGGAAATTGGGCGATAAGATTTTATTTCTTGGATATTACAGTTATTTTTGGAATAGGGATGACCGTGGAAATTTTCCAAGATTGAGAAATTATTCCTGATTCAAACACAGTATTGTATAATGAAAGTAGGCAGAGTCTTCCGATGGGGGATAGAGCTTTTAACATTTTGTATGCAATTCTATCTGAACCTGGGGTTTTGCCTTTGACTTTATTCAGGTTCGAGAGTAACTCTGATTGCGAAATATTATCTTCTATTAATATGGCTTGGCGGTTGGAGGCTCTCGCTACTTCGATTGATTGAATCTGAGATTTTTCTTGCTTGTACGTATCTGAGAAATTTGAATTGTCGGAATAGTTGGACCAGGCTTCTGCGAAGTGATCTGAGATTCTATAGGGATCCGACAAGATTTCGTCATTTGCTTTAATATAAGAGATTTCCATTTTTTTAAGCTTGCCCGAGAGAGCGTTAATTCTTTGCCAGATATAAGAAGTCGATGCGCTTTTATTTATAGTTTTAGTGAATTCTTCGAAGCTGTTAGATTTGCTACTCTTTACTTCTCTCCGGAAATCAGAGTTCGCTTTTTTGTCAGAGTGTCATTTTTAAACTTCTCAGAGTTGTTAGCTTATCGTTCCACCATGGAACGCTTTTTCTTTTTGTAGGAAAGCTTTGTGGGATATGCAAATTAGCCGCAGCACGTAAAGCTTTTGTAAAAGTGGCCCATCTGCATTGCTGTTGTCTGAAAAAGGACGGTTGCTGATTTCTAAATCTACCTGTTTCGAGAAGCTAGGCCAATTGGCTCGGTCCAGAAGAAATATTTTAGGAGGTTTTCGCCGCGTTTGGTGGCAAAAGATTGAAAAATTGGCTAAAATAGGATATTGGTCGCTATTATGTAAGTCATCGATTATCTCCCAAGAGGCGTATGGCAGTAGGGATACAGAACAACATGTGATATCTATGCTAGTGAATGTGGAATGTGTTGAAAAGTGAGTTGGTTTGTTTTGGTTTAAGATACAGAGGTCAGATAAGTGTAGTGCGTTTTCTATTATTTTTCCTCGTTTGTTAGTTCTTAAAGATCCCCATTGCGTGTTCCAACTATTGACATCACCTAATAGAATCGTATTGCTTCCCATGGAAACTAGCAAGTCAGTGAGATTTTTTTCGTCAATAGCGTCTTGAGGAGGTAAATATAAGGAGATAATTTTAATTTTTGTTTGCATTTGCAGTTCCACGGCAATCGCCTGTATAGGGTAATTTATACTGATGTGTTTATATGGTATATTTTCTCTTATAAATATTCCTACCTCTTGTTTGCAAGAGGAGTTATTGGCTGAATTATAAAAAAGGCCAGTATAGCCTCGCGGTGGGTAAGGGTTAAATTATGATGGGCAATGTGTTTCTTGCTATGCAATTACACTTGGGTTGTGCTCTTTAATAAGTACAGTTAGTTCATCAATATTATTCATGAAGCCTTTAATATTCCATTGTAATATTCTAAAGACCATGATAATTGAAGAGAAAATAAAATACTTTGTATTTAGTAAACTTGTTTTAAGGGATAAATTTATAAATACGCTAGCTAAGGGAGATCGAAAGAGATATGATTTTTTAAAAGGGAGGAGAGTTATTGAAGTTTGCGTTACCTGTTGTAACAAAATCAGGCGGAGTGGATGAAATTGAATTCAATAAAATTTGTAGAAGTTCGGGAGAGTTAGTTGCAGTTTCATTATTTAGTGGAGTGTTGGAAGAGGGGATTGATTGATTATCTTCTGTTGTGTCCATGTGGTTAGAGTTTGGTAAAAGTGTGGGAGCTGATGGTAGCGGGATATGAGGCGATCCTCCTAGATTCGATTTGCTGGTTGTTGTTAAGTTTTAAGTTTTCGACTGAGTGCTCTACACGAGCAGTTTGAGGCGGAAGAGGGGATAAGGTGCTGAGATCTTTTTGTTGAGTTGATTTTTGATTGTTGGGATAGTTATGTGCCGATAATTTTTTGTTGGTTTTATTATTTTTGGTGGTATCTGCATATGAAGAGAGTGATGAAATATGAGAAAGATTGCGTGTGTTGTAAAGGCGCCGTGCTTCGCCAATGTTACATTTCTCAGTGACAGAGATTTTTAAAATCTCTTTTAGTTGTTGGTAATTGGGACAGTTTCTGTCATTTGAAGTGTGGTTACCAGAAAAATTGGCGCACATGGTTCTTGAACATGGGTTGGGGATTATGAGGGGGGAGATTGCAAGTAGCACATGTGGTGCCACTTCTGCATCTCTTTGCGGTGTGGCCCAGCTTCTGGCAATTTCTGCAGCGCATGGGATTGGGGATATATGGTGAGACTTTGACTTTATACCATGCTACGTCGACTTCAGCTGGCAAGTTAAGCATGTCAAATGTCAATACGATTATTCCGGTGGTGACCATGTTATAGCAGCATGCCTAAAGCGTACTGATGATGAAGGCTTAGCACCCTTCGAAATGGATCTATCTGCGCAGCTATGGCAGGTTGTTAGAAAAATTTTCTATTTACTATTTCAAAAACAAAATACAATTTTTCAAATTTAGAAAAATTAAAAAATAACAATAATTATCATTAGAAAAAAATTATTGTTCTGGCCTTGAGCTCGATTCGAACCCTGAATAATTTATCAATAGGCCGATAAAAACAAAAACAATTGATTTTATAAAAAAATTTTAATTTGTAGGTGATTTTGTTCCTTGTATTTAATAACACCCACATGGCACTAGATTTTTCTTTTGTTTTTTTCTGACAATTTTTTGTTGAAAATTTGTGCACAACTCGCAACTATTTTCCTGCGCTATTTTCATCAGTTTTTTATGAATAATTTTGAACGAAAATAAAAAAATTTGTTAAGTAAGCGATAACATGCTAAAGTCGGTTATTTTGTGGCAGAAAAATACTGGTACATTGGAAAATTGTTGTTGTAATTAGACGTATCGGTAAAGTTTCCTCAGTATTTCAAGCTCAAAATACAGGAAAAAAGCAAGTATCATATAGGCATAAGCTATGTACAGTAGACTAGGTCGATTTACTAACCTATATCGCGCCATCGATTTTTCGATAGGATTTGGGCTCAAGAAAAAAAAGTTTCACTACGCATACCCAAAAAAATAATTTTCGAGCCTGAAAAAAAAAAATGGCGAAAGGGTAAATTTTTCGACCAAAACACTCCCCAAAACCTAAAAAATAGTATTTTTTTTTGTTTTTTCAAAAAACCGTTGCAAAAACGTTGGCGATAACAATTTTTTAAAAAAAAAAATATTTTTTGGGTTTTGGGGAGTGTTTTGGTCGAAAAATTGCATTTTTTTTGCAGGCTCGAAAATTATTTTTTTGTATATGCGTAGTGGAACTTTTTTTTCCTGAGCCCAAATCCTATCCAAAAATCGATGGCGCGATATAGGTTAACTTTCGTCCATACAAATCGACCCAGGTTAATGTACAGTGGTACATATTCGTTTAAACGCACTCTTAATTTTAAATTTACCACTTAGGCTTACTTTTGTTTATGCATTCATAACAACAAATTCTAGCGCATATTCTTTGTCCATCTAACGGAAATTTGAATTGCCTAAAAAACGTGTTTTCGTTGTTGTTTTTGTACTCTTATCATCACATATTCAAAAATATTACTACGAACAGGTGCATATTCGTTTAAACGCAGCAACTTTATTTTTAAATATTTATTCATTTATTAAGTATTTACCAATTAATTGGTCCTCCATTTTTATTAATGGCTTCATATATTCGACTGGGTATCGACTTGGATAAATTTTGCAACGGCATAATGCTTAAATCTTCCCAAGCTCCTTTAATATCCAACTTCAACTCTAATGGAGTCCTGTAGAGGTGTCCTTGAACCTTTTGTCAATAAGTTTTGCTCTAAAAAGTTCTTCTGCCGGCTTCGAATCGGGACTGCATGCAGGCCACTTCTTAAGTGGAATGATGTGTTCTGTAAGCCATTTCAAAACCCCTTAGAAACGTGAATGGCAGGAGGATAACTGTTGAAAAATGCTGTTTTCGTCCATTTTGTCATCTGAAAATCAAACGAGAGCATCTTTCAACAACTGCTTATAAACTTTCGAGCTCATTTTAGGGGGTGCGAGGCATTTTTTACTTTTCCTCTCGATGAAAATGCCGCCCACACCATTGTACCTAACAATGACGTCTGTTTGTTAAGAAAACACTATGCCGGTGACAGCGTTATGGTGTGGGAGGCATTTTCATCGAGAGGAAAAGCAAAAAATGTCTCGCACCTCCTAAAATGAGCTCGAAAGTTTAAAAGGAGTTCTTCGACGATGCTCTCGTTTGATTTTTAGATGACAAAATGGATGAAGACACCATTTTTCAACAGTTATCCCAGTTATCCCACAGTTATGCCATTTACGTTTCTAAGGGGTTTTGAAATGGCTTGCAGAACACATCATTCCAATTAAGAAGTGGCCTGCATGCAGTCCCGATTCGAAGCCGGCAGAAGAACTTTTTAGAGCAAAATTTATTGACAAAAGGTTCAAGGACACCTCTACAGGACTCCATTAGAGTTGAAGTTGGATATTAAAGGAGCTTGGGAAGATTTAAGCATTATGCCGTTGCAAAATTTATCCAAGTCGATACCCAGTCGATAATATGAAGCCATTAATAAAAATGGAGGACCAATTAATTGGTAAACACTTAATAAATGAATAAATATTTAAAAATAAAGTTGCTGCGTTTAAACGAATATGCACCTGTTCGTAGTAGTATTTTTGAATATGTGATGATAAGAGTACAACAACAACAACGAAAATAGGATTTTTAAGCAATTCAAATTTCCGTTAGATGGACAAAGAATATGCGCTAGAATTTGTTGTTATGAATGCATAAACAAAAGAAAGCCAAAGTGGTAAAATTAAAATTAAGAGTGCGTTTAAAGGAATATGTACCACTGTATATACAAATTTACATGCATTTTTTTGTTTTGTTTACATATTTTTTTTAAAGTGTTATTTCCGTGAAATGTGCTTTATTTGTTTTACAATAAAATATGAATTGTTTTGTACAAATATAAAGTGTAGCTATTGTTTTCTTGGATAAAAAGTCTACCAATTTCTACCACTATTTTAATTTATCGTCTACCAACATTCTCACAATGGCACATTCTAGGCAAACAATAAGTAACTGGGAAGCAAAGCAGTTTAGACAACACTGCACTGAATATCCAGGGCAAAGATAGGCCAGCAACGAGAGTATCAGCCCAACTGATTAATCTTAGCAGAGAAGACCTACAACTCTCACTGCGTACTATACTGTAGTCTACAAAATCACCTAAGTAAAATCTACCCCTTATCCATATCTGCCACTTTTGTGACCTTAAGGATGCAACGCCGTATAACATTTTCCGCGAATGCGTCGGCATCACAAATCATCTCACATCAAAGTAGCGTGACTCTTAGTCCCCTCACGATATGTGCTTCATTTTCTAAGCTGAGCTGTTCACAATTCTCAAAGCCATGGAGTTCTTTGTAAAGCTCACTGCTTTAGTAGACTGAAGTTTCAAGAGAAACCCACTCAAGGGCATATAAGAACTCAAAGAATCTTAGAGCTTCTCAAATATTTAAGCACACAGAAAGGAATGAGGCAGCGCCGGGACTCCGCCTTGATTTTTATATATGAATCAGCCTTTATACAATATATTTTATTGCTAAAGTTTGCCACACCAACCAGTCACCATCAGCTATAGCAGCCTCAGTGACTTAATTTGTAAGTACTTTGCTTAGTCTTCATGGAGAAGCATGAAGAAGCTTAAGGTGCCCAATCTCGTATGATCTAGGTAGGAATATGCACTCATTGAGTAGATTTGTGAGACTTCCTGTGCGCAGTATGTAATAAAACGCAGTTTGCTTCTCCTACCTAGAGGAGGATGAGGCAGCTTATCATATTCTGAGCTTTTGAATTTAACAATCAATTGAGCCACACGACAAGAGTACAATGGAAGGTTTGTTGCCGCTTGTATGCCCTGTTCCGCCTCCGTAGCTTCTCGTGAGGAGTAATTGTAGACAGATTCTCTTAGGTGAAAACAACTTCCCTCAAAACAGATGGACTGGAAAAGATCTGCGCTATTAGAGATGCATCGTCAGCTTTTGCTCTCATTGTTACTATGCTTTCCAGCATAAAAGAGTATAAACAGTAAATACTAGTCACGAAGAGGCTTAGCGTATTTCTCTACGAATACTTAATGACTAAAGAAACATGAACAGTCACGTTGGGTCCACGACTCTAATTCTATCATAAGAAACTATAAGTAAATGCTAGTCATGAAGAGGCTTAGCGTATAAGTTCAACCCTCTCGGGGTGAGCTCCTCGCAATTGAGTTACTCTTAGTTGGTCTCCGTCTGGATGGGATTGGATAAGCCATCGTCACACAGTAAAAATTTGTTGCATGTTCAGCAGGAACTCCACCACCTTAAACTCATGCATTTATCTGCAACGGAGATTTATTGTGCAACAATTCTTCCGTCTCGTCTGATTGGAAATTGTACTTCTCCAATTCTACCTGCTAACAGAATGCCTTGAGCCACTCTAAGACTCGCTTTGATTTCCGCGCCATCCATTTAAGTCTAAGGCTCGTCGAACAGCGCGTTCAAGATCTTGATAACAAACCATGAAAGTTCATGCAGGCTGAAGTGCTACCAAAGAAAGACCTAGATCGTAGCCCTAGTCACAGTTGCGCTTACAGCAGTTGCGGTGCTGACAACCTGATCTTTAAGACTATTGATCTTAGCGATGTGAACCTGGTGTGCAATGTGGCTCCTTCTCTTTTTAGCGCCAGAATCGACTTAGCTCTGTTTTCACTGAGAAAGCAACAATCGGATTACATGGGAACTCCCTAAGCTAGCCAAATATGTCCCATCAACTTGAAGCAACGAGCCAGCTGCTACTGATCCTTAAAAGTTATAAATCATCCGAGGATTCCTATAATGTTTTCCTAAATAAATTATGAGTTATATAAATATCAAAGAACCTCAAGCACCTAAAAGTGACCCATTCTCTGAATAAAGAGCTTTCATCCTAATCCAGTAATTTAAAATTAATATCGGAAATCGTTCGTTGTGGCAAATAGACCTATCTACCGACTTTATCCCAATTTAACCATCCACTTTACCATACAAAAGTATGTAGAATAGAAATGTCGTACTCTACAACTGCAGATTTTTGTACTTACTTTGAGAAGAAAGCTCGTAATTTTCCTATCCCAATAGAGGCATTCAGACTTCGCAAGAATATGGATTTCGTCCCCTCATACTTCGTAGCCCTAACAGATCATCTATACTCGTATATATCCATGTTCACTCCCCTTGATGTTCCCATGCCTAAGGACTTAGTATAGGGAGACATTGCAGCGCCTAATAAATATCAGTGAGGATAGTCAATTCCGTACGATTTCCGATTTTGACAAATCTTATTGTTAGGCTTTTAAGACATTACGGATGTTATCAAAGAACGAAATAGTGCTCGTAGAGAAATTTAGCTGTTTTTCTCCGAGGCATTAACCTCCGCTCTGAGAATTGTGAAAGAGAGACGATAATAAGATTGCCTGGCCTAAAGGCGTTCCGAGTATAGCTCATCCAGAGTTTCGATCAATAACAGCCTGTTTACGCCCTTAGTTTTAGAAACTTCTGCTTAGTTAGAATAAAGGAACTCAAGCAAATCTGACAAAATCTCATGCACTTGTCACACGTGCCACACCAGTCATCCATATTACAACCAATCTAGTCATGCTATTTGCGCTAGACATAAATACCATATACACTACACAAGTCAAACCAAAGCAACCAGCCACCGTACGCTGCCGCGGCAATTCCTGACACGCAATAACATTTCAATTGCAATTCGACGTGGTGCAACAATTTCCTATGGGCAAATGATAACAACAAAAAAGCATCAGCTAAAAATATAGTGGCAGCATTGTAATTGACAACAACGAAAGGAAGAGCAGAAAACAGTAGTTGAGAACGAATTGCATATTGAATATATGTAACTAACAACAACATGACAGCCAGATAGACAGATCAATGAGACAATCGACGAACTGAAACGACGAGTTAAATGAGCTTTGTGGGTGGTAGCAGAAGTGCGCGCGCGGGCGTACATACCCATTAGAGCTGGTGAGACGAATGAGTAAACAAAAAAGTGTTATGTGACAAAGATGGACACGAGAGAAGCGCAAAGTAAAAGCGCTCGTTTAATATTTATCTGGTGAATGTAATGTGTGGGGCTGCTACAATAAATGCAAAAAAAAGCAACAACATTTATAGCTTTGGTGACATCGAGCCATCGATTGCTGTTACTTGACTTACGCGGCTGTGGCGTAACGAACGGATTTTCTTATTTATGAACTAAAGCGCTGTTCTTGTTGTTGTTGTTGATATTGTTATTTTGTTTTATTGTTATTATGTTTGTTGTTGACGTTGGAAAATGCTTATAAATATTATAAATTACACAGCTGAAAGCGCAGCGAGAAATGAGAACGCACACACGCGCGCACACACACACACATGCCAACAAAACCAAAACGTATGAAGGGAAAGAGGATATGAGTGGTGTTAAATTTGAACTGAAGCAGCACACACTAGAGAAAATCGGCAGGAAAAACGAAATCGTTAAACAAATCGAAAATGAATTTGTTGGCGGCGAACGATGAATTCATATCAGAAACACGCACACACAGACACACACGAGGGAATACAAATGGATGTGTCGCGTGCAGGCATTGAAAATCATTGAGAATGAATGCAGCAGGATATGCAATAAGAAGGATAACTGTAAAGATGTTTTTTGGTGGAAATAATACGATACTATTAATATGTTGCTTTGGTGAAATTGACAGTGAAAGGCGCACAGTGCCTAGCGAAATTAATCGGAAATTTTCATTGCTTGCAAAATAAAATGGTTACGGAAGTAAGGAGATAAAGATTTTCCAGGTATGGCTCAGGAGAGACCGAGAGGGTAAAACCAACCAGTGACGAAATGACCCTGATGTTGATGAATGATACGTATCCAGCACTTATTTTGGATCATTAAGTAAATCGCGGCATTGCAACGATCAGAAGCTGTCTAGTTCAGTTTAGAGTGATTTGACGACTCCAGCTCGTCATCTTCCATGCAACTATCAGAGATAGGGGTTTCACAATATTAAGTTCTATACGTATGAGGTATGGGCCTTGTTGTTGTTGTAGCAGAGCTTCGCCCCATCCAATAGGTGCGACCTATCACAAATTGTCATCAATGTTTTCTAACGGGAATCCAAGGAAACTTGCTGTTTCTACAGGAATGAACCATCATGAGAGGGTTGTTAGAGGCGTTGATTCCACAATACAATTAAAGAGATGGTTGGTGTCATGAGGGGACACATTGCAAGCAGGACATACATTTTGATTCTGGATAGGTAAGAGTTTAACCTGTTACAGTACCCAGATCGAAGTTGAGCTAGAGTGACGCGCGTTTCCCTAGGTAGAGTGCGTTCCCCTATGCTAGTTTTGGGTATTTTGCTTTGATTACTGGTTTTGCCGGGCAATTCCTGGCATAGAGGTCCGACGCCTGTTTACGGATATCACTGAGGACCTGCTTGTGCTTTTTGCCTCATACGGTTGGGTTCTCAGGTGCCGTATTTTCTCATAATCCTTACGTAGATGACTCCCTAAGCCCCTGGGAGGTGTAGTCTCATCAATCAGATGTATGTTGGGATGCCCAGGTTTCTGGGTATTCAACAGAGACTGTTTCTTTAGCATTTTATAAGAAGACAGCCCGTAGCGGTTCTCAGGGCAGTATTTTGATTGGCCTGTATTTTCTTCCAGTGAGTAACCTTTGAGCTTGGCGAACATATCGGTGACGTGTAGCATGCAATCGGCCGGCCAATTGCTTTGTAAGTTGTAATGAGCGTTTCTTAATCTTTACCCCAAGTGCTGCCGGCAAGAGATTTGAGGATTTTATTACGGCTCTGGACTTTCGGTACAATTGCGGTTGCATACTCTCCAAACTGTAGCTCCTGATCGAACGTTACACGCAAAATTTTTGGGTGTAAGAAAGTGGGTAGCGTGATGCCATCCACGTAGATATTCAATATGGTGGACATATGGCACGTCAATGTTGTAATAAGGTCGTCGATGAGCCTTGATGAATCCTAGTAATTCCACTGAGTGCTTGTTATCCGCCCAGAAGAATCTCGACAACCGGCAAGAGGTCGCGTCAGCCCAGCGCTTAGCTGATCCGAGGCTCAACTTTCTAGCAAAGACTTGAAGTGGTGAACTGTGTATCCAAATCTTTTTCTTTGTATTCACCTCCAGTTCGCACGTACCAGTTTGGGCTCAGAAGTGCGCGCGACTGTTGCCAATGAAACCGTCATGTTTTGGTACCGAGTTCAGCCACTTACCGACTACGCTCGACAATAGAGTTTTGGATCTCAGCGCTTTGATAGCCATCTTACTGTTCGAATAGATGTTTAATTTTCTAATGCATAACGTCCTTAATAACGGTTAGCTTTGCTAGCAAGAGACTGCAGTGGTCAGGCAGCCTAAACTTCTGAATAAATACGACCCCTTCTGCCTATCCATCCAGCTTTGACCCTTTCGTAAACAAGTTCACGACACCTCTGCCCCTAATGTATTCCCCACCTCACTCTTTCCGCGTGGGAATACAAGTAATGAAATTAACAGCCGGTGCAAACCCGATCCTGCTAGGGATAAAGTCGAAGCTAGTACGAATACAGTGCATATTTTCACTATCAACAATGTCCACCGGGTGTATGCATTTAACATTGCGTTCAAAACCAGAGCTGGTGTTGTGCTTAGGGCTCTGCCAAATCTAATAAAGCAATTCTATCTCCTAACGACCTGTAGTGGAACCCATTTACTATTTCCTTTTCCCTTTAGTTGAAAGCAAATAAGAACACTTTTCGCAGTCACTGTATATAACATATCCTCCAATATCTTCATAACGAAAAAAGAATTTCTTCTATGAATGCATGTATGTATGTGTGTGCGTTCATTTATTTCTGTGAATGTGTGATGCTGCGTTCGGCACTGCAAGTGCAATTTATCACGCTCGCATGCAGCGTTTGCAATGTGAATCTAGCAATTTACCAAAACTGGGCCGATATGTGATTTATATATAAGCAAGGGGATAAACGGTTGTATTTTTACCAGACAGACGTATTCATGCTTACATATGGGCATACATAGATACATACCAACTTTATTTAAGCACAAATAAGTATATACCCATATGTAGTTACCACTTTTCAGTAGTATTGCCACTGAATATCGCAGATTGCAGTGCCTGGCGTAGGTTCTGCGAACTTTTTTTATAATATGCTCTTGTTGCACACTGGGGTCGAAATTCAAATATTTAAACAAATTTTTTATAATTAAAAGTAGGCATTGCTCGGTAAAAGTCAGGTTTAATAAACTCTTTCTGTGCATAATGGCTGGTTTTTGTAATCTCGAAAAAAAAACGCACTTGGCAAGAATGCGAAACTCATCGGCTTCATAAGCCAAAATTTGCCAAAAAATAGGCTTAAGTACCAAGTAGTCCTCGTGAAGCTCAATGTGTAAACATACAGTTGTGGGCCTGAAAGCTACATAAATGTTTTTAAGTTCACTAGAGCTCGCTTAGAGGTTGACGTTGAGGGATTGAAGTTAAACCATAACAGAGGTAAACTTCCCAAAAAAAAATTTCGGACTTTTTGAGAACAGGCTTCTTATTGGTTAAAACCGATACCAAAAAGTTCTTGTTTTATCAACGTTATCACCAACCTAGTCATCGGCTTCTTATTGGGTTTTGTTATCGACTTCTTATTAGTTTTCTTTATCGGCTTATTATCTGCGAGCTACAAATGAGTCATCGATTTTTCAATGATATATTATCGGTATCTGTTTCAGATATCATCTTGGTATCAAATCGACAACCTGCCATAACCATTCGCCTCTTTTTCAAGTTGGTAACACTAGGATAACAAATCGATAAAAAATTTATAACATTAATATAACATATAACTTTTCTATAAATAATCGATAACTTTTCTATAACACATCGATAAATATCCAAATACATAGCGATAACTTTGAGATAATAGATCGATAACTTTTTGATATCCAATAGACAACTTTTCGATAGGAAATCGATAACTTCTCGATAACATATCGACTTCTCAAAAATAACAAATTGATAACTTTTCGATTTCAGATTAATAAAATTTGATAACAAATTGATAAGTTTCTGGAGAAAAACATACTTTTTCGATAGTAAATAAAAAACTTTTAGATGGCAAAATCAATAACCCAGCGATTACTCATCGAATCAATTATCGATATCAAATTTATAACACTTTTATAACAGGTTATCTATTTGTGGTTCATGTCGAAACACATCAAGGTCAGAGAAAGGTGAGGATAACAGGCGGAGAAGCTCAGATACGGTGCATAAATTTGGGCGGATACAATTAAATTCCGGAAGTACCGAGCAAATATTAACTCGGTTGAACGCAGAGGGGCGCTACCAGTTGCCTCAGCTTACCGCCCGTTTGCCGCAGACGCAGTCTTTGTAATTTCGTGAAAAAATCAATTTATCACCTCCGAGAAGGAGTAGACAGAGATGTTGCTGCTGCACAGGTGAGAAAAGAAACTATCCGACGCTGGCAACAGCAATGGCGCTGCTGATAAGGTGACCAGGCAACTGATTCTTGAACTGAAGACATAGTTATAGTGGCCACATGGAGAGGTCGACTTCTACCTTACACATTTTTTAAATGGCCACGGCATTTTCAGGCAATAACTCAACGGAATGGGAAAGGTAGAAAATACGAACTGTTTTTATTGTGGGCCTATAGATGACGCACACCACTTCTCACAGGAACGGAGTGTGAGAGTGGAAATAACACTAGGCGACATATTCGCAGCCACATGGAGAGGTCGACTTCTACCTTACACAGTTTTTAAATGGCCACGGCATTTTCAGGCAATAACTCAACGGAATGGGAAAGGTAGAAAATACGAACTGTTTTTATTGTGGGCCTATAGATGACGCACACCACTTCTCACACAGGAACGGAGTGTGAGAGTGGAAATGACACTAGGCGACATATTCGCAGCCACATGGAGAGGTCAACTTCTACCTTACACAGTTTTTAAATGGCACGGCTTTTTCAGGCAATAACTCAACGGAATGGGAAAGGTAGAAAATACGAACTGTTTTTATTGTGGGCCTATAGATGACGCACACCACTTCTCACAGGAACGGAGTGTGAGAGTGGAAATAACACTAGGCGACATATTCGCAGCCACATGGAGAGGTCGACTTCTACCTTACACAGTTTTTAAATGGCCACGGCATTTTCAGGCAATAACTCAACGGAATGGGAAAGGTAGAAAATACGAACTGTTTTTATTGTGGGCATATAGATGACGCACACCACTTCTCACACAGGAACGGAGTGTGAGAGTGGAAATGACACTACGCGACATATTCGCAGCCACATGGAGAGGTCGACTTCTACCTTACACAGTTTTTAAATGGCCACGGCTTTTTCCGGCAATATCTCAACAGAATGGGAAAGGTAGAAAATACGAACTGTCTTGATTGTGTGCTCATAGACGACGCACATAACTTCTCACAGGAACAGAGTGTGAGAGTAGAAATAACACTAGGTGACCTATCCGCGGCAGTGTAATCCATAAGA
Source organism: Eurosta solidaginis (assembly GCF_040869045.1). Lineage (NCBI taxonomy): Eukaryota > Metazoa > Arthropoda > Insecta > Diptera > Tephritidae > Eurosta > Eurosta solidaginis. The sequence goes on from NC_090322.1 coordinate 43,602,580, forward strand.
TGACCTACAGAAGTGACAAATGGGATATGGTCAGCAGATACGTGAGGGATATTCTCCTCGCGCAGCGGCAAGTTAACCTGCTTATCGCCATAACGTAAAAATAGTCAAAGAGCTCATGTAGCGCGCTTCCGCATCCGAAGTAATGTAAAACGTGGTCTCAGGTACGGAAAATGTGTGGGCCGTAGGCGCTAAGACTTTAGTTGGTAGCTCATGAAGAGAAGAAGGGAGTCCTTTACTCAAGGAGCCCCGTTGCTACAGAGTAAAGCACCGCGGCTTAACAACCCGGTTAATGCATTAAGCATTTCCCCTTTTCGCCTAACACGATAACAAAAATGACTTTATCCCGACGATAACACATATCTAACAAACTGATTACTCACCGATAGAAAATTTATTAAATGTCGTCCAATTTTGGTTCGGACTTCTAATATTTCTTTTTCTCCTCCTTCCTTTCCTTACGTTTTGTAGCCTTGGTTTGCTGTCTGATTTTTCTCATGTTAACTCTACACATACATTAGCCGTGCTTTTTTAAAACATGTATATACATCAACATTTCCGACTAAAAACGCTTATCGACAACTACACATAGTACTGGTGTATGGAGATATAATGGATAATGTCGGTGACACACTTTTTATAACTTTCATGACAGTTAAATAGTAAGTCCTTAAAGGAGAAGAGACAGACCCGCCAATAAGCATACCGAAATTATCAGCATAAGGAGCGGAGTTTGTTTTACCCATGCTCGTCTAGTCTGTCTATCTGCTGTCCGTCCGTTTGTCTGTCTGTCTGTTTGAGCGCAAACTAATTCCTCAATTTTTGAGATATGTTGATAAATAATTTGGATAAGATAATTTGGTAAATTCGCGATCAATCATTTTTAGGAACCGACTGGATCGGACCACTATAGTATACATCCCCATAGAACCGATTTTTCGAGAAAGAGGGTATTTGTGATTTATTCCCCATTTTAACTGCTAGAAGATTGAAATTTTACAGGATGTTTACATAAGAAGCATACACTGTTGTCCGAAAAAATCGTTAAGATGGGTCGTGTATATCATGTATATATCCCATACAACTGATTGTGCAGCTTCTATGAATTTTTGAAAATTCAACACGTTATTGCTCAGCTTCATTCATGAAATGAATGAGGGCTTCGGCACAGCTGAAGGCAGTCTCGTCCGTACTTGTTTGTTGTAATTTTATGCGCAACAATAAGTGTCGATAAAGTTATACACTGCTAACATATAGTTTCAAGTGCATATGTATAAACATGTAAAAAGAAAACAAAGCTATTGTTCGCAAAATAGCAAATATAGTAATTTTTAAAATTCAATATCACAATTTCACCAATTCATCCCATTGTGTATTGCTATTTTTGTTATAGTCATTGTTGTTGCAATATTGTCATTGTTCCTAATATTGTTTTTGTAGCCCTCTTACAATGCTTGTAATTCGCGCATATTTGCTGCTTTCGCCGCTATAGCTTAAGCTTAATCTGACGGAAGACGCTTGTAAACAGTAGCAAGCGAAAACATCAAATAAGTATGGATGATGGAATGTGGGCGGCAAGGGGGCAGAGTCAAGCGCTTTCCAGACTGTAGTTAAATGATTATTTGCTGCCGCTTGCACTACTTTCGATGTCCTTAACTGGGTATTTTTGAATTTTTGTTTGTCTTTGTATTATTTTACATCAGTTCTTTAATTTACACGGTTTTGTTACTTTCGCGTGATTACATTTTTCGCTTTCTTTCTTATATTCTTAAGATCTCTTATCCATGTAGATCTCCTTTTTTATACCTTTTATGAAAACGAAATGATAAATTTACTTCGTCACGAACCTCAAAATTGTAAGTCCTTAAAGGAAAATAGATAGACCCACCAATAAGTATACCAACATCATCAGGATGAAGAGCTGAGTTGACTTGGCCGTCTGTCTATTTGTATTCAAATTAGTCCATCAATTTTTGAGATATCTTGATAAAATTTAGGGAGCGGGTATATTTTTAGGTGTCCGATCAGATATTTGTCGGAACCGGCCGGATCGGACCACTATAGCATATATCCCCCAGAAAAAGAGGATTTTTGTCATATCTTACTAAATTTGTCATATTAAAGCTTCAAACTTCACCATATGCCTTCGTATATTGTACATATTTTTGTCTGAAAAAAAGAATGAGATTGGTTTTATGTATGTATAGCAGTATAGCATATGGGGGCATAGCATAACAGATTGTTCAGATAAGACGATTTTTGTATTTACTGCCCCATTTTGACAGCTGGAGGCTTCAAATTTCACCGAATGCTTACATATAGAGAATTTATTGTTGTCTCAGAAAATTGTAAATATCGTGGGTATATGTAATATATATCCCATACAACCGATTGTTCAGATAGGAAACTGTTCGTAATTTCTGCCCCATTTTAACAGCTTGAAGCTTCATATTTCACCAAATGCTTACGTATATAGCATATATTCTTTTCTGAAAAAATCATAGAGGTCGGTGGTATATATACTTTCTACCCCATATAAACTGTCATTTCTCTCCCTTTTTAACGCCTAGAAGCTTCAAATTTCATCAAATAATTGCGTTTACGTTATATATTGTTGAGATAAGTGATTCATTGTCTTAGCTATTTCATGCAGACCACAAAAAACGTGAAACTTTGCATCCTCACACAAAGTACCTACCTGTTTTCATACTCAGCTGAGCAGAGCTCACAGAGTATATTAATTCTGTTCGTATCACGGCACCCCGTAACGGCATAAACTAATCGCGATAGGTATAGACTTCTATATATCAAAATGATCTGGGCGAAAAAAGAAATTCATTTAGCCATGTCCGTTCGTCCGTCCGTCAGTAAACACGATAACTTGAGTAAATTTTGAGGTAACTTGATGAAATTTGGTATGTAAGTTCCTGGGCACTCATCTCAGATCGATATCGAAAATTTCGAAAAACCGAAAGAGTGCGATAATTCTTACCAAAGACGGATAAAGCGATGAAACTTGGTAGGTGGGTTGACCTTGTGACGCAGAATGGAAAATTAGTAAAATTTTGGACAATGGACGTGGCACCGCCCACTTTTAAAAGAAGATAATTTACAAGTTTAGCAAGCTGTAATTTGGCAGCTGAATATTAATGTTCGGTTACACCCGAACTTAGCCTTCCTTACTTATTTTTTATAACCCCACTCCACATGTTTTATATTATTTATTACATCGCTACTTTAACATCCTTAATGTTGTTATGTATTATATCCCTATACGCTTTTGTCTTTATGGAATTTGGTTTTTTTTTTTGGAATCTTAATTTTTTTGTTGTTTTTTTGTGTTTTTTTTTTTTGCATCATAAATTAAATTGTTCCTTGTGTGCTGTATTTGTGTTGAAGTTGTCCTGTGGCGCTTCCTTTACATATAACGGTTCCTTGTTTTTTTGCTATTGTTGTTACTTTCTCTTTTGCCATATTCTTTTCCTATTTCATTGTTCTTGTTTTTGTTTTTCATTTTTTATGAAAGTAGAATTGATGCGATTTTCTACAAACTGATTTATGGCTGCTTGCATGCATGCAATGTTGCAATTAATTCGTTTACCTGAAGCACTTACACATGCACACACATACATATACATATGCACGTTAATGTAATCAACTTTTCCAAGTAGAAATATTAGAATCGAAATACGAAATGGCTGTAAAATGAATGAGCTTATTTCATTCTAATTTTGTTGCATTAGTGTGAGTGTGTTTAAAGACTAATACAAGGAATTTATAATTTTTGTTTATTTATCTCAGTTTAATATTTAAAAGTGTTAGCCAATTTTCTTAACACAAAATTCATAGTACTTGTAGGCAAAAAGTAAATGTTAACATGAGTAGTTATTGCATTCGTCAAGGCGCTATTACCACAGCTGCCACCTCACCACTATTAAGACCACATACATTTTAATAAAACCATTTATAATGTAATGAATTTAGTGCAATTCCTCTTATTTGCAACCTTCTACTAACGTTCGAATCACTAAACTGTTGAATATATAACTCCACTATTCAATAATGCAAAATGGCCTTTATTAAAGTACTTCACAATAACACTTCTACTGCTCAACAGATAGCGTGCTTAAATCAAAACTTAATCGTCGTTGCTCAGTTACTGCTGCTTTTATACTTTTTGCTTTCCTCGTTGACATATTTCTAGGCGTTTCTATTTCTAGAATTTGCCACCAGCTATAAAATTACCAGCTATAACATAACTAGAGATGCACGTTATAGCTTCTCATATGCGCGTGTATATGTGAGTGATACTTCCACAGATAATTGCCTACTTTTGGGAGCATCTCAGATAAGATATATGCATGTGTTTCTGCGTCTCTCTCCGCTACGTGTACGTACATATGTGTAGACATAATGATTGATTCGTTTATGCCTGCTTTATTGTTGTTGTGGCTTAATTTACTTAGCATCAGACTAGTGATGTGAGTATCACTTAGCGTCACTAATATTCGTCACAATACTTTATTAGAAAAACATGTGAACAAATGCACATGCTCGTACAGTGAATCAGTGTAAGCCTGGTTTACTAAAGAGCTTGAAGCTTTAAAAAATAAAAAATCACGTTTATTCAAATTATGTAAGAAAATGGTTTACACTCTGATTATGCACAATAAGTTATTTTCCGTCATACGTATTTTGAACTTAATAAAAAGTGTTACAAAGTTTACATATGTAAGATCAAATGAAACATTATTTGCAACCCGAAGTGTTTTTATGATTTCGTAAATTCTAAACGTAGAACTAACGGGTTTCCTTCTGTCATGAAGTTTAGAAATAGCATTTTCAGCGACAATCAAGAGATTGCAAACTTCTTCGCTCAATTCTTTCACTATACTTATCTGCTGTGGTTGATTCATCTTCTACAAATTATGCATATGAGCTCCACTCTAGTAACACAATATATGCTGCACATTTGTTTCCTGAAGATATTCTATTACATCTAAAGACCCTAAAATAGTCCTTCAAATATGGTCCTGTTGTGATTCCTCATTGTGCGGATGACGTGTTTAACCTCTGTTAAAGAAATGGGCGTTTCCCGACGGCTTGTAAGGAATATTTTCCTATCCCACTCCATAAAAAAGGACGCAAGTCGTCTATTGAAACCTATCGTGGAAAAGCAAAGCTCTCCGCTATCCGTAAGTTATTCGAAGCAATCGTTACTAATCACCATCTTACATTTTCGATTTCCACCTTGATAGATAGTTCTCAGCATGACTTTTGTAGAGGCAAATTAACCACAACCAATTTGCTTGAAGTTACAACTCACGTCTTTAATAGAAACAATCATTATACCGACGTTATATACCTACACTGATTTCAGCAAAGCATTCGACAAGGTATGCCACTCATTACTTGTCTATAAACTCGAATTGCTTGGCTTTCAACCTGGTCTTACTCGCTAGATCTCCTCCTATCTTTGCGGCAGAACTCAAAGAGTAATTTTTAAAAACATTTGTACGAATGTCATCGATGTTCCGTCGGGTGTGCCTCAGTGCAACCGTCTTGGTCCGATTCTGATTTTGCTCTTTATAAACGATATTTCCACAACTATAAAATATTCTAAAATTTTAATGTATGCCGACAACGTAAAACGTAACGTAACGTAACGTTCTGTGCTCCAGTCGAATTTAAATTTTTTAGTTACTTGTTGTTATGCGAATTATATGCCGCTGAACATAGAAAAATGTAAATTCATGTGTTTTTCACGTGGGAACGTCCAGCCAGCTTCTTATATATTAATAGCCAAACTCTGGAAAGCGTTGATGTTTTTGTCGACTTGGGAAGTACAATGAATTGCAAACTTAGTTTAAGCCCTCATATTAATGTCACAGGCAATAAAGCGGGAGCAGTTCTACCATTTGTGAAAAGATGGTCTAAAGAGTTTAGCGATCCTTAAGTTAAAAAAAACCCTTTTTACATCATTGGTGAGGCCGACATTATAATATGGATCGACAATTTGGAATCCGTGTTATCAAGTTCATGTGGATAGGCTAGAAGCAATTCAAAAACAGTTTTTAATTTGCGCCTTGAAAAATCTTCAATGGTATAATCTTCCTCCTTACACTAATCGGTTAAAACTAATAAATTTGCCTACCCTTGCAAGTCGTAGAGAAATGCTAGGTGTAATATTTATGGCCACACTATTAAATGCATCGATTTCAAGCCCATTTCTTCTGAACGAAGTTAACTTGAATGTTCCATGCCTAGTTTCAAGGCATTATAAACGTATATATAAAATTCTTCTGTCACGGTGTTAGAGGCTTAACTCCTTCGAAACGGCTGAACCGATTCTCATGAAATTTTGTGAGCATATTGGGTAGGTCTGAGAATCGGCCACCGTCTACCTTTTCTTTCGCTACGTGCCTAGGGTCTTGAGATCAAAACTTGAACCCGGGTACCCCTAGAATGTGTTTACACAATATGGATATCAAATGAAAACAGTTCATGAGTGCTATAGTACAGGACAATTTTCATACAACTGGGAGACTAGGGTCTCCATATATAGCCCAAAACGTGGACCCGAGTACCCCTAGAATGTGTTTATACAATATGGATATCAAATGAAAACTATTGATAAGTGCTTTAGTAGAGTGTAATTTTCATACCTCTGGGTGACTCGGGTCTCGATATATAGGCCAAAACGTTGACCCGGGTACCCCTAGAATGTGTTTATATAATATGGATAACAAATGAAAGCTGTTGATGAGTGATTTAGTAGATGATAATTTGTATACCCCTGGGTGACTAGGGTCTGGAGATATAGGCCAAACGTGGGCCCGTGAACGCCTAGACAATGTTTTTACATTGTGGGTATCAAATTGAAGCTGTTGATGAGTGCTTTAGTGCAGGGTAGTTTTCATACCTATTGGTGACTGGGGTCCCGTGATATAGGCCAAAACGTGGATCAGGGTAACACTAGGATGTGTTTTTACATTATGGGTATCAAATTGATGTGTGCTTTAGTACATAGTAAGTTTTATGCCGCTGAGTGACTAGGGTCTCGAGACGTAGGTCAAAACGTGGACCCGGATACACCTAGAATGTGTTTTTACATTATGGGTATCAAATTGAACCTGTTGATGTATGCTTTAGTACAAAGTAATTTTTACACCGCTGGGTGACTACGGTCTCGAGATATAGGCAAAAACATGGACCCGGATACCCCTAGAATGTGTGTGTATTATGGATATCAAATGAAGGCTGTTGCTGAGAGCTCTAAAGTTCATTGTGATATTCGATTTAGTCGCATCAACCTGGCAAAACTGATAAATACGCATGCGAAGCCGAAATAAAGACAAGAATTAATAATACCTACATACCTATTTACATACGTCCTATTCGATTTGCCTGAAATTTCGTATATAAATTTGCCTATATTAATATTTACGGAACTTTTTTTGCGGGAAGTATACCAGAGACGGACTGGGACTGGGATTAGGACTAGGACTGGGACTGGGACTGAGACTCGGAGTGGGACTGGGATTGAGACTCGGAACGGGACTGGAACAAAATACATACCACCCTCTGGGACTGGTAATAAGATATAAAGAAGAAGGAGAAAAACTTGAGAGAAGAGAAAAGAGAGAAGGAGACTGAGAAAGAGATAGAATGAGACGAAGATGGAGATGAAGCGAAAAAGACGGAGGGAGGAGTAAATAAAAGGATTAGGAAAAAGTGTAGAGGGGTAGGGCAGAGTTAGACGGAAAAAGCTTATACGTATAATTCTTAAACAATGCAGAACCAATTTCCAAATAAACGAACCTTTTCTATGTTTGTGTGAAGATTGTAACTCTCACTCGAGAATAATTAATGTTTCGGACTCGCTCTTTGCCATGAAAAAAAAACGGTTCTATCTTCTCTTAATAATTAAAAAATCATATGTATACTTTAAATCTATTGTATTTGTGAATCTGTTTCTCTACAGCTAAGCAGTTTTAGATATCAACGCTTAAGAAGCCACTGCCTCTCAAAGAATCGGTAACAATAAAAATTAAAAATTATAAATTACAAACATAAATAAAATTAGAATAAAAATAAAAAAATTTTTATTAATAAAAAATAAAAAATAAAATGAACAGCATTATCCTGGATTCATCGGGCTACGTGAGAGCAGTGCGCTGCCAAACGTCCGAGAAAAAAAATACGAAAAACTCTAAAACTAAAAAAAAATCTAAATTAAAAGAAATTGTAGAAACGATTCAGAAGTCCGCATAGAAACATTTTGCTTATATTCAAATACTCCACGAGACCCATCCATGGCCTATCATATGCAATGGTATAACAGATATAGGTCGTCCCTAAAAAGATCGTGCGAGGGCAAACGGAAACAAACTCGCATTTATTACTCATCAATCTGTGCATAATGTGTATTATAATTTATTATAAGGTGATGCGAATTCAGAAATCATAAGCATCTATGTACATCTCCCTGGCACATGCTGCCCCAGTTGATACTACCCTAATATCAGTGCTCTTTTCAATAGTGAAAATCGCTCCATTCTAGGCGATTTAAGTGCCAACCTTAATCTGTAGTTTTCTAATCTGTGAGCAGACAGTGAAGCTGAGATTTTGCCGTATCAAATAGAGCACATGGCTGTCTGCATGATAAACGGGGGGCGCCCGCATACGTATGAAAGAAGTTGGCATAGCTCGCCAGGCATCTCCATCGTAAGCGCAGGGCTTGTGAACTATGTTAACCAGCAGCCGATTGTAACATTGGCTTCATACCACCTACCAATACTCCATATGGAGGCCGCAACTTTGGCTAAAGAGCGTGACCTTCCGAGACATCAAGACCCTGGCGACCCCAATACAAGGTACATGAAACTGTGCTTTTGATTGCTTGTGGACAAATACTAGCGAAATGGGAGAAAGATCTAAAAGGCTTTAACCTATACTGCGCTTTATGTCGGCAATACGTAATGCATTCCTCGGTTGACAAATCCAGACGGCAGGCCAACAAATACGCACATAAACGTAAACACAGCGCACTTCCTATTGCCACCACCGCCATAGAGGTTAAAGAAGCCATTAAATTTACTAAACCATCTTAAGCAGTAGATGCGGACGGGACTGCATATCAGGTGCTTAAACACCTTGGCTATGAGGGATTTAAATACCTGTCTCTGATCTTCAACCTGTCCCTGTACACTTTTGTAATCGCGTTAGCATGCCAGCAAAAGTCATTTAAAGTAATGACAGAATATTTCCGGGCATTTCATTACCCCATTCTTCTTGCGGGCCACGTAGAGATGGAATGCAAACCGAGTTGTGTTCGAGCAATATAGAGAGAAGAGGTGGTATACGAAACGCCTTTTCATGAAGAGAATACTGTAGGCGGAAATGAATAGTTTTTATGATCTTGAACTACTAGTCAATAGGAATAGCATGCGAGTTTCTTTTTAAGCGAAGGGTATCGCCTATTCCTATGAAAATAAAAAGTACGTCTCGGCCTGCCATTGCTAGAGAGTGGGTAGTTGAGGAAGAAAACAGGAACAATGCTGAAGATGATGATCTTCTCAAGTCGCTGAGCTTTGCAACAAAATAAACAGCTATATCCTTGATCTCTCCAGTTTCTTCGCCTCGCGAAACCTGACATTGTCACCGACAAAATCCTCGGCGACCTTATTTAAAACATGGTCGGGCCGAATGTCGACCATATTGAACATCCACGTCAATGGCACCACGCTGCCAACTTTTTTACACCCTAAAATCTTTGGTGTAACGTTCGATCAGGATCTACATTGTGGAAAGCATGCAGCCGCAATTGTACCAAAAATCCAGAGCCGTAAAAAAATCCTCAAAACTCTTGCCGGCAGCACTTGGGATAAAGATAAAGGATCGCCCATAACCACTTACAAAGCAATTAGCCGGCCGATTGCATGCTACGCGTCCTCGATATGGTGACCAAGCCTAAAGGTTACTCACTGGAAAAAGCTACAGGCCTGCCAAAATACTGCCCTCAGAACCGCTACGGGCTGTCTTCTTATGCACCCAGAACATCATCTACATAATGAGGCGAGAGTACTATCCATTAGGGAGAGAAATGAAATGCTAACCAAACAGTCTATGTTGAATACCCGGAAACCTGGGCATCCCAACAGACATCTGATTGATGAGGCTAAACCGCCTAGGGGCATAAGAGGTCATCTCCGTAAGTATTATGAGGGGCACCTGATAACACAGCCGTATGAAGCAAAATAGAACAAATAGGTCTTCAGTAATATCCACAAACAGTCGTCGGACCTCTTTGCCAGGACTGCCCGGCGAATGCAGTACTTAAATAAAAATACCCAGAACTAGCAGAGGAGGAACGCGCTCTCCTAAGGAAATGCGCGCCACTCTAGCTCAACTTCGATCTGGGTACTGTAACAGGTTAAACTCTTACTTATCCAGAATCAACCCCAGCATACACAACATATGTCCTGCTTGTAATTTGTCCCCACATGACACCAACCATCTCTTTAACTGTATGGTGGAACCAATGCCTCTAACACCCCTCTCATTATGGTCCACCCCTGTTGAAACAGCAAGTTTCCTTCAACTCCCGTTTGGATGGGGCGAAGCACTGCTACAACAACAACAACAACAACATCTTCTCAAGTCAGATTATGGCGGTTTTACCAATAAGAAAATCCTGATTAAAAATAAGCAAAGCCCCAAATTCATGAATGCTGAGCTATTTAAGTATGCCGGAGAGAAGACATCTTCATTCAACATCAACGTAGAAGAAGCACGTTTCACGATTGCAATCTAACTACCTCATCCTGATATCTTTGTTTGGTAACATCAATGTTTTTAGAACCGTAGACGGTATATTTTCCGGCTCATTGGAGTCAAAAGCATCTCTTTGTTTCATTTCCCAAAATGAAAATTGCTAACATTCCTCCAATTTTACTTTTGTGATGGTATCTAATGGTAAAGAGGAGATTTAATGATGACTTGAGCTTTAGCTTTATGCAGATATCATGATAGTCCAGCGAATTAAAACGTAGTTGCCGCAAGGCTGTGCCATGTTATGCGAACAAAATATGCTTCTGCACATAAAATATTCTCAACGGAACCCGCCTATGGAAGCAAAGAGAGCCATTTCACCGGAGGTATTTAAGTTCTCTTCGTATTTGCAATTGACGCCAGCAATCGGCGTGATGTGTTGTTGTCGTTTAAACGCTTCAGTTCCAACAAAGCAATCATAAGTTTTAACCTAACTATGGCTGCATTTCATTCGAACACATCCCAAAATGTTAACCATCAATCATTCCTTAGCTTAAATATTCCACGAACGCAGTCGTAAGTGACCCAATGTAGGGTAAGCTGTTTACATACAAGAGACCAAGCAACATGCTCCATCAGTAAAAGTATCTCAACATTGTCCTCTAATTTATCTGAGTTGACACAATCTGTATCTAAAAATTTCATACATCTCTCACAAAAAAACTCTAACTGGAAGTTCGAAAGATGGCGTAGATAAATTTTCTCTTTACAAAACCTGTTTACAGAGCGCAACTCATAAGATACATATTTATATGTATGTAGCAACATTCATTCTTCACACCGCTTCAACAACCACAAATTTCATTGTCGAACTCCGGCTAATGCTGCCGGTACATTCGAATGTGTTTAGTGTACTATAGACGAAGGTTGCATTGTGCTCAAACGAAATGATGTCATCAAACTCAGAGCACAATGACACGAATTTTTCGAAAATGCACACCTGTTGAGTATTGCTCAAATTTGTGTCCATTTATGTGTTATAAATGGCAAAGCGAACGTTGAAAATAGCTGGCGGTGGTAGGAAGCTGATGGCTGTTGGTGGTATGTTGCTCTAAGGAATAGATGAGCTTGGCTCACTTTAAAATAAACTTAGAAAATATAAAATCCATTTTCATAACAAATAATCAAAAATGTGCCTTTCTTTTTTAACAAAGAGCTAAGCTGGGGCTCACAGGAATGAGGAAATACGGCACCTGAGAACTCAGCCGTATGAAGAAAAAACACAGGAATTCAAGGGGTTGTGTAGCGCAATATATAGCTTCTCCAACCCAATTGTCCACCTCACCTTCGAGCGGCGAATCCCGTTTCACTAACAGACGAGGCTCTGGCGACCCCAAGCTCCTCATGGAACTTGGGGGTGGGGAGAGAGGGATGGCCTGAAGGTTCAATGTGGCCATATAAATCGTTCCCGAGATGGTCGGGCCAGCACCTTAATGGTGCTGTGTTACCGGAGCGTATCGGATCTGTATCCGACAAAAGACCATCACATCGATAACACTCCCCAAAGCCTTCGGGGAGTAACCTAATCGCTACAACAACAACAACAACAACAACAGGAAAAAACACACAAGCAGGTCCTCGGTGAACTCCACAAACAGGCGTCGGACTTTTATGCCAGGAATTGCCCGGTGAATTCAGTACTCAAAGAACAGTACCCAAAACTTGCGGAAGAGGAACGCATACTCCCCTTGGAAACGCGAGTCACTCTACCTCAACTTCGTTCTGGATACTGTAACAGGCTGAACTCTTACCTTACCAGAATCAACCCCGACATACAAAATGTATGCCCCGCTTGCAATGTGTCCCCACATGACACCAACCATCTCTTTAATTGTAATGTGGCACCAACGCCTCTAACACCTCTTTCATTATGGTCCACCCCTGTTGAAACAGCAAGTTTCCTTGGACTCCCGTTGGAGGATATTGATGACAATTTGTGATCGACAACAACATAGCTGACGCCAACTGGGATCACCAAGAACGATAAAGTCTTCCTTCAACAGCTTCAACAAACTAAGTGGAGGCCTCCCCCGAGCCATACATCAGGACAGGTATGATGATGGACTTGTAGAGCTTTATTTTTGATCGTCGAGAGAGGACTTTACTTTTTGCTTATTCGGTCCGTAGTAGCATTTCTTGGTAATAATTATTTCCCATTAGAGTTTATATCCGTCAGCAGTTACGTGACGATGACAGAAGAACTTCGTGTTTCCCTCATTTAGCAAGACTCACTCTCTTTTATTTGTCGTACGAAGGGTAAGCTTCGGTTTGTTTCTCTCTGGTCGATAGTAGAATTTACCAGGTATGAAGCATGGGCTTCAGTCTTTCACACAGCATGGTAGATAAGACCATATACGCAATATTAAGCAAGCTGGTTCCGCGGTAATTGGTGTGGTCGGGACCTAATTTTTCGGGGATTGGGCAGAGTACACTTAAATTGCGTGCTCTTTACCTATTTTCCGTCCCCGTGTTTTAACAGGTCGTCGTTACTTCGTGCTTGCGATTTTTTAGCCGGGATATGGCTTTTCTCACATCGTCATCATATTCGGGTACCGATAAGGGTAATAGGCTCATCTTTCCCCGCTCTAACTAGCACCAAGGAGAAGTGTTCCCTCCACAACTTAAGCACACTATGTACGTCAGTTTCCAGGTCGCCATAGTTATTCCTGAAGGAATCTGTCCAGGTTTTGAAACCTAGCGCTATCCGCGGGATTTCCTGGTAGAAAATTTGGGCGTTATTCATATACCAGCGTCTGAAGCTTCTCGTACTCACGCCGTTCTGCTTCACGTTTTTTTCTTTTAAAAAGGCTTATATTTTCGAGGCATCACGACTTTCCTCATCGTACCCTACCGCGGGTATATTCTAAGTCCTCATAACCCACAGAGGGATCACATTTTATAGGTAACTTTTCCATGCATGCTGCTGCAGATGGTTTCAGTTTTCGGCATAATTGTTTTAAACCAACAAATGAAAGATAACTGTTGAGTTGATTTTATCTGCAACATGTTGCGTGAAAGAAGCTGCAACAACACAAAGTGTGTACACATGTTGCGCGAAACAAAAAATGTATATAAACATATGATAGCGCGCTCTCTTGCCAGCCAAAGCAACACCACCACCGCCAACGTTTAAGCAATTCCAATTGTATCTGTGAGATATTTTATCGAAATAATGACGCAGCATTTGAAGCGTTGGCATTTAGTATCAACATTGGCAGCGCAGCGCGCAGTTGAAACAACGGCAAAACGCTTAAAACCACTTGAAGTTGAATGAATATTCATACAGTGAAAAGCTAAATAAGCGCTTAGAAAACAAGTATCTACAGCAAAAGCGAAACATTTTCGAAGCTACGTTCGTGTACACGAAAGCCAAACGCAGTGGTGGCGGTTAAACGCGAATGCAAGCAACTTCAGTTGTATTTGGCAAACGCTTGCGGAGAGTTCGTTTCTCTGATGAGGTGATTTCTTGTGTGGGAGAGAAGTAAAATAAAATTAAAAAATTATGATAAATACAACTTTTAGTGACTAACGACAAAAACAAAAGTAAATAAACACAGCGCGCGTAGCGTTAAAATAATTTTTAATAACAAGAAGCAAAAATTCCAAAATATTACTTCCAAATATTTGTGCTTGAAATAAGTGTGTTTCAAAAGCGTAAAAGAAAAACGCAAAACAAAAACAAAAATATATATTTAAAATAAATAAAAGCAAAAAACATCAAAAGTGTGTCGCCGCGGAAACTTTTGACAATTTCCGTGCGCTTTTTATAAACGAAAAAGTCGCATATGCGTGTGTTTGTGTATTAAGTGTGCGTCATAAATACAAACACAAACAAACAGCAAGCAAGTTTTGGCCAAGTGTGTCAGCCAGAAAAAAATTCCAATATGTTTTTGAGTGCACGTGCAGTTCAATTAAATGGTTGGTGTTAAATTAATTTTTGTTTCATGAGGCAAACAAATTTCATAATGAAAAAATATGTTCATTAAACATTTTAAAAATAATATCTAATTTTTTTGCTGTAACAAATTTAGAAAACGTGTTAAAGGTTTTTTCTAGAAAAACAAAAATTTTGTAAAAATATTGAAAAATTTCAAAAAAAAAAAACTTGAACCGGTTTACGAGAAGTTTAATTTTTGGAGTTGGAGAAAATGCATAAAAGGAAAAAATTTATTAAGCCATATGAATTTTATTTTAACTACAAGCAAGCATGCACATTAGAGTGTGTTTATTTAAAGAAAAATTTTTCCATAGCTTATAGAAGTCAAAAAATTCGCTACATAGAAACAATGTCGATTTATTAAAGAGAATTCAGCTGCTATGAGTTGAAAATTTTTCAGTTAGCTATAACTCCATAAGGCCCCAAAAAAACTGACTCATTAAGCAAAAACAAGAGGTTTCAGATGCAGCATTTTCTAAAAATGTGACACTCCGCACACACTGCTGATTTTGAGAACCCCAGCGGGTTAGGGGGCTTAGAATATACCCGCAGTAGGTATGCCTGTCGTAAGAGGCGCAACCTCAAGGAGCTGCCAGCGCAACATATAGCTTCTCCAACCCAATTTTCAACCTCCCCTACCAGTGGCGCATCATGTTTTATTTACAGCCGAGGCTCTGGCGACCCCAAGTTCCTCATGAAACTAGGGGGTGGGGAGGGAGGTATGGCCTAGAAGGTTTAATGTGGTCATATAAATCGTTCTCGAGATGGTCGGGCTAGTACCTTAATGGTGCTTTGTTACCGGAACTTACCGGATTTATAACCGGCAAAGGACCATCGACATCGATAACACTCCCCAAAGCCTTCGGGGAGTGTCTTTATCGTTAATACAACAACAACAACAACAACAGAAGAAGAAAAATGGGAAAAAGTGTTAACTTGCTTTTCAAAAATATATTAAAATTTTATAAAATGTATGCTCAATTATAAGTATATATGTAAGAGTATATCGACTGCTGAGTAGACCTTAACGATATCTCGAGTTTATTCGAGAAAAAACTATCTCGCGAGTCTCGCAAAGCTCGCGAACTTTTCGACATTCAATTTAATGCCTACACGGAGAGTTTTATATAGAACTTACGATTTCTTCTGGAATACGAGCGAAAATGTCCACAAAACCGCAAGTATTCGGCTGTGCCGTAGAGCTCATCCCTTTCATGAATGGAACTAAACAATAATGTGTTAAAATTTCAAAAATCTGATCAATAAGTTTTATGGGATATATATTATATAAACGACCGATCTTAGCGATTTTTTTTCACACAATAATGTACGATACATATGTAAGAATCTTGTGAAATTGCAAGCTGCTAGCTGTTAAAATGGGAAAGAAATTTCGGTAAACCTCTTCTCTGAGCAATCAGTAGTGTCATCTATATAATATGTATATTATCGATCATAACGAGTTGTTCAGTCAATCGAATATTTGAAGCTTATTGTGGTTAAAATAACAAAGAAATTACGTTAAGTCTCTTATCTGAACAATCGGTTGTATGGGATATATATTATATCTATTACCGATCTTGATGATTCCTTATATGTAATGGGCCTGTGAAATTTCAATATTCTAGCTGTTAAAATGAGGAATAAATGACAAAAAGCTCGCTTTTTCCAAAAATCTGTTATATGGGGGATATATGCTATAGTGGTCCGATCCGGTCGTTTCCTACAAATTTTCAATCGGACATCCAAATATACCAGCTCACGAAAAATTAAGATATCTCAAAAATTGAGGAACTAGTTTGCATTCAAACAGACAGACAGGCGAAAATGGCTAAATCAACTCAGCTCGTCGTCCTGAACATTTCGGTATACTTATTGGTAGGTTTATCTCTACTCCTTTAATGACTTACGATTTTGAGGTTCGTGACAAACTTAATATACCATTTAATTTTCATGAAAGTTATACAAATACCGGCAAACATAGAATACAGATAATGTAGCGACTTAGTTGAATGCCTGGAACTCGCGAGCCTTACGGGATTTTACAGATTCGAGAACCTCGCGAGATGCCGAGTTATCGATTCCTCAATAAAAATTTTAATATTATAAACAAAAATATATAAATACATTTTGAGTGCATTAACTTTGGAAATGCAATATAATGAGAAGGCATGTTCTCGATTTCTGGGCATTCGGAATTCTTGTTTTGAAAAGAAATCGTAAGCTCTACTGCTGAGTGGCTGCTGTTTCAAAAGCGCCCTATTTCAGCAATTGGTTGAAAAACGCCCTATATTACATTTTTTTTAAACGCCCCAGCAAATGTCAAAATATACTGAATTTGAGATCAGATAGGATATTTTCGGGGAAAAAATAGGGCGTTATTTAAATGTTCCCTGAGATGGAGCGTTTTCGAAAAGGCAGTCGAAATAGCGTAATACTCCACTCGGCAATCGGTATCCACTACTTATGTGGCAGCAATGATCCATAAAGCGCTACCCATGGATCAACGAGATGTAATTTTATAGTAAAGATGTATATTGGAACGGTTTTTCCTCATCCCTTGTCAAATTTGGAAAGCTTTCTTATGTCACTTATTCCAGTACAAATGAAAATTTTGTCTTTCCCAAATCCGACGTACATAGTTCGGAATACAGTTTGTTCGACAGAAAAATTCAGACTTTCTTTCATGAAGCTGCGGTTAAATTGACGGCATCTGTCCAACAAGTCTTACTTACTTACTTACTTAATTGGCGCTTAACCGTTTAAACGGTTATGGCCTTACAACAAGGCGCGCCTGTCGCTCCTTCTCTCTGCGAACCGGCGCCAATTGGTCATACCAAGGGAGTTTAAATCGTTTTCCACCTGGTCAATCCAGCGGAGTGGGGGCCGCTCTCTACCTTTGCTTCCATAGGCGGGTTCCAATAGAAATACTTTCTTGGCCGCAGCGTCATCTTTCATTCGCATAACATGGCCTAGCCAGCGCAGCCGCTGCGTTTTAATTCGCTGGACTATGTTGATGTCTGCATAGAGCTCATCGTTAAATCTTCTTCGGTACTGGCCATCGCCAACGTGTAGAGGTCCATAAATCTTTCAAAGAAATTTTCTCTCGAACAAGTATATAGAAGGTAAAACAGTCAATTCTACACCTAATAGAAAGTATTCCAATGGCGTAAAGAAACAAATATTTTTCGAACATGGAAAAATAGTAAAAAAGTACCACTCGTTGCCGAAGTGTTTCAGAACAATTAGTCTAACAAATTTTGTTTGGAAATCAGTGCAGAAAATTATAGACAATGAGACCAGATCGGTCACACAGCAGTGAATACGCTTCGTCTAGCACGCCTACAGGGCGGGAAAGGCGACATATACCGCTCACCTTACCATAGAAATCCAAAATACTTGAGATTGAGGTTTGCGACTTTCTGGACATATGTAAAGGGAGTCTAGCCTCCAAAAGGAATGCGAATAGATGCTCTACTTAACACTATGGTAGCCAAAACTCCGATTGGTCGTAAGGCTCGCATAGCTGGCCACAAGTAGGAATCTTATCGGTCCTTCTGTGAGTCGAGTGGCAAATAAATGCAGAAACAAAGACCAGAATGCGCTGTAAGGGCTATAAGGGAAATTGCATTGGATAAGGTGTTGTTGGAGAATTCGACCGAAGTAAAGTATGCCAATTGTGACTTCCGACTTACTTTGGAAGAAACTTATTGACAACTCCATATTCAAGACTTAAAACCCAAAATTGTGTACAACCGCAGCTCAGGTAAACCCAGTCAATGGCGGATACAGGGGGAGGGCGATGGGGCGATCGCCACCCCCCCCCCCCCAGACCTACCTTAATAAATATTGGGCGTGCTTAATTTGCCAGAAATTTAAATGCATTTTTTAGATTTCCGTAAAATTGAGATTGAATGAAATATTTCTTATCTTCTTTTGTCTGCTTGTCTAGCGAAAAAAGGTAAATAATAAATAAGTGAGTTTTGCTTTTTCCGCTTATTGCTGCAGATATGCCATGGTTTGTGAATAAAATAGTTGAAACATGGTGACCTTGCAAAACATAAAAAAATTCTTCATATCACCAACCAACTTCATTCTTTTTTATAAAAGTTCCGGAACACACCTAATATGTCGTTTCATTTATGCAATATCAGAGCCACTGATGACCTGATACGAAACTTGTATTCTCTCTCAATTCGTTTCCAGGAATGGGGCTCGAAATCAGCTGTCTGTTCATTCAATTGTAAACAAAAATTCTTCATATCACCAACCAACTTCATTCTTTTTTATAAAAGTTCCGGAACACACCTAATATGTCAGAGCCACTGATGACCTGATACGAAACTTGTATTCTCTCTCAATTCGTTTCCAGGAATGGGGCTCGAAATCAGCTGTCTGTTCATTCAATTGTAAACAAAAATTCTTCATATCACCAACCAACCTCCTTTTTTTTTTATAAAAGTTCCGGAACACACCTAATATGTCGTTTCATTTATGCAATATCGGAGCCACTGATGACCTGATACGAAACTTTTATTCTCTCTCAATTCGTTTCCAGGAATGGGGCTCGAAATCAGCTGTTTGTTCATTCAATTGTAAACAAAAGTTCTTCATATCACCAACCAACTTCATTTTTTTTTATAAAAGTTCCGGAACACACCTAATATGTCGTTTCATTTATGCAATATCAGAGCCACTGATGACCTGATACGAAACTTTTATTCTCTCTCAATTCGTTTCCAGGAATGGGGCTCGAAATCAGCTGTCTGTTCATTCAATTGTAAAAAAAAGTTCTTCATATCACCAACCAACTTCATTTTTTTTTATAAAAGTTCCGGAACACACCTAATATGTCGTTTCATTTATGCAATATCAGAGCCACTGATGACCTGATACGAAACTTTTATTCTCTCTCAATTCGTTTCCAGGAATGGGGCTCGAAATCAGCTGTCTGTTCATTCAATTGTAAACAAAAGTTCTTCATATCACCAACCAACTTCATTTTTTCTTATAAAAGTTCCGGAACACACCTAATATGTCGTTTCATTTATGCAATATCAGAGCCACTGATGACCTGATACGAAACTTTTATTCTCTCTCAATTCGTTTCCAGGAATGGGGCTCGAAATCAGCTGTCTGTTCATTCAATTGTAAAAAAAGTTCATTCGTTGTAAACAAAAGTTCATTCGTTGTAAACAAAAGTTCATTCATTTCCAAGAATGGGGTCTGAAGACAAATTATTCATCTCTTTTTTTCCTTTTTTGATTGATGCAATAGATATAGATTCAAAATAACTCCACTTAGTTAAAGCCACAAGTGAAACTCTCTTATCAGAAAGAACTAGCTTCTACCTTTGAGCTGTACAAAATCATTTCTTGATTGTTTTTGTTCGAATTCTTTCAATTAGTTGAGCTAATTTGAGTGCTTAAAGATAAATTCGATACGTTTATTTGTAATTATATCAAAATGGTGTTCTGAAGTTAATCATTAATTTATATTACTGACTTCCATGGCAAAAATGGATTTTGAGCTTTCGGCCATGATCGCCCCCCCCCCCCCCCCTCATCTGGAGACCTGTATCCGCCCCTGAACCCAGTCAAAGTATATGGCACGATTTCATCATTTTGAATATCTCTGAAGATAATGACAGAGACTGTCCACAAACACATACTTAGACTTATGTATATTTAATCACATTCGGGAAGGGATTCAAAATAAAGTTAGGTCATAGAGTTTCATGGAACATTTTAAGTGTCGAAAATTTCTGTACTAATAATGCATGATTTACAGACGACATGAAGACCAATAGCAATTTCTTACCTTCCTTCAGGCGAAGGTTTTCGCCAACGTGGACCTTGAAATTTTAACATCTTTCTTAAGCCCCATCTGGTAGCTTAAGACAACATCTGGGGTTGACATAAAATTTTTACCACTGTATATCAAAATGTTCTGGGCGAAAAAAGAAATTTATTTAGCCATGTCCGTCCGTCCGTCCGTACGTTCGTCTGTCCGTAAACACCATTACTTTAGTAAATTTTTAGGTATCTTAATGAAATTTGGTCTGTAAGTTCCTGGGCACTCATCTCGGATCACTATTTAAAATGAACGAAATCAGACTATCACCACGCCCACTTTTTCGATATCGAGAATTTCGAAAAACCGAAAAAGTGCGATAATTCATTAACAAAGACGGACAAAGCGATGAAACTGGGTAGGTGGGTTGACCTTATGACGCAGAATAGAAAATTAGTAAAATTTTGGACATGGGCGTGGTACCGCCCACTTTTAAAAGAAGGTAATTTAAAAGTTTTGCAAGCTGTAATTTTGCAGCTGAGTATGTAATGTTCGGTTACACCCGAACTTAGACTTTCTTACTTATTTCTCTGGCACTTTTATTTAATCAATTACGTTACTGCATTTTCTTGCCATGGATTGGTATTTTCCCAGTCGAGTCTTGCAGGGAAGATTGTGCCAGATGCAAATAAGGCTGAGTCTAGTTTAACTGTGATATAAATAAAATTAACTATCAAACGAGAATTAGCTTCCCCAACTAGCACTTTTTTCTTTAAAGTAAAATTTCTAGTACTATTTGAAAAAAAAATACTTCATTTTTAGGCGTAACTTGGAGGGTTGGAATGTGAAAAGTACAAGATGACTCAGTGCACACATGGGTAACCTTTATTAAATAAACCATGAACTGACTATGCCCTTTAGACAAATGCTTATAGTTTTCCAAGACCAATATGAAATGCTGTGTCAAAATCTGATAGATGCTCGGAGTCTAAAAGCCGCATGTTTAATACAGAAAATGAGTACAGAAGTTTCCCTTTTCCAAACTTCACTCTTTTGAAGGCAATTACAAACTAGTTAATTTTAGACTAGTTTAGATCTAGTGAAATAAAATAAAATTAATACTCACCCCTTTTTAACTCGTTTGCTTTATGCTATAATAAACATTTTTTTCTTAACACGTTTTTTAACTAATAACGCGCTGTTTACTTATAAGCTATTTTGAAGCTATTTTATTAAAAAAAAATATTTTTGGTGTAAGCGTTTTCATTTTTTGTTTTTCTTTTTATGGACATGAATAAGTTGCAGTTGACATACCCAGTTAAAATTTTTCGTACTTTTCAAAATTTGTTGTATTTTTTATTGAGATTTCTGCTCTTAGTTACTTAATGGGCACTTAACCGTTTAAACGGTTATGGCTGTCAAACAGGGCGCGATGGCCGCTTTTTCATTGCGCTAACTGGCGCCAATGGTTAACAACAAGGGAACATCATTTCCACCTGGTCCTTCCAGCGTAGTGGGGGCCGCCCTCTTCCTCTGCTTCCGTAGGCGGGTTCCGATAAAAATCTTAACCAGAGCATCATCATTCGCGTAGCAGGAATTAACCAGCTTAGCCGATGTGTTTTAATAAGCTGGACTATGTTGGTGCCTGCCTAAAGCTAGTGCAACTCATCATTAAATCTTCTTCGGTACTCGCCAAAGCGTAGGGGTCCGTAAATTTTTTGAAGAACTTTTCACTCACAACCTTCTTCTTCTGCACCATATTGCAGGACGGATACGAAAAGTGACTGTAGGAGCATGGACTTCGTTTGCCGAGAGAGGGCGTTACTTATTGCCTACTCAGTCCAAAATAGCAATTATTGGCAAGAATGATTCCGC
Source organism: Eurosta solidaginis (assembly GCF_040869045.1). Lineage (NCBI taxonomy): Eukaryota > Metazoa > Arthropoda > Insecta > Diptera > Tephritidae > Eurosta > Eurosta solidaginis. The sequence goes on from NC_090322.1 coordinate 43,625,015, forward strand.
ACTGGATTTCAAAGCTGATGTTGTTTGTGTTAATGCTGGTTCTTAAATAAACGAAGCCTTTTTTATATCGAAACTATGACTGCCAACAGTGACGTGGTTGCCTAGGCGCAAGTTGTTTACATTAAAATTATCAAAGTCGGCGTTTATTCTAAAAGTTATTTCCGTTTAAAAGCCTATTCTCCTCAAACGACACACCCTATTGTATCTCTCTGCATGTGCATTGTTGTTACCTTATATAGAAAACTCGCTTTTCAAAACTTGTTGCATTATCGCTGTCTACTACCTGCCTGCAATAATGAAATTCCACATAAAACTGGAAATTTAGCTTTTTGAAGTTCCAGCTTGACAGCAACGATTCGCAATGTGCCCATTGTATTTTATTCACATCGGCCTTTACCCCCTGCTTAACCTTCATGTTACTCTTCTTCACTGTACTGTTCTAAATATGTATGTAATTTATTCTGTGCTGACCAACTTTCTGTAAATTCAGATTAAATATGTGTACATATAAATGGGCTTTTACAGAAAAGGCATAAGTGAGCTTTGAAAATAAAATTTTTGGTGTTAAGTTTGAGGTAAGAAAATCAACTTACTAGACTTAGATATAACTAAAACTGTTTAAACAAAAATTTTAAATAAACTTAAGCCGTTTTTAAAACAATACCTTTATGTGTGTACGCTTGTAAGCGTAATGTGGTCAAAATCGTTTCAGTTAGTCACAGAAGCAACAAAGCACAAAGTAAATAATCAAGAATGAGTGGAGGAAAAATATGTTAATGATGAGAAATATGAACTGAATATTTAGTTTGTTTTTGGTACAGGAGCTTATCTGGATCCAGAATAGATAGGTATTGAAAATGAGCGAAATCGGATGATAACCACGCCCACTTTTTATATATATAACATTTTGGAAAACACAAAAAACCTGATTATTTAGTAAATAGCACACCTAGAATGTTGAAATTTGACGTGTGGACTGATATTGAGACTCTTGATAACAATTTGAAAAAAAAAAATTTAAAATGGGCGTGGCACCGTCCACTTGTGATAAAATCAATTTTACAAATATTATTAATCATAAATCAAAAATCGTTGAACCTATCGTAATAAAATTCGACAGAGAAGTCGCCTTTACTATAGGGAATGCTTTGAAGAAAAATTAACGAAATCGGTTCAGGGCCGCGCCCACTTTTATATAAAAGATTTTTAAAAGGGTCGTGGACGAATAAAATTAGTTATATCTTTGCAAAAAAGAGCTTTATAGCAATGGTATTTCATTTCCCACGTGTATTTATAACACTAAATAGGAAAAACTTCAAATTTAAAAAAATGGGCGTGGCACCGGCCCTTTTATGACTAAGCAATTTTTTATGTTTCGGGAGCCATAACTCGAAGAAAAATTAACGGATCGTAATAAAATTTGGTACACAAATTTTTCCTATAGTAGGAAATATTTCTAGAAAAAATGGACGACATCGGTTAAAGACCACGCCCACTTTTATATAAAAGATTTTTAAAAGTGTCGTAGACGAAAATAATAAGCCATATCTTAGCAAAAAATAGTTTTGTACCAATCGTATTTTTATTTTTCTGTTATATCTTTATTTTAAAATAAACAGTAGGGAAATCCCCACATCTGAAGGAAAACTGCATTATTAGCCGCTCAAGGTCATTAGTGTTAGCCTCTGTATCCTTTTTGGTTCCGTTAAAAAACGAAAATTAGTTCAGAATAGAACCATATCTATATGTATTATTGCGCAGCCTTGTAACATTATCAAGCACACAAAACAAACAACAACAGCATTTAAAGTGTACAGCTGGGTAGGTAATGTTCGGTTTCACCCGAACTTAGACTTCCTTATTTGTTGTTTTTTTTTTTTTTTTTTGTTAAATAGCACAAATTAATAAACACGAAGCGCGCTACTAGCAGCTGAGGCCATGTCAAAGCATAAAGCAAATTATTATGTAACAAAAGGCAAAATATGCGAGTAAAAACAAAATTTTAGTATTTATAAATATTTACTGTGAACAAAGATACGCTTATCGATACTTTTTTTGTATTGAGGTTTGTTTTTGTTTGTTGTTTATTAACGTTAATGGGCTCTCCCTAGTTATCTAAGCGAAATTTATGTTATAAGTAAATTCTTTCTATTATCAAATACGCTCCTAACCTTCAATATACTCAATTAGGCCTTCGAAATGATCCAAAGCTAATATTTTTTTTTTTTTTTCATTTGAAATAATTTTCCAGGAGAAAGGCTTTGAAGAGATTTACAAGGTATAATCGAAACAACCGTCATGTCACGTTGTTTAAATATTTTCCAAAATTATAAAAAAAAATTAATAGTGGAAAGGTTTACCTTCGATGAGTTTTCGGCCGAGCTCCTCTTAAAACTTACGTCGTGTTCGTTTTTAATTTTCCCCTTCGGGGCGGAACGGAACCTTTATTTTATGCCGACATCTAACGGCAGCTGGTAGGCAAATGTTTTTTCACTGAGAAACTTTTCATACCATGAATACACTCGAAGTGTTTGCGAAACCCGTTAAAAAAAGTGTTTTAAATTTTGTTTGTCCGAGACTTGAACGGAGGAGCCAATTTCAGTTGAACACTGGAATTTTACATTCAAGTAACTTTCTGAATGATTCAACACACGTTGCATAACGTAATTCAATGCAAAGTAATGTGACATATTTTCATACATTTATTTAACAACAAATTGCGGTTGCGAATATTTTCAAGTGAATTTTCGGCGAACTAAAGTTTGAGACTTAAAATATAATATGCTTACACGGAAGCATTGGAAGGCCTTCAAAGGGGTTGCCAGCGCAATTTATAACTTCTTCAACCCAATCGTCAACCTTACTTGCCCGTTGCGAATCCGCTACCACCACACCACGGTCGCCAGCTGTATAGTTTTTGAAACAATTACTGAAATTGTCGTTTCCTCCACTCAGCTATCAATAAATATAATTCATACCAGCCAAAACTATTTGATTTACTTTATATAACAGGTACGTCATAGGCCTTTAATCTTATATATTGTAACGAATTTAGTGTAATTCCGCTTATTTGCAACCTTCTGCTAACGTTCGAATAACTAAACTCTTGAATTAGTAACTCCAATATTCAATAATGGAAAATGGTCTTTATTAGACTACTTTTACAAGAACACTTCTACTTCTCAACAGATTGCGTGCTTAAATCAAACTGATTCCATGATTGCTCAGCTTGCGCTCTTTTATACTCTTCGATTTCCTCGTTCGCATACTTCTAGGCGTTTCTGGAATTAATGTAGGTACCAGCTATAACTACAGATGCACGTTATAGCTTCTCATATGCGCGTGTTAATGTGAGTGATACTTGCACAAATGATTGCCTATTTTTGTGAGCATCTCAGATAAGATATATGCATGTGTTTGTGTGTTTCTCTCCGCTGCGTGTACGTACATATGTGTAGACATAATGATTGATTCGTTTATGTAGATACAAGTGATTGCTTAGTATCGGCTTAGAGATGATAGTATCCCTTAGTGTTGCTAATATTCATCACAATATTATTTCTAATTGTTGTTTTCATGTGCAGGTCTCTTTTTCGCTCTTATTTGGAATCCAAATCTATAAATAAGGTTTTGGTTGTAAAGATGAAGGTTCGTGTTATTAGCGATCTTTGGGCATTATTGATCGTAGTGCTTTTGTTTAGCTATATTTTATTAAAATAATTTGTTAAATATAAACGATTGCAACTATGGCAGTATTGTGGATATTTGATTACAACTAACACTGCATTACCGGCAGTTGCTAACATTCGCCAGATGGCAGCGCAAGCGCATGTAAGTTTTTATTGATAGATGACTGATTGATAGACCAGCTTATTTCTGTTGATATTTGATATAAGACTTTTATATTTGTTGCGCAAGATGCGCACGGGTCCGTCTAGTTTTATTTATTATATAAGTGGACGATTTTTTCTGCTTTGACTTATCAGTTCCATTTAAATTTTTTACTAGGACTACATATTCAGCACTCTCCACGGCAGCCGGTTCTATGTACAGGAGCGACTCAGAATTTTTCCCCACCAAGGGCTGTCATTTCAATGTAGCCCCATGTCATTGGCTGCGCCCCTCCTACAAATTATTATCCCCCCAGCAGATCCTTGCAGCGGGACTGCTCCATACTCTCCTGCTCCGGGAAGGTGTTGAACCTAACCCGCGTCCGGAGAAATGAGATTGCTGCATGTGCCGGAAACGAATCTTTTAAGGATGATCACACTCATATCAGTCACTCCATATTCAGCGCTGGCAAGCAAGAAGAGTAGAGAACTAATTCTAATTTTTCACAATGGTGTGTATACCAGAATGAACACCAAACTTTCTGTCAATTTTCCTCTATGTATGTGTGCTGTAATGTGCTGAGTGTTCATATTTTGGCAAGAAGCGCAGCAAATGGTACGGGAGAAAGTTTTCAACAGAACACAATTCTAATTAGAAAGTAAACTTTTCAACAACCGCTTATTTCCTTGAATTGGTGGGCCTTAAGGTCAGAAGTCTAAATCTATTTGAGCATGCATACATAACTACATAAATTAATAATGATTGAGTTATTTCTTTAACTGTATAAATTATAATTAACCGTTCATGCATATGTTAAACGATCTCAAATTTATGTTACTAACAAAAACAACAAAAAAAAAACATTTCCAAAAAACCTGCGAATGTTTACAGTTAATATATAATAAAAACTTTTAAGAAATTTATGCGCCCCTAATTGACTGCGTTGTTGTCGTCACGCTCCTCAGCTGCTGTTTTGTAATTTTAGCCATTTTCACAGTTTTATTTATGGCTTCTAATTACAGGTTAAACAAATTTTAAACATTTTTTTTTCAGTCATAATTGTAGTCAAAGAAAAGGAAAGTAATTATTAAATGTTGAGGGATAAGTTTCAAATTTCTGGGAAAATTTGGCATTGAATGCATACAAAGGGCGTCAACAATGGCTTTTTTTCAAGAGGAAAGGTCACTGTAAATTTTTAAGTCAGAGTCCTCTTTTATCAAAGTGTTGGTTCTTCCTGTACCTGTCAAGAACGTGGTTTTGAGCAATGGGCTCTAAAGTTGCCAAGGTCAGCAGATTAACTAGCTAAAAAGGGCGCATCCCTTGAAACTTGTTCCGTAGACGTCCCAATTAGACTGGGCGAGATTGAGAGTAGGCGAGAGGTGCACATGATCGACCAAGCGGGATAGGCGTGGGTTAAAGCGCGGGTCTGTAAAATGTCGAAGATTATGTGTAGGTTTTACAACCTTAGACTAACAAAGTTGCTTCTTTCATTAAAAAGAGAGGACTAGAGACTCATGACGGGTATTCTGATTGGAAGCTGCCTTCTGGGGTCACATGCCTTTAAATTAGGCTGGGTCTGTGGTAGCAGATGTAGGTAGTGCGGGTTGGAGGGAGAAACGGTCTCGCGCGTTCTGTGCTCGTGCCCTGCGCTTGCCAGGCTAATACCCCACTTATTGGATCTAGAAGCAGCAAGTGGCTTAAGTCCTAGAAAGCTTCTATTATTTGCCAAGAGTACGGATTTATTTTATAACATAGGTCCTGGTTTTTGATAGGGGTTTTCTGTTTGGTCGTTAAAACAAACTTCTGGTAACACTACGGACTGATTTAGTCTATGTGAGATCCTCAACCTAACCTAACCTGTCAAGGTCATCTTTTAAAGTGTTCAAATCAGCACCTTCTTAGCACTGCAGGAACTTTTTTGTTAGCAATTCTTGACTAAAAGTCAACTGACGAAATCGAACCGGTTTAAATCAGGTCCGCGCTATAGTCATCTGATCTTATCTGTTTTGAAACGAATAAGTTATACCGCATTATTCTTGCTATGTTTGTACGGCATACATGGAGATTGGGAGCTCAATGTGTAACATTACAAGCCTCTCATAAATTATAAAATATAACATCATGATTATCATTATCATTAATTGATCCCCAACCACCTAAGCGATTTTGGCCATATGCCAGCTATCCCTGTTTTGCGATAACTCACGCCAATTGGGAGCAAAATGGGAGGCAAAGTATTCCTCTATCTGCCTGTACCATCTCAGTGGATATCTCTCTCTTACTCTGCGTCCAAACTGTATCGTCGGTTGCAATGGGTTTTTGGTCTTCGTCCAATCGCTTAACATGACCTAGTCAGTGAAGCCTTTGAGTTTATTTCGCAGCACTATTGTCATATCTGCGTAAAGTTCATATAGCTCATCATTATACCCCCTTCGATACTCGCCGTCGGCATCGCTTACAGGACCATAAATCTTCCGCAGAACTTCTCTGTCCAAGAGTCGCCTCATCTTCACTCGACACCGTCCATGAATTTAATCTATACATCAGAATGACGAACGACTTGTAGAGCGTGATATTTGTTCGTCGAGAGAGGACTTTAATTTTCAACTCAGTATTTATTAGCTGACATTATTTTTGCTGTTAATACTGGTTCCCAAATAGACGAAATAATTCACTGTATCAAATTTATATCCGTCAACAGTTATTCTTTCTGGATAACAGCAAGTACTTCGTCTTGTAGGATATAATACCTCTGACGTTTCTTTTGGTCAAAAGCCTTCGTGAGACAAAGTTATCTACTCGCGTAATTTACGAGATACCGGCATCAGCCCCGAAAAAGGTAAACTTCGGGGTGGCGTTGTAGACAATATTTCTGTTTAAAAAATATCGCTAGAGATCGCGGCCGCCGTGGTGTGGTGGAAGTTTGAAGGACCTGGGACCGCATTTAGCATTGCTTCGGGTACGGATGAGCGCTACGTGAGCCTCGTGGCTACTCTCACGCTAAGGAGCTATGCATCAATTTTTTCGTTTGCCGAGAATTGTATGCCTCACTTATGCGCTGACCGTATCCCATCAGTGGCTTTTTTCAGGTCATGTAATTGATGATACTACCCGGAGATATATAGCTGAGTATTTCTTTTACCCTCCTTCGCTTTTCGGCGAAGTACTCGCATTAGTAGACGGTGTGGCGTACATTGTCTATCTTTCCACAGTACAGAAAGTTCGTATATTCAACCTTCCCATTCTGTGGAGATATTACGTGGTGATAAATTGAGTTATATGGAAGTCGACCTCTCCGTGTGGTCGCTTCAAACATGGAATTAATTCTGGGACTAGTGCCCTGGTCAACCTTTCTGCGGTTCTGTCGTTGTTGCCAGCGTCGAATCGTTTTTTCTTGCGCCTGAGAAGCTCTTTTCACCTCCGATCCGCTGCTGTATATTGCTTTTCTTCTCTGAGCGAGAAGATATATCGGTATGGTTCCCGCAACAGCCAGGACAGCTTCTGCTGAGACCGAGGGAGGTTCGGTTGGGTGCTTCTGGTGTTTCATTGCATCCGCCCAGATTTTCGCACTGCATAAGTGTTAAGTAGCCGAGGCAGATGCAAGCAACTTCCTTTTACATGGCTGTGGACCGCCTGTATTTGCCAATAATCTACTCAAGTTCGCTATTCTATGCGCAGCGCTTTCGCATGTTCCTCATATGTGATACGAGAAGGTAACAATACTAGCAGTCTTGCTCAGGGAGATGCACTCTCGACATTTTTGAATGCGTTTAGCACTTGTTATGGTTTGTTATGTTGTTTATGTTAAGTTATGTTATGTTTTTTGTTATGTATTGTTATGTTATGTAATGTTATGCTATTTCATATTCTTTTTTATTGTTGTGATATGTTTAGTTATGCTATGCAATGTTATGTTATTTTATGCTACGTTATGTTATGTTATGCTATGTTATGTTATGTTATTTAATTTTTTGTAACGTTATGGTGTGTTATGTTTTCGTTATGTCACGTTTTGTTTTGTATGTTGTGTTATGTTATGGTATCTAATGTCTCGTATGTCATGTTACATTATTTTGCCTTTATGCTATTTTATTGAACTTGCATATATTTACATATGTGTTTCATCTCTTCAGTATCACATTTAATCATTGTGCTTCTATAAAAAAACTGTGCGTCAAATGATTTCAACTGTTTTGTTAGTCAAATCGCTTCAGTCATGTGAGAAATGAATAGAGCCATATTGCTGTAGTCAAACCAAATGGTTAGTACATGCATCAGTGAAATATTTATCTTATTTTATATCATACAACTATAATTACCAGACAAATCTTAAAGATAAACTATATCTAGCTTTTATGATTTCAGATTTTTATGGTTCACATATTTTCCACATTTTTTTTATACAAAAATGACTTTATCAGTGCGAATACTAAGCGCTCTAGGAAATGAGTACAAAAATAAATTGGACTCAATTCTATGAAGTTGCCATAGTATACTCGGAATAACTACATGCATATGTATGTATGCTCAAATGCATATATGGATGGGTGTGTGTGTTTGTTGATTTGCTTTACCCAGTTTGACAGGTAAGCGATGGAGTAGCAGCTATCAGTTAAGTCAGTTGGCCAAAGAGTGACTGACATATTTATACTTAAATACATACATACATATATAGAATATATGAATGTAATCGCATGTGGGTCTGTTTGATAAAGTACCCTGTAGGAAACTCAAGTAATTATAAGTAAACTTCGTGAGTCTTTACCTCTTTTTAACTAGCTACTTACCACTGTTTTATCAATATATTTGTAGTCAGTTGAAGTTAAGTATCATTGTGTTATCCTACATTAAAAAGTAGTAGTTATATACAAAATTCCTGTAAGCCTAAGACTAAATCAAACAATTTGCGAAGCCGAAATGTCAGTTGGACGTACGTGTGCTGCATACAAGAAAATAAAACAATATTATTGTTCTTCCTTAAACAAACACACACTTAAAAAATTTTATTTCCACACACACTTCGACATACATTAGAAAAATTCACAGATATCTTTACCTGCCACATATTTGTGGATTTTTTTTTTTTTTTTTTGCTGATTTTGCTTGAGTTTATCTGCCCCATTCAACCTTCCGCTTGGTTTTTTGTCGAATATTTAACAACTCCAAGTAGATAGGGAGATACGTTTATATATTTATGTGCCTATCTACTCAATTATTTGTTGCCTACTTCTGGCATACGCAATTTTTAATTTCTGTATGGGTTATTTGTTGAAAAATGTACTGAATTTAGGAATTAAAACATTAACAAGCTTAGGTCAAAAGTTGTACAATAGAAGACAATGCTTTGCCTAAGCTTAAATATTATCAACGATATGCTCTCGGAATATGTACTTATCGGTTCCATTATGTTTTTAATGGTAGGGATTGCAGCATCGCTGGAATACTAGCGAGTTCTTAACTTACATTAAAGCGCAAGTTCTCGGCATTGAATCTGACATCGTGAATTGTAATTAAAGATTTCAAAAAAATAAATCTAATATTTAATATTATCAGGAAATTAGTAACAATTTTTGAACTTAAAACAATGGAACATGTTATATAAGCAAAATAGTGTTATTTATAAATTAGACAATAATCAAAAATATTCAGATAATTAGAAATTGAGAATGAATCAAAGATAGTTAAAAATGCAAAGACAAAAAAATAATCAAAGGCTTAAATCTACTCCCAATAAGCAATTAGCCTAAAATTAAACAAAAATCAAAAATAAAGATACAAGAAACAAAGAAAGTAAAATATGCCAATATTTTAAAATATTCCAAGAATTAGAGCTAATCAAATATGTAATCTGCTGAAAGTAATCAAATAAACCAGTAATCAAAAATAATCATATAACCAAGTTAGTAAACAATGATCAATGGTGACCAAATAGCTTACAAAAAATGACACAAATAAAAATAGTCGAATAATCGAAAAGTTAAATGAATAATCTTAGTTGAGTAAAAAATAGCCCACTAACTATAAAATGGCATAACAAACAATTCATTATAATCATATTAATTAAATTGGAAAGTAATTATAGGTTTTAAACTAATCGAAAATATAATATAATTTAACTCAAAATAACCAAATATTTTAAAATAAGAAGGGAATCAAAATAATCAGATAATCAAAAAGCAAAGAATATGAAATAATCCAATAATCTCATATTAATAAATAATAGTTTAAAAAAACCAAAAAAAAACATGCTTTTATAGCAAACCGAACTAAAAAATAGAAAATAATTTTCAATTAAAAAGAGTTTATATAAAAGTAGTAGAAGGTCAAACAATCGTTTATAGTTAATCACCTCAAAATAAAATTATAATAAAATTTAAGTTATTAACAGAATAATTTAATTCAGAGTAAAAAGCGTGGGGTGCATTTGACTACATTTCATATCTTTCCTCTCAGATTGTTGCCAATAGAATGATTGTAATATTCAATATCATGCACCCCACGCTTTTTACTGTGAATTAAATTATTATGTTAATAACTTAAATTTTATTATAATTTTATTTTGAGGTGATTAACTATAAATGATTGTATATACTGTTGTATAAACTCTTTTTAATTGAAAATTATTTTCTATTTTTTAGTTCGGTTTGCTATAAAAGCGTGTTTTTTTTTAGTTTTTTTAAACTATTATTTATTTTTAATTTTTTAGTTCAAGTAATTTTAAAAGTTTTAGTCGAGAGTGATGAAACTTCGAAACGCCAGCGGTGCATGGATGAATCCAACCCCACGGCACCGAAAAGGGCCAAGATGCAGGGAGGCTGGACGCGGTCTTTCGCCGAAATTGCCAAGGGTCGGTAGGTCATTGGCATTATAAACGAGAGCAGCGAAGATGGCAGGATCCCGAAACAACAGTGGAAGTGGATCGAGGCTGCCCTCGCTACGATGCATTCAAAGTGGTAATAAGGCCAGTTGACGTTATGGCCGTTGACCTTATGTCACCACACCATCACATTAATGCATTGTCATCGAGCCTTGATACGTGTGTAAAGTTTCAATCAAACTTATGGCCATTCAAAGTGGTAATAAGGCCAACTGACCTTATGGCCGTTGACCTTATGTCACCTCACCATCACAATAATGCATTGTCATCGAGCCGTGATACGTTTGCAAAGTTTCAATCAAACTTATGGCCATTCAAAGTGGTAATAAAGCCAATTGACCTTATGGCCGTTGACATTATGGCACCACAGCATCATATTAATGCATTGTCATCGAGCATTGATATGTGTGCAAAGTTTCAATCAAACTTATGGCCATTCAAAGTGGTAATAAGGCCAATTGACCTTATGTCACCACACCATCACATTAATGCATTGTCATTGGTCCTTGATACGTGTGCAAAGTTTCAAATTAATCAGACTTCTATAAACCGGTGAAAATTAAGCTCAAATATTCTGTTACATAGATACAGGCCGAGCTAATAAACCCGTGTTAAAAAAGGACTCCAGTATTCTCTTTCGTAGATGTGCCATGCATCCTCTTCTATCATTAACAAAGGAATGCGTTTTCGCATTATGTGCAAGTTTTCAAATCTATGGCCATTTGGGGTGGTCATAAGTTCAATTGATCTTATGGCCGTTTACCTTATGTCACCCCACCATCACATTATTACATTGTCATCGAGCCTTGATACGTGTGTTTAGTTTCCATCAAACTTATGGCCATTCAAAGTGGTAATAAGGCCAATTGACCTTATGGCCGTTGACCTTGTGTCACCACACCATCACATTAATGCATTTTCATCAAGCCTTGATACGTGTGCAAAGTTTCAATCAAACTTATGGCCATTCAAAGTGGTAATAAAGCCAATTGACCTTATGGCCGTTGACATTAGCCGTGTTTTTTAACACGCGTATATCCGTTTACGCTTAAACTTTATATGGACTGCTAAGCGACAAACTTTAAATACACCTCTGAAATTGCTGCGCATAAAATTTGTCCTACTAAATTTCAATGCGCATTATACTCAGATGTAACTGAAATATGTGTCTTTGTTTCACCCTCTACACTAATTCTATGTATTCTATGTGTGTCCACAATTCATCGCAACTGATTCAGCTATATGTTATACCCTATGACCTTCAGAGCGTTGTGTATCCGCTTTTCGGAACACCCTGTTGTTGTAGCTAGTTGTTTAACCACAGCCGCTAGATGGGTCTCCTAAGCATTATCTAAGCGAGGATAGGCGTTTTTTTTTTACGCGCAAACGAAACGTATACGCGTGAAAAAAAAAACACGGCTATTATGTCACCACACCATCACATTAATGCATTGTCATCGGTCCTTGATACGTGGGCAAAGTTTCAAATAAATCAGACTTCTAGAAACCGGTGAAAATTAAGCTCAAAGATCCGTTACATACAGGCCAAGCTAATAAAAGCGTGTTAAATAAAATTAAAGAAAAAAAAACTTTTTTAAAAATAAGCTTTTATTATTTTGGTTGATAAAATTAACTAAAAAGTAAACAATAAATTGACTCTAAGGAAATATAACACTTTATAAGTTCATTGTAAGCTTAAACGATAATTAGGCTTTTTCGTCTGCGACAAAAAAATTCTATATTGTACATAATTATATATTTTTAACATTAAAACTTTACACCTAAATTATTAAATCTTACAGTTTATATCACAGTCCTAATTGTTCTAATAAAAAACGTGTTAAATTTTGATGGTAATATTAAGAACATTTAGGATCTCCTTTTCTTGCTATCGCAATGTAACACGCTTTTATTAGAACAATTAGGACTGTGATATAAACTGTAAGATTTAATAATTTAGGTGTAAAGTTTTAATGTTAAAAATATATAATTATGTACAATATAGAATTTTTTTGTCGCAGACGAAAAAGCCTAATTATCGTTTAAGCTTACAATGAACTTATAAAGTGTTATATTTCCTTAGAGTCAATTTATTGTTTACTTTTTAGTTAATTTTATCAACCAAAATAATAAAAGCTTATTTTTAAAAAAGTTTTTTTTTTCTTTAATTTTATTTTTTACTTTTTAGTTCGTTTTATTAACAAGTAATAGAAGCTTGTTCTTATAAAAGCTTTAAATATAAGTATAGGGGGTGAAACAAAAACACATATATCAGTTACATCTGCGTATAATGCGTATTGGAATTTATTAGTACACATTTTATGCGCAGCAACTTCAGAGGTGTATTTAAAGTTTAAAGCATTGTAAATATAAGTATTGAAGTCATGAGCCTGGGCATTCGCGCAGTTTTAGTGATGTAAATTGCATGGCGCCAGCGCCAATGCGGTGCCAGCTCAATGGTAGCTCATTGACGAAATTACTCCAAGCGAATTTTTGACGCTTCTTAGTAGTGAGTGCGTAGTATATTTTACTTGCGCTATTGAGTGAAACGACTTTTGTGTGTCAGGCACGAGTTTGGTGTTATTGGCGCTACTGGCAGTGATGACACTGAGCTGTTGACGGTAGCGCTGGTAGTTCAGATTTTGAATCAGAGAAAGAATTGATGACCCGTGTGAATTATTATGGCTTTGGCCGTGTAAATTATTATGGTGTATTTGTATATTTTAGATTTAATGCACAATTAATATTTGTGTGTTTGAGCGGCCAAATAATAACAGTAGTATTGCTAAAGTGCTACTTAGTTGATGGAATGTCGCTAATTTCTTAGCGATGATCAGCAGATTGTCAATATTTGGTTCAACGGACGCGCGAAATTGCCACATCTGCTCAAATTTTCCAAAGATTTTCCATTCTTGATTTAACTTAAGCTGTTATGCCAATATTTTTCAGCCAGCTTTTTTCAAATAGGTAATTTTTCCAAAAGCAAAATAAATTACAGAAAAGATTACAGGGTTAAACAGCCTTAAAAATTTAGCTATGTTGGTTATACACAGAAATACAACAGAGGGTTGTGTCTCCGCTTTTCGCAAGCGTTGAGATTCACCACGCGTGACACGTGATTCACCACGTCCAAATATCACAATCCACGGATAGGTACCGGCGTGTTTGTATGGGACTTAGGCTGTTATGCCAAAGTAAATACAAATCTTTACCGATAACTGTGTTATCGATTAATTTATCGAATTCTAACAAAGTAATATTGCATTGTCATCGGAGTTATACATGTGTGCAAAATTTCAGCTCAATCGGACACCGGGAAGTGTATCAAATTTAACTTGCAAGATTCCATTACAGACAACAAAAGTGAAAGTAAATAAAAGCTTATAAAAAAAAAACAATGAATTAATATAAGGTACTAGCCAAAAAGCAGTCCTATACGCATTTAACGTAATTAAAAATTAAAAAAAAAAAAAAGAATTAAAGAATTAAATCTAAACTAATGTGTAAGCTACTCAAAATAATCAAAAATTTTAAAGTTAAAATTAGTCACAAAGTTAAAGATAATTATATAATTATCAAAACTGCGATAAATTCAAAATAATCAAATAATTAAATTGCTAAAGGTAGTCAAACGATTACAAACACCCAATGAACTAAAATAATCAACTAAGAAAAAAGAAGCCAATATGCAATTACATATATTCAAACAGTTAAAAATAATCCAAGAATTAAATTAAATCAAATATGTTTTATCATTAAAATTATCAAATATTTTAGAATAAGAAAACTATCAAAACTAACCAGACGATCCAATAACCGGATGATGAAATTTTCTATTTTTCATCAAATAATTAAAAAATAATCAAAAATGCAAACTAAAAATTGTCAGATTACTAGAAAATAAACAGAAAATTAAAGTAAACAGCTAACTTAAATATAGCTTAATGTACAATTAAATATATTTTTGAACCATTTAAGATAAACGAAGAATTAATATTAATCAACTTACTAATGAATAGCTCAATATGCGATTAAACATAACGAAACAAACAAAAAAATTAAGGTATTGAAATAAAACTAATACGTAATCTACTCAAAACAATCAAATATTTTAAAACTAAAAAATAATCAGCTGATCAAAAAAAAAAAAAAAAAAAACGGGTAATCAAAACAAGCCACAAAAATAATCAATAAATTATAATGCTATTAAAAATTCGAAGAATTGAAAATAATCTCATAATCAGATTAGATACTAAAAGAAGCTAAACGAATATAAATACTCAAAACTAACAAAAAATAAATATATGATGCAATTAAATACATTAAAGCAATAAAAATATTCAAAGAAATCTAATATGTATTCTTAATAAAATTATCAAATATTTTAAAATAAGAAAATTATCAAAAGCAATCGGATGATTACAAAAACCAGATGATTAAAAAAAGACGAGAATAATTAAATAGCTAAGAATTTATCAAAAATTAGTCAGATTATTAAATAAACAGCGAATCAGCTGACTAAAAATAGCGTAATATGCATCTAAATATATTTAAACCATTTAAGATAAACAAAGAATTTACATTATTCAAAAGTATAAAGTAGTTAAAATAATCAAATAGCTTCCATTAAGAAAATAACCGAAACTTATCAGATTAACAAAAAAAGTTATAAATAAAAATAGTAAAAAAATCAAAGACGAAAAAAAGGATTTATAAAATAATCAGAAATGTCAAGAAATAAAATAATCAATTAATCGCATAGTTTAAAATATCGAATGATTAAAATTTAACAATGGATTGAAATAATCAACTAACTTAATTATAGCCCAATATGCGATTAAATTTAATCAAACAGTTGAAATTAAAAAATAATAATTAAAACTAATCAAATATGTAAACTAAAGTAGTCTTGTAGATAAAAAAAAAAATCAACTTGAATTAATAAAATAATTTTAATAAATCAAGGTTTGGTGGGAAGAAAATTTGTCAATAAATTTATATAAATCAATATAAGTCAATTTCAATATTTTGCTCATCTTGACATGGAATGACTCTTTTAGTGTTCGTGTTTCTTTGCATTCAGCAGAATTTATAGCTAAATTACGATAAATATATTTGGTCAGGTATATTTGTGATAGGCAGGTAGAGAGGTATAAATCAAACAACCATAAAAAATCAAACGCAAAAGAACAAAAAAATGCCAACTTGTTTGTGTGCAACTTTTCTATTAAATGCGGCTTTCTTTACCAGTCCTAGTTTGTTAGTATCTTTTACCTTTGCGCGTTTTTAAATTTATTATTTGCTTACAAAACTGCGCTCCTCAATATTTGCGCTATCCATACCGCCCGGTTGTTCATTAGCAATTCACAATGTGTTGTTTTTCTTAAACATTTTTTTTATAATTTTTTTTTGTAAATAAATTTTTTTGTTTTTATTTATTTTTCACTTATTTCGCGCTAAGGTAAACACAAATTCTTTTGTCCGTTGCGGAAAAATTTCAAAAAAAATTTTTTTTAGTCCCATGAATTCATTTGTATGCAAATACATCGACATTATTCCCGAAGAGATACTTCCAAAAAAAATTACAAATATTTAGACGCTCTTATGCATATGTTTACTTAAATTGTATGCGCCTTTAATGTACACATCTTTCTTTTTTTTTACTTTTAATTTTATGCACATAAACTTGCATGTTCGTTGTCTTACCCAATACTACAGTTCCCTTTAAGGCACCTTCTTCTCATGCTCGGCCTTCTTTGGCCTTGAGTAGGCCAATTTCCGTTAACACCTGCTTAGTTGATGTACTTGCCAAGGAGTTGAGCTGCAACAGACATATGAAGAGGGAGAATCGCGTCAAATAAAGCAGACCGCCACTTGAGCTGCAATGCATCATACCCAGTAGGAACATATTATTATTACTATTAAGCCTCTATGCACTGCGACCTTTATTTAGATCTATTATGATAGACCATTTAGCCTGCAACTGCATGATGGCTTTTAATGTATTTAGTTTGTCTTAAGGCTTTTACTCCATATAACGAAAGGATTAAGAGTCCAACTAGATGGGTGATACTCTGCCTTGCCAGAGCAAGGCATTCGCATAGATATCGAACCGGTGTTTCGCCTTGCAACTCCAAAATCGACAGACTTGTGAAGCGTATAAATTTCACTTACTTAGGTGTTACCGTCGACTAGAGTGTCCCGTACGGTACCCAGGTTTGATTAGATTGATGAGTTCGGCTGATACTGCCAGTATAAACAATATAGCCTGCCTTTGCCCTGGACATTCAATTCGTTGCCGTCCGAACTGCTTTGTTTTCCAGTTACTTGTGGCTTTCCTATTGTGTATCTTTGTGAGTACACATAAGGACTCTGCGCCACAGAATGCTGTTTTAGCACCCTGCTAGGTAGGTAGTCTGCCGGTTCAAAAAATCGTTCCCGGGGCAGTATGGCTGGATCGTGCCCGAAAAATATCCAGTAAAAGATTGCTCACATCTGCAACACATGTTGAACCTTCGGGAAGTATTTTTGTGGCTGCAACACCAGCAATGCTTTTACTTTCACTAAAGCAACGTTTTAGCCGAAAAATTATTTTCTATTCCTGAAGCCGGTAAAGTGGGATTCGTGCTCTCGATTTGACATAAAGATGTAAGACGCGACAACCTTCGAAGAGATTTTAGGTCAAGCTTCTCTTAAAATTTTCGTCGTGCTCCTTTTAATTTTTCCTACAAATTGGTGGGACGGGACCTACATGTTTTATGCCGACTCCCAACGGCATCTGCAAGGCAGGTGAGTTTTCACTAAGAAGCTTTTCATGGCAGAAATACACTCGGAGTATTTGCCAAATTGGCGGCCACCGTGGTGTGATAGTAGCGTGCTCCGCCTACCACACCGTATGCCCTAGGTTCGCACCCCGGGCAAAGCAACATCAAAATTTTAGAAATAAGGTTTTTAAATTAGAAGACAATTTTTCTAAGCGGGGTCGCCCCTCGGCAGTGTTTGGCAAGCGCTCCGGGTGTATTTCTGCCATGAAAATCTCTCAGTGAAAACTCATCTGCCTTGCAGATGCCGTTCGGAGTCGGCATAAAACATGTAGGTCCCGTCCGGCCAATTTGTAGGGAAAATCAAGAGGGAAAATCAAGAGGAGCACGACGCAAATTGGAAGAGAAGATCGGCCTTAGATCTCTTCGGAGGTTATCGCTCCTTACATTTATTTATTTTAATTTTTTTACTTGCCAAATCACTGGCGGGGGGTGACCCCGCTTAGAAAAGCTTTCTTCTAATTGAAAAAACTTGTTTCTTAAGTTTTGATATTGCTATCCACGGGGCGTGAACTCACCCTTGTCATAAATGGGACACAGAAAATTGTGGATCCATTTCTAAAATTTAAATATCTTAAACCACATCGAGAACAAGTAACAAATCATCGTCGAAGCCGCCTTCAATTTCCTTAATGCAATTTCGACTTTTGTTAACCCACCGGAAGCTACTCAATTTCTTAGTGGGTGCACACCTGCAACAAAAGATCGCTATCTCCACTCTTTTTTTGCTGCATTTGTCTATCTTCTTATTAATTTTTGAATTCTTGGTACCACTACACACACACATCCATATGTATTTATGTGAGTATCTTTATATATTGACTTAACACACAATACTTGCGCACTTCCACACTCAATCACATTGCATGTCATACACCTCTTCACGCATCACTGAGAGACACATTGACAAAGTGGAGATGCACCGTGAACTTACTCTCGCTTTTCTTCTTTTTTTCATTATTTGCGCTTTTGTGTAATGTAAGTAACGTGTTTTTGCCAACTTAGTACAAACAACGGAGGATAAAGTGTAAGGCACTCTTCATATTTCTACGGTTTCGCTTGGCAACGTTTTCGGTTTTTTGCAATTTTTCTACTTTTTGTATTCAAATTCACAAAATAAAAATTAATTTCTCATTGCAATTGGTGCAACTACATAAGTTCCAATGCAAGTGCCAGATGCTGGAATATACAGGGTGGCTCATATGCTGATGTAACTCTTTTAAGCCAATTAAATGTATGCTCCGTAGGTTTTTTCGCAAGTGTATCCGATCACCATCGATGCCGTCTTTTCCTTAGGAAGAAACCTTCATGATATCCACATTGAAGCCCTCCCAACTGAGTCCCAGAGCCAAATTTTTCCTCGAAAATTTCTGTACGGTTCAGAGAGTACCGCTATTTAAAACCGTCCTTCAAAAATTGTTTGGAATAAGGATCTCGCGCTTCTCTGGGATTTAAATTGAGTTGCAATAACGTCATGAGGTTCGCCTCCAGTTGTGGGCATCTAAAATTGCCTGTCCAATATTGAACGGCGCTTGTGACTCCTGGCGTAAGGTTTTTGTTGTTTTAGTGGGCTTGACTACTTGGTTTTTCACATGAGGCGCTTCTATCCTTAGCCGTGTCATTGGAAAATATTTTCTTATTTTACTCCTTCACCTACAAAGTGGAGCTGCTCCTGAGGCCTGCGAATTTTACCGCTGCCTTCTTAATCAGGTCCCTTAATGTAGAAGTGCCTGTTTGGGCTTTGCTGTCGCAGCTCTCCTGTCTTACACTTGGAGTAGCTGCAGACGCTCCTTGCACGCCTTTGACTTGCGCTCCCTTCGATTGTCAGCACCAGGGGTGATATATTCTAATTGGCTTCCGACGGACCAGGCCCTTCGAGAGATATCTGTAGCTTTCGCCTTGTCAATTAAGGCCATTTCCTTATCTTCCTGTTCTTTGTGTTGGTTCAGCATTTGTGGGAGTGGGACACCGCTTGGGGCCCCATTCCTAGTTCGAATGTACATTCAGCTTAAACGATCATGTGGTTATCTATGCGAAGGCTGTGGGTCACGTGAAAGTTGACGCAGTCCCTCATGAATACTGCGTTTAGAGGGAGATCAGCGTTAATCGGGAGGGTCTAAACCGATCTTGCACCATCAAATTAATGATGACGGACTTCAAATGTATATCAAGACCTGCTAAGTTTTTGATGGGATGGTGAAGATTGCGACATTATCCGGAAATTCATTTTAACTGGGTGGGGTGTACTAGGTTTTCCGAGTGTCACACTTTCTTTCTGTTTATGTGTGAATCCCGCGTCGCCTAGTTGCCTCCCTACCTTAGGTAGGTTTTCCTCGGACCAATCTCAATGTCGAATGTTGATGCCTAAGTTCAGGGTCGCATATACTCTTCCTGTCACTGGGGGCTCACAGGATGCATAAGGCCTTTTAAGCCAAACCCTTCTCGCCAGTCACTCTTGTTCGGGGACTACTTCTTTCAATATTCGCAGCTAACCTAACCTATTAGGCCGCTCACTGTTTTCACGCAATGGTTCCCTTGGCCTGAGATCAGCCCCTTTATTTCTATCTGTATCTCTACCTCGACTTCTGCTTCTACTTCTACCTCTATCCCCATCTCAGCCATACGAAGTTTGTTAATCAACCACTTTTGGATCTTCTACTCCGCTTTTGATGTATGCCACCCTGTGTTAGAATATATGTTAATATATGTATGTATTTCCCTAAGCATATAGTTTAAAAACAAGAAAAAGTCCATTGGTTATCATTATTTCTAGTGTCACTATCAATTCTCTTTGCCTTGGCATAACCTTGGCGCTTTCTGTGATGTGGACTCCTTTGAGCGCTGGCACTTGTTCCGAGCAATGCATTCAGTCACACGCATATTCATTGTATGTATGTGTGCATAAAGTAAATTCTCATGTACAACTAAAAATGTTGCACACATTATTACATACATACACATGTATGTATAGGGTCCTTTGCATATCCAACTGCTCCATCCATGTATTCAATGCGAATATCTTCTCATATGGATTGCAAATCTATCATTTCAATATAAAAAAAAATAAGTATATTTTTAAATTTTGCCTTTGTAGTTTTCTGTTGCAGCTTTTTTTTGCACTTTGCTTACATTCCCAAGCCAATTCATCGTTCCTCGTTTGCTGTTTGCCTTTTCAACCGGGCATTCATTGAATGCGTCCAAGTGTGACCCTGCTTTAGCGACATTTGTAATAGTTTTGCGCTTTTTGTTTAGTCAAAGTAACTTTGGAATTGATTTTATTCTTAGTCAGCAGAAATAGCTAGAACAAGTTTTTTTGCCTTATTCTTTTGTAGTCGTGTTGCAAACAAGCACCTTCTAGGATAATGAACAATACATTCTCATTTCTCTACATTACCAATTCACACTTCTCTTTTAAGGAATACTACCCCTAACAGTTAACCGTTATCGATATATTCAGGCATCTAACCCAGATATAAAGATAAAATGTAGCGCCAAGTGCGACCAAAATAGAAAGAGGAAGACGATGGAATTGGTCAACTATTGCCAAAGGATATCAATATTAGTCATGCCCTCGATAATGAGATCACTGTAGCGTGAGAACCGGTAATTATTGCTTCCGCATCGTCTTTAGCAATAAAACCCTGTTGGACGCGAATCATCGAATGTATCATTAAGTAGACAAGGTCAGATGTGGTGCAAACAGACAGGCACATCAACACAAACATGATAGTTCGTCTTTTTCCATTACTCGCACAAAGATGAAATAAGCCATTAAAAAGGCCAAGCCCACTAAATCAATAGGCCTAGACTATAAAGCCATGTCAATGATGAAAGACCTTGTCGTTGAAGTCCTTCCTCATTCCCGAACAATGGAAAATGGCAAGGTGAACTCTACTGTAAAATCCTACAAATACAGCTTACGAAGGCGAGTCACGTCGACCAATATAACTCCTCTCGCCAGCAGAAAAGATGCTGGAAATCGTACTGCTTCCTTATTTCACTGGGAACCTTCGCTTAACCACCCATAAGCATGGCTTCCGCACAATGCATAGCACTACTAGTACGCGAAACACTATAAACACTCAGATGAATTTGGGCTGAACCGGGAAAAACCTCATCATCGAACGGTGCTCGTGGAAATTGACTTGTCAAAAGCTTTTGACACAGTAAACCACGGCACACTAGTCTTTGTCTAACAAGATGAACCGCAAATTATTCGAAGGGTCAGCAAGCGTAGGTTCAATTAAAGAATGAAACCTCAAAACTTAGGAGAATTAAAATAACACAGCAGGTGCCACAGGGTGGTATCCTATCCTCACTTCTGTTTTTTTTTCTACATATCAACGCTGCCTTTCCCATAAGAAGGAGTTACTATCATTTTCTAAGCCAGCTACTGCACGATAAAGGTAATAGGACCTGTCCCTTAAATAGACGAATTAGTTTCTAGAATAATTAGCTCCCCTGTCTTTCTGGTTTCTTCACCTTGCGCCATCTGACACTATGTTTACGACGAGGAAGGAACAGATGAAGCAAATATTAAACATTCGCGTTGATAATACCATAACCTTCAAGGCACATATGTACCTCCAAAATTGTATTTAAAGTACAAAGGCGCAACAAAATCATCAAGTCGCTTGCAGTCAGCTCTTGGGGAAAAGATAAAGAAACGCTTATTACCACCTCAGAAGCAATTAACCACTCGGTTGTATGCTACGGGTCCCCAATATGGACGCAGAGCCTCAAAGAACTCGCGCTCAGAACTGCCACGAGATGTATTCTTATGTCCCCAGAACATTACCTCCGCAGTGAGGCGATAATATCCCCATAAAGGAGAGATATGAAATTGTAACCAAACAGTTTCGGTTGAATACCCAGTAACCTCGGCATCCCAATAGACATCCGACTGAAGAGTACCCGCCTACCACAAACCTAAGAAGTCATATCCTCAAGCACTATGGAGAAACCCGGCACTACAGATCTCAGCAGTATGAAAAAGAGGAGCATGACAAAGCCCTCAAATACATCCATAATAAGTCGTCGGACAAATATGCCAGGAATTTCCCGGTGAACCCCGTTTTTAAAGACAAGTGGACTAAACTCGCAGTTGGAAATGCGATCTCCTCAGGGAGACGCGCATCAGTCGAGCTCAGATTCGTTCTTGATACTGAAACTCTTTAAACTCATACTAATCCAGAATCAACCACGACATACCCAATGTATATCTCGCTTGTTATGTGTCTCCAAACAACACCAACCATTTTTTCAATTGCAATGTCGAACCAACGCCTCTAACACCCTTATCTCTCTCTAGTTAAATCCTATTCTAACTACAAGTTTCCTCATTAGAAAACTTTGACGACAATTAATGAGTGGTCGCACCTATTGGATGGGGCTAAGCATTGCTACAACAATAGCAACAAAAACTGTTGACAGATCGTTTGCCTTAAACTTAGATATTTCGACCTTCCAACATTTTCATTTCACATAACAATTTATGCGCATGCGTGCAGCTATCACTTTCGCAAACAAATGCATTCTTTCATTAATCTAATTAAACTCTGCTGGTCAGTGATGTATCAGCATTGTAATTTCAATAGGGGGACTCATGTAACCGTATAAATGCCTTATAAAGTGTGTAAACGTATAAATTTATCTAGTGCGTAAACGAACTGTCAAATTTTGTATGAAAAATCATTTACACAATTTGCATAAATTTACGCGCACATTTCATTGTGTAAACGCGGTAAACTCAAAGGAATGCAACCTTGCAGACATTAGAGCAGGGATTTTCATCAGAAATCTCCAACATCAGAAAGTCATTTACAAGAATATCTTAGTAAAGACGTTTTAGTTTTGATTTTTCACTTAATCTTGGCATTTTTTAATTTGTATAACAATCAAAAAATTTTTGTTTGGCAATAATACAGCTGGTAAACAATCAAGTTTATCAAGAGTATTTCTAGGTGCGTTCATATAACAGCGTTATATGAACATGCGCGCGCATTTCCCAGCTAAACTTTTCTCATGCGCAAAGGCAATAAAAGCGATCGATGCCAATATATTTTCAAAATTGGCTTTATTTGAAACATTTAAAATTTGTTATGCTTACATAGCATTGATTGCTGCCAAAGATGTTTGACAAGGTTAGAGCTTGAATTATTTATTTATCGCAAGAAGAATTGAATAAGTCAAGTTACAAATGTTTGCTTCTACCAATTGAGCTAATTAAGAGAATTAATGAAAAGTATTGTGGCGAATATTAGCAGTTTCGATACGTCACTATGCCGCTAGTAATAAATAATAGACAACAACAACAGCAAGGCAAGCAGATGAAATAGCAAACAGCCAAAGAGCACAAAGAGCTCATATTTCACAGCCATATACGCAGAAGGTAACAGTCAATATGAGAAACAGAAACGAAAAAAAATGAGCAACTATTCCGAGTAGACTGTCCGTGAAAAGTTTAGAGAAAGAAATAGGCGAACAAAGCAACTGAGAGCACGGTTGCCACACCATGTTTTCATTTGGGACCAAAATTCATCGAAAAAAAGGACCAAATCTCAGAAAAAAGACCACATTTTTGTTTTATTTGATTGTGATACAAGCAATTCACAAATGTGTCGTAGTCGTTGTTAAATATAAAATTTCAGGATGTTTCCATGGTTTCCTATACAAAATTTTAATAAACTTAGCGAATAGGAGACTTAATTCAAACTGCACACACAAAAACCATTATTTTTGGTATTATATTTTTAAATTTCTAGGATAAGTCTATGTCTTCACTAACTATACGTTTTGAACGTAGTTTTGCTGACAAAGCTAGTTTCAGCATTATGCTGTTAATTGGAAAGAAATAAAATGTATATCGCAGTTAGGTTTTAGTAAGAAAAGGCTCAAATATTTGCGTTTTGGTGTAGCCGAACTATGAGCAAACTCAGTAAATCATAAATGATGCTTACTTTTTCCCCTGAACGTTGAGATTAAAAATAAAATCGTCTTAAAGGTTTCAACTGTGCAATAACGGAACCTGATTACATTTAAGTAGGTACTAAAAATTAGGTAACAGCGTTGTTATTGAAGTTTATGGGGTTCTGTACCTACGAGAATAAAAAACAAAACATTTCTTTCCAAATCAAATATTTTATACATTTGCTTCAAAATCTGAATATAAAAGTAAATTTGTTCAATCGCGATTCGTTATTCAATTATAAAGTTACCGCTTTCAAGAAGTATTCCTGCCTTACTTACAGTTAAAATATTTCTTATGTCGAGCTACTTAGTTTTCAAGTATTCGGCGTACCTTAACACCACAATACTCCTGGAACACCACAATACTCTTGCAATTTTTACATAGAATTTCTTTGTAAAAAATTTTGAAAGTGTTACGAAACTTAAAACCAATTAGTTTCATTATTTTACTTAGTTTTCAATTCAAATTCATCCATCAGTGGAAAGCCCTGCCAAATTTCTTAGGGGCACACGTGCGTTTGGGAAAAATTTTCTTACTTCAACTAGTGGAAAAAATCTATCACGAAAAGTGTTTGATAACCGATCGAAATATCTGGATACTAAAACAATAATTTTTCTGATAAGTCCGTGTAATGTGTTTGCACTTAGATCCATGACTTTTCTGATTAATGCCTCGCCTAAAATATCTCCTATGAAATGTGATTGGTCTGCTACATTTTATTGACTGAGCAATTTTTGTGGTAAGATTTCCAT
The DNA here is from genome assembly GCF_040869045.1 of Eurosta solidaginis. NCBI lineage: Eukaryota > Metazoa > Arthropoda > Insecta > Diptera > Tephritidae > Eurosta > Eurosta solidaginis. The sequence goes on from NC_090322.1 coordinate 43,650,266, forward strand.
ATAGGTACATAAGTAAATTGAAAGTTATATGTGGGTTAATGAAAGTCTGCCAAATGTTGTGGGCAAAGTTGTGAATTTTAACCTCAGTGAAAAAGGGAAAAAAGTACCAAAATCTTGGCTACTGCCTAAAAAGGACCAAAATTGAAAAAAGGGACCAGCGGACCAAATGAGGTTGGAAGGGACCATTTTTAGTCCAAATGGACCAAAAGTGGCAACCGTGACTGAGAGTATAAATCTAGCGCAAACTAGAGAAAATCAATCAGTTTGATTTTATAAATGAAGCACGCTAGTAATTTAATTGTGAAATGCTACTACCATAGTAGTTTTGTAAACAGAGAACATTTTGTTATCCTGAATATTTGAGTTATTTATTCGACAGTTGAGCGATGCCAACTATAACAGAAATTGCAGAATAATCAAGATTTTGTGTTATTGTTTTAGAACAGGATTTGCCTCGTGTAGGTGAGGTTGACAATTGGTTTGCAGAAGCTATGAACTGCGCTTATGAGCCCCTTGAATCCCTTGAAATCAAAAATTTCTTTAGATTCGTTATAGTATTATTCGAAAATTGGAATTTCTTACTCATCAAATTTAAAAATTCTTCACTGTAAAGAAAATTTTCTCAAGAAACGTTTTTCGTATTATAGGTAAGTGTTTTTTTGTGAGTATATTCTTCACTTGATTCTCTGTTATTAATAATTGCATAAACCAGTTCCGGCCACTGTGGTGTGATGGTAGCGTGCTCCGCTTACCACACCGTATGCCCTGGGTTCACACCCCGGGCAAAGCAACATAAAAATTTTAGAAATAAGGTTATTCAATTAGAAGAAAATTTTTCTAAGCGGGGTCGCCCCTCGGCAGTGTTTGGCAAGCGCTCCTGGTGTATTTCGGCCATGAAAAGCTCTCAGTGAAAACTCATCTGCCTTGCAGATGCCGTTCGGAGTCGGCATAAAACATGTAGGTCCAGTCCGGCCAATTTGTAGGGAAAATCAAGAGGAGCACGACGCAAATTGGAAGAGAAGCTCGGCCTTAGATCTCTTCGGAGGTTATCGTGCCTTACATAAACCAGTTCCTGTTAACAATTAATAAACTACTGAGTTCTAATAACAAACTATATATAAATGACACATACTTACACATATATGTATATATGAAGATTACCAACAAATAAAAATTACATAAACAAAATATATTTGTATGTAAAAATTTCATTGCGTGAAAACTCGCATATTGTTAATAAATAAATAATTGTTGTTGAATGAAAAAACACAGATATAGATTCTCGCAATATGAGAACAGAAGAACCCTTTCAAGTAAGTTTACAAAAATAAATGCATATCAGAGTTGGGCAAGTTTAGATGTTGCAATTTGCAATTGCGTAATGTGTAATAAATGATGTATACAACAAATAATAATTGAGCAATAGTCTCTACACAACTTACCCCTTAAACATTCACGGAGCGATCATAAGATCCATTAACAGCTAAGAAGAGCGGGTTAGGGGGCTTAAAATATACTCGCAGTACGTAAGCCTGTCGTAGGAGGCGACTAAAATACCAAATTGATTCAAGGAGTTGTTTATCGCAACCCTTTCAAGAGGCTGCCAGCGCAAAACATATCATTCACAAACCAATTGTCAACCTCACCTACCCGTGGCGAATCCTGTTTCTTTGACAGCCAAGGCTCTGGTGACCCAAAGTTCCTTATGGATTTAGGGTGTGGGAGGTTTCCTATAAAACCTCAACTGTATTTCAGAAAAACTCAAACGTTTTTGAGAAACAAAAAAATTCAGATTTCAATAAACTCAAGCAAAACTACAGCCCACTACATAACTTTCCATTCTTTCGGGTTTGATAATCAAAATGTTGAACAACTTGAATTCGTACTAAATTACATGCATTTCATTTAGATCTATTGGGAAATGCTTTCGCTTTATGTCCATACTCAAGTACGCACACAATTGCCTTTGACAGTGATGCCGTTACACTTGAAACGCCCCATTTACGGGTACAAATTTAAGGTTAATTGAAGCAACAAGCAATACTCACAAAGAGTCGAAATTACTTTATGTCGAAACTTGAATTGAGTCAAGTGGAATGGGTGTCAGAAAAAAGGCCTAAGCAAAGCAAAGCAAAGTGTCAAATGGCGTTTTGTAAAACGATTGTGACTAAGTTAATATGGAGTTATAAATGAGCTATTAAATAGACAATTAACTAACATACATGCATACATACATACATTCATATATGTTTATGCATACAAATGTTGTAAATAAGTCTTACACATAAAACTTTTCTTCGGTCTTAGTAAAATAATGAGACCATGAAGAACTAGGTTAAAATCGAGCTTTTTTCAGTAGCAGTTACTGTGGATAGTTTGAACCCATTAAAAGGATTTAAATGGTAAAATAAGTTTAAAACTGTTTGACCGGAAACGAGCTTTTATTAATGCTGAAGGGTGATTGCTTGCGATTAGTTAGACTTATGTATATATACTAAAAATATGGACCTTTTATAAGACTTATTTTAAAGGGCCAAGAGGGTTATGGCAACAGTTCTTAATTATATAAGGAACTTGGATATGCACGTGGGTTTCACCCCATGTTTCTTTACAAATATGCAAAATAAATAAAGCAAGTTTTAAACTGTGCTGTGGACGCTGGTTTTCAACCAATCGCTTAGACGGTTCGACGGAGGACCAGTCAAAGTTAGGACATATGCAGATGACTTTTCATTCATCATAACCGGTGTCAAAAAACAATCAGCTCTTGGATGGATCAGGCTCTTCGCAATATACATGCCTGTCATCTGAAGTCGGCCTAACCGCTAGTATTATTAACTAGGAAGTAAAAAGTCCATGATTGGACTAAGTCGTAGCCTGGAGAGCTAACCATGCAAGAAAAATCTAGCACAAAGTATCTAGAAGTCATCCTAGATAGCAAGTTGTCGTGGTAGCTCCCTGTGGAAAAGAGAGCGAAGAAAGCATTAGCGGCACTGCATGCATGCAAGACGATGCTAGGATACATTCGGGGCCTATCACCCAAACACTCTCATTGGGTATTTACTCCAATTGTCAAACCCATACTTAACTGTGAATTTATTTTTTGGTGTACAGCCCCACAAAAATGTGCGTATACCATAAAATTAGAGAAGGTATGCAGCTTATCAATGATTAGCATAACGGGCGCCCTAAAAACTACCCACACAGCAGCATTGCAACCCATACAACACATCCCGCCTGCAGTCCTAATCGCGTTAGCCACTACAACAAGGCTTAAGGCATCAGGGCAACTTGAGTGCAGGCTGTAGGGTCATAGCAGTAAAACGGCGTCTTATTTCGGGCAAACGGAATATATGGTACCGTGCCTGAGCTTCGAAAGAGATCTGGCTGTCACAATTGAGCCGGAGGGTTGGCGCCAGGGTGCAGAAATGGCGTAACATACTATACACGCGTATACCAATGATTCCAAATTACCGGAAGGGGTCGGTCCTGCTTTTCACTGTGCTGATCAAGAAATAAGTTGATCCTACAGGCTGTCAGATTACTGCAGCGTCTATCAGGCTGAAATTATAGTCGTAAAGAAATCAGCAGAAATTCTGGAGGAATTGTGTTAAAGCTGCAATTGCATCAATATGAATATCGATCGTCATGCGGCGATTGAGGCAACAATCTCACATAGTACTCGATAAATAAGTGTACTGAAATTCAAAGAAGCATTGAAAAAACTTCGCTCAGGCCAGACCATACATCTTTAATGGTTTCCTGGTCATAAGGTAACGAAGCATATAACGAAGAGACCGATGAGTTGGCAAATGACAATACAGCACTCGCTGAGTCGACGGTAAACGTCCCACTTCGTTGGGGGGAAATCAAAAGGAGTAACATATGATCCGTCAAGCAGGAAAGGCTTGTAAAGAAGCGCGGGCTGCAACATTTATAAGATCATGTGCAAAGCGTATGATATTAGCCTCACAAAAGTGGCTCATATCTCTGAAGGGAGAATACTTAAGGCTCGCGATGGGCATACTAAGTGGACACTGCCTTCTGGCGTCACATGCTTATAAGTTAGGCCTTGTCAGTAACAGCAGTTGTAGGAAGTGCTTGTTGCAGGAAGAAACGGTTGAGCACGTTCTGAGTTCGTGCCCTGCGCTCGCCAAGTTAAGGCGCCAGCTATTAAGGTTGGCAGAGTTGCCAGCTCTAGAGGCAACAATTAAGCTAGGTCCTAGAAAACTTCTAGTATTTGCGAAGCTGACGGAGTTATTGTATAACGTAACTGCTAGCACCTGATTGGTATTCTTAGTACGTTTGGTCACATTTAGTCTATGTGAGGTCTTTATTGACCGGCCAGTTCAACCTAGCCTCATTTTATGGAACCAATATTTTAATGTGCTTATGTAGGTAGTTATCATAACAAATTTTGGAAAATTTTATGTATTTAACTCGCAACTTTTATTTATTTTCTCATTTCAGGCAATATTCGATAAACACAAACAACAAAGAAAAGCAGCTGTGTAAATGAAAAAAATTTATTTGACAGTAGAATATTCGTTAAATTTAACATAAAAACAGCTTTTTTAAGCAAACAAAAAAAAACTTTGTCATAACATAACAAAATTCTGTTTAATTAAAGTTACAAACAAAAAGTCTTAAAATATTTAATTAAAAAAAAATAGGAAATATCAAACGCAGCTGTGGCAAGACAGAGTACCCAAGAAAACATAAATACGAAAATATTTGTGTGGAAGTTAGACTAAAATTTACTGATTGACTGACCGACAGCCGGTGAGGAGTGATAAACTTTACTTGCTGATTGCAATCCTTCAAAGATACAAACGCTGTAGAAAGACGCAAGATTTGCAGATACGACGTGACGGAGCAGAAGCAGTTAGGAATTAGAACACGCGCGACTAAAAATTAACTGAACAAAAAAAGTTCAAAATTTATAACAAGAAAACTGTTTAAAAATAAAATTGTTAAATTAGAGCGCAAAAAAAAACTTTAAAATTTTTTCTGCACAACTTTTTTTCCTTCTGTTTGAACCATAAGTAATTACGAAAAAATAAAGGGAAACCGGTCACCGTTGTGACTAAAAATAAATTAGCGCACACACGCTTTCTTCATATAAACGAAATAGACGAATTTGTTGCAAAATAAAACGCACACGAGCGAAGTTGTAGCAGGGATCAGGCAAACTAAACAAACAACAACAACAACAACGCCAGCATAAGTTTACAGTTATGGGGCTATATAATCAAGAACAACAACAACAGCGGTGGCGCGTATGCGGTTTGTACGCGTTCGCAATTTTGTATATCTGCAGTGCATTAATAGGTAAGTTTTTGTTGGTGTTTTTTGCTATTTACATGCATACATGTGCACTACATAAAACAAACATAATACAACAAAATATGGTAAATTTGCTAAATTTACAACACGCATTTTTGTTTACCGTTGTTTGTTTTTAAGCAATTTTTTTTTATTCGAGCTTTGCACTTGCTGCACTTATTAAGCAGCAAATTAGGGTATTCACTTATTACAAAAATTTAAGTTCATAGATAATAGGTTCGCGGCGACGATGTAAGTGACCGCACAGGTTAGGTAAGATTAATGCTGCGTCGAAATCTGGAAACTCTGCCGCCAATAGTAGCTGGAGTCTTGACCTTGCGAGTGCAGGACATGAGCACAGAACGTGCTGAACCATTTCTTCCTACAGCTCGCACTTCTTTCATTCACTGTTACATAGGAGGCCTTACTTCTCCTAAGCATGTGACGCCAGAAGGCAGTGTCCACTTAGTATGCCCATCGTGAGCCTTAAGTCTTTAGAGGTATGAGCAATTGTGTGAGTCGAACGTCGTAGTACAATTTTGATACGATCTTGAAAATGTCTGCAGCCCCGCTCTTATGGCCACGCCTTTCCTGCTTGATTGATCATATGTAACTTTTATCTCCTTTTTGATTTCGCCCAAACGGATTGGGACACACACAGTCGATTCATAGAGTGCAGCACCATCCTTAACCAGTTGATCAACTTCATTACTATCCTCCCCCATATGGCCGGAAACCCAGTATAAATATGCGACCAAGGTTGACTGGCTGCACAGCATTGTGAAGATCTAGCCCGGTGCTAAACCTCTTGGAAAGTATTTTAAACTATATACAATTATTGCATGGATTTCTACCTCTTACCACAGATTTCTTGGAGGTCCATAAGATCCTGTGAATAGGGAATTTCGCATCATTAATGTAAACATAGGATTAGTAGTAGGCTCTATATACGTTGGCCTTTGTTAGCTTTAACTTGAAAATATTTTTTTCACAGTTCAGTATTTTTCCTCCTCTCTCCCCTTCGCTTTTTTCTTCTTTTGTAATGATAAATACCCCCGCCCCCCTCGGATTTTAAAGAGTATTATCGCTGATGATTTTTCTTTGACGGATATTGTTGCTTTACATTCCAAAATTGGCATCATTGAGATACTAGCCACATCTTACGAGAGGCATCCTGACCACGGAAATATTTAAAGCCAGTTAATCCACTTGGTGAATCTCTCCCCTCTTTTCTTCTGCTTTCTCATCTTTTTTCTCAGTTCGTTATGATCACCTTCATCATTCGTTTTCTCCAGGTCTGTCTCTCTCTACCTTCACTTCACTATATATTTCAACCTCCAACTCCACATTCATCTCCATCTTTATTTCCATATTCATCTTCATTTCCTTCTACCTCGCAACCTCAATTTCCACATTCATCTTTTTTTCCATTTCCATCTTCCACTCCTTTTCGATATCTTTCAGCACCTCCATTTCCGTCTTCATAATCATGCTCACTTCCATCTTCATCTCCAGATCCTTCTTGAACTCTCCACCTCCACATTCATCGCGATCTCTATTCTGAGTCTGTATATCTATCCATATGTCTATCTCTACCTCTTCTTCTATCTCTTTCTCTATTTCTATCTCTATATCTATCCCTTGATATCTATCCATATGTCTATCTCTTCTTCTATCTCTTTCTCTATTTCTATCTCTATCCTTTGAGTCTGTATATCTATCCTAATGTCTATCAATATCTTTTCTTCTATTTCTTTCTCTATTTCTATCTCTATCCTTTGAGTCTGTATATCTATCCACATGTCTATCTCTATCTCTTCTTCTATCTCTTTCTCATTTCTATATCTATCTCTATTCCTCGAGTCTGTATATCTATACATATGTCTATCTCTATCTCTTCTTCTATTTCTTTCTCTATTTCTATTTCTATCTCCATCTCTATCCCTTTCTCAATCTCCATCTCCATCTGCATCTAAATCTCAATAAGGAATTGAACATGAATACCCTTAATTACAAATATTTACATCATCCTCAGCCATTTCCCTTCACTCACATGTTGCTTGCTAAATATATGCTGTCGGCAACAAATATTAGTCAACATTATTCGTTGCAACAGCAATGCCGGTTAGACCATTTTAGTATCGCTTTAGCGTACCGTTATTATCAGAGTTGCTTATTTGCAAAATTTATTTGCACGACCACGTTTGTGTTTATTTATTTATTTTAGAAAATTTGTTAAAAAGTACAAACACTGGGGAAGTTTATGCGAATGTGGGATACAAAAAAATTAATAAAAATTGTTGCTGAAAAATAAGTTAATATCGAAAAAGAAACAAAAACAGCGCACCGAAGAGACATAGAGATAAACAGAAAAAAAAAAATAAATAATTGATTAAATGCGCAAACAGATAAATTTTACTTGCAATGATAGTAAAATTTTGTTGATTTAAAATTTTCAATTTCAATGGAAGTTTTGTAATAAGTGTACATTAGGGCGGGTCGATTTAAAAATCGCTCATTGCTCTGCGAAAATCGTATTCTAGGGATCAAAATAAGAAGGGGTGGGACATCAGAATTCGTTTTAGAGGTATAGTTCCTTCGGCAAAGTTTCTTATTTTGATCCCTAGAATATGATTTTCACAGAGCAATGAGCGATTTTTTTGCCTCCCCACAAATCGACCCGCCCTAGTGTACATACATATGTGTATGTATGTATGCTTGCAAATTTCCACGCTTTTATTTGCTTCATGAATTCTCTGTAAAAATTGCTTATTAAATGCAATGGTGCCTTCATTTGTGCGACATTAAAGTTTTAATAAATTTTTCGTTGCACTCTTGACATTTTAGCTTAAAATTTTAATTCAAAACAAATGTTTTCCATACAAAATTTAATAACTTTTTAATGCTAAACAGTTTTTTTTTTGTTTTTTCAAAAAAACTTGTAGTTAAATAAATTAAATATTGGTAAAAACATGCACATTTAATATTTATATTAGTTTTCGTTGTTGTTGATTTATGTGAGTCCTTCTGGATTTAGAGAGTGTGAACAAATTTCAATTTTCCGCACTAGTAATCATGCACAATTTTGGGTGCCGGATTTGTAATAGGAAAATATGTAAATATTAGAAAAAATAAAATGCATTTGTTTCTAATTTATTTGCCTAACGCATACAACTGCTATATTAGCGAGGGGGGACTAATCAAAGTTCGTGTCTTTATATTTTTTGTAATTATATATAATCGCAGTGAAATTTATTTAGTTATAATTGTGTTCGATACAAAGTTCAGAAAAGAATTAATTTAATTTTCACAAAATGTCTGACATATTTAACAAACTGATATGTGATTGCTATAACATAAAATTACAAGTATATAAAAAACAAGTACAAACAACACCCCCCTCTCAATCACATAAGTTTAGACTTTTACACAATTGTGTAAATCTTCTGTAATCCAAAGACTTCGTAAATATATCAGCTATTTGATTTTGAGTGTTAATATATTCTAATTTGACATTTCCTTTGGTAATGTGGTCACGAATGAAATGATGTTTTATGTCAATATGCTTTGATCTTTTACTTTCTGAATTTTTAGCCATCGCAATACAGCCTGCGTTATCTTCATACATCAGTACTGGTGATTGCGCAGTTATAATATTTAAATCGATCAAAACACCTCGAATCCATAACCCTTCCGCAATTGCTTGACTCAAGGCAATGTATTCAGCTTCACTTGATGATGTTGCAACTATTGCTTGCTTTCGGCTTCCCCAAGATATCGGACAGCCATATACGAAAAATACAAAACCACTTACTGATTTTCTGTCTAATGTGCCTGATGCCCAATCCGCATCTGCATAGCCTGTAAGTTCTGAACAATTAGCTTTCTTGTAAACCAAGTCTAAGTTCTTTGTTCCCTTGAGATATCTGACAATTCGTTTCAATACCTGCCACTGGGTTTCACTAGGTTGTTGTTGGAATCTACCCATGTAACCTACATGATAGCATATGTCTGGACGTACACTTAACATCAGATACATTAAACTGCCTAAGAGTTCACGATATGGTTTTTCAGTTCGTTTTCCATTATCTAACGACATCTGCAAACCTTTCTCCATTGGTGTTTTTGCAGGATTACAATCTATCATTCCAAATTTTTCCAATATTCTATCAATATGGCTTCTTTGACCCAATTTCAATTTTTGTCCCAAGATAGTATCGTAAGGGACCACAATCAGACATCTTAAAAATTTTGCCAAGCTCTTTTTTCAGTTGTTCAATTACTTCCAAATTACTTCCAGAAATGACTATGTCATCAACATATAAAATTAGATATAATACGTTAGTAGCAGAAATTTTAAAATACAAACAGTAATCATGCTTAGAACGTTCGAAACCATTTGCCAACAAAAATGAATTAAATTTCTCATTCCAACATTTAGGACTTTGCTTTAAACCATAAAGCGATTTTCGAAGTTTACATACCAATCCCTCCGATGCTTTTAAACCTTCGGGAACTGCCATAAAAATGTCTTCTTTTAAAGTGCCGTACAAAAATGCTGTTTTTACATCTAGTTGGTGTAAATAGTAACCCTTTTGCACACTGATCGCCAACACAATGCGGACAGTTGTCAACTTTGCCACAGGAGCGTATGTTTCCTCGTAATCAACACCAGCCTTCTGTAAGAAACCTTTCGCAACCAATCTCGCTTTGTGACGCACTGGATTTCCATCAGCATCCTCCTTCATACGAAGGATCCATTTTGATTTTAGTAACTTAACATTAGGTGGATGTGGAACTAATTCCCAAACACGGTTTTCGTTGTTGTTGTTGTTGTTGTTGTAGCGATAAGGTTGCTCCCCGAAGGCTTTGGGGAGTGTTATCGATGTGATGGTCCTTTGCCGGATACAGATCCGGTACGCTCCGGTACCACAGCACCATTAAGGTGCTGGCCCGACCATCTCGGGAACGATTTATGTGGTCACATTAAACCTTCAGGCCATCCCCTCCCTCCCCAACCCCAAGTTCCATAAGGAGCTTAGGGTCGCCAGAGCCTCGTCTGTTAGTGAAACAGGATTCGCCGCGGATAGGTGAGGTTGACAATTGGGTTTGGAGAAGCTATATGTTGCGCTGGCACCTGCAGGGTTGCGCTACACAGCCCCTTGAATCTGGTATTTTAGGCGCCTCTTACGACAGGCATACCTACCGCGGGTATATTCTGACCCCCCCTAACCCGCTGGGGTTTTCGTTCATTGAGTTTAGTTCTTCATTGATAGCCTTCATCCACAATTCTTTGTCAGACCTATTTTCGATATCTGCGTATGTAAGTGGTTCACATGGTGCATCGAAAATTGCTGAATACCCAGAAATATATTGCATAAAACTATTTTTGATTCTCTCACTTCGGCGAGGTTGTGATTCGTCTTCTTGAATATTGGAAATACCATTTTCACTATCATAATAAGATTCATCAACATCAGAATCTTCCACATCATCTTCAGGACAGCCACTCCCGTCATCTCTATCGTGATTTTTGTTAATTTTGTCAGGAGAGGAATCAGCATAAATTTCACCTTCCTCCCCCTCTTGCTGATGACATACGTCAATGAGCAAATAGTTCCTGTCCTCATCAGATGATTTGTTTGGTAGTTTGAATGGATACATGAGTTCGTTAAAACGAAAATCCCTTGCTATTACAATTTTTTCTTTATTTATATCCCAAAGTCTATAACCGTTAGGAGCATACCCCATCATAGCAACCTCAATGGATTTAACATCGAGTTTCTTCCGTTTTTGTTGAGGGATCCATGCAAATGCCTTGCAACCGAAAACCCTTAGTTTGGATACATCAGGCTTTTGATTATACCATAATTCAGCTGGAGTTTTTTTTAAATTAAGACTTCGACAAGGATTTCTATTTAGAATATAATTTGCGACAAGCGCTGCTTCGCCCCAAAACATCTTTGGAATACCTTCTGTTTCAAGAAGGATATAGCTTGTTTAGACATATACTCACGCCCTTGGTCGACAGTTATCATTGCAATAGAGATATTATGCATTGACGATACCATAGCTTCGTACTCAACTAGCTTTTCATAAACTTCCGATTTCTTTTTAATTAAATATATAACCGCGAAATGACTAAAATCGTCTATGAAACTTACAAAATATTTGTACCCATCCCATGTCATCGGATCAAAAGGACCACATATATCTGTATGAATCCTTTCTAGCAAACGTGATGATGTTGGACGACTACCGTTAAATGGACTTCGGCACTGCTTTCCTTGAATACATACATCACAGAAACCAACGGGCATATATGTTTCCAAGCCACGAACCATTTGATTTTGAACAAGATCTTGAACTGAACTATCACTCGCGTGACCCATTCGTTTATGCCATAAGTTACTTTCATCAATTTTACTCAAATGAGACTCCCTTTTACAATCCAGATGCATTTCATAGAGATTTCCATTTTTATATGCCTTCAGTATTGTTACGCCTCCCTTTTGAAAAAACGCAACATCACCAGAAAATGTTATTGTTATTCCTACAGACGTCAGTTTTGGAACTGACAGTAAGCTATCTCGAAGATTTGGGACAAATAAAACTTCCTTAATGGTAACAAAAACACCGTTTGACCAACCATTAATACAACCCACCGAACTAGCTTGGATACATTGCTTCTCTTTTGCTACACTGATAATAACCGGATTCTGTAAATCTTGCAATGTAGAAAAGCACGACTTAGAATTGCACATATGATCAGTCGCCCCGGAGTCAATCTTAAAAACAACAGTATTTCTCAAAGATTCCCGCTTAATAGATGATAGAAGTGAAGTCATAAAACATACTGATTTGAAGCTCGATGCCGCGCTGGCTTTGCTTTGCGGCAATTTAACACGGCAGTCCTTTTTCATATGGCCCCGCTTCTTGCATCTATGGCAAACCCCAAAGAATTTCTTATATTCTCCTGTAAATAATGCTGTAACTTTATCAACATCACATTGCCCATCTTCCCGATCTATACGTCTAGCTTCCTCTGCTAAAAGCCGCTGCTTCACCAGATCAACATTAAGTTCTGCTTCGCTCATATTCTCAAAAGCTGTAACAACAGGATCATAAACCTCGGGTAAGGTTGCAAATAATTGCGCAACAACATCATTCTCTGTAACAGTTGCTCCGGACGATTTGAGTTTACGTATAAGCTCATCAAAAACCAGAAAATGTTTGCGTAAATTATCACTTTTCTTTATTTTTAAATTGGCTAACTGTTTACGTACCAATGTCTGACTCGAAACAGACTTCTTCGCAAAAGTGCATTCCAACGCTGCCCGCATCTCTTTGGATGTTTCCTTCTCTCGAACATACTCCAGGTATTCATCAGCAATTAAGCTGACCAAAACTGATTTCGCTTTCTTATCCTTTTTGCTGAACTGCTCTGCCAAGTTCTGCTCTGCTGGAGGAGCCTCCTTTATGACTTCAAGAAGGTCCAGTGCATCTAAATGTAGTTGCACGCGAAAACTCCAGTTTTCAAAATTTTTACCATGAAATTGCAAAATTCCATGAGACGAGTCTTTCTTGCTATCGCCCATAACCTTTTGTAATTATATATAATCGCAGTGAAATTTATTTAGTTATAATTGTGTTCGATACAAAGTTCAGAAAAGAATTAATTTAATTTTCACAAAATGTCTGACATATTTAACAAACTGATATGTGATTGCTATAACATAAAATTACAAGTATATAAAAAAACAAGTACAAACAACAATATTGATATATGATGGATGGAGGAAACATTGAGAGCATTATTCTCTTCAACACAAACATGCTTACACCAAAAGCTATTCAGTCCTTACCGCATTGCATAGGGTTGTCATGAATATGGATAAACCAACCATCACGAACAATCCCAACTCACAGCAATATCAGTCATAATAATCGGCAGATATCTACGAACAATCAGTTCTCTAATGTATCAGGCGCTTTGGGATGGGCATGACTGGCCATATGGGGGCAGGTTAACCACCAACGCAGAAAAAAACCGATCTAGTATTATTTACTAGAACATATAAGATCCCTAATGGCGCTAAGCCAAAATTTGGAGGGGTAACCCTACGAGAAAAATACAGCACAGAATAACTAGGAGTTATACTAGATAGTAAGTTGTCGTGAAAACTCCACGTGGAAGAGAGAGCGAAGAAAGATTTCATGGCGAATCCTTTCTTTAATAGCCGAGGCTCTGGCGACCCCAAGTTCCTCATGGATCTAGGGGGTGTGAGGGCGTTAAGGCCTAGAAGGTTCCATGTGGCCATACCAAATCGTTCCCGAGATGACCGGGCTAGTACCTTAATGGTGCTTGTTACCGGAACCTACCGGATCTGCATCCGGCAAGGACCATTAACAACGATAACACTCCCCAGGGCCTTCGCGGAGTGTCCTTATCACATCAAAAACAACAACTAGAGAATGCACAAACTTTCTCATATGGTGTTTACAGCATCTGTAAAGCCCATACTTTACTATGGGGTCCTTGTTTTGTGGACAGCCGCACAAAAACGCAAAAATAAATAAAGCGGGTAAACTTAAAGACGGGAGCCCTAAAAAGTAAACCGACAGCAGCATAGTATGCCATTTTGCACATCATGGCGGCGGACCTAATGGCGAAGACGTGGGGCCTCGGGTTGGCTTGAGTGCAGGCCATGCGACAGTAACAGTACAATTCCATCTTATATAGGGCAAACTTGGTATTACATGGTCCGTTACCTAAGCTTTGGAACACATATTGCGGCCACATAAGAGCCGGTTTGTGCTGATCCAGAAAGAATTAGATTCGTCAGACTACCAGATCACAGCAGCAGACATTTTGGAGGAAGCGTACTTAAGCTGCAGTTGCGTCTATACATATTGGTAGTCAGACAGCGGTCAGGGCAATTATCTCACACAGTATTTCATTAACAAGTGTCTTCAAATACAAAGAAGCATTGGGGCGACTTTGCTCAGACCGGCCCATAGCTCTGTGCAGGTCATTAAGGAAAATAAGGCAACGAAAAGGCCAATTAGTAAACAAAGAAAGGTGCACTCAATAAATCGACGGTATATGCCCCAATCCGTTTGCAAGGAGTTGCATGCGATCCTTCCAGCAGGAAAGATGGGTGTAGAAGTGCGGCGCTGCAAAATTTCTAAGATCATGTTCAAATCCTACGACGTTGAACTCAAAAAGTTACTCATATCTCTAAAGAGAGAAGAGTTAAGGCACACGATGGGCCTACTAAGTGGACACTGCTTTCCGGCGTCACATGCTTATAAGACAGGCCTCCTCAGTAACAGCAGATGTAGGAAGTGCGATTTGCAGGAATAAACGGTTGAGCATATTTTATGTTCGTGTTTTGCGCTCGCGAGGTCAAGGCTCCAGCTACCAGGGGCGGCAGAGCTGCTAGATTTCGAGAAAACTTCTAGTATTTGTCGAAAGGATGGAGTTATTTTTTAACATTTGTTCTGATACCTGATTGGGGTCATCAAACAAATTCTGGTAGCATTATGAATACATTGTGAAGTCTTTATTGACAGGCCATCTGAATATTACCTTACCTAACCCTTAGCCAACTAATCGAACCTCTACCACACCCCTTTCCTGCAAATGAAACTGAATTATGCAACGCTTTGTGTGTAATCAAAAAATTTTTGCTAAATTTTGAAATTATGCCCTTTCTTTTGGATTTTATGCAGTAAATGATTTCTAAATTCAGTTTGTGCATCTAACGGAAGTAATGTAGAAATTAATTTAAAAGCACAAATAAATCAAATAAATTATGCAGTGAGCTTAACTGAAATTAAATTTTTGTTCATAACGAATTCTCGATTTTCAAAAATACTTAAATTGTCTTTTTCCACTTTAGCTCTAAATTCATGAACTTTAAGTCAAAAAAATTGTTTGCTTTAACGCTCACATGAGAAAGCTGGTTTTCATTTGTAGATTAAATATTTGTTTAAATTATTACTTAGTATTTTTTCATACTTGACGCTTGTTGGTTGCGTAAATCAGGGATTATAAAAATCTTAAAAAAATGAGATAACAAAAATTTAATCTGTTTTGTTGAAAAATGATAAAAGATAAAAAGTATGTGAGATAATTAAAGTGGAAAGATTGCTTTGAATTGAGGCAGCCGCAGAAAACAGTTGCCAAGTCGCACAGCTTCCGTAGAACTTTTTCCCCGCACCTAATGACAATTTATTTATTTTATATATAATTAATTTATTTATTTATAATATAATTAGGCAAGTGAAAATTTTTGCTCCCCTTTTACTGTCAAACTATAATTCTAAGGTATAAACAATTATAAATGTATCGATAGGTTTTCACAAAGAGAAGTGCAGGCCATTCAAAAAAATTTCGTAGCGCTAATATATTGTTACGAATATTAGCAACACTAAGGGGTACTGTCATCTCTAAGCGATGCTAAGCAGTGACTTGTATGCACATCAATAAATCAATCAATGTCTACACAGAAGAGACGCACAAACACATGCAGATATCTTATCTGAGATGCTCCCAAAAATATGCAACTATAATTGTGTTCACACATACTCGCGCATATGAGAAGCTATAAACGTAGTAATTTTATAGCTGATAACCAACTAGTTTATTCTAGAAATGGAAGTGCCTAGAAGATGCCAACGAGAAATCACAGAGTATAAATGGCAGCAACAGTAGAGGCACGGCAATCAGGTTTTATTAAACAAGCTATTGGTTGTGAAGTATCAGTGTTATAGTGAAGTACTTTAATAAAGGCCATTTTGCATTGTTGAATATTGGAGTATTTATTCAGCAGTTTAGCGATACGAATGTTAGCAGAAGATTTAGAATAAGCGGAATTGCAGTAAATTCGTTACAATATTAATTGAAAAAATAATAAAAAAAAAAAAAGTTTAGTGAAACGGGTTTATTGAAAACAATACTTACATGAAGTAATAATAATCCTAAAAGCTAGAAAATAATTAGGTAGATAGTAGGTACTAGTCATCACGCTCCTCATCAATCTAGGGCGTCGCTCAGACAATTAAATAAAAGCGTTGGGCGCGTGTAATTTCTAAAAATGTGAGGCGTAGCATAACCTGATTAAGGTTCAGTTGGTCTTACTTACGACAACCAATAGTAAATTAATGGGTCCAACACTTTTATTTAATTGTCTGAGCGACGCCCTAGATTGATGAGGAATGTGGTGACTAGTACCTATGACCTACCTAATTATTTTTTTTCGAGAATTTTCAAGTTGAAGTATTTATTCATTTTGTTGGTTGAAACAATTTTGTGTACTACCTTGTTAGTTAATAAAATAAAATGCAGGAAAGAGAAAAGTAGAGAAAGGAAGGAAAACTAAAAGGAAAGCAAAAGAGAAGACAGGAAAGGAGAGGAAAGGAAAGGAGAGAAAGGGAAAAGAAAGGAGAGGAAGGGAAAGAAAAGAAATGGAAAAGAAAATTATAACGTTGTCTGAATTTCAATCACTGGGCGAACTTTAGCTTTTATTATTAGACCTCAATACGCTGGGACGTTTATTTAGTTAGATAATGCTTAACCTTTTAGCCTATTACTGTATGTGGACGCTGTAAATGTATCTAAGTACCTCTTCAGGTTTTTACTTCAAATCAGTGAAAAATTAAGACGCATTAGCAGAGAGTGTGAACCGGCGTTTCACCCTTCAGCTCACAAAAGCGACAGATTTGTGTAATGAAAAGATTAAACATACTTAGGTGATATCATAGACTAAAATGTCCTGTATTGTATCCAGTGTGAGTTCATAGGTCCTCTCTGTTCAGATTAATCAGTTTGGCTGATACTCTCGTTGCTGTGATTACAAACAACTTGGTTTGTCAATCTAGTGTTGTCTGAAATGCTTTGTTTCCCAGCTACTTATGGTTTTACTAGTGTCTGCCTTTGTGAGTCCACAGAAGGTCTCTGGACCATAAAATGCTACTACAGCAGCCTGCTTGGCCATTACAACAAAATCTTGTTTTTCGGCTCCCTGTTCCTTTCAGATTCCAATGCATTCGTCCACTAGCTTAGAAGTAATTGTGAAAGACTGCAAGGCACGTAGACCACCAGGTTGTGTGACATAAAGAAGATACTCCTCCAGGAGTGTGTCAGGTTCAGTAAACACGGAACTCCCAAAGATTCCGTAGGATTCTGATAGGAAATGCCTATGAACTTTCGTATTACTTTCATATCTCCTGTCATGTTTTCCCTATCAGGCTCAGCTCATCGCACCCGTTGTGCCAATTCAAACTAATCGCTATTGAAAGAGATCTTCTATGACTTGGGTTCATAAGAGTGGAGAACGTACATCCCGTTGAGGACATCCTCTAGAAGCCATAATTGACTCAGTTGTCCCTCCCACTTCAAGACTGATTTTTTTCTCTCTGAATAGTACGCAGCGAATTATCATTAGGCTTTTATCCTTGCCAATCATCAATCATAGGTGGTTCTATAGCTTGATGTGTTATGTTGTCGAAAGCCATTGAGATATCAAGGGCACATGTTTCCACGAGGCTATGGATAGCCGTTTTCGTGGATTGTCTTGAGTGATAGGTAGATAGATTTGCAAACTAGAAGATTTTGTTTAGGTATACCTCCCTAAAATGCTGCTCAAAAATCCTCTCTATACCCTCCCCTTTACGAAAAACGAACTGAGGCTAATTAATCGATTTGACAAGGGCAGCTGATCGGGATTCCCATTCATTTTTATAATAAATGAAATAAAAGAAGAAACTAAGAACATTGTTCTATTGAAGAGCAACCAATTACACCCAAATGTACCCGTAACACATACGCATACTTAACAATTTTTTTTTTATTTGTATAAAAATTAGCTTAAATTTTTAAATACTCTACACATAAGCGGAAATTATTTTAGATTTCTGTTGCGTTATAAACTCGTTTTGCAAATATAAAACAGCAGTTGAAAGATAAAGAAGTAACATTTTATGACTACCAATCGTTGGGCAAATAAGTAGCTGGAATTAAAAACACATTTATGTAAATTTTTGCGACTTCTAAAAACATTTGGCTTTTGATACCAAAGAAATTCAAGATGATGTGATACAAAACTTTTTAGTATCCAATAAAAACAGTTGTCACGAGTAAAATTTAATTAAGTATAAAAAACAACTTATTAAAAACAAAAGTTTACAAATTTAAGTCAAACTGGCAAAAATAAACGAAACAATTGAAGGTATGTTCTCGAGCGGACACACTTGGGTCGATTTGGGTTAAAGGATGAAGGAAAATAGTACACAGCTGGCAACACCAGTATTCCAGGCTAAGGCAGCATGCAAATCATCTTGGTAAACATATTGTAATGATTTTTGTGAAACTCTACTTATTGGAAACCTTCTGCTAACGTTCGAATCGCTAAACTGTTGAATAAATCGCTCCAATATTATTCACTATTGCAAACTGGTCTTTATTTAGTACTTCACAATTATACTTTACTTCACAACTAATATCACAACTTTGGGAGTACTTCACAATTATACTTCACTTCACAACTAATCAAACTGTTGCCTCGTCCGCATATTTCTCCAAAGGTCTAGACGTTTCACCTTCTAGAACTGTTGTATCTCCTGCTTAGTAATTTAGTTATATGCGTGTGTGAGTAAGAACTTCGGCTGATGAATACATGTGTGTGTGTGTGTGATATCTCTTCACTTCGAGCTGCTGGTTATGTGTATAAATGATGATTGATGTGTTCATGTAGCTTGCTTTAATGTTTTTGTTGTTGCGCCTTTATTTACTAACAGCTTAGTGATGCTAAAATTCGCCACAATATCTTACTTACTTACAACAAAGCACGTCAGTCGCTTCTTTGTTGGGCTAACTGGCGCCAATTGGTCACACCATGGGAATATAAATCGTTTTCCAACTCTTTTTACGCGCTCAAGTTTCACTGAATATCTCATCTCAATTGTAATAGTAGCTTGGAGTACGCGCAGTGTGTAGATCTATACTAGACTTACAACGACTACTTCCGCCTAAACTTCCGCATGGACGTTCGACTCTAGAACCAAATTTTCTTTCTTTTCATCATTGAGAATTCCAATACCATGGTTTTGGTGTAAACGCCAAACTCTGGAGACATCCCCAACTATTTTCTCTCCAAATTGTATTAGTTTGTTAAAAAATTATGATCTAATTGATATCGTTCCTGCTGAGATTGGGTGATGTGTCCATAGTTTTCAATTTTAGAAGATGTAAGGGAGGACGTTTCCTCTGTCTATTTCCTATTAAAATGTACTCACTAGGGTTCGTTTACTGTATATAAATAAGACCTGGAGGTCGATATGGCCACTCCCTTTAATACTAACCAGCATAATTGGGAGACGAAGATTTGCCAGGGAGTCATATGTACCCGACTATTTCTTCGGTAGCGCTAGGTTATCACGTTGTATACGTTTGAAGCTTCGCCCGTAATACACCCCCTCTAAGACTACGTATCTACATCTCTGTACCGAGTTGAGTTCTTATTCACCTTCTGATGGGGTAGTAAGCTCCTCTTATCCTAAACATCCAATTCGAAGGTGCTAACTGAAAACTGGAATTGAAAGATCTGATATAAAAAGTCTTTAAGTTCACAAAATATGACGGAGTCCGGTAAAAACGTTAGAGTCATTTTGATCAGGGTTTTGTTCGCAAACTTTTTGAGCGTTGATATTAATTCAAGTATCTACTACCAAATATTTGAAACAGAGCTGATTTTAGCAGTCGTTTCACGATAGTTACGTGGATACACCTGAACGATACAGTGAACACACTTTGCAGCAACTGAACGCAGTGCAGTATTACCAAAAGCCACTTTAAAGTAACCAAGTACAAAGTTGAGAAACAACATAAATAAAATGCGCCCATCCGTCGGCGTCAACATTTCTTACGCTACTTTGAGATACAAAATGCACAATTTAAGAATGAAACAAAAAAGTCGGTGGAAATAACGTTTGCAAAACGTTTTGTCTTTGTTCGTGGTCAGGATGAAAGAAAGGAAACGAAAATGCAACAAACCTGCTGTGACGGAAAATTGCGGTAAAATAGCAAAAAAAAACACATAAAGAACGGAAGCAGCGGAAGAAGCTTTGTCGCGAAACGCAGCAAGGCTGGTAGTAATTAAAACTCATGACCGCAGTGCCGCGTCTTGTCTGGGAGGGAGGTGGCGTCACAATGTCAACAAATGCTAGGTGGTCGGAGAGAAAACGAGAAACTGAACTTGTTTGCTGAGGTTTTGTTTTGGTAGAAGTTTTGTATGTTGCATTTGGTGTTAGTTGTTGTTTCTTCGGTTAACGGCAATTTTTTTGCTGTTAAGATGCAGGAATTCATAAGAAAACCGAAAAATCCATGGCATGAAAATGATACTCAAGATATGCTTCAGAAAAATTTTGCTTATCAAACTTTCTTATGCAATACGCAGCACTTTAGAAATTTCTACTACTATTTTTTAAAGATTTTAGGAACAAATTCACCCGGAAACTACGGTTTTGTTAAGAAATAATTGCTTGTGCATAAAGTACCTTTTCGAAAGGCATCCAAATAAACAAAGTAAAGCATTTAATAAAACCAATTGAAATTAAAAATTTTATTTGCATTGTGCGTGAATCTCCATACTACGTCAAAATTTCTTGGCTGCTCCATTTTCCATGCCAAACAAATAAATCAAAATCTGCGTAGGGCCCTTAAAGTAGTGCATCTCATGGCTTAAACAGATAGAGTACGTCACTTATTTGGCGTACAAAGAACAAACTGACAGCATAGTTGGCTGTGTTTGTTTAATGGTAAATGCCAGATAGGCAACGTATCAGACGCAGCAACTGTCTTACTATGCCAATTTTCTACTTTTGACATACGTCAACCACGTCACACATATTGCACTTTAATTTTTGCCATTTATAGTAAACGAATGTGAAAAATTGGTGTTTAAAATTAAGTTTGGCTATTAGTTGACAAACCAATACTATTTGAATAGTAATATGTATATACAATTTCATTGCTAATTAGAAGTATTTACGTCAGTCGTTATATGTGAGGCTGAAGTATTGTATCTGTTAAGGACATAACTTTACTGCAGCTGCTCGCCCAGCAGTGTTTACACTTTGCAAAAGAGAAACAGAACACTTGTGCTCAAATCGAATTGCAAATTCCAATCAAAAATCTCATAAATATAATCACCGGTATACCTGGTACTTAACCGACTGTGTTCTTACAGGGTCGTTGCTCACGAAATAATGAGACGCACATATATTTCTTCGCGAAACCAGAGCTGCCCTGTACACGTTTGCTAAAAAATCTTTAGAGAAAGGTAGCAGAAAGCGTATAAGTTTTCTCGACCGGTTCATACTACTTGGGATGTGGATACCCGGCTTAAGTCGGGGACAGTCGCTCTATGTGACCTTTTTGCTTCTCTTCTTCCTTCTATACAGCTCAAATATTAACGTATCTTTTGCTTTTTTCTGCTTCGTAATGCAAAACATAAAACGCATTTCCTCTGCCAGTGTTGTATTCTTATTAAAACAATTAAAAATGATGATTTTTCAAATTAACTTTTACACTAAGTGCACATAAATTCAAGTCAAAATAAGAAAATAATGTTGCTTTCTTTCATTCCATTCGTGCTACATTGTTCTTCTTTATTTTAATGATTTACTGAGTGTACTATGTGCACATAAATTGCAAAAGTGCGAGTTATTTTGTTGCATTTTCTCTCCCATTTTTACTGTAAATAAAGGCATAAAAATAATTATTGTTATATTTCGTATAAAACTCATTCTGCCTTTGTTTAGTTTATTTTTTTGTTGTTGTAGCAGTGCTTCGCCACATCCAATAGATCGTCTAAAAGGAGTCCAAGGAAACTTGCGGTTTTAGCAGGGTTGAACCAGAGATATAAGGGTTTTAGAGGCGTTAGTTCGTCATTGCAATGGAAAAGTTGGTAGGTGTCATGTGGCGACACATTATAAGCGGGACATCAATTGGGTATATCAGGGTTAATTCTAGATCAGTAAGAGTTTAACCTATTACAGTATTCAGATCGAAGTTGAGCTAAAGTTGGAGGTTGCGTTCCGCAACTGCGAGTTTAGTGTATGTGCGTCTAAGAACGGGGTTCACCTGGCGATGCCTGACATAGAACTTCGACGCCTTTTTGTGAATTTCTCTAAGGGGGGCTTTTCGTGCCCCATTTCTTCATACGGCTGAATACTTAAGTGCTGGACTTTTTCCGTAAGCGCATGGAGACGACTTCTTAAGTTCCTGAGAGACGGGGCCTCTTTAATCAGATACAAACGCAACTTTTTTTGTAGTAGTATGTGTTTACATCGAGAATGTTTGAGCATAGAATTCACGCATGAGATGCCTACTGCTTGAAGTACACGCTAAAACTGATTGACCGCTGGCTTTTTACTGAATATCTTTCGCTGCGCTCACATGAATTGTAGGTAAACGTCGAATAGTTTTCCGAAATTCTCGAATGTATCACTGCCCTACAGGTTAGTTTGATGACCTCCAAATACCTACTGACTTGTATAAAGCAGTACACTCCTTTTTCTGAAGTTCATATTAAGTTCCGTCTGTGGAAAAGATATGTTGCCACATTGAGATACCCCAACTACTTCAGGTATTCGAAATATCAGCAAGAAACGGTGCAGTTCAACTAAGGCTTCTGCTGCAGCTAGGACTACAGAGCACATCATACCTAAATTTGGCGCTATTATTAGAAGAAGACTGTAGAAATATGACGGGTATTCTGACTGGACAATACCTTCTGGCGTCACATGCCTTTAAATTAGACTTCGTCAGTGATAGCAGATGTAGGAAGTGCGGGTTGGATGAGGAAACGATCGAGCACATTCTGTGCTCATGCCCTGCACTTGCCAGGCTAAGACTCCAACTATTGGGAGTGGCTTAAGTCCTAGGAAGCTTCTAGTATTTGGCAAGAGAACGGGGTTATTTTATAACATAGGTCCTGGTTTTTGATAGGGTTTTTCAGTTTGGTCATTAAAACAAACTTCTGGGAACACTACGGCCTCAGTCAGTCTATGTGAGGTCCTCATGGACCAGCCAGTTCAACCTAACCTAACTAGAAGAAGACCGAGAAATCTGGGCTTACCGATACCAGAATATACTTGAATTAAGACACCAACTAAAGCCCAAAGCAATGATGGTATAACAGATTACAGACCGCAGTGCTAAATCGGGAAACAGTAAAACTTTGAGAATTAAATACCTTATTGAAGTAAGTGATCTCTGTATGTATCCGCTGATTGATATTACATCCTTGGAAAAAAGAAACTAATGTGTTACTTTGGCACCTTCTAATTGCTAAATACCATTCACATGTGGCTCAGATTTAACTGCCATTGAAAACAGAATAACGAAGTTGATCTATAATATGTGCAAGGGAATGAAGGGGTTAATCTTACTTAGTCGAATCTATGATAAAGTAAAGTAAGCAAAACAATAAGAAAGGAAACTGGAAATAAGATCAACTAGAATAGTACTCTACAAGAATACAATATAACCAGACATATAATTAAGTTCTAGCTCAACTACTCCACCTCAAATAATTTGCGACGCGCTTTTGTGACGGCAAAGTTCTTCGACCAAATACATTTTTTGTACTCATCTGAGCAGAGCTCACAGAGTATATTAATTTTGTTCGCATAACGGTACCTCGTAACGGCATAAACTAATCGAGATAGATATAGACTTCTATATAAGAAAATGATCTGTGCGAAAAAAAGAAATTCATTTAGCCGTGTCCGTCCGTCCGTCTGTCCGTAAACACGATAACTTGAGTAAATTTTGAGGTATCTTAATGAATTTTGGTATGCAAGTTCCTGGACACTCATCTCAGATCGCTGTTTAAAATGAATGAAATCGGATTATAACCACGCCCACGCGATAATTCATTATCAAAGACGGATAAAGCGATTAAACTTGGTAGGTGGGTTGACCTTAAGATGCAGAATGTAAAATTAGTAAAGTTTTGGGCAATGGGCATAGCACCGCCCACTTTTAAAGGAAGGTAATTTGAAAGTTTTGCAAGCTGTAATTTGGCAGCTGAGTATGTAATGTTCGGTTACACCCGAACTTAGCCTTCCATACTTGTTTTTTCTTCAAAACGATTCAGGAAATTATGATGATGATTAGTGAGGAGCAAACGTCAGACATCCGCCAATGAACATGTCGCCTATACCCCGCCCCTACTCGCCATTCCCTAAAAATGACCTCAGAAGGCCCCTCTCCATTGGTAATTATTCATTGTTCGCTCCCGTTTATAACTGCGATGATGTTTCCTGTTGCTTAGTGACAGTCACCGACAGACAACAGATTGTACATAACTGTTCATAGTTATTGTCTTCTTAAAGCAATAAATAAGTTTATGACCGCTACATGCTCACATGGTTTTATTGTTATCTATGCTTGTTATTATAAGTCGTGTAGAGTTTTTACTTCTGTTTAACTGCAAAAAAGTACTTAGTCACAACAATGAAAACATATAAAGAATGTCACTTAGTGAAATCACATTTTGGGTGAAATCTTGTGAAATCGAGCTATAATCTTTTTTTTTGTTTTTTTGGGTTAACAGCAATTACAAATTTTGTGTGTACTGACTTAAGATTAAAAGTAAGAATAGCGATAAAAATTATGGAACATGGAGAAATAATGAGGTGCTAATTTTCTGCACGGCTATAGAGGTCGCTCTCGCCATGTAGGTTTAGCGGAGCATATATACTTTCAAACTGTCTGTCATGTAGCCCTTAATTGTGTGATTAGCTGGGTTTAAAAATAGAGAGGAAGGTAGGGTGGGGTTGAATTGGTCGGCCAGTAGAGCCCTCACATAGACCATGTCGGAACCATACAGTTGACTACTTGAAATCAGCTGATAGCTACTTTTTTATCTGATATGACATTTCAACTTCTAGCGCAGTGCGATTTTGAAATAAAACCATAGAATTACAAAAAAATACGTGGAGTAGGGTGTTTGCTTATATGTATTTCACCCTCCTTCCACCTTGTACAGTTTCGTTAAGTTAGTTCAGTATATCTGAATGTTGCCAAAGTTTAACCAAAATTTGGTCGAAGTTGAACCGGAAAATATCAGTTAAGTGCCAATACTTTTGTCATGGAGTAACTCCGCTCACTTGACAAATACTTACTACAAGTTGTCCAGAAACCAGGTTAATTTCGCTGCTGAAGAGCTAAAACCACTAACACATCGATATGAATCTGTGCGTTCGACATTCGTCTCCTTCAAAACGGTAAATAACCGAGATAAACAACAACAACAAAACACGACTGATTGTTGAATCGTTTGCTTTAAGTGTTTGCCGGCCCAGCTTTTAAACCGATTTGACGCTTTAATGAAACCAGAATTAAGAAATGTAAATCCGCTGGCTAAGGATGGAGTAATGTTCTCCAAACTTTTGGCTGGATGGTTGCTGTGCTGCCTAGCAGAAGAGACTGGACCCAAGTAGCGCTCTAAGCGCTATTTCGATGCACATTCTAGTGGAAACCAATAGCATAATGTAACTTGTGTGTTTATTCAGGCCATTTGGTTAGATCGATAGACATTTTCGTGACCTTTATGTAGCATTTTGACACCGCCGCAGGTGGGCCAGCATAAAACTGTCTAGAGCTCGAAACTTCATGTTCTCCAGTGCTGGACATTCTAAGAGGAAATGGGTGACTGCCGTTAAAATGGAGTTAACATTTTCTCCGCGTGTGGTCCAAATGGTCAGCGTTCCGTATGGGTGGATGTGATCGTCGATATCTTGTTCCTAGCCATATTCAGTAGAGACTCTGTTCTTCTCTGGTTGCAGTCGGCCCATGTTTGCTTAGTGGTATTGCATGAATCCGTAGAGCAGCAACTGCGACTTTTGGGATTCTTTATATTGATAAAAATGTCACTTCTTACTAATGAAATTTGCATCGTCTAACGATGCACGGGCATTTGCAAATTTATCAGCTTTTAGATTGCGGTCAATGTGACTGTGACCAGGTACTCAAGTGTGTGTGATGGGCGAAAGGTTTGCTATTACGCATAACGACCTCTCGCAGTTGCCGGCGGCCTTAGAAAACGTAAATGTTGAATCAAGCGCTTCTTTGCTGTCTGAGTGCATACGTAACTCACCGCTGCTTACTTCATTTTCTAACAGGAAAATTAGAGCCCCCTCTGTACCTAGTATCTCTGCTTTAAATATGCTAGCTAAGTTTGGGAGGCTGATGAATATTGCTACTTTAAGCTGTTCGGAGGGAACCACCGTCAAATGCCTTCTTTTAAGGAGAACATTATACACTTCCGTTGGACATGACCCAAGTGCTCCTATTACTGCAGCGCATGTTGCCCGCTGTATCTTGTTTAGTTTCTTGATGTTGTATTGCTCGCCCTGTGCTGGACACCATACTAACGCTCCGTACACTTGGATGGGTCTCATGACCGCTGTGTAGAGCAACATCATAAGCTTTGGACTTAGGCTACTATTCTCTGACACGAATACTCTTCTATCAATATTGACTTTCCAGTTTAACTTGTTGTCTATTTCGACGTCAAGGTACTTTATTCTCAGTGAAAGGGAAAGTTCAGTGCCTTTTAGTGTGGGCATTCGAAGTTGAAGTATTTTGGATATGTTACTGAAGGTGAGTAGTTCTGTCTTGCTTAGGTTGATATTGCGACCGTTTCCTGTAGGTCAGGTAAGTAGTCCGCTTGGCGCACCTTGTATGATTTCGCTTAACGTTGAAGGATAAGACACAGGAGCTGTTACTACGTCAACTCTTTTCTCTTTTCATTCGACAGTAATTTCGCTGATGAACTTTTAATACGTAAAGATGTAAAACAAACGCAGGATGGTCATAATGTCAAAATTTTTCTACTTGTAACCATTGAAATTTGACATTGACATGCAGTCATAAATTCAATTGACATTGCGGCAATATAATGTGGTTATAAGGTCAATGGACATTGTGACCGTTGACCTTATGTCACCCCTTCGACAACGCAGCCTCCCATGGATGAGTATCATTTACAGGGATTTATTTTTAAACTAACTTTTACTTTATAAATCATATATCAACATGTGTGACCCGGCCTATGAAAAGGTGGCTTATGACTAAAAAAAACAAGTGTTAACAGCTGTTTCTCGCAATTTCTTTTTAGAGTCATAAGCCACCTTTTCATAGGCCGGGTCACATATAAATCTTTCTCATTTATATTAATCACCCAAAGGCGCAGTCATAACTGTAACAATATACAATGAACGCCGTTATTCATGCTACGTCATTCATATATTTTCCAATTGTTATTATGTTTACTCATTCATTGGCTTGCATTCTTCCATGGCTCTATGTCATCATTAAAACAGTTAGAAATTTACCAGCGCATAGGAATGTTGATTACGTCACTGTATAACCGTTAGCGCGGAAGCTTTGCAAAATGACGAGTCATCAACAGGAAACGGAAGTACCAATTACGCTGCTATTTAAAACTTGGCTACATTGGCGACAGTTGCTCTTTTATTAGCTGTCATCAGTTGTGGATGCTGCTGAGCAGCATCTCATTGATTTTTTGACCTCAGTCGAACTGTTTCACTCGACCATTGTAATGCCTCTTTGAATTTGTTACATATCGAGCTTAATTTTATAACCTTCGTTTTTGAACTGCTCGATTCGCTGCTTAACTTGGTGCGCTTTTCAATCCAATAGAGACTGTTTAAAGCCCAACAATCAACACCAAGAGTAGAAGAGCACACATTTTGTATGATTATCTAAGCTCCTGCTTTGTGAAGATCGCTGTTTTTTTTTTTTTTGTTGAGCACCAGAGCCTCCCAGGTTTGTTCGCATCTAGCCACCAGAATGGGTTTGCTGGCCTTTGACGGCGCCTCTTATTAAATCAGACTGGCTGGAATGGCCGGGATGCCGCTGTTATACAACGTGATGTCGGCCAGGAACTCCTCTACCGAGTCAGCCACGGGGGTAAGCGAAATGCGCGTCCACGGTTGTTTTGGAGCTCTTGTAGCAAGTATGAGCTTAGCTGGAAGTTTCTGACCTCCACGCGTATTTGTGTTACACATTTGTTACCCCGACCACTCGCAGAAGAGTCAAAAAACATAAGACGTCCTGTCGGGTTATCGCGCACGTGCCGCAATGCAAAATTTGAAAGCTGACCTCGATTTACAGTTCTGTTGTATGGTTGCTGGTGAGCAGCTGTTACTATGGACGAAAGCCACTTGCAGGTGGTCTTCTGGCAACCCCACTGAAATGTCTCTTCAATTTCCGCCCGTTTAAGCTTCTTCGGAACTAATCCCTTGGCTTGATTTCTTCCTCTTCTGCAAAACATCGCTGGCAGTTGTGTTTGTTGAGGGATTGGAGCTTTCGTACTCACCAACCACAGCTCTGTAATATGCCCCGTCCTAGAATAGCCTAGCCGTCACACCGTTTCAAATTTTTTTTGCGTATAAAACGTCTTCTGGTACCACTTACGTCTGATCGGTTCTTGAACCTTTTTTTCATTCTACCTTTAGAAACCTGTGCAGTAGGGTTTGATGTCACTAGCCTCCTTGGAGTGGGAATTTGGTGCCCGGGAACTGTGATTAGTACCAAACTGTACATTTTTTGCTGCTGTTGATGCTGACTGTGCTTTTGGTGTAGTGTGGATGTATGTACTGCCGCATGCACTGATCATCTCTTTACTCTAGGTGAGAAACATCTTCTCTTCGTAGTCCGTGACAAGTATTTGTTATATTCGATATCGGCGTCTCCTTCTCTGTCAGTCTAAAATCTGTCGGAGAGTCGATTGTATCCAATATGATTGTCCTTACCGCCTTCGTTGTCCATTTCGTTAACTTTTTCTCATTTTTGTTGGTCACTCGCCTGTAGAGCCAATACCCGAAGAAAAGGAACTTACAAAACCGACTTTGGATGGACATCGGAGTGGACTGTTCGAGTTCGGAAAATTAATTTACCACCCGCGAACATTCATCCATCGGTACGGCTACTTCTACAGCTTAGATAAGGGTGGTGTTGGTGCGGCAACTGGATGGTCAACAGAGACCTCACTTAAACAGAATCCATCTTGTTAAGAACTTTGGTACCCTTATAGCAATGGACACGTTGGGTAGTAACGATAAAGTTCCGAATAATACCGATGTCAACCTTGGATAAGTCCTCGGGAGATCCAAGTGAGTCGCGACCGAAGTACTTTCTCCTAGTTTTGGCAAATGCTGGGCAATTAACCATAAAGTAATTTGATGATTCCACCTCATCATCCTCCATACAGCTGCAGCAGGATGGAGTTTCCAGTATATTGAGACGCACCCATGGGACCGTTCCCTGTCAAAACCCCAATGACCATTGATAGGTGAGCCTTAGTGAACCCAATTACATATTTCGGCAGACATCCTGTCATCCACTTTCAGCCAGAAAGATTTTGCTACCCTGCAAGTGGTGGTGTCAGCCCAACTTTTGCGGAGCTGACTTGAGGCCCAGCTATGGTCCACAGGTGGCCAGCGGCATCTCGAAATCCCTACAGCAATCTTCATCCGGTTCAGTTATACCGATGCGGGCTAAGAGATCCGCTTGACCGGGATATCACTATGGCCCGGGGCCCAGATAATCTTAATTATAAAATAGTTCGATGCAATCGCGAGCGAGGTCAGGCACTCCCAGACCACTCTCGATCACACTGTAGTTGAACTCAAGGCCTTGATAGGCGCTGGCGTACGTATACTTCCAGCATTCGACGCTTAGAAGCTATAACTGGGTTGCTCCTTCCAAGTGCTCGACCCAATGAATACATAACAGGTGTTTAGCGTCCTCTGTTATCTACAAGAACAAACCACTAAAATAACAAACAGTTCACTAAAATAACAAATAAGAAATTCATAAAAAAAAACTATTCGCCCTCCGAATCACCAAAGCTTAGATACTCAAAATTGACTTTGCTTTGATCTATTCCGGTGACTGGCTGGCTCTACACAGATAGTGGATATCCCACCGACAGTTATGGGGAGGTTCAGCATCATTTTAAAATGGATATAAGGATAATATATCCGGGACCAAGTTATCCATTGGCTACATATTCGTAGAACTTTTTTCTGAAACTGAAGACAATTGTTATCTCTCTGTCTTTTCGCAGGTCCTACTTCACTAAAAATATTTATATCGGATTATTATTTTAGTTTTCTCGAGCTATTGCTACAATTATACATAAGTAACTTTTCTATTAATTTTCTATACAAAGCCAGATTTGCCAAGTCACCGAAACTATTGAGTTAAATAAAACTCAAGCGAAATAACGATGACGCGCAATTCTCGCACAAACAAGATGATCACTTAAAGGTTACACCAAGTTGGACTCAAAGTTATAAGCTACAGAAATGAATAATAAATATAATTTTAATAAAATCTTAAATATCAGCAATAATCCGTAACATTAGCAGCATCAACGGTACAGCTTAGTTTCAATTTCAAGCGCCCAATGTGAATACCCATACACATACAAACTCATCTTATTGCAGCTTTATAACTACGTACCTTGCAGTGATTGATGCTTTCATAACAGAGAAACGGGTTTTGAAGGATCGGGTACTTAACATTAACTCTGAGTTTCAACAGCACTTTGATGGACCAAAGCAAAAATATTTTCAGAAGATATCAAATCCGGTTCCACAAAAAAAAAAAGTCAAGTAAATTAGAAGTTAGTTGGTTTTGTTAAAGACTGAGTTAGCGCTCAGGCAGTCTAGAGTCAAGAAGAGGTCGAACTATATCACTCTCAAGGAATACCATACTTATGAGTTGAGATCAACCATACTCTTGGCCGGCTTCGCTTGATTGGTTCGTTATACCGCCTACCGGGCTTAATTTATTCATAATTTCAGAACACTTGCTGATGTTCAGATGTTAAAGTTGAACCGTTTCGTCTGGAAAGGAGTCGAGCTATGTAACATGACAGCCTAATTTATTTACTCGAACAACTCGTGCTCTGTATAACTACTCAGAGCAGGCTGTAATTGCTCTCCAATCCATGATACGAGATAAAGCGACTAAGCAGGGCGAAGTTCTATTAAAAACAACCACAACAAGTTATTTAAGGAGCGGTGGGGTGACATAAGGTCGACGGTTGTAACTTCAATTGACACCTTCAAATAGCCACAAGATCAAATGATGTTATGACCATATGAATTGGTCACAACGTCAAATTTCAAATGGCGACTATGTCACCGATATTGACTACTATGATTTTCTAATACGGTCATAAGCTTAGGTTAGGTCGAAATCGCTACCCGAGGGCACACTTAGGTCAGAGATATCAGGCCCTTTGTGATACCACGAAAATACACCATTACCTGTGCTCTTCAAACCGTTTTGAGGCGCTGATAAAGGCCACAAAGTCTTTGGAGTCATGCTCCAGAACCTGTTACAGAATATGGAGCTCCCAGAAAGCGCCTCCATAAGTATGCAAATTTTATCCCTCCTTAGATAGTAAACCTTACGCGATCTTTAAGGACCAGATTTGCTTCTATGTCCGATACCCCAGTATTTGTAACCATCTTTCTCCGGCTCGATGCTGGATGTGCTCTTTTAGCATAAGCTAGCACGGGACAAGGAGCATACCTAAGCGTTCTTGTTCAGGAAGAGTTTCCTGGTCATACCGCGCCTAGCGAGTTCGTCTGCAATGGAGTTTCCCTCATCGTCCTTGTGTCCTAAGTCCCATGTGAGTTTTAGATGTTAATATTGGGTCATCTCTTGAGGAGATCAGCGACAGTTATGTGTTGGATCAGCGTGGCTGTTGTTGTTGTAGCGAAAGGGACACTACCCGAAGGTTTTGGGGGAGTGTTAGCGATGTTCATGGCCCTTTGCCGGATATAAATCCGGTTCGTTCTGGTAACAAGCACTATTAAGATACTAGCCCGAGCGTCTCGGAAACGATATGACCACGTTGAACCTTCTAAGGCATCCCGCCCACTCGAAAGTACATGAGGAACTTGGGGTCTCAAGAGCGTCGCCTGCTAATACGCATATATGTAACAGGTTTCGCCTCGAGTAGGTGAGGTTGACAATTGGGTTAGCGGAAGCTATGAATTGCGCTTATCAACCCCTTAGATCCCTGGATGTAACCGAAAATAAAGGTATTAAGACTTCTTTGCCGATGTCGTGTGTTCCAATCCTAACTGGGGCTCCCGAGATGTCTGAAACTTCTGACTGTAAGACGCTACAGTGATTGTGTAGTCTGAATAAAAGTTGGAGTTGACTCTGCTGTGTTGATCCAGAAATAAGAAGTCCTACAAGCTGCCACATCACTTTATTTCGTCAAGAAGTGTACTGAAATGCGAACAAGCATTAAAAGACTTCGCTCAGGGCGGACCGTACATCTATGCAGGTTTTCCGGTCATACAGATATAGAAGGTAACGAAAAGGCCGATGAGTTGGCCTTTTTCTAAGGTGCAGCGCTATTAGGTGGACGTTCCGCTCCGTTTGGGTGTAATCAAAAGAAGACAGGAGTTACTTATGATCCACCAAGCAAATGAGAAGTGAAAAGAAGCGCAGATCTGCAAAATTCATCTCTACGATATAAGACCTGCAAAGTTACTCATATCTCTAAAGAGAGTAGGCCCAGGGTAAATACTACATACTAACTGGACACTGCCTACTGGGGTTACATGCTTATAAGTTATGCCTCGTCAGTAATAGCAGTTGTAGAAAGTAAGAGCTGCAGGAAGAAGCGGCTAAGCAGGTTCTGTGTTTGTGTCTTGCGCTTGCGAGGTCAAATTTCCAGCTACTAGGAGCGGCAGAAGTTTCCAGATTCTAGAAAACTTATAGCATTTGCCAAGAGGACGGAGTTATTTTATAACATTAGTCCTGGCACCTTATTGTGGTGTTTGCGATTCGTCGTTGAACAAATTCTGTCTATGTGCGATCTTTTTTTTCGGCCAATACAGCTGTACTTAATAGCAGCGCTGCATGTGGCCTTCATACAATGATAAACAAACTTTAGCCATTATTCTACAATGTGAACTCGCAGCACCAGCCAGCCAGTTAGCCGAAGTAATGTTAAGTAACCATCTAGCAGATCAAAAGTCCTCTGTTCTCCTTTTCTCCATGACTGTCAGGCACTGGAAAGCGCCAGGTTCATACCCAGAAATCTTGTTTAACTCTTTCTGCAACAACTGGAAACCCGGCTTCTCTTAGAACAGATATAAGCAAACCCGGTTCCTTTTAGCTTGTTCTACTCCTAGAGTGCAACAAATGATATTTAAATGCCATTTTTAAACTTATTTGTGCTATTTTGTTGCATCTTTTTCTTTCTTTTTGCTATTCAGCTTAATTTTTTTTTCTCAACTTTTTGACTCAATTCGTAGCTCATAATATTACAGTGTCAGCAGCTTTTCAATGCTTTTCCATCTAAAGACACTTGCAGGCACTAACAAGAAACCAAAATAAGAAGATGAGAAAAAAAAAATTTAGCAAAAAAAGCAGAAAAACTTTATTTAAATCTTCTCACGCTTTCGAAGCTAAGAAGCACCGTTGAAAAATTCGATGCGCTAGCTCGAAAAAAACTGCATACATACAAGTGACAAAAAAAAATGTAATTGTATAAAAAAATTCAAATAACATGCAGAGCATTGAGGAACAAAAAGTTGGTCCAACAGCTCATCTTCATAGATCATTTAACCGTGGCATAGCGATGACTTTCATACAAGAGTCGGTGAGATGAAGCTGCTGAAAAGAAAAAAAATTAAAATGTTTAGTTAACAGAAACAGAATTAAATTAGTTGGAAAAATGAATATTTGTTGTTGGCTAGAGAGACCACAGTACAGTTTATGCAATTTAATGCGCAGATTGTAGAACGAGGAGCTAAAAAAGCTTAAACCGATCAATATTCAATTTGAAAAATTTGCTGAAAGAAACTTCGAAAATTTTGATGTCATCAACTTCAAAGTGAGTTACAAAGGATAAAGAGTGAGACGCTTTAAAATCTGGAGACCAGTCTGTTTAAAATTTGAGGGTATTGGGTTAGGTTGAAGGAGATCCTGTCCACTACAGACCCAACCTTTTTTCAAACAATCACTTCTGTTACACTAAAACTTCCCCATCACTAAGAACCATTCACAGAGAACATAGCCCCAATCCATGGTGCAGTAAGCCTATCAGTCTTGTCAACCTACTTATAGCACATAACTTTAGGTACATGAATTGGTCTTTGCTGATAACCAAATCAAGCCAACATGTGTTTGGTTATAACTACCCGACTTGTGAGCTTCTGAAGGTAGTCGTGCTGAACAGGATGCTCCTGGAGCTCAATAGAAATGGAGTGAAGGTAGTCGCATATGCAGACGATGTCGTAGTCACTGTGTTGGGTACATTTCCCTGGACTTTATGTAATATACTAGAAGGCACGTTTCGAACGCTTAACGTATGGGCAGCCAATAGTTGTCTTAATGTAAACCCCAGTAAGACGAGCTGATACTGTTTACTAAGAAGAACAAAATACCACATTTTCGATTGCCCTGTGTAAATGGTAATGCAATCACACTGTCTGCGAGAGTGTAGTAGCTGGGTTTCGAGATGGACCGCAAGGTTAGCTGGAAATCTTATATCTAAAGTAGGGCCAAAAAGGCTTGCTTGGCTCTCTACTCGTAGAAAAGAGTCGTGAGCAGAAAATGTGGTCTAAATTCCAAAACCGTTATGTTTTTGTATAGGGCCATCGTCAGACACATACTAATATATGCAGCTATAGCATGATGACAGGCCAAGGAAAAACAGTGCAAAACTAAAAGCATGAATGGAGTTCAGCGAGTAGCCTTCGAAGGGGTAACAGGAGCACTAAGATGCTTGGTACTTGGAATCGCTGCTATAAGCTGTCTGTTCATTTTACGCCGTTTGAAGCGTTTATTACATCTAAGATTGCAAGGAGTACAACTCGATTAGATTTGATTTACCTTGCTGTGCTAATGCTACACTAGTAAGGACGTATTCGATTACGCCTAAGAGGCGTTTGATAGGCTTGAAGTCATGCTGCATGCGTGGCAGTCTTCCAGCTTGTTCTACGGTGTCTGCAATATGCGGTTTTATGAGGTTTTAATAAAAGTTTTGCGGCTGTGAAGAGCATGCAAAAGGGTCATCGTGCTGATAACAGGTTGGGTGATGTAAGGTCCTCACTGACAGGCAAGTTCAACCTAATCTTATCTGAGCCTTTCCTCAACTTATGGTTTGGCTGCCTTAATCTGTTGTAAAAAGTATTCTCATGTGTCTAATGGTGTTTGAAGAGGATTCGTTAGAAGAACAGGTCCATGTTTATTTCTCCTTGGTGTAATGTCTTGAAATAAAATGATATTCTTTAGCTTTCCAGATAGTTCACAGTATGATTTTTTGGTTTCGGCGGGAAAGAGCAGCTCTTGTGTCTTCAAATATCGTTGCATAAGTAAAGATATGTTCCAGACATAAAATATTTCAATAAAACTTTAATCATTATGAAAGTCATAAGGAAAATTGAAATAGTACCAAAAAGCTCAAGGCAAAACTTTATTGCTGTTTCGTTATATTTGAGCCAAAATTGATGACATTTTCCGTCTCTTAAGGAAACGATTCATTTGGGACTTTCATACAAGTTTAATTCATGGATATTATGAAAAAGTTTAAAGCTTACTAAAAAGCTAAGATAAAGCTTAACAACAACTTGTCTACTTATAAATAACTTTGACAATGCATTCATTAAATCCGTTATTTGTAAAGTGCGCATTGAGAAAGTTTAAAACTTTGGATAAACATTATAAGCTATATTAACATCGATAAGGATATCTATCAAGGAATAGGGTTACTAATCTTTAAAACTATTTTTAAACATCGACAATAAAAGCTTTCAACGAAAATAGTTACTTATCGTTAAAACTATACTTTGGCATCGATCAGGAAAGCTTTCAACGAACATTTTAAATGTGACTAGATCGCTTGAATGTTGTCTGAACAAAACAATTCAACTTCTCTACTTATTAATAGCTTTAGCAATGCATTCATAAAATTCGTTATTTGTAAGGCGCAAAATGGGGAAGCTTAAAGCTCTGACTAAGCTTTATAAGCTATTTCATTTTGAAGAATACTTAAGAGGCACTCCCAAGGGGTACTTATATACCCTTATACTATTTTCACACACACGGCTTATTGAATAATAAAGGCAGTTTTCGACATTAAGACGCTTATTGAGCTCAATCTTCCATACAAGATTCGAATCTATAATTATTTCATTATTGACTAATCGAATGCCTAATGAAATCAAAAGCCCAATGTAACTTGTCTACTTATAAATAACTTTGACAATGCATTCATTAAATCCGTTATTTGTAAAGTGCACACTGAGAAAGTTTAAAACTTTGGATAAACATTATAAGCTATATTAACATCGATAAGGATATCTATCAAAGAATAGGGTTACTAATCTTTAAAACTATTTTTAAACATCGGCAATAAAAGCTTTCAACGAAAAGAGTTACTTATCGTTAAAACTATACTTTGGCATCGATCAGGAAAGCTTTCAATAAACATTTTAAATGTGACTAGATCGCTTGAATGTTGTCTGAACAAAACAATTCAACTTCTCTACTTATTAATAGCTTTAACAATGCATTCATAAAATTCGTTATTTGTAAGGCGCAAAATGGGGAAGCTTAAAGCTCTGACTAAGCTTTATAAGCTATTTCATTTTGAAGAATACTTAAGAAGTACTCCCAAGGGGTACCTATATACCCTTATACTATTTTCACACACACGGCTTATTGAATAATAAAGGCAGTTTTCTACATTAAGACGCTTATTGAGCTCAATCTTCCATACAAGATTCGAATCTATAATTATTTCATTAGTGACTAATCGAATGCCTAATGAAATCAAAAGCCCAATGTAACTCTGTTGGGAGCATTCAGTTTCTTAATTTTTGGTGTGTTCAGTGCTTAAAAATGTCATATGTCAAAGTAAATGTCATTGTCTGTCATATTTCATCCTTCATACTAATCGAGCAGTTACTTCTGTGTGAAAGCAAAAAATTTACGATTTCATTAGAAGGTGAAATGAGATAATTAAGTTTCTGTGTGAAAACAGTATTAAGGAGTATTATGGCTATAAGAGCTTTTGTAA
This sequence comes from Eurosta solidaginis, assembly GCF_040869045.1. Lineage (NCBI taxonomy): Eukaryota > Metazoa > Arthropoda > Insecta > Diptera > Tephritidae > Eurosta > Eurosta solidaginis. Next base: position 43,687,756 of record NC_090322.1, read on the forward strand.
ATAATGTTTTTAACGCTATATTTGTGTTTTCGAACTCTTTGGACCACTCAATGTGCAGATGAACAGATGAGCTCTGAAACGAATTTTCAAAAACTAAAATCTACAACTAAAAGTGCAATAAAGCTGCAGCATCAAACACAATCATTGCTATCCAAACAAAAGTTTCAACCACAATGCAATTCTGGTTTGAGGAGCAACAACTACGATGCAGCTTAATAGAAAAGTTATATGCAGCCAAAAACACAAATGTTGTTGGTTTAGAATTTATGCGCTACTTATGAGTTGATAGTTAGATGTTTTGTTTTACTATCAACACTTCAGCTGTCAGTTAGCAACGAGCATTTAATAACGAAACTCTGCATTATGCAAAAGTGGCATTAAATAATCGAAAATCGTGCAAGTTATAGCTGTCGCAGTGGTGATGGTGGCGGGTTGTTGTTGTAATGCTATTAAAGCTGCTGCTGATACTCATGTTCGCGGTAAGAGCGTGGGCGTGTAAGTAAGCTCCAAACGAGTCAAGGGCTTGGAGCTACAAAAAAAAACAAATGCTAACGCATGCATGTGGTAGACAGGGAATTGAAAATTAGCATTAAACGAAGACTAAAAGCCCCATGCTCACATTACAAGCGCTGTCTTAACGCTGCCGCACTGTCGCTGATGGTTCAACTTAACAGGGTATACAAATTAACGGCAAATGGGCCGTCATAATTATGGCAGGCGAAAGGCAGTGCAAATCTTTTGAAACTGAATTTCAAGTCTCTAGTTTTTTCTTGTTATTGTTTCGTTTGTTGTTGCATTTTGGAATTCAATTTCAAGCTGGATAAATGAGAATGTTTTGTATACTCGACACCACATTTGGAATGTTAGACGCTCCAATTACGTTGCAAACGCTGACGGCTGTGATGTTGATAAGATGTGGCGGCTGGTGCTGGGCTGACTGGAGCTCAAGTGCTGCTGCTGACACAAATTAAATGGAATGAAAGCAATTCTTGTGGTATGCAGATGAAATAAACATAAAAATTACAACAACAAAAATGAACGAAGAAACACAAAAAAAAATATTAAAGTCGGATGAAGAACTGTATTAGGGATGGGTGTCATAATGCATATTTTTGACGTAACGACATTTAAATTTTAAGTCCCAAATAGGTTCATCCCAGTGATAAATTTTAGCTTCCGAACGCACACACAAAGACCGGGTCTATGAAACGAGATAGCTCCCGACCTAACTTACTTAAACGGTTATGATCGTCCAACAAGGCACGGCGGTCGTTTTTTTATTGGGCTACCTGGCACCAATTGGTTACACCAAGGGAATTTAAATCGTTTTCCACATAGTCCAGTGGGGTTGGGGAGTGGGTTCCAACCAGAAACTGTTATTTCATTATTAAAAAATATAAATAATTATTTGGCGGGATTATCCTGCGAGAGGATTTCATCCGTCAAGTTTCTTTTCTAAGATTAGATATACCGACTACGCAGGGAAAAGTACTATTAGAACAACAAAATTGCACCTATTTTGACGTAACGTTTCTAATAATGATCTTAATGGTCTTCGAATAAATCTTCGACGGGGTCTTTTCTGTGCACAGTAGCACCAGACTAAAACAGAGATCGCATATAACAATACCCGAAACCGACAGTTATTTTCAAAAAACAGTTTTTTACGGCCACTCTTTATGCAAGCACGAATGTTTAAAAGAAACGAAAAGGAAAGTTTTTAACAGCGTGGTGCAGGCGAGTTATCAATTTATTATGAAAAATATAGATTATTTATGGAAGAGTTATCGATTTTTGGATTTATTATCGCAAAATATCAATTTTTGATGAAAGTGATATCGATTTCTTTTCGAGTTATCGACTTTAAACTCTCTTTAAGAGAGAACGACGAAAAGAGAAGAAAAGGACAGAAACGGAAAGGAAAGGAAATATTTATTAACAGCGATTTATCGATTTACTGTAGAAAATATCGATTATTTATAGAAAATTTATCGATTTTTTATTGAGCTATCGACTGGTTATCAAAAATTTATCGATTTGTTATTGAGCTTGTTATCAAAAAATTTTTGAAATGTTATCGACTCAATTTATCAATTTTCTATTGAAAACATATCGATCTGTTACCAAAAAATATCGATTTGTTATTGAAAATGTATCAATGTGCTTTGGAAAATATTTCGATTTGGGGTTCAAGATCTGTCGATATTTGTCGATAGCAAAGCGATAACTTTTTAAAAACAAATTCATTATTTATTATGGAAATATTTGTCGATTATGATATCTTCCCGATAGCTAATTAATAACTTTTCGATAAAAAATCGATATATTTTCTAGAGAAATTCGATAAGCTGTCATTTATTTTTCGATAGCAAATTGATAACTTATCGATGACAAATCAACAACTTTCCGATAACTAATTAATAACTTTTCGCTATAAAATCGATGTATTTTCGAAAACAAATCGATTAGTATTTGATAAATTACAAGCGATAACAAGCAGATATCTCTTCGATAACAAACGAATAAAATGGCAATAATAATAACAGCCGGAGAAATTTTCGTGATATAGTACCAAAATTATCGCAATTGACCAACACTGTCCCAAACTTATTTCTTAATGGCTTCAGAACAATCCCAAGAAGATTCTTTAATATACTGAAGTGATCCCAAAATAGTCATGAAAATAAATCTCGAAATTTTCCTAAACACATTCCCAAATTGATCTCGGAAAAGTACCTAAAACAACCCCGTAATGATTTCAAAATAGTCAGGAAAGGAACCGAACATTGCTACAATCTAACAAGTAAGGAAGGCTAAGTTCGGGTGTAACCGAACATTACATACTCAGTTGAGAGCTATGGAGACAAAATAAGGAAAATCACCATGTAGGAAAATGAACCTAGTGTAACCCTGGAATGTGGTTGTATGACATGGATATCAAATGAAAGGTGGTAATGAGTATTTTAAAAGGGAATGGGGTTTAGTTCTATAGGTGAACGCCTTTTCGAGAAATCGCCATAAAGGTGGACCAGGGGTGACTCTAGAATATGTTTGTACAATATGGGTATCAAATGAAAGCTGTTAATGAGTATTTTGAAAAGGAGTGATCCTTAGTTCCATAGGTGGACGCCGTTTCGAGATATCGCCATAAAGGTGGACCAGGGGTGTCTCTAGAATTTGTTTGTACGATATGGGAATCAAATGAAAGGTGTTACTGAGCATTTTAAGAGGGAGTGGGCATTAGGTCTAGAGGTGGACGCCTTTTCGAGATATCGCCATTAGGGTGGGCCAGGGGTGACTCTACAATGTTTGTACGATATGGGTATCAAACGAAAAGTGTTACTGAGCATTTTAAGAGGGAGTGGGCATTAGGTCTATAGGTGGACGCCTTTTCGAAATGTCGCCATTAGGGTGGGCCAGGGGTGACTCTAGAATGTGTTTGTATGGTATGGGTATCAAATGAAAGATGGTAATGAGTATTTTAAAAGGGAGTAATCCTTAGTTCTATAGGTGGACACCTTTTCGGGATATCGCCATAAAGGTGGACCAAGGGTGACTCTAGAATGTTTGTACGATATGGGTATCAAATGAAAGGTGGTAATGAGCATTTTAAGAGGGAGTGGGCATTAGGTCTATAGGTGGACGCCTTTTCGAGATATCGCCATTAGGGTGGGCCAGGGTGACTCTAGAATGTGTTTGTACGATATGGGTATCAAATGAAAGGTGGTAATGAGTATTTTAAAAGGGAGTAATCCTTAGTTCTATAGGTGGAGGCCTTTTCGAGATATCGCCATAAAGGTGGACCAAGGGTGACTCTAGAATGTTTGTACGATATGGGTATCAAACGAAAGGTGTTACTGAGCATTTTAAGAGGGAGTGGGCATTAGGTCCATAGGTGGACGCCTTTTCGAGATATCGCCATTAGGGTGGGCCAGGGGTGACTCTAGAATGTTTGTACGATATGGGTATCAAACGAAAGGTTTTACTGAGCATTTTAAGAGGGAGTGGACATTAGGTCTATAGGTGGACGCCTTTTCGAGATATCGCCATTAGGGTGGGCCAGGGGTGACTCTAGAATGTTTGTACGATATGAGTATCAAACGAAAGGTGTCACTGAGCATTTTAAGAGGGGGTGGGCATTAGGTCTATAGGTGGACGCCTTTTCGAGATATCGCCATTAGGGTGGGCCAGGGGTGACTCTAGAATGTGTTTGTACGATATGGATATCAAATTAAAGGTATTAATGAGGGTTTTAAAAGCGATTGGCCCTTAGATGTATATGTGAAGGCGTTCTCGCGATATCGACCAAAATGTGGAACAAGTGATCCAGAAAATCATCTTTCGGGTACTGCTAATTTATTTATATGTATATACAATACCACTAACAGTATTCCTGCCAAGATTCCAAGGGCTGTTGATTTCGCCTTGTAGAACTTTTTTATTTTCTTCTACTTAATATGGTAGGTGTTCTTCATCGAATTTTGCTAATTTTTATTTGGCACATATATAGTAATAGTAGTAACGTTCCTGCCAAATTTCATCATGATATCTTCAACGACTACCAAATTACAGCTTGAAAAACTTTTAAATTACCTTCTTGTAAAAGTGGGCGGTGCCACGCCCATTGTCCAAAATCTTACTAATTTTCTATTCTGCGTCATATCGTCAACCCATCTACCAAGTTGCATCGCTTTAGCCGCCTTTGGCAATGAATTATCGCATTTTTTCAGTTTTTCGAAATTTTCGATATCGAAAAAGTGGGCGTGGTTATAGTCCGATATCGTTCATTTTAAATAGCGATCTGAGATGAGTGCCCAGGAATCTACGTACCAAATTTCATCAAGATACCTCAAAATTTACTCAAGTTATCGTGTTAACGGACGGACGGACAGACGGACGGACGGACATGGCTCAATCAAATTTTTTTTCGATACTGATGATTTTGATATATGGAAGTCTATATCTATCTCGATTCCTTTATACCTGTACAATCAAAGTTAATATACTCTGTGAGCTCTGCTCAACTGAGTATAAAAATGATCTCTATAGAAGTCTCTGCATGATCGGGACGTAGTTTTTTTCTTCTGGTCAAAGTTAAAGGACAAACAAAATGATTTGTATCCACTATAATAAAATTATGTAAAGAGGAGACGAGAGATTTACCATTCCCAAAACCTATTCCGGTTGCAAAATAACAGTATAAAAAATCACACTAAAAAGTATCAGTGATAGTGAGAAATCTTTTAAAAATAAAAATTAATCACTGCAATAGATTAAATAAAAAAAGACATGTCTCAATGCAAAGCCCTTTTTTGTTCTGCATATCAATTGCTTTTGATTGCAATCCCTGACTGTAAGGAGTTTGCAGAAGAGATGGCCGGAGATGGTTTCGAAATGGACATAAGCGAAACTGCAACCCTTCATGATATGCTTCGAGTGGTTTTCTAAAATAAATCGCAGTTTCTATGGACCCACCCATTGCGAAGTCTCAAGGTCCGTGGCACCAAGCTTGGATAAGCAAAGAAGAAGGAAGCCTTCTAAATAAAACACATTTGCAGAAAGAGTGTTCCAATATCTTGCGCTATTTTTTAAACAAAACAAAAAGGAAATAATCCAATAATGAACTGGAGCATTTCAGTGGCAAGCAAACAAAATAATACAAAAAACTTACAACAACAACAAAACTGAAAACCACTCGCATTGCAACTATTTAAATTAGTTTAACAGAATAGCTGCTTTGATTGTCATTCTCAAGTATTGTAATCACCATTTATTTAGCTCGTCGCTGTCAAATTCCACTCCGGCCCCAACTGCCACTTGGCACCGCTGCAGCTTTGCATAATAATAATTAGAAATCCAGCTGAGTGTGAGAAAAGCTGCCAAAAATGCGAAGCTGGTGGCACTAAAAACCAACTATACCCAACTGCGGGTGGTACCCAAGCTCTTAGTTAGCTGCGTCCTAGGATATGGAGAGTTGCTTTGTGGGAACTGTTTTTATCCCTGAGTTCACTGAATTCTATTTTATTGTTTGACAATACGCATTTTATAAATGGTGCCCGAGCAGGCACACATTACTTACTCGATGACATGTACTTGACTCCGGATTGATTGTGCATCAGATAATTTTTTTAATAAACTCTTACCGTAAATAACGTCCGAGCGGGGCACGTTTGTGACCCATAACGTTGCATTGCTCAGACTCCTCAGGATCATTAGCTCCCTTTTTAAGAAATTACCTTTAAATAAAGAAAAAGTTATCAATAAAGGCAAGCGCTACCTTCTTCCGAAAATATTTAATGCAGCAGCAACTTTATATTCAATAAGTTTTTGTAGGAGAATTTGTCATCTGTGGGTTGGCTTTGGCTTTTGGGCTTTTGGGCTTTTGATTAGTAGTAAAGGCCAAGAAAACCAAAGCAAATTCGCTCTGCTAAAGCAACTGGGTATTAAATGTGGGTTACTATAAAAAGTAAGATCTTGTTTGTTTGAAAAATAAAACATTCACTCAGCAGTGAGTAAATTTTTTTCCCAGCTTAAAAACAAGAATACACAAAAACAATAAAGCTCGCATGAAAAAAATTAAAATAAATGAAGAAATTTAATAACTCGTGCAGCCAACTGTGTGCTGTCCGTCTGACAAGTGTGATGAATGAAATTTAAATTCAACTTAAATTAGCCACCATGCACTGACACACAAACTCTTATCCAGCTTAGACTGTACAGTCACTAGAAATTGTTTATTATGCCACTCAACTGCAATTAACGAGCAAACCCAACGTTGGATCGCCATCAAAACGGCGTTTTCCCATTTATTTACGTATTTATTTATTTTTTATTTGTTTGTTTTTGCCACAAATTCTTCTGTTCAGCTAGTCTTTAATATAATCGTATCCAAAGCGAATTTAAATTTTTTTTTTTTTTTTTTTTTTTTGTTTTTTTGATACTAATATTATTTTGAAAATGTTATTTTATGACTTAAGAAAAAAATAAAATCCCGTTTAACCCTTGCTTGATGTACACTCATTGTACTTGAAAAATAAATAAACTTAAAATTTTATTAGCCACATGCGAAAATATTCAATTGAGCTTGAATGATGACGATCGTCTTGTTTACTTCGATAGTTGAAACGACACAAACTTACAAAATTATTTAATTGAAGACTGGGATTCAAAGTCATTTTGGTTTACTTTAGAAATATATTGTTCCAAGGGTCGAACCATTTAAACAATTTAAACAAAAAAAAAATTGAGTAGCTGTTCAATACTTCTGATTGGTTTGCTCAATGCTGTGCCGCCCGAATACCAAAGACCTCTAGGCCAAGTAGCGCACGTGGCGTCATTTTCATACACATCCTAATGGAACCAATAGCTGCTGTTTTACCATAGCTACTCAGTGTTCCGTTCAAACCAATTGCTGCGAACAATAAGTCTGCTGATATCTTTTACAGAGCATTTAGCAACTTCCTGAAGTTTCGTCAGTATAACTGCCCATAATTAGAAACATAATGTGAATTAGGGATGGACTTTTTTCAAACAGGTAGTACGCGACTGTTTCTTTACTGCCTTTCTCGTCGCACGTTACTGCAAGGCTAGCAAGCGCCTACCCTTTCTCCCAGTCTGCAAAAGGTGGACTGCAAATAATCTATGTGGTCGGCACACATCGAAGCAGTTCAGGACCCAAAATAATTCCACAAGGGGTGCCACATGATGGAGTCCTAACCCACTTTTGTTTAAAGCTCCCTTACACACCAGTAGGGAGATATCATTGTTTCCTACGTCAATGAATGCACGATAATGACAATGGATTCTGGCCCCTCCCTTGATGAGATTTGCTTAAATTATCGACTTCCTAGTCTTTCCAGCTTGTTCACCTCGCGAAACTTGGCACTGTCACCGACCACATTACTGGTGTGGCGTTCGCTCAGGACCCACATTTCGGCGAGCATGGTCACAATTGTACCTAAAGTTCAGAGCCAAAAAACGCTCGAAGTCATTTATAAAACAATTTGACGGTCACTTGTTTGCTCCGCGTCCCTAATGTGGTCACCGATCTTAAAAACACGTTGGAGAAAACTGCAGGCTGTGTTCCCACCCATCTTATCAATTGCATCAACCATCTTATCAATTGAACCAACGCCTCTGACAGCCTTATCTATTTGGTCCAACCCTACTGAAAAAGCGGATTACCTCGGGCTCCCGTTAGAGGATATTGATGACAATTAGTGACGGATCGTTCCTATTGGATGGGCGTAGCACTGCTACAACAGCAACAAAAGGCACTACTGTTTGTAGTAATATGACGGGAGAAGTTTTGGGTGTATGACAAATTTTTAAACTTTTTAAAACTCTGTACAGCAGCTTTTATTACTGCAGTGTCTTTCAGGCAGAAACTGTAGATGCACAGAAAGCAGCAAAAATTCTGGAGTAACCGTGTTTAAGCTGCAATCGCGTCGATCAAGGAAATAGTCTCCAACCGTACTTCATCAAAAAGTGTCCTGGAATGCAAAGGAGATGCAAAGAGACATTGGAGAGGCTTTGCTCGGTCCTGCCCATATATAAGGAGAAATCAAAAATGGACTCATATGATCCATTAAGCAAGAAATGTGTAGACAGAAGCGCAGAACTGCAAAAGATCGTGGCAAATTCTACGACGTTAGACTCACAAAGTTGCGCATAATTCTAAAGAGACAAGGCTTAAGGTTAACAATGGGCATACTAACTGTACACTGCTTTCTGGCGTCACATGCTTATAAGTAAAGACTACTCAGTAACAGCAGATGTAGGAAGTGCGAGCTACAGGAAAAAATGGTTGAGCACGTTCTGTGTTCGTGTCGAGAGCTCGCGAGGTCAAGGATTCAGTTTCCTGAGGCAGCAGAATTTCCAGATCTCGAGACAGAAATTAAGCTAGGTCCTGGAAAACTTCTAGTATTTGTCAAATTCTGCATACATTCAGTCTATGTGAGGTCTTTATTGACCGGCCAGTTAAACCTAATCTAACAGACTTTTATGAAAACAAAACAAGATATGTATGGACTTTATATGCATCGTCACCATTTATAACTAAGGTGGTCTCAAAGCCTTGAGGTCAGTGCATGCAAAAGAATAAAATGAACATATTCAACTCAATGAACGTGTCAAGGAGTACTGATGGATTGAAGTGAAAAATAAAAAACCTAATATTCATCCACACGAACAAAGCGCTCGTCCACTTCAATATTCCCTGCAAAAAATGCGATTAGTCTAGGATGAATCCGGGATGAGTCGCAAAGGAGTATGCGACCAATGCCAGTTTTTATCTCTTTGTATGAGTTGAACTGTTCCCTTTTGTTTGAGCATGTCCTATGAAGAGACTAACTGTACCCATTTATACCCGATCGATAGGACCAATCCCCTTTGTTCAATAAGGACTCAAATAGGGCAAAGTCGCATTTTTCATGGCAGAAACACAATGGAAGGGTTTGCTAAACCACTATGCTACTTGATGTAAGTTGTTCCGTCTGCTTTTTAAAATGGAATAAAAAAGATTCTCCGAAAATTTAACCCTAACTGGGGCATAGTCGTTAAGTCCTAGTAATTTAGGTTCGGTATGGGGCTCCGCATTTTGTTTGAATAATTCGATTCAATCACCATCTTTTTATTTTACTCATTTCGTTTCAGTTTTTTTTTTTAATATTTCTTAAAATGGGCTACATGGATATCATTCTGACTAATCCCAACTGTACCCGAAAGGGACTAAAGGGGATCAATTATGCCCAAATGTAGACAAAAGAGAACAATCGGAGATCAATCTCTTTAGGGATCAAACGTACGATCTTTTTGAAGGGTTATTTTTCCAAAAAAAAATATCTTCATACGCCCAGTATTGTCTGTCTATTTAGAATTAACCCTCTATTGTATATATGTACAAATGTATGATTTGGAAAGACCGAGATATCGATTTGGAATTGTAGTTATGTATTTACGTATGTATGTTCATAGAAATTATGCAAGTGAGAGCGATGCAATCTGACGCCTGCGTTTGCCTAGGAGTCGCCATCTCAAACTATTACTTGGCTAAACAGCAGGCCAATTTGGCTGGCCACCAAAAAGTGCAAGACAGAAGAAGAAACAAAGTCTTGTTGGAAGGTTGAGCTGATGGTAGAAAGCCAAGACTAGTAAAAGGTAGAATTCAAAGCATTATGTGGGGTCGCGGCGGTCAGTCAGTTGCTGTGTTGCATACAAAATCGAAATAAAATTGAGAAAAAAATTTATAAAAATTTATATGAAAATCGTTTGAATCAAATCAAACGTAAATGTCAATGCGACAAGCGGTGCATGAACAATTATGTATGCAGTAGCAGTTAGTAGTTGGCAGTAAAAAAAAAAAAAGAAAAAAACATGGCTATAATAGAAATTGAATGGTTATATGGATAAGAGGCAATAACCAAAAAACCAGAAAGTTCTGAGGTTGCATGCGAACTTGTGTGCCATGCAATGGCACAATGCAATTCAATTTAATTTTAAATTGAAAACGAAATGTGCACGAAAACAACACGATGAAAAGGAAAAAAACAAAACAAACACAGAAATCTTTGAATAAACAGAATGGCCGAAGAGAAGGAAATACAAACAATAATAGTAGTTGTAGGGGAATGAGTCATATCAAGCTGTAAAAAAATTGGAAGAAATGGGAAAGGCCAGAAAAAGTAAAAAAAAATAAGTAAAGAAGGCTAAGTTATGGTGTAACCGAACATTACATACTCAGCTCCCAAATTACAGCTTGCAAAACTTTTAAATTACCTTCTTTTAAAAGTGGGCGGTGCCACGCCATTGTAAAAAATTGTACTAATTTTATATTCTCCGTCCATAAGGTCAACCCACCTACCAAGTTTCATCGCTTTATCCGTCTTTAGTAATGAATTATCGCACTTTTTCGCCCATGATCATTTTGATATATAGAAGTCTATATTGTGACGAATATTAGCAACACTAAGGGATACTATCATCTCTAAGCCAATACTAAGCAGTGACTTGTATGCAAATCAATAAATCGATCATTATGTCTATACATATGTCCATACAAGCAGCGGAGAGCAACGAACAAACACATGCATATATCTGAGATACTCCCAAAATTTGTGCAAGTATCACTCACATATACACGCGCATATGAGAAGCTATAAACGTAGTTGTAGCTGATAATTTTATAGCTGATAACTAACTAGTAAATTCTAGAAATAGAAGCACCTAGAAATATCTCAACGAGGAAACCAAACAGTATAAAAAGCAGCAAAAGTTGAGGCGTGACAATCAGTTTGATTTAAGCAAGCTATCAGTTGCAAAATATAAGTGTTATTTTCAAGTAGTCTAATAAAGACCATATTTGCATTATTCAATATTGGAGTTATTTATTCAATAGTTTAGTGATTCGAACGTTAGTAGAAGGTTGCAAATAAGAGGAATTTCAGTAAATTCGTTACAATATCTATCTCGACTAGTTTATCGCCTTACGGGGTGCCGTTATGTGATCAAAATTAATATAATCTGTGAGCTCTGCTCAGCTGAGTATAAAAACGAGACAAAATAAGAAAATAAAAAAATGCAGAAAAAGCAGATAGCAACGCATACAAATTTTAGTTATATAAAATCAAAAGCAATAGAAGTATGTGCGCAAACATTTTGTACAATTTCTAGTTATGCATGCAAAGGGTTAAGCCTTATAAGCTAAATGGGGCATACCAAACTAAGTAAGTATTGTCGCATGACCTGTAGCCGCGACATAGTGAGTAAGAAAAGAAAATTTCAAGTTAAATTTGTTATTGGTTACAACACTTTCTTCAACATCTGTGCCTTCGTAGACATGTATGGGGCTTTCAACAATGTCTCTAATGGGGCGCTCATGGACGGTCTTAATTACATTGAATTATAGCCAGCCATAACCAGATGGATCGGCTGCATAGGTGGTATGAGGGCACGAAATCAGTGTACAGGCGCACGGCGCAGGGCGGGTATTATCAAGTCTGCTGTGGATGCTCGTTATTTATCAACTGTGCGTTAGAGTTGAAGCAATCCCAGGAAATAATCGGTATAAGAAGAAGTATACGTCTACATTGGGTCCACGGCTACATGGGAATAGACAGGAACGAAAAATCGTATAATCTAGCTAAAGAGGGCACATCCTTCGTATCATATTGGGCGATATTAAGAGAAGGCGGGTGTTGCACATGATTGACCAAGCGGGAAAGGCGTGGGTTCAAGCGCGGGGCTGCAAAGTATCAGAGATTATGTGTAGGTCTTACAACCTTGGACTAACAAAGCTACTCTTATCATTACAAAGAATGGACTATAAACTCATGACGTTTATTCGGACTGGACACTACCTTCTGTAGTCACATGCTGCTTTTAGAATTACGCTTCATCAGATAATAGATGTAGGGCGTGAGAGCTGGAGGGGGAACGATCGAGCGCGCTTTGTGCTCGTTCCCTGTGCTTGCCAGGCTTGGACTCCAGCTATGACGAGTGATACAGCTATCAGATCTAGAAGCAGGAAGTAGCATAGATCGCAGGAAGCTCGACAAATACTCGGAGACGAAAGAGTTATTTTATAACATTTTGAAGCGGGTTTCTAGGATTGGCCGTTAAACAAACTTTTGGTAACACTACGGACTCATTCAGTCTATGTGAGGTCCTCACGGATCGGTCATTTCAATATAACCTTACCTAATATAAGCATGGACGCATGGCCTGATGCCGCGGCACAGTGTCCAAGAAAATTCAACACACAAATAAATTTACACAATTTGCTTTCTCTGACGAACCTTAGTGGGAGTGAAAGATCCACTTTTCCAACCGTTTCCAGACTTTCAAAAAACCTGACGAACAGAAATCTTATTGGTTTTTTTTTGTAGTCCTGAACATTCATGAATCGACTCCACTTCCTCCTCATCCTGACAGCTTCTGCCTTAAGTTTTCTCACTTTGTTTAGGTTGAGAAGAATGCAAACTCCCTTCCTATTCAAACATAGTCATGAATACCTTGAGATCTCGAACCCATCTCAGATGGTCCATAGGAATTCCACTGCCTTCAGCTCATATTCCTTGACTGTCCTCAGGAGATGACCAAGCGGTGGTCGCTTGTATCCATTTCGGAACCTTTCCTGGCCACTTTATCTGCAAATTCATTCCTTTCAATATCGCTTTAGCCCGGAACCTAAAGGGAGCTTGCTGATTCACATGGCTAATATGATACAACCTTAAACATATCTGGCTCTCCAAATTTTCAACATCCCTTCCAAATTGACTTTTGCCTAAGATGATTGCCCTCCAAAACGAGTAATCCAGGACGAGTAATTCGGAATTTGTAACTGAGACATCATCAAAATGGCGCCTAGAGCGCTACTTGGCCCGGCTCCATAGCCGGGCGGCACAGAATTTAACCAACTGAGACATACGCAAAAGGAACATGTATAAAATGAACTCCTCGCAATTCATCGTTAAGGCCCAGGGAGGAAAGAGTGTAATAATCGGATGAGTTTCCATCAACATCTTTCAACCACCCATAGAGAGCAGCGCTTCCGACATTATTTCCCTGAGCTTCGTGTATTCATGACGAATTTGCACGTGGTTTTTAGAAGCTTACCCAGGTGCCCTCCTGATCTATGGTTTAACAATACCCTACCCAGCTTTGTTAAGCTCCCACTCTGACCTTTTTGAAAGGCAGCATTATAAAATATATGAGATTAGTAAGCTTCTCCATTTACAATAGGAGATTTGCCTTTTCTACGTGAAATTTTATTTTAGGAGTATTGAAATGCGCTCTTACTAAAATAAGCTCATCCTTCAGAACTTTTGAACAGTTTCGGATAACACAGCTTTCACTAACTACCACACACTTCTCAGTTAGTTCATCTTGGATTTCTCAAACGACACCGCCTTTACGCCAAGGAAAGAGAGAAAATCCTTAAGTGTTGTCTTTTTGGAGGTAATACAAACTTAAGATTTCTACGTATCTGCTCTGCTCAAAATTTAGAGTTCCAGAGGCCTCTTGCCAAGCCTTAGTCAAAACTATAAAAATTGTTTGTCTTTTCACTTGGACACAGTGCAATACGAGCTCGCGCCTCTAAGATGTTTTTGGTTCTGCTGGCTGTTATAACCTAAGCCAGCAGACCGCATACCAACAAAGCCAAAGGCAATCAGCTTAAGTTATTATTGACCCTACAAGCCTTTTGACCCGACGATCGACAGGAGTAATGGAAAAAGAAAGCGAAGTAAGTTTTTATGTGAATAAGTATGTAGTAGCCGAAGAAAGGTGAGGAGTGGGGTCACATGACTGAGTAGCATTTGAATGATTAAATAACAGAAGATTGTTTGTGCAAAGGAAGAGAAAAAACAACAATAAACACGCACAGCTCATTCTCTGCCGCTACTTACTTAGGTATATGCCGCAGGCGAAAAGGAATGTGTTGTTATGAAAACAACAACAATTAAGTGACAGGCATTTAGTTCAATATAAAGAAAAGAAAATAGTACGTGAAGAGGATAAAAATAAGTTTTTCTTTTTTTTTTTGTTGTTTTGTTGCCATCGAGGGATGCGACATAATCCAATTAGTAATTAGCTACGTACATCAGAATGTGGACCTTGGGTCTGTTGGTACACCTACATGTATTTATTGTAATGTATAAATGATGCCCTGCAGGAATATTTACATAAAAGAATGCCTTAATTTATTCGGTAAAATGTAGGCGAAAATCAACTGTTCAATACTACTTTTAACTCTTTTGCTGTTAACTTTTCTCATGTAGGCCACCCATATGACAATATTCCTAGAAGAATTAGACTTCTGAATAGACGAGTAACGTTTGCTAACAAGTTTTATGACATTACTTATGAAATCTTTAGCTGTACTCTCAATTCCAACAGTACAAACGTTAGCTCTGCAATATCATCAGTTTTGCTGCGACTCGCTCTACTGAGCCAGGATACTGAAAATTCGTTCTAGTTTGTATAGTGAGCCGCTTAATCTAAACAGGATCTCGCTTGCATCCGTACTTTGCGATAGTCGAAACCTCTCGATGACATCCTCTAGCTAACCGCTAAACCGAATTTATGAAAGTGGTTGAGATGAGGTCACGGGCTCCTTGGGCGCAGGCGGAAGAAGTGAGGTGCTTGTACCGCATGCAAACGCCTTAGTTATTCACGGGTGAATAGAGATCGGAAGTTTTCCCCACTTGATTGAGAAACGCGGCTTCATCTTCACCAAATTGTAAAAATTTTAAGCAACCCAACTCAAATTGCAGCAGCTAGAGGGCTTGGGTGCTAGGTAAGGTTAGGTTAGTTACATTAAATTTTTTATATTGCCTTTTATGCTAATTTATTTTAGTTCTTATCTTATTTTATTATATATTCTCTTATTTCAAATTGGTTTGTTATTAATTAACTGCAACTTGACTGAATCGGAAAATTTCACATTGTATATTAAACGGAACAAAAAAAAACGTCCCAAAAACATCTTTGATTTTAGGTCAAAACGGCAACCGGCATCATAGCGTGCATAGTCAGTATATTACCCACTATCTATATATTAATACGCTAACAAAATTTCCATACAATCAATTGACAGGATGTTTCGCATACTTAGCATACGTAAAATCATATAAAAGTTATATGAATCGATTCGTTTTGATCAGCCGCAGTGCATAGGCCTATTTTTGGTTTAGTTAGTAGTGAAAAAACGTGCCTTCAGAAATATGATTCGTCTTGTTTGCCGCCCTGAACGTCGTCAGAGAAAGTCTTGAATCGGCACCTCTTTCTCCCCATCGTGACAGCTTCGCCAGAGGGAGCTTGTTTCCGTGCGCCACCTTTGGGGCAGTGGTGCAATATCCCGTGCTAACGCCCGAAAGAACTCAATACAGATTTTTTTAGCTTGAGAAGGAAGCTAATTCCAATTCTATTCAAACATGGTCATAAAGATCTTGAAACTTCGCAATCAACCCGGTGAATTCACTGCATGTCCTTTGCCTCGCTTATTTCGATCATTTTATCTGCAAATTCATTACTTTCAATATCGCTGTGCCTTGACAACCAGAAGAGGGGTTCCCCTTTTGGTACCTTACGGACGCCAGTGATATTCGACACCTCCGCACGATATCCGAACCGATAAAGCGTTGAGTTCTATTGCCTTTAAGGCTACCAGCTATCGACTAAGGTTGTTACATTGGTGTCTGGGGCCGTACGATCCAGGAGTAGCTTGACTACACTCTCTCTCTCTCTCTCTCTCTCTCTCTCTATGGCATAGACCTACACCTGAAAGACACTGCATTGATCAGGAAGTGGGTACTATTAATCTATCTGTAGATGTTTTGAAAAGCTGCCAGCTCCAGTTCCTTTTTAAATTTTAGGGTCATCTATGTAGATTGTATCTTATGCACCTACAACAGTCTGGGCCTTTCTACCGTTCTTCTTGTCCTCAGGAGATGACCAATTCCAGACCATTTCGGAACCTTTCCTGGCCACTTTATCTGCAAATTCATTCCTTTCAATATCGCTTTAGCCCGGAACCTAAAGGGAGCTTGCTGATTCACATGGCTAATATGATACAACCTTAAACATATCTGGCTCTCCAAATTTTCAACATCCCTTGCAAATTGACTTTTGCCTAAGATGATTTCCCTCCAAAACGAGACACTGCATTGATCAGGAAGTGGGTACTATTAATCTATCTGTAGATGTTTTGAAAAGCTGCCAGCTCCAGTTCCTTTTTAAATTTTAGGGTCATCTATGTAGATTGTATCTTATGCACCTACAACAGTCTAGGCCTTTCTACCATTCTTCTTGTCGTGTGATCTTATATCGTCACGTGCTCGCATTTGGTTGATTTTCACATTTTGAATTCTCTAAATGGGTCTATTTCGCCGTCAATCCCTGCACAATCACTTGTAGAGGCAACATGTGAAAAATTATGTTCAACCCTTGCTGAAGTGCGCTGCTCACTGCGTTTGACATTCACAAGCATGCTAGCATTTTCACCTTCCCAGCCCTGTGGTCTCTTTATCTAGCGCCTTCCATCAGACAAGGGTTCCATACGTTAGTATCTGTCGAATGACTGTGCTGTACATGTCACGGATATTATTAGGTAACAGTCTCCAGTTCCTTTCGAAAGCCCTTTTGCAGGTACATTATGCTGACAGAGCTTTCTTTAATCTCACTTCAACATTATTTTTATACTCAGTGTGTTTTGCACACAGAGTATATTAATTTTGGTTGGTTGTACAGGTATAAAGGAATCGAGATAGATATGGACTTCCATATATCCAAATCATCAGTATCGAAAAAAAATTTGATTCAGCCATGTCCGTCCGTCCGTCTGTCCGTTAACATTAAAACGATAACTTGAGTAAATATTGAAATATCTTCACCAAATTTTGTACACGAGCTTATCTGGACCCAGAATAGATTGGTATTGAAAATGAGCGAAATCGGATGATAACCACGCCCACTTTTTATATATAGCATTTCGGAAAACACAAAAAACCTGATTATTTAATAAATAATACACTTGTTGAAATTTGACATGTGGTCTGATATTGAGATAAAAATTTGAAAAAAGTTTTTAAAATGGGCGTGGCACCGCCCACTTGTGATAAAATCAATTTTACAAATATTATTAATCATAAATCAAAAATTGTTGCATTTACTATAAGGAATGCTTTGAAGAAAAATTAACGAAATCGGTTAAGCACCACGCCCACTTTTATATAAAAGATTTTTAAAGGGTCGTGGACGAATAAAATAAGCTATATCTTTGCAAAAAAGAGCTTTAAAACAATGGTATTTCATTTCCCAAGTGGATTTATAACAATAAATAGGAAAAACGTCAAATTGTAAAAAATGGGCGTGGCACCGCCCCTTTTATCACTAAGCAATTTTCTATGTTTCGGGAGCCATAACTCGAAGAAAAATTAACGGATCTTAATAAAAATTTTCCTTGTAGCAGAAAATATTTCTTCTAAAAATGGACGGGATCGGTTAAAGACCACGGCAACTTAGATATAAAACAAGTTTAAAAGGTTTAAAAGGGACGTAGACTAGAATAATAACCTATAACTTAGCAAAAAATAGTTTTATTGTATGAGGAAATGGGGAGACATTTTTTTTTTAAACGGGCGGTGCCACGTGTTATGTAGAAAAGTAATTAATCTGAAATGAAATGTGCAATTGAAGCTCAAAGTGAGTATATAATGTTCAGTTACACACGAACTTAGGCACCTTTACTTGTTTTTCAGCTAAATTTGGAGTCGAGTATCATTTCGAGATATTTGGCCTAAGGAAAGAGATTAATTAGCCGGGATTTTCGGTTTGCTTCTGAATAGGACCAGTTCCGATTTGTTGTACTTACACCCAGCCCATTTTGCGCACCCTGCTGAAAAGTGCCATATCCATGAGCTCGCTAATCGTTTCAGGAATTTAACTGTGAACAGAATCACTACGTCTCGATCCTTATGTCTCAATGATTTCTAGAGCCTAATTAACGTACGGTATCAAAAAAGGGGTGATAGCACGCTGCCTTGGAGCGTGTCTCTGGTAGCCATTTCACAAGCTGATCCAGCTCCTTAAGTTGCGTTAACGACCCTACTTCTGACCATAGACCCGATCTATGCAATTATACAGTCTGAGGTTTAATGTAATATAAGTGACTTGCAGATGGTCTACGTTTGCACGTTGTTGAAGGCACCCTCGATGTTCAATGAATTCCCAATGACGTTGACAAATGCCTTTTGACTTTGTCAATATTATTCGCTTACTCGAAAGAAACGATGAGACCCAACGATTTGATACGTCTATGTACCGTCAGAACATCAATACAATGTATGCATGACTGTAGATCTTTCCTACGAGGCCACTATAAAACCGCCGCTAGGTGAATTCCATAATTACTTAAAGAAATGTACCTTTTTACATTCATTTAGCTGCGTATTGTCATTTGTTTACCTCCTCACATTGACTTGTTTCATATCAAGCTTTATTTAAAGGTTTCCTTAGAAAGAAAAAAAACTTTTATTTAACTTTATCAATCATCAATATGCACGCACAAATACATACAAACTTTTAGTACATACGGCAGGTATCTGACTGTCAACTTAATTGTTGCATTAACAAATTTCGTTTTAACAAGGCAGAACACAATAAACACAAATAGCCAGCTTGTGCCTTTAAGCCTAGAATTTATGTATGGATATGTCGATGAACTTTGTATGGTATGAGCAACAGGCCAACAGCTCAACACCATGAATACGTTTCTGCACGCGTCAAGCATATTTGTAGGCGCATGAGTCAATGCTTGCATTTTGCTGATAATTCCTTCTGTTTTTTAAATTCTTCATTGCGATTTGTGGTTCGTGCTGATTTCAATATAATTGTACTTGATATATATATTTTTTTGCAGTTTACTGTCTGCCGTTTCCTTAATTTTGTATGCATTTGATTAACACTGTCGTGACTCAAATAGAATTCCAACGAAGAAGTAGTGAGCTTGTTTCAGGTCACAGTCCAGCAATGGCCTCCGCATGCAAAGTTGTGCATAATATTGTTACGAATTTACTGCAATTCCCCTTATTTGCAATCTTCTGCTAACGTTCGTATCGCTAAACTGTTGAATAAATAACTCCAATATTGAATAATGGAAAATTGCCTTTATTAAAGTACTTCACAATAACACTTACTGTATGCAACTAGCTTTCCTAATAACCAAACTGGCTGATAGCTTAAATGAAACTCTATTATTGCCCGATATATAGCGTGCTTAACTGAAACTGCCCATAGCGCCTCTACCGCTGATGCTTTTATACTCTGTGATTTCCTCGTGGCATCTTCTAGGCGCTTCCAAAATTTTACTTAGTTAGTTATAAATTTCTCAGCTACAACTACAGATGTATAATTTTTATAGCTTCTCTCATACCCCATGCGCTTGTATGTGTGAGCGACACTTCCACAATCACAATTGCATACCTTTAGGAGCATTTCAGATAAGATATCTGCATGCGCTTGTGCGTTGCTCTTAACTGCGTGTACTTACATATGTGTAAACATAATGATTGATTCGTTTATGTAGATACATAATGATTGATCTATGGATGTGCATGCAAGGCGCTGCTTAGCATCGGCTTAGAGATGGCAGCACCCCTTAGTTTTGCCAATATTCGTAACAATATGAATGAAGACAATTAATTGTAGTTATGTTATGCATAAATGTTCTGAAAACCTGTTAGTTTTATCAAGGCAAACAGGTTTTACATATACTTTTACTGTAATATGGGCGCTATTATTGAGAAAGCTCACATGTTCGATTCTAAATCAATATGCCTAAAGCTGCGAAATGCTCTCAATGGATCTTTTAAGTTTGTTCCAAACAAAGCTCGAGTTCTAGCCATAAAGGCTTCAAGGGCACCCTAATATAACAAACATAGGCTTTTAAACTGTAAATGATACCAGCACTCTATATGAAATTTTGGCATAGAAAACGAATACTAATTTAAAAGCTTGTCCCAAAATTATTTGGGTTTCAAGTCAGCTTTAAGCCATCACATATTATTATATCCATACGTTTTAAGATATGTGACCCGGCCTATGAAAAGGTGGCTTAACACTAAAAAAAACAGCTGTTTACAGCTGTTTATTTCAATTTCTTTTTTGAGTCATAAGCCACCTTTCACATATATTGATATACTTATGTTTAAAAAAAACACTGAAATACGCTCCATATAACAGCTCCACTAAAAACTTTGCTGAACTTTCAACTCTGTAAACATTTTAAGTTTTAAAGCTCCTTTAGCAACCAATATGGACTTTTTTATGTATCTATGAAATTTTTAAATGGTTGTGATTTTATGCTTTGTAACAATTCGACAATAGCAAAAATTATAGAAGTTTTCATGAAAATATAAAAATATGTATATCATATCCACGAATACTACTTAAATGATCTTGACTTAAAACCTTTTAAAAAATTGTCCATTTGCTTTTAATGTACTTTAAGAAAAGCTTTCAGGTTGGAATCACGCCAAGAATTAAATATGGGCTGTGAAAACTTTTTCAAAAGCTCTGAAAGTTTGTTATAGGTTTTGAATTATTTATATATTTTATGAAAGCTTTTCATTGTGAGAGTTCCAAGATTAAGCAAGCAGTGACGAGAGCGAATATACATTTTTTTTATATGAAAGCTTTGTCAAAAGCTCTGAACGTTTGCTCTGAGTAATAGGTTATTTAAATAATTGATTAAAGCTTTTCTCTGTGAGAGCTTGAAGGATAAGCAAGCATATATTTTTTGTATATGAAAGCTTTGCCAAAAGCTATGCGTTTGAAGAAAATACGGAAAGACCTTAGAAAATTTGATCGTATTTACTTTATGAAATCACAATCTTTTTGACTTTGAAAACTTTGTAACAAAAAAAAATTTTAAAGAGCAGTTTTAACTACTTGTACTGAGCTTTAACAAGCAATGAAACGCCTAGTTAGTAAGATGAGTTAATTTCGTGCAATATCCAAGGAAATACTTAGCACCGAGCGTAGCTTCTTCATATGTGGGACGTTCACTGAATGGATATATAAGGATTTATGTCGAGTATATAACACTCTTATTTATCACATATTAAAGCCGATAGTAACGGTTCAAGTATCTTATGACTATAGGAATAGCCTTGTTTCCCGAAATTGCGTCGGCATAAGCCCTGAGGCTTGCTGTATGAGAAGTTGCAAGCCGTAAGACTTTCTACCCACTTCCCGCCACTCGTTTAATTGCATCTGATATAGTTTTATCAGGATATAAATCCGGGACGATCGGATAGAAGCAGTTTATCGTATTATTTGGACCTTCCCGGCAATCCAATGGCACACATCGCTCTTTCATCCCTACCCTAGCCCCACTTTCAAAAAAATCTACCTTCATGCCACATAATCTACCCAACTCACACAATGCCCTTTAGTAAACTAAAATATTCAGCTCAATCGACAAATTTATTTGAATTTCAAAATTTCAGCCACTTCCAACATCTTGCAAGACAAATTTTTAGCCACTCATTGTTAGCTCTAATCTCAGAAAGACATTGTCAATGCAACAAATACTACATTAGTTTGTACATGCAGCCAACTACTAAAAAAGCTGAATTGTAAATTTTATTGAAACAAAAAAACGCAACAGATATTAATGATGACAGCCAATCTACAGTACATCTTCTTTGGGCCAGCAAGCAAGAATACAGGCAACAAATTGAAAGGATAATTTATGAAGAAAGAAGTGGAAGCGTTTGTATGTTATAACTCTTCCTTGTTACTCATCCCTATACCCAGTAGTGCAATCAGAACGCCAGTGATAAATGACTTGAGTAACACCAACAGCTCAGTCAATGTAGGATTGAGAATAAATCTTTCATGTCTTTCGAGACCATAAAAGTAACAAAACAGAAGTTATGGTGACAAAACGCAGTCCAGTAGAGTCAACGTACATGGATGCTCTATGGCTATGAACCGCAGCCGTGAACTTATGCCTTTTACGATAATTTCTTTTTTACCACCATCAGCAATTACTTTAAGTTTAACCATGTTGAAGGAATCTTCAAAGATCTGCAACGTAGTCAGGATAAACAGTTTGATTTCAATGTTGTGATGAAACCGGTAAATTTTCAGTTTTCTGCGAACGTGGATAACGATTTATTTTTCAAAATTTGTTCAGACTTAAAGCAAAATACTAATATGTTTGAAGTCCTTGAACTTACCTAATGACCTATATCCTTGGTCTAAGCTGATCTTTTGGTTAAGCTATCATTAAAAACCTTGATTTCCTTGACTTCAGTCAACCAACCGTCGTGTCGCAGATTAGCTAACGCTAAAGATATATCCTCCGAATTTCTTTTATTTTCTGTGATAAACTCAAAAATTTGGCTTATTCTACAAGACTCTTTCGAAATTCTGATTACTAAATGTTCCTCATCCTATGAATTAATTGAATACTAACTGATTTTTTAAACTCATATTGAAACTCCTTTTTAAAGGAAGCCGGCTTTCGCGTCTCGAATTTGGATAACGCTTAAGATTTAGGATAAACTTCAGGTCTAAAAAGTGTTATTCGAAAAGCCTAAATGTATGCAATTTGAACTACTGGCAATATTCGGGATAAATTACACTCACGGGGCATGTATGTATATGTGTAGAATTATAGGCGCTACCGATAGTTCTTCAAATATTTTTGGTGATTTATTGAGTTAAAATTCCGTCTGGAAGCAGTTCTCTCATATGACAGCGATGGGTTCGATATGTGGTTAAACTACGCTAAAGTACTATGAGAAACTCTCTAGAGGTAGCTACTGCAATCTTATTTCAAAATTCTAACTTTGCTAACGATACAATTCAGTTTAAAAAGTAATATTAAATTTGCCTAAAAGTATACAATGTATGGGAATGATTTGCGCTCCGACCCTTAAGGCGCTCCTGACTATTTTCTAATATTTCGGCGGTTGGTTGAGGTAAATTTGAAGCAGTTCTGACTTATAACAACGATGTGGCTGATATCTAACTTAACTTCGCATACTTTTAGGCGCATCTGATGTAATTTAGAAGACTGCTTGGATGAAGCTACAGGAATATCTGGATATAAGCTAGATTAATATTACTCAAATTGTCAAGTGCTACTCTGAAGTATTCTTTTTTTATTTTAAACAGCTTTTCTCCCCTGCAATTTTCCATGCATTCACCTTTCTCTGGAGCATCACGAACTCATTGTCTTCCTATATATGCCTTTTTTTTTGTTTTTTTTTTTTTTTGTCTTTGTTCTAGTGAGCAAATTTGTGCAGCTACGTAAAGATTTATTTGCATTTCAAAAGCAACAACAGCAAGAAAGTTATTTAAATTTACTTCTACTATAATTCGTTATTATTTGTCCGAGAAGGCGAACTATTTCATGGGTAGCAGCATTCAAAACAACACCAACAAATCTAAATAATACAACAACAACAATCCAAATCTTTTCTTCACAAACTCTTTTGCTTGACGTTTTGCAAATCGTTGTCCATACATCTTTTTTTTTTTTTTTTTTTGTAAAGTGTAAGTGTACTCGTTAACCGAACAAACAACTGAATAATTTAGTAATAGATCTACATACAACATAGTATTTAGTAGTATAGTAGTAGATAGTTAAATTAAGAAATTTTCTATAGCATACTTGAGGGCGTTTCGCCAACGTAGTCGTTAGTTTCATCAATGCTCAACTCGTTTGAAGTGCTGCGTTTGTGCGCGCGCTAAGTTTGTTATGCAAATTTATTAGAGCGTGAAAATTTACGCAGTAGCTAATGGGTGATGTGTAGCGAATAATGTGAAGGAGAGACAGAAGAAGCGAAGGAATCTATAGGAAAAGGAGTAAAGAAAAACAGTGGCAGAAGTACGTAAGACATTTACAAAGAAACTTTTAGACTTAAAGTAATAACAAAACGCTTTTCAAGCACAGTCGTCAAGCTGTTGAAGATCTTTTCAATTAACAGGACAGAGGAAGGATGTCTTTGTTTTATTTATTTTTCTGAAACGCTGCACAAACGGGAACAAAATGTAGCCAAGCTACAATCTCAAACTCTTTCGTTACATCAAGTAGCTCCGTATATTTTACTGTCAATCTTTTTTTAGAACAGTCGACGGTGGTTATAATGAACGCCCAATATACTGTTGTTGTTTTTGTAACAGAAATTATTCCAGACCAGCTAGCAAGCTCAGTCTTTAAGCCGGCCAGCCATATTACGCCCAGGAGCATAGCCAAGTTTTTGGTACCGTAGAACTAAAGATGATCTAACAAGAGAAAAAATGTTACATGTCGTGTGTCTTGTATTATATTCAAAACCAAGTTGTGCCATTGCACATAGCAGGGTTTGAAATGAATTGTTCTACAATCTGGCATAGATGGGTCTCAATAACGGGCAAATATAAGATACCCGCGGGACGGTATGTTTGCCACTTGAGCTAAAACCTATGCGGACGCCTTCTTGAGTACCTGTGAGGTATCATCCGATGTAGCCTCAGTTCGATGGTCCTCCAGAAATTTGTTCATGCTCATCGAGCGAAAGCTGTGACAAAGGATCACATCAGGCTGATAGAGCATGAATTTTGTTCCATGCGGTCTATAAGTTCCAGGCGACCCTACTGGCGCAGCATTTCAAATTTACCTACCGATAGCATTGTGTGCCGCCATAAATTTTATGATGTGGATGGAGAAGGAGATGTGCCAATCACATATAACTCCTAGAATTTGGTTATATTCACAGTACTCCTTGTCACGCATAAGTCGATAAAAAAAATGTACTGTGGTCAGTCGCATCGCCGTTTTGTCGTCTGTCACCAACTGTCGACCACTTAGAGAACTCTCCAATACATAACTTTGGCAGTCTCGTCGTATGATAAAATTCATTTTCGAACGAAAAACCTAAATAATATTCCGTTCACAATATCCACATTTCACTGTACGCGGATATGGCTAGCGTACACAACGCGTAAATAATTTTACTAATTTAGTTGGGTATATGCTATAAAACGAAAGCTCACCGTATAATAGAAACTTGCTAACAAGCAAAGAAATAAACGAACAAACAAATTTAGTAAAAATAACAATTTGCAGCTACATTTTGGACAAGTGCCATCAACTATTCATGAAGGATAACAAATTGTAGCTTTCAAAGCGTAATTTTCAAGCAAAGTTTTGATAAACGTAGTTTCATTGTTTGCGTTTAAAATATTTTCAGAAGGCAACAACTTGACTTTGTATGCCTGATGTTCTTTGGTATTAAAAACCATTCAGATTTTTGTTTCAGTCGAAAATTATTGTTTTTAACATAAAACTTGGTCTCGCATGAAAGCTTAAAAAAAGTTTTACTTAAAGCTTTCAATTAAATTTTTTTAATTATATGGACAGCTCTATAGTTACGTTTTTACAATGATAAGTTTAACAACCAAATAAAGACAAAAAGACATTAATTGTATTCAGAAGTTATATTGTGCAATACTTTATATATGTAAGTAAAGGGGGAAAGCTTAGCTGAAAAAATTCTTTCAAGAGTTGCTTCCGAAAAAGCACGAAAATTGGTGATTTTATTATATGGAAACAGAATGTAATCTACTTAGGTATTAATTCAAAATCTAAATCTAATTTTTCAGGTTTTCCGTTTCTTAACTTACCGAAATATGCCTCAAAACTAGCATTTTGATGTAACTGACAAAAAAGCTTTTCAAACTGATCAAAAGCCTTATGGAGCTCAGATTAGGCGAAGGGCTGTCAGTGACAGCTATGATTATTATGAAAACTGATTCCTAGACGAGAAAGGTCGCGAAATTATCATCGTCATGAAAGTTCATCAATTCATCGTAATCGCAGTTTTGTTTGTTGGGAGTTTTGACAGTAGAGTATGTGAAAAATCATGGTCTTTATACTGGCAGCTTTCACAGTAAAGTTTATGAAAAATCTAGGTCTAGCGCGATTTACAAAGAGATCAATAAAACCACTCAAATCGACCCTTAAACCTTTTAGAAAGCTTTATGTAAAAGCTTTGTTCCCTGAAAAAAACTGAAGATTTCTACTGCTTGCAGTAAAGAAAATAAAAGCTTTTAAAATTGAAAAAAAAAAACACACATCAACCCCTGCAAAAGCAACACAATATTTTAAATGCGAGAAAAAGCTTTCAGGCGCTACAGTTTTGTTGAGAGTCAAAATAAAGTAAAATACGCAAATAATTCAAAAGTAAAAACGTTGTGCAAAAGGGTTTAAGAAATGTCTACGATACGGTTCGGAAAAAGTTTACCGAAGCCTTCGAAACCAATAACAAATTTGAATTCTGTAAAGAACTTTCATTCGGAGCTTTTTAACTCTTATTTTCTAGTTTATGCGAAGGAGAAAATGCATGGGTCCTTCAAAACATCAAATCAAAAACAAAAAATCTCAAATTTTTTTGAAGATCTTTTATTCAAAGCCCAACTAACTGATAGCAAAGTTTGTGTTACCAAACACAAGTAAAGCTTTTAATTGATCTTTTAATCGAAGCTTTACCAACACAAATAATACTTTTGTTTGATGTTTTAACCGAAGCCTTACCAACTAAAATAAAGCTTTTGGCTGATGCAAAGTTAAAAATAACTATTACCTTGTAATTTACTAGCAATAAAAAGTTAAGATGCATAAACAGCTTTCAATACTAGCATTATTTATTAAGAGATCTCATTCGATAGAAATTATAAATACAAAAACAGCAAGAAATTGTAATACAATAAAGATGTTATAGTTACAATTTAAACAAAAGAAGTGCATGCTTTTTTTACTTCTTCGTATACAAGTTCGTAATATCCTTCAAAACAGCAACCGAGTTAACTTCGATATAGAGCTTTCAGCAAACACTTTATATGCCAATAAAGCTTTAAAAGCTATGTTGTACATTCAGAATATAATAATTTCTTCCTTTTTTTTAAATCAACAGAAGTAGAAGCACTGCATCATTGTCGGCCTTGCTTATTTTTGTATAATCCAGGTATGCTTAACCAACGAACCGATATCATTTCGTTACGATAATTAACGTTAATAAACGAAACAAAGTCATTTCGTTTCGTTTATTAACGTTAAGAACGTCAAATTAACGAAATGATTTTGTTTCGTTTTCTGTCATATCAAAACGAAATCAAATCGTTTATGTTGATTATTAATTTCAAACTATGCTGGCAAAGCTGATTGATGGCGGAGTCATTAAGGTGAAAGCATTAGCCAATCTGATTGCAACTTTTCTCATGAATTTTGACAGTACGAACATATCTCAGAGTATTTTTGACATTACCACCAACGAATTTCACAAACAAAGTACACGGAGTTTGTGTGTATGTCCGCTCGCTGTTACCACCTTACGGCTTCACCATGGCTATAGCATTGCCAGCACAATTCAAACATAAAGTATCACGTTTTTGATAACGAAAGCTTTTCGTTTCGGTTAAAAACGAGATACAATTTATCTTGATAATTTCTTTATCGATACCTAATATTTCGAAGTGTTTCAACGGAAACGGTGGACATTTTTTGATAAACGATTAGCTTAACGTTAAGGTGCATCCCTGGTATAATCCCGCCTTATTTGCAGTCCTAAGTAAAATAAGCATTACTTTTGAAGTAATTAGAGCGCTGTCTAATATGTTTTCAGGACATTTTAATCCGATTTAAAATTGATGAGTCCTGTCTCTCAGATTTGGAATGAAGTCAGTATTGTGCAACAGATATTTATATATTCAATAAGTTTCTCTTCTAAGCAAGTTTTTTAAAGCTCTGCATATGAAGTGAACACTCTTGTTATTAAAGCTTTTTTTGTAACGTTAGGACCTAAGTGATATTCGCTATGTAAAAACTTTTCAAATAAGATTAACGCTTCATGAAAATGCTTATTAAACAGTAATTTAATGGCCTAAGTACTTACTATGTAGAGCTTCGGTTAGTTTTTCAGTGCAGCTTTCGATCTTTCTAATTCTAATCTTTCTTACTTTTAGTCATCAACGACCCCATATTAATTTGACTCAAGATACCTAGGTTTCGACCAGTTCGAATAGCTCGAAACTCATTCGAAACTCGTTTTTGGCTCAAATACTCAAATTTACAAATGACATCCCGTCGGCTTCTCCCTCGCGCAAAAAAAAAATTTATTGGTTATAAAGAAGCATACTACTAGTTTTCATTATGAAGACTATATTGGCAGCGAAGCGAATGATTTATCAAGACAATTCTGCTTGTATGTTGGAAATCTCCACATAGTACCAAATCTCCATATAGTTCCAACCACCACTTAATATATTCACTTAGTTTTTAACCTCTCAACCTATATTGTATAAAGCTAGAGAATCACTGCATTTGCTTGTCCTACCGTTGAGTGAATTGGTCGACCTTGAACCTGTTTCCACCTATTTTCGCATGGTCCTTACATGATTTTTAATAACTCAACACAAAGTTCTGACAATAAAGTGAAAAGAAGCATCGCTCGAAGTACACGAAAAACTCGATATGCTCGAGCTCAAGCTGGAAAATGTTCGAATAACGAGTTATGAAGAATTGTGCGGGGACTCGTTGCTCAAGTGCTCGAGCTGCTCGATGTGCGCACAAAGTCGAGCCTTTATATGCATTAAAAAGTTTCAAAGGGTGGATTTTTCGTAAAGACTTCAGTAATATTCTGAACTTTTTTATTGAAAGCTTTCCTCTTAAACTTAAACTGACAGCTTCTAAATTAATATTGAAAGTTTTGCAAGAATGTTTTTTAAACTGTAAATGAAGCTGTGACTTTTTTAATTAACTGCAGCGTTCGTAAAAAGATCAAGTAAGGATTTTAAATAAAAAGCATGCCAAAAACTCATATACAAATTTTATCATATATCTCTTTAAAGCTTAAATCTTTATGCTTCTGGTATCGCTTCAAATAAATATTCAAGTCATTTAATCTGCTTTTAATAAATCTTTTACAATTAATAAAATTCAGTTATTTTAAAGAGAGGATTTGATTTTTGATAAATGCAAAGGATATAAAATTTCAAGTTTATTTATTTTGCGCTGCTACAGTTTACAATAGAATGTGGTATTTTTTTTTTCAACAACAACAAAACAAAAAGATATTTAATAAAGCTAATATTTTTATATATATGAAAGCTTATTGTAACGAATTTATTGTAATTCTGCTTATTTGGAACCTTCTGTTAAGTTCGAATCACTAAACTGTTGAATAAATAACTCCACCCTTCAATAATGCAAAATGGCCTTTATTAAAGTACTTCACAATAACACTTATATTTCGCTTACTGATAACTTGCTTAACTCAAACTGATTGATAGCTTAAATGAAACTAACTCTCGCGCCTCTACTGTCGCGGCCTTTTATACTTTTTGATTTCTCGTTGCATACTTCTTGGCTTTTCCATTCCAGAACTTACTAGTTAGTTAGCAGCTACAAAATCACCAGCCACAACTACGTTTATAACTTCTAATTTGAGTAATACTTGCACAAATTATTGCCCTCTCTTGTGAGCAATTCAGATAAGATATATGCATGTGTTTGTGCATTGCTGCTCCGCTGCGTGTACGTACATATGTGTATATATAATTATTGATTCGTTTATGTAGATACATAATGATTGATTTATGGATGTGCATGATATCACTGTTTAGCATCGGCTTAGAGATGACAGTACCCCTTAGTGTTGCTAATATTCGTAACATTATGAACATATTTTTTTTTAATCCTTGCAAGCAGTTTTTTTTTTTTTTCAAATATATCCTTGTTTGTTTAATGCATAATACATCACAATTACACATATGCACACATATGTGTCTACATAAACTACCATAATAAATTTCTTATTTAATTCAATGTCAGTCCAGTTTTAAATTGATTATATTTTTTATTATTTTCTAATTCAAATTTTCATATTTACAAATTCATTTTCTCCCAATTTTTATTATAAGTTTTATTATTATATGCTTTCAAAACTTCAAATGCTCTTCACATAAAATGCTAAGTTTTTATAAGCAGCTTTATGTCCATACAATTTTTAATAGTCTGCTTTCCAAGCTTCGAAGCTTTTGATTTGCATTGCTTTTCCCAGCATTTCATTTCAATGCATTGTATTTCTGCATCAATTTTACTTGCACAATTTAGTTAGAAAATTTATTGAATAAATCTCAAATTGATTGCTTCAACAATACTACAAACAATACTTCAATAGAGAGCAATCTAAATGGAGTATGATTTTATGCGATGCAAATTGTCATGAAACGAGGTAGCAATAAATCAAATATTTAAAAGAATAAAGAAATGCGATATTATGAGAAAAAATATAGCAAGGCTGAAAAAATTAAGAATTCGATTTTCTGTTTTTACCATATTTATGTAATTTACCATGATATTAACGGATTTGAGAGCATTTAGTTTTAATGAAAGCTTTCTCTACACAAAGTTTTATAAAAGATTTCCCAAAACAAGCATAACAGAGTTCCAAAAAAGTTTTCCGTATAAAATTCCATGGAATAGTATATGCATATATGCGTTAAGGATTAACCTTTTTATAGATCCGGGCTATTCAAAATTACAACTGTGTTGGAAAGAGAATTATGATCTTAGTTGTAGTGGTTTATTCGTTGATCAAAGAGAAATGCAGCAAGGAACTGGGACTGAGACTGGGACTGGAACTACGATTGACAAATTCTGATTCGTTTATAATATATGAACTTTTATTCTAGGTTTGAGCTGTTCAAAGTCTTAAAGATTTTCGTGAAGATATAATATACATAACAGGCTTACAGAGATTGCAATTTTATGGACTTTTATTTAAATGTCTATTTTCTTCCCCTTTGTACATTTGCTAGCGTATTTGAAAAATGCTTTAATCTTTTTACATAAAAAAGAGGAAAAATTTTGAGTTTTTCGATAGCTTTTGGTGCATATAAGTTTAGAAAAGCGCTTTCGACGCATATATGAAGAAATTCATAATCATAAGTTCCTCCCAGATTTGAGCTTTTGAAAGCTTTTCAGCTTTTTAATAAATATTTTATATGGCAGAATTAGAGATAATGCTTTTTTTATTCTAACTTGTATTCCACGACGATTTTTAATTTTGATAGTATGAAGTACATTGAAAATGTTTTACATTTTTTTTTTTCAAACAAACAGTACAGAATAATTAGCTTCTGTCTTTATCTGTTGCTACACAGATTTGCACGCATGAAAAAAATCGGATCAGTTCATCATAATCAAAAATTTTCCAGAGCTAGGAGCATTTGAAATATTTACTGTAAAAAGCTCCTTATAAAATTTTGTAAACAGAATAAATATTTTTTATAGAACAAATGAGCCGAAAAGGCTTTGATATGCTTAGGTCATTCTACAACACAGCCATCCCTTTTCTAGAGAAGGTAATCAAGTATCTTCTTTTACACACTTAGGTTAAGTTACCATGTTTGTGTTTAGTAGCAGAGCTTTGCTAAAAGCGTTAAGCTTTATCATCGTTGACGAAATTAATCCTAAAGACTATTAAATTTGATTAAGGAATGCATCATATCTGGAACAGGTAAGAAAGGAAGAATATTCAAGCAGATTCTATACCGTATGTATAGAGATCTCGACAAAGACAAGTGCTTTATTAAGAAAATTTTTTATACTCAGTTGAGCAGAGCTCACAGAGTATATTAAGTTTGATTGGATAACGGTTGGTTGTACATATATAAAGGAATCGAGATAGATATAGACTTCCATATATAAAAATAATCAGGATCCAGAAAAAATTTGATTGAGCCATGTCCGTCCGTCCGTCCGTCCGTCCGTCCGTCCGTTAACACGATAACTTGAGTAAATTTTGAGGTATCTTGATGAAATTTGGTATGTAGGTTTCTGAGCACTCATCTCAGATCGCTATTTAAAATGAACGATATCGGACTATAACCACGCCCACTTTTTCGATATCGAAAATTTCGAAAAACCGAAAAAATGCGATAATTCATTGCCAAAGGCGGTTATAGCGATGAAACTTGGTAGATGGGTTGACGTTATGACGCAGAATAGAAAATTAGTAAGATTTTGGACAATGGGCGTGGCACCGCCCACTTTTACAAGAAGGTAATTTAAAAGTTTTGCAAGCTGTAATTTGGCAGTCGTTGAAGATATCATGATGAAATTTGGCAGGAACGTTACTACTATTACTTTATATGTGCTTAATAAAAATTTGCAAAATTGGATGAAGAACACGCCCACTTTTAAAAAAAATTTTTTTTAAATTCAAATTTTAACAAAAAATTTAATATCTTTACTGTATATAAGTAAATTAAGTCAAAATTCAACTCCAGTAATGATATGATGCAACAAAATACAAAAATAGAAGAAAATTTCAAAATGGGCGTGGCTCCGCCCATTTTCATTTAGTGTGTCTAGAATACTTTTAATGTCATAAGTCGAACAAAAATTTACCAATCCTTTTGAAATTTGGTAGGAGCATAGACTCTATGACGATAACTGTTCTCTGTGAAAATGGGCGAAATCGGTGGAAGCCACGCCCAGTTTTTATACACAGTCCTCCGTCTGTCCTTCCGCTCGGCCGTTAACACAATAACTTGAGCAAAAACCGATATATCTTTACTAAACTTAGCCCACGTACTTATCTGAACTCACTTTATCTTGGTATAAAAAATGGCCGAAATCCGACCATAACCACGCCCACTTTATCGATATCGAAAATTACGAAAAATTAAAAAAATGCCATAATTCTATACCAAATACGAAAAAAGGGATGAAGCATGGTAACTGGATTGGTTTATTGACGCAAAATATAACTTTGGAAAAAACTTTGTAAAATGGGTGTGACACCTACCATATTAAGTAGAAGAAAATGAAAAAGTTCTACAAGGCGAAATCAACAGCCCTTGGAATCTTGGCAGGAATACTGTTAGTGTTATTGAATATATAAATAAATTAGCAGTACCCGACAGATGATTTTCTGGATCACCTGATCCACATTTGGTCGATATCGCGAGAACGCCTTCACATATACATCTAAGGGCCACTCGCTTTTAAAACCCTCATCAATACCTTTAATTTGATATCCATATCGTACAAACACATTCTAGAGTCAACCCTGGTCCACCCTAATGGCGATATCTCGAAAAGGCGTGCACCTATAGACCTAATGCCCACTCCCTCTTAAAATGCTCAGTAACACCTTTCGTTTGATACCCATATCGTAAAAACATTCTAGAGTCACCCCTGGCCCACCCTAATGGCGATATCTTGAAAAGGCGTCCACCTATAGACCTAATGTCCACTCCCTCTTAAAATTCTCAGTAACACCTTTCCTTTGATACCCATATCATACAAACATTCTAGAGTCACCCCTGGCCCACCCTATTGGCGATATCTCGAAAAGGCGTCCACCTATAGACCTAATGCCCACTCCCTCTTAAAATGCTCAGTAACACCTTTCGTTTGATACCCATATCGTACAAACGTTCTAGAGTCACCCCTGGCCCACCCTAATGGCGATATCTCGAAAAGGCGTCCACCTATAGACCTAATGCCCACTCCCTCTTAAAATGCTCAGTAACACCTTTCGTTTGAAACCCATATCGTACAAACATTCTAGAGTCACCCTTGGTCAACCTTTATGGCGATATCTCGAAAAGGCGTCCACCTATAGAACTGAGGATTACTCCCTTTTAAAATACTCATTACCACCTTTCATTTGATACCCATATCGTACAAACACATTCTAGAGTCACCCTGGCCCACCCTAATGGCGATATCTCGAAAAGGCGCCCACCTATAGACTTAATGCCCACTTTCTCTTAAAATGCTCAGTAACACCTTTCATTTGATTCCCATATCGTACAACTAGAGACACCCCTGGTCCACCTTTATGGCGATATCTCGAAACGGCGTCCACCTAGGGAACTAAGGATCACTCCTTTTCAAAATACTCATTAACAGCTTTCATTTGATACCCATATCGTACAAACATATTCTAGAGTCACCCCTGGTCCACCTTTATGGGGATTTCTCGAAAAGGCGTTCACCTATAGAACTAAAGCCCATTCCCTTTTAAAATACTCATTATCACCTTTCATTTGATACCCATATCGTACAAACACATTCTAGAGTCAGCCCTGGTCCACCTTTATGGCGATATCCCTAAATGGCGTCCATCCATAGAACTATGGCCTACTCTCTCTTAAAATACTCTTTAATACCTTCCATTTGATACACATGTCATACAACCACATTCCAGGGTTACGCTAGGTTCATTTTCCTACATGGTGATTTTCCTTATTTTGTCTCCATAGCTCTCAACTGAGTATGTAATGTTCGGTTACACCCGAACTTAGCCTTCCTTACTTGTTATTTATGGGTTTAGATGTCATTTACAGGCACATAAAATAATACTGTGTATGCATTCAAAGGCTACCCTGATGGAAACTTGAAGTTGAGCCTCAGAAGGAACCCTTTGGTAGAATTTATTTGGACATACATTCCATTTTGATCTACCTTTTCTATGCTCGCTGAGAAAGCAACGAGCTCGATAGCATTTTTGTTGTTTTGCATTCCAACTTTTGTGTTATGTATCCATCGAGATTTCGGAGGTAATAATAAAAACTTGATACAATGTCTCCTTGTGCTTCCATAAGCTCGACATAGTCAGTTGCTCAAAAACAACTGACAGCTGCTCTAAGATAAGCGCACCAGCTGAGCTCATTGTCTGGTATACAAATAAGTAGTAACATGGGTGAGTCAAAGAGGATCTATAACATTTTACTTTTTTCATTTCCTACAGGGCATACATGTATGCGTTTTAACTCATATGTGTGCATTGGTCGATTTCCAGTTGTATAGTCATCATCATTTTTTGGGCTAAATAAAGTTGACCAAACGCAGTGCAGCAGCTCAAACTTCTCTGCAAAGCGAGAAAAAAAGAAAAAATAAATTTTAAATTTTACTACCAATCTTTCAATCTCTTTGCATTCGCAGCTCTGACTCACTCACCACTGCGGCTGATTGTGCTTCAATGCATTTTATTGGCAAGAGTTTTAATCGTGTCTGTTGTTGGAAACTGTTTTTGTTGCTGAGTAGGTACTGAAATTCTGCTGTTGCTGAGTGAGTTTCATGCTTTCTCTGCTTACTTTTTCGTCGTTTTGGCGGTTGTTCTTGTATTCACTTATCTTTCCTTTGTTTGAGCCAAAATTTAAGACTCTTTGTTTGTCTGCCTGCTTTTAAACTTAATTGGTATTTTTTCTCGATGTTTACTACAAGCTTTCTTTCGGCTTTACTTCTGCTTTAGTAGTTCTTGCATATAAAACCAGGAAATGTTTTCGTTCCTTTTTTTGTAGCCCTATTGCTCATTAACCCGGATTGCTATACAATTTTAACAACACTTCGTATAATAAGGACAGTTTGTGATGACACGTTAGGTAAAAATTTATAAGGAGCGAAGCAGATGGCACGAATATGTCTGACTGAATTGTGATCTTAAGTTAAACGAAACTTTCTTTTTTTGATGGGAAATACTAGATCCTTCAATTCAGTGCCAATCATCTTTGCTTAAAGCTATACAGGAAGTTGTCCTGAAAATTGGGTGTAGAAGTCACAGTAAAAGCAGCTTCGGTTACAAAGTAACACCTCTGGCAGCTGGCTTTCACCAAGCGTGAATTCTACAAAAAGTGGTTATACACTTTTTGTGGGGGTTATTGGTTAAGTGTAACTCCTAGACATAGAAAATACTACCAAAGTCTTAGCGATATACAAGCTGAATGTAAACTTTCACTGGCATTATTGTTATGCCGAATAGATTTGGTTACGGTGAGAGGAGAGCAACCCAGGGCTACCTCCCTACGTTTTGTAGGGGCATTTGTTAAGTGGCACCCTTTAACATAGAAAGAATACCCAAAGTCCTATCAGGTAGGCAGGCTGGATGTAAACCCACACTGGCAAAAATGTTATACTGAATAGTTAGAATGTTAAGAAGAGGCGAAGTCAAGGCCGTTAGGTACAAAATTACCTGTTGGCCCACATTGTTAACACAGGTAAGACCTCTGATTTCCTGACCTTCCTGCAAGACAAACTGAATTACTCTATTTAGTCTTCTGTGCAAGGTTCAATTGCATATCCTCAATAGTCGATGTCGTGGGCTAACTGTTGTGATGTTGTTGTTGTAACAATAAGGACACTCCACGAAGGCCTTGGAAAGTGTTATGGATGTTGATGGTCCTTGGCCGGATGCAAAGCCGGTACGTTCCGGTAACAAGCATTATTAAGGTACAAGCCCGACCATCTCGGGAACAATTTTGTATGACCACATGAAAACTTCTAGGGCAAGGGTTGCGCTACACAACCCCTAGAATCTATTTAGTATTTTAGTCGCCTCTTACGACAGGCATACCTGCCGCGGATCTATTTTAAGCTCCCTAACCCGCTGGGGTGGGTTGACTAATTTGTAGTCGTGGAAAAGGAAGCATTCAACACTCTTATTTTATCTTCCCCACTGGTAGTGACATGTTAACACTCGAACCTGCAGCCTGGGAAAAATTCGATATGACCTAATAAAGGGCACACTTGGTTGCATTGATCTATTTGATGTTGAAAAAGCTTGCCTAGTTATAATGCACCGGGCTCCGGTGCTTATGTGGTATTTATCTGTTTTATGAAGGCCATTCCGAGCCTTTGAATACAGTAATACAAAGGATATTATAAATCTAGCGTCAAGTGAATGGTCGGTCTCATAGATACGTCGACCTTCTGGCTACATAGTTCAAAGCGCAGTTTCCAGGAAAGACTCTGTGCTTGTAGACCGATACCAACTATATTGTACATTAACTCGTTGCTTGTATTCATTCACTAATAAGGCTCGAGAAGGTGGACTTTCGCGGCATGGCTTTGTTAGAATCTTGACTGTCAACATAAATTGAGATGAAGGAAATCTTAAAAGCCATCGTGAGAGATAAAAGCCATCATATACATCATTTCTGCTACACTATTAGAAATGTGCCCTTCCAAGGTAGAGTTGCTTTCTATCTAGGGGCAAGGTAGCTGTCATATAGTTTGCAGAACAGGTACATAGGGGGAATGTCTTATTTGATTTAAAGGAGTGGAAGAATGTTAATTTATCAGTCTTTTGTATGCTGTACAGGGCTATCCACGGTACCTTAGCATGACAGGCAACCTGTGCATTGAACGAATTACTAACTTTGCCTTCAATAAATATTTAAGAAGTGAATAGGTTAATTGGAGGGAGCTTTTCTATCAGAAGCTCATTGCATATTACAATATCTGGATCAAAGTTAGACTATCAGAAGCTCATTGCATATTACAATATCTGGATCAAAGTTAGACCAGTGTTACGCGCGTCTCCCTGGAAAGTCTGCATACCTCTCGTGCCGTTTTCGGGCGTTTGTTTCTAAAAACAGGTATCGTCAGACTTTTATCGGCATAAAACTTTAACTACTATTAACAGATGAAGCTGAAAGCCTGTGAATAACGGTTCAAACGGCAATGGCCTCACCAAAGTCCATGAAAAAATATGAGTGGAGTTTCGACGGGTGACTTTACAGTGTGGGCCAATGCGGTATGCCCAAAAATAGTGGGAAAGCCCTTCTTCTGCAGCTTCATAGTGAATGATGAGGTAGAATCATCCAAGCCACTTCATGCTGGAGTCTCCAGCCTCTGGCAGATTTAGGCGAAGGTATTTCGGTCCCGCTTGACTCGAATCTCTTGAAGACTTATTCAGGGACGAAATCGGTCTTATTACAAACTACTTATATTGTTGCTACGAAATGACTCCCTAACCCAACAAGAAAAGAAAGATTACATGACTATGCCTGCTATCGAATCTATAATACAAGATGAGGGCTCACTTTCCAAAGATGCTTCATATTGTCTAAGTGAGCTATTTCTACCGGAGTGGCTTCCACTTAACCTTAGCTAAGCTTCAGGGGGATAGGGGTCACTCCATGGTATAAATACGTCATTTTAAAATATAGCTGAGTTACATCGGCCCAGATGGCTTGTTTTGCTCTAAGAACTATATGAGCTATGCATTGAACGGCTCACATAGATAGATTTGATTCAATGATATTACCAAAAACAGGTTCATTCATATTTCAGCTAATACGCTGTAGTGACGGACTAGTTACCAATTAGTTTCATATTAGTCTATGTACTCTTTAAGAATAGTGCATAACGCTATATATCGTTTCAAGCGCTGAGATGCATCATCTCAAGTTGCTACACGCTCTTCATATCTTAATGAAGGGTTAGCTCTTGAATGATGGTAGTATCAAATGGCTATCGATACATTCCTATAATACACATATATGTATATATAAGTAATATATTATGTTTAATAGTGGACCAAATCTCTTTCATTAATGTAGTGAAAGGGTGAACTAATTTTTGTTAATACTTTTAACATCCCAAAATAATTTATAACACTCGTAAATACTCACATTCCTCCAGCAGCAAAATAATCGAAAGTTAATGGCATGTTAAGCGCAAAAAATAATAATCGTCGATGAAAGTAAGTGAAGTGATTGAAAATAAAAAGAGATTAAGCTGTAAAAACTATTCATTCAATTGATTGGAAAAAGGGAAAATCATTCATATGTTAGTGTGTTTGTAGTCATGTATGTATGAATAACATAAAAATGGTTGAGTCAAGTGCCAATATGAACACTCCAACTGAGTTCGATTATTAAGAATTTTTTGATTGATTGATTTCGATTGCGGCAAAAAAGGGTTATATCCTCTTTGTATAAATAAAAATGCGTGTTTGCTCTCAGGCTGACCGATATGGTATTGAGAAGTATGCTTGACTACCAGAGTCAGGTCAAGGCTTATATAAATGTGTAATCGATTCACGAGAGCACGCCGATAACAAACTGGTAACACTCTGATGAGACGTCTATAACAAATCGATAACTTTTTGTAAACATTTCAATAACTTTTCGATAAATAATCGATAGCGTTTAAATATTAAACCGATAAGTTTTCAAATTGATAGTTTTTAAAAACAGGTTCTTAAAAAATTGATAACTTTTGGATAACAAACAGATAGAAATAAGTTGTTAGTACTCTGACAATAAATCGGCAATTTTTCAAACCCAAAACGATAGCCTTTCTATAACAAATCGATATCTCCTGATAAATCAATAACTTTTTGATAACAAATCGATAACTTTTATAAGAAATCTATAAAGAATCGATACTTTTTTATAACATATCAGTAACATTTCGATAAATATCGATATCTAACCTTGGATAATAAATCGATAAGTTTTCAAATCGATATTTTTTATAAAACAAGTGGATAACCAATCGATAACTTTTGGGTAATAATCGATAATTTTTCGGCAACAAGCCGTTTATAAGTTGTTAACATTCTGACAACAAATCGGCAATTTTTCGAACCCAAACCGACAGCTTTTCGATAACGAGTCGGTATCTTTTGATAAATCAATAACTTTTCGATAAAAAATTAATAACTTTTCGAAAATAATCGATAACTTTCCGATAACTTTTTGATAACTTTTCGATAGCTCATCGATAAAAAGTCGATAACTATTCATCAAATGTGTTATCAATCAAAAATTTATACCTTTAATTTCCTTCCCTTGATTTGTTGTCTGATTTCGCTCATATAAACTCTACTACGTACATTGGTTTCACATTGAGCTACATATAGTCACTATACACTTACGATTACATTCTTTGGTGTCCCATACAGCATATCAATACTACGCCTACACTGTCCCTACAGTACATTCTGTACTCCTCCTATTAGGTTTTCCACTTCCAAAGATTACGTTTACGCTCACACTTATCTTAGGCATTCATTCAATATTCCCCCATACCTTGAGCAAAGATAAGTCCCACTATACCCGCCAAATTATTATTATGTAATTATGTATGTATATAAATATGTATGTATACAAGTATAAACGTTCCCTGCTTCTTAGCAAAATTACCTTTAGGTTTGCTCATGAAGTTTTTTTCACTTATTACCAGGGTTGTTCAAACATTTTTATATTCAAGTGCAAATCACAATACATATACAAAATTATATATAAAGTTTTATTATTATACAACAACTTGGCTCTAATTATGTTTTTTGTCTCTTCTCTTTCAGGTAAGTTAATATTAATTCAATTATATGATCCAGGGATCGCGTGAGCTCCTAATGTTAAGAGTGAGTCCACAAAAATGCATTAATGTTTTTACTCACATAGTTTGAAAAACTGCCATCATAACAGACAAACTTACTTGTTTAATCAGCGCTTAGCCGTTTAAGCGGTTATGGCAGTCCAACAAGGCGTGCCAGTCACTTCTTCGTTGGGTTAACTGGCGCCAATTGGTAGCACCAAAGGTATGAACACATTTTCCATCTGGCCCTTTCAGCAGAGTGGGGGTCAGCAGTGAGGGGCCACCCTCTTCCCCTGCTTCCATAGGCGGGCTCCGATAAAAGATACTTTCTAGTCGGAACATCATTTTTAATTCGCATAATACGACTTAGCAGGTGTAGCCGCTGTCTGCGCAAAACTCGCGCAGCCCATCATTAAGTCTTCTACGGTAATCGCCGTTGCCAACGTGTTGAGGTTCGTAAATCTTTCAAAGAAGTTTTGTCTCAAACACTCCCAGAGCCGCCTCATCTGATGTCATGATCCATGCAAATTTTTTATTTCGCAGTGTAAACTTAAAGGATGAGTTCGGAATTGGGTACGTTTTTCCTATACACAACACAAGCTATGCGGAAGACCCAATCAATTAGCTTTGCCTTATTCCGCTAGGAAATCGAAGGTGAACGGATAGGGTAATCATGTTGTTACATATCAACCGCAATGATAGTGAGGTTTTGGGCTCTGCTTGGAATCGGGC
Organism: Eurosta solidaginis; assembly: GCF_040869045.1. NCBI lineage: Eukaryota > Metazoa > Arthropoda > Insecta > Diptera > Tephritidae > Eurosta > Eurosta solidaginis. The sequence goes on from NC_090322.1 coordinate 43,729,163, forward strand.
AACAATCCTCTTCTAGATCTATCTCCAGCAATGGTTACATCGAGTCTGGCAATTTTCTTTCGTTTCTTTAATTTGCTAACTAGGCACAGATTCTCTCTTAATTTCGCAAGGCTAGTCCTGACCCCTGCGGGAGGTATATCTCACCATTGTCTTGACGAAATTAATAATAAATGGTAGCGGTTTCAGTTATAGAGTCCTAAGATATAAAGCCTGAAAACTTTCCAAACATTTACGCTCAACGAAGTGTTTTATTTTGGACGAGATCTCCACACTGTTTTTAAATAATTTGAAGTCAATTTCCATTGGTTCGTTCACGAGTTGTGGTACTGAAATGACACTTCAGGGCTAATGGGAGTCAGTTGGGACCCGCCAAACCCACAACCAATGGTACTTAAGGTAATCATGACCAAGCATTTTGCAAATGTATCGAAGTTTGAAAAATTACATTTAAGTACTTACAAGCTCGCTCTGCATGGATAAAAAAGAGAAGGAGTCTGTATGGTATGTGATCTTTCGCTTTTACTCAAATAGGAACGTAAGCGGTGTAATAGAAAGTAAATAATATTTAACTATGAGCTTTACGCAGGCATTGGCATAGGTCAACAATTTAATACGCAGCGGCTACCTTGGCTAGGCCATGTAAATGTTTGAAGATTCTGCAGCCCAAAAGGTAGTCTTATCGCAACCTACCTATGTATGTAAGCAAAGGAAATGGAAAGCAACATTTTCTAAAAATACAGTTTCAGTATCTTTTGCATTGAAAACTACAGATTTTCTGATTTCAGTTCAACCTCCGCAGTTCGCTATAACTTTCCTGCTGTTGACCGGGCATCTGAAGCTCTTGTGCTATCGCTCGTTATGTTCACTGTATTTGTCCCTTAGTACTACGACCATCAACTAATTCCATATTGGAGACTATATTTCTCTCGAACGTTGATGAATCTCCAATACGATCCCCTATGAACTACGACATCCTCGTATAGCTATTAGCCAGTCCACGACTCTGTACCGCTTCCCAAATTTCTTCGTAAGCGAAGCTGTTCCTCTGCTAAACCATCTGGTCATGTGTGTGGGTGTGTATTCCAACACCATATATAAGTACGGTGTTTTTATGACATTTCGCTTTTGTGACCACCGACAAACTTAGGCACGTGATTTACGCGAGAGATGTTAACTTCTCCAGGTACAAGCTGAAACTGATGCACTGCTTGTAGTGCTGAGTCTCATTTAAGTGAACGCCACTAAAATTTCTGGCACCCTATGTGAGGTACATTAGGACATCTCTGGTCTGGATTAACTGAGTTGTACCTAGAACTCGGCAAAACGTCTAACCTTGTTAGTTCTTCCGAATCTGTGTCTTTTTCGGAGCTGTTGTAAAATGTTCATTTTGAGTTTATTTGACATCCACAGTGTAATTTTCCCAATTTGTTATTCTAGGTTTGTGTAGATCTTATATATATATATAAATCAACAAATTCTGGCAAACTTAAAAATAAAGTAATTAAATTTGTCCACTCTATTAACTTATAACAACATTTATGGCATACTACTGAATACTTTCTACCAACTCTCTTCTCCGCTCAACAACTACAATTTCTAAACTCTTCACACTTCGCCTTTACGAGTTTATAACTTCTCCAAAACATCTACCAATTACATTTGTGCACATTTTTCATGCATTCGATTTGGCTTTAAGGAAATCTCCGATAATTGGACTCTCCTCCTCTTACAAAGGGAATCAAACATCATCATTCAGTTGTGGTGTGAAGGTACATTCATACAAGTTTAACTGTCTGCAGACCTTAGTGACAAACTCAAATTTAGACACACTTAGTTTGCTGCGAGTGTAATTCTAAAGATTCGTCTCCATCCCTAATATTATTTAAAAGAAAATATCTGCTCTGCTATGTGGTACACACACCCATACATTTGGGTATAAGTTAATGTTGTGTCGCTGTTGCATCGCTTGAAACCCATAAATCAAGCGTCTGCATGGGTGGCAATGGGGGAAGTCTGAACATAAATGCGCATCTTGGCTTAAGTAATATACATAGTATGTTCATTAAGCTGGGTTGATTTGCATGGACGAAAGTTAACCCATATCGCGCCATCGATTTTTCGATAGGTTTTGGGCTCAGGAAAAAAAGTTCCACTAAGCATACCCAAAAAAATAATTTTCGAACCTGACTTTGTTTCTTTGATTTTTAAGGTTTTTTTCATGACCTACTTAAAAAATTTTAATTTCATTTTAAAATTTTCATTTATACCCTGTCCGACTCAAAATTGTCCGCTTTGACGATAACAGTTTTTTGAAAATAAAATATATTTTGGGGTTTTGAGAAGTGTTTTGGTGAAAAAATTTATTTTTTCGCCATTTTTTTAAGGGTTTCTTCAGAAACGTGCAAAAGTATTGCTGATAAAAACGAATTTGTCTCATATTTCCTATACCACTTAAAATTATGCGATAAAAACGGACGGACAGACGGACGGACGGATATGGCTAAATCAACTTAGCTCGTCCCTGATCATTCTGGTATACTTATTGGTGGGTCTAACGGAAACATATATATAAACAAGTAAGGAAGGCTAAGTTCGGGTGTAACCGAACATTACATACTCAGTTGAGAGCTATGGAGACAAAATAAGGAAAATCACCATGTAGGAAAATGAACCTAGGGTAACCTTGGAATGTGGTTGTATGACATGTGTATCAAATGGAAGGTATTAAAGAGTATTTTAAGAGAGAGTAGGCCATAGTTCTATGGATGGACGCCATTTAGGGATATCGCCATAAAGGTGGACCAGGGCTGACTCTAGAATGTGTTTGTACGATATGGGTATCAAATGAAAGGTGATAATGAGTATTTTAAAAGGGAATGGGCTTTAGTTCTATAGGTGAACGCCTTTTCGAGAAATCCCCATAAAGGTGGACCAGGGGTGACTCTAGAATATGTTTGTACGATATGGGTATCAAATGAAAGCTGTTAATGAGTATTTTGAAAAGGAGTGATCCTTAGTTCCCTAGGTGGACGCCGTTTCGAGATATCGCCATAAAGGTGGACCAGGGGTGTCTCTAGTTGTACGATATGGGAATCAAATGAAAGGTGTTACTGAGCGTTTTAAGAGGGAGTGGGCATTAGGTCTATAGGTGCACGCCTTTTCGAGATATCGCCATTAGGGTGGGCCAGGGGTGACTCTGGAATGTGTTTGTACGATATGGGTATCAAATGAAAGGTGGTAATGAGTATTTTAAAAGGGGCAATCCTTAGTTCTATAGGTGGACGCCTTTTCGAGATATCGCCATAAAGGTGGACCAAGGGTGACTCTAGAATGTTTTTACGATATGGGTATCAAACGAAAGGTGTTACTGAGCATTTTAAGAGGGAGTGGGCACTAGGTCTATAGGTGGACGCCTTTTCGAGATATCGCCATTAGGGTGGGCCAGGGGTGACTCTAGAATGTTTGTACGATATGGGTATCAAACGAAAGGTGTTACTGAGCATTTTAAGAGAAAGTGGGCATTAAGTCTATAGGTGGGCGCCTTTTCGAGATATCGCCATTAGGGTGGGCCAGGGTGACTCTAGAATGTGTTTGTACGATATGGGTATCAAATGAAAGGTGGTAATGAGTATTTTAAAAGGGAGTAATCCTCAGTTCTATAGGTGGACGCCTTTTCGAGATATCGCCATAAAGGTTGACCAAGGGTGACTCTAGAATGTTTGTACGATATGGGTTTCAAACGAAAGGTGTTACTGAGCATTTTAAGAGGGAGTGGGCATTAGGTCTATAGGTGGACGCCTTTTCGAGATATCGCCATTAGGGTGGGCCAGGGGTGACTCTAGAATGTTTGTACGATATGGGTATCAAACGAAAGGTGTTACTGAGCATTTTAAGAGGGAGTGGGCATTAGGTCTATAGGTGGACGCCTTTTCGAGATATCGCCAATAGGGTGGGCCAGGGGTGACTCTAGAATGTTTGTATGATATGGGTATCAAAGGAAAGGTGTTACTGAGAATTTTAAGAGGGAGTGGACATTAGGTCTATAGGTGGACGCCTTTTCAAGATATCGCCATTAGGGTGGGCCAGGGGTGACTCTAGAATGTTTTTACGATATGGGTATCAAACGAAAGGTGTTACTGAGCATTTTAAGAGGGAGTGGGCATTAGGTCTATAGGTGCACGCCTTTTCGAGATATCGCCATTAGGGTGGACCAGGGTTGACTCTAGAATGTGTTTGTACGATATGGATATCAAATTAAAGGTATTGATGAGGGTTTTAAAAGCGAGTGGCCCTTAGATGTATATGTGAAGGCGTTCTCGCGATATCGACCAAATGTGGATCAGGTGATCCAGAAAATCATCTGTCGGGTACTGCTAATTTATTTATATATTCAATAACACTAACAGTATTCCTGCCAAGATTCCAAGGGCTGTTGATTTCGCCTTGTAGAACTTTTTCATTTTCTTCTACTTAATATGGTAGGTGTCACACCCATTTTACAAAGTTTTTTCCAAAGTTATATTTTGCGTCAATAAACCAATCCAGTTACCATGCTTCATCCCTTTTTTCGTATTTGGTATAGAATTATGGCATTTTTTTAATTTTTCGTAATTTTCGATATCGATAAAGTGGGCGTGGTTATGGTCGGATTTCGGCCATTTTTTATACCAAGATAAAGTGAGTTCAGATAAGTACGTGGGCTAAGTTTAGTAAAGATATATCGGTTTTTGCTCAAGTTATTGTGTTAACGGCCGAGCGGAAGGACAGACGGAGGACTGTGTATAAAAACTGGGCGTGGCTTCCACCGATTTCGCCCATTTTCACAGAGAACAGTTATCGTCATAGAGTCTATGCTCCTACCAAATTTCAAAAGGATTGGTAAATTTTTGTTCGACTTATGACATTAAAAGTATTCTAGACACACTAAATGAAAATGGGCGGAGCCACGCCCATTTTGAAATTTTCTTTTATTTTTGTATTTTGTTGCATCATATCATTACTGGAGTTGAATTTTGACTTAATTTACTTATATACAGTAAAGATATTAAATTTTTTGTTAAAATTTGAATTAAAAAAAAATTTTTTTTAAAAAGTGGGCGTGTTCTTCATCCAATTTTGCTAATTTTTATTTAGCACATATAAAGTAATAGTAGTAACGTTCCTGCCAAATTTCATCATGATATCTTCAACGACTGCCAAATTACAGCTTGCAAAACTTTTAAATTACCTTCTTGTAAAAGTGGGCGGTGCCACGCCCATTGTCCAAAATCTTACTAATTTTCTATTCTGCGTCATAACGTCAACCCATCTACCAAGTTTCATCGCTTTAACCGCCTTTGGCAATGAATTATCGCATTTTTTCGGTTTTTCGAAATTTTCGATATCGAAAAAGTGGGCGTGGTTATAGTCCGATATCGTTCATTTTAAATAGCGATCTGAGATGAGTGCTCAGAAACCTACATACCAAATTTCATCAAGATACCTCAAAATTTACTCAAGTTATCGTGTTAACGGACGGACGGACGGACGGACGGACATGGCTCAATCAAATTTTTTCTGGATCCTGATTATGTTGATATATGGAAGTCTATATCTATCTCGATTCCTTTATATATGTACAACCAACCGTTATCCAATCAAACTTAATATACTCTGTGAGCTCTGCTCAACTGAGAATAAAAACAACAAAACAACAAAGCAACACTTTTGCACGTTTCTGAAGAAATCCTTAAAAAAATGGCGAAAAAATAAATTTTTTCACCAAAACCCTCCTCAAAACCCAAAAAAAATATTTTTTTTTTTTTTTTCAAAAAACTGTTATCGCCAAAGTTTTTAACGAACAATTTTGAGTCGGACAGTGTATACATGAAAATTTCAAAATCAAATGAAATTTTTTTTAGTAGATCATGAAGAAAACCTTAAAATCAAAGTCCAGAAAAGTCAAAAACGTGAAATTTCGCAGGCTCGAAAATTATTTTTTTTGGGTATGCTTAGTGGAACTTTTTTTTCGTGATCCTAAAACCTATCAAAAAATCGATGGTGCGATATAGGTTAATAAATCGACCCAGCTTAATGTTCATATATAGTATATTCATATGTATGTATATGCATGCTTTAATTGTATTTTTCAATAGTTTTTGTTGTTTTCGTAAAGAAGACGGTTTTATAGCACTTGCTGTGGAGTATGAGTAAAATAGTATTTTCGTCCTTCCTCAAGGTTCGTATGCCGCCATTTAAAAATTTATAGCAATTTTGTTCTCAATCGTAGAGGGGAGGGCAAGGAATGAAGTCATCACTTTCATTGTTGCCGCGCTTTGTACATTATCCCATTACTTCCTCCCTTTATATTAATTTACCCAAACTCTTTGTATTGCTTCCACAATAAAATTTACCACTCACTCCTTGCAGCGTATCTCTATGCATCATCTCTCTCACGCATTTAACTCACTCCACACCCTTTGACGGAATTACTCATTTACCGCTTATATTAGATTCGTTAACAGTTAGATAATAAAATTTGCAATAAACAGCTCTTAAATGTTTACATTTAGAGAATTTTACTTTTATGGCAAATGTTGACAAGATATGTTTGTTATTGTTGTACTAGGATGATGCTCTAGAAACTGGTATGCAAGTCTCGTAAAAGCACAGCTTCGAACTACACGTTTAATGACTACGTCCGTACAAGTGGTTGTTGTATGCAGAGCGGAACAGCGTGTAGCCTCACTTGTACCCACAGATATATGCATTTTAATTAACCAGAGAGATTATTCTTACTCTTACTTTAGCTGGTAAATAGATGATTGAGTTCCAGCTTTCATCTTGGTCATCAATCCATTTCCTACCCCTATATATTCACCGCTGGCACTTTTTCCAGAATGTCTTAAGCCAAAAGCGGATGCCGAATAACCTTTTTCCTTGAAGTTGCCCGTTTACTCCTGCCAGCCGTCTTCGATTTTGACGCAGTCGTAATCCACTGGAAGTCTGCGTTACTTGAGCCTGTTAAAGGGCTTAGAATATTCATGCGTTAGACATGCCTGTCGTTAGAAACGACTAAAATTAATACACCCAAAGGTTCGTGGGGAAAACAAATATCGCTACCGATGCATTCGGGCTAGTACCAGAAGTTTCTCATAACGAAACTGTCTCCATTTAACACCGCAAAAGAACACCCATAACCGTCACACTTCCTTACCTTCTCGTGAAAGGCTTTTGCGGTTAGAACAGCAACAAGAACCTGGAGGCTGTGGCTCTTTTTGATACCCCACCCAAAACTATTTGATTGATTTCATATTCCTTCTTTTGAATGCCCTTAGCCAGTCACTACCAGCCCTGGTGTGAGGAATTGACGGGATGCATTATGTTCCGCTTTTCCTGCCTCTTAATCGTTGGGGGGTAACACACCTCTTACGTCAGGCTGATTTCCATTTATATACTTTTTTTTTGTTATTCCTATTGTTGTTACTTACCTCCTCATTCATCTTATCTATACTTAAAATTCATACTCTAAAACGTCTCTAATCAAGGGCTGGACAGGATGGACACTGTGCAGAGGGCCATCGTTGTTCTCGTGGTGGTTATGCTGGTGGAAACGTAACTCCTCAGTCCTTAATCATAACTGTACCACCGGTTAAAAACAGGCCCGGATCTGATGTTAACACATTAGCATTTACAAACAGATTTCAAAGCAACGTGCCGAGACAGATTACCGTAGCCGTAATCTCTAAGACAACCGAAATCCCTTTCGGAACTGAAAGCAGTTGCGAAACTGTGTACGCATGTGCTTGTGGATTGCACTTTGCTACATAATGCAAAGGGACTTGAGGTTAACAAAATAATGGTAATATCAACCCTTACGAAACTGCTATCGTCCCTTTTACCATAAGTTTACTGGACGGTTTGAGACAAGTAGAAATGGATGGCGTACGATTGAAACATGGGACCGTGTTGAGATATTTGGGAGTCAATTTCGACTCCAAGCTAATGTGGAGAAAGCACGTCGCTCATATCAAAGGCAACGAGAGAGATTATAGCGTGTAGGCGCATTGTAAGAAAGTCTTGGGGATATAGTCCAAAGACCTTCTTAATGTATTAAGCAGTTGCATTGGCGTGACTGTAGGGAAATCGCTGACCAAGCTCCCATACCTGGCGTGTATCATGAGAGTGTCATGAGCACATGCCCAATGGCGGTATTGGTGCTTCTCGAACTTACGCCGCTAGACATAGTGGTTTTGCAGCAAGCCAGGCGCGCTTGTAAACACTTCGAAGAGGGATTTTGTAGAGGCAAAGCGATAAAATCCCAGAATAAAGAAATAATAAAAAAAAAACAATCCCACTCATCCAGAGATTAAGCAGATTAGGTTTGAAAAGGGTTTTAGTCCAGAATTGGGAAACAAAGTTTCGTGGGACAGTTCCAAACTAGAACGCTTCACCGGAAACACAGAGAGTATCTGAGCGGTTATCTACAGCCCCATAACTAAGATATCCATACCACTCGGACATTATGCGAGCATTTTTCAGGCCGAGGTTGTAGCAATAATCCCGTGTGGCGAGATCAACCTGCAACGAGGCTACACAAATGATAGGACCATTGCACTCAGTGACGGTCAGGCCGCGCTCAAGGCAATACCGTCAGTTGAAATTAGATCATCAACAGTCTTTGAGTACGTAAAGAGTTCAAATCGTTTAGGAGCTAACAACACCACAATTTTTCTGAAGCACCGGGCCACATAGGAGTGGATAGAAGAGGACGGTACGGTCTGGAAGGCAGCGGCTGTAAGACCCTTAGAGCCCGAGCACATCATGGCGAGAGGGGAACGCAGAGCAAAAGCATGAGTAGACGACACTGGAATTCCAGGGCTTCGGCAGGCAAAGGCACTGATAGGAGTACATAACACAAAGTGATACGAAGCAATGACTATGCTCCTAAAAAGCAGCATTCGAATTTTAGCATGAATACTCACAGATCACTGCAAACTTAATAGCCACATGCATAAACTAGTAAGATAAGACAATAAGGATCCTTGGATTTCTTGAATTAGATAGTAAGCACATACAAACTCTAAAGCCGTGCTCCATCCTGGGAACTTTGCTTGTATTAGTTGCCGTGAAGCGACCTAGACTAATAGGTCGCAATGCATTGCCTCACAACAGTCCATTATGGGTAGGTAAATACTTTCTAAAAGAACTCAAGCGACTTGATTCTTGGCCTGAAAGCAGCAGTGTGTCTTATTTATTTGGACGGTAGTGCGCTTTGCGGGTTTGTTGGTACTTACCTGTTACTTAGTACAACCTCACTACAAAAGAGTTCATGCTAGATCCGCGTATTCCTTAATAGAAGCTCGACTTATAAGTCAATGCTGGCGATATACAGAGACATGACTTGATTGGCAAATATGGCTGGATGGCTCCTCCTACCTTAGGTTGGAATGATATGGTTGAAAAGTGTCTGCACGTGACCAGGCCCCTTGACGTTTCTAAGGACGTAAATCGATTTACATTTAATGAACTTTAAAGTCATTAATTCGGTTTAGAAGTCTCGATCTTTGTGAAATTGGAGCTCGTTGCTGGAGGATCGGGTCGTTTTGACATTATTAGGTAACCGATAATGCAATAAATGGCATGCTGGAAGCAAAAACTGCTGCAGTTTTCTATAGTAAGCCAACCAATTAATTTCCCTACAGGGTAATTAGTTAAAACGTATGTGGCTCTGGTCTGGTTCTGCGTGTGTTTGTAGTGGCGTCGCATTTTTGTTTATATTGGCGGCACGTGTCGACTGCCTTTTGTGTGACAGTTTAAGTGATATCGATAGGCACAAGTCTACACACACACAAACATACAAAAGGATCATAAGAAGCCAAAGAAAGGCACAACATAAAAATGTCAAAATGTTTAAAATAGAATTTTCAATTGAGTTTAAGTTCAAGTCAATTGCAAAATTTATTGCTGGCTCCAAATTGGTAAAGGTACTTACTAGTCTGAGTTTATAATTAAGGAAGAAATATGAGTAGCGAGATATGAGATATGACTAATTTATGAAAATTGTATATTAAGTTAATTGAACGAAGTTGGCATGAGGCGGTCGGAGTTTAGTTTCCTAAAAGGCACCACACAGCTAACTATACTTCTGAGGGCAAATTTGCTCTGTAAAGCGTGCCATTCAAATAATGATATTAGTGATTTCATGTGATAGTTTCAAATATATCTGTTTGCCAAACTAAGTCTTAATTGATTCATTAAAGTACTTAATTAACGCTATGAAATATGAATTAATTCATATCAGCAGCCCTCATTTTGAGAAAGTCAAAAATCTACTCACTTTTCTATTAACAAAATAAAACGAAAAAACCAAAAGAAGCTTTCAACTCATCGCATTAGCCGCCTAATTCTGTGCTCTTTCTGTCTGTCTCGTTGGCGGCAGCTTGGCTTCCAACACCACCGCGCACATCAGTGCTGTGTCTCCAGCGGTTGCTTAAGTGCCTGCCAAACTAAGCGCGCGAGTGCAAAAATCACTGCAGCAGCATAATCAGTGGGGTGAGGTATATCTGCACTTATGTACTTAGCATAATTAAATTTTCAATATGAAAAGCACAACCACCGAAATGGGGGAAAATGCAGCTAAATTCTATTAATGCAATAAAATTCAGTCATAAATAAAATTCAAATGAAAATAAATTATATAATTTTTTTTTTTTTAATTTGCAAAAGTGCTGTGGAAAATAGCAAATTTTACTGATAAACTAGGGGTGAAGAGCAAAGATCAGAGAGTAAAAATACGTGCTAGAGGTATGAAAAAAGTGCTGCAAATGTTTGGCCGGCGTTGAATACTTACAACCATTTGGCTGTTTTTGTAGGGTGGGTCTTACACGACAAGTCTTCCAGCGCAGGATACAGTTTTGCAGTTTTGCAGTACCTCATTTAGTTTTGGAAGCCTTTCGAAAACCAATTCATCTTTTAAAGCTGAAATGGTGTAAATGGGTAAGTATGCTCACCAGCTAAAGCGACTACCTCTGCTCAGGAATGTGCTCAAATTAAGTATTACCAAGTATTTCTCCTCTTCAAACTACTTCAAAGATGTGACAGGGACTACCAAGTCCTTGATGTCATCACTGACGACTTGGCGTAGAGGGGCTTCCCCACCGTGCTCGCTGGCGCCACTTAACGGCGAGCGATTGCTCATTAGATGATCCAACTCTTCGTCATCTTTACAACTCCTACGGCATCTAAGATTAAACACTCCTAAGTTTTATGCTTGCCGAGCAATACTCGTTTCGGTGCTATTGTTACTTTCCTCAGGGAGTTTTCTAATTCTACTAATGTAAACGGCAGTTTATGTGTATTAGTTGCAAAAAGGAAGTCTAAGTTCGAGTGAAATCGAATATTACATACCCAGTTGTACACTGAAATGCTGTTGTTGTTTGTTTTGTGTGCTTAATAGTGTTACGAGGCTACGCAATAATACATATACATATGGTTCTATTCTGAAATAATTTTTCTTCCAGTTATGGCTCCCGAAACAGAAAATTGCTTAGTCATAAAAGGGGCGGAGCCAAGCCCTTTTTTTAAATTTGAGGTTTTTCATTTTTATTGTTATAAATCCACTTGGGAAATGAAATGCCATTAATACAAAGCTCTTTTTTGCAAAGATATAGCTTATTTTATTCGTCCACGGCCGTTTTTAAAAATCTTTTATATAAAAGTTGGCGTGGTCCTTAACCGATTTCGTTAATTTTTCTTCAAAGCATTCCTTATATCAGGTGTATGCATATGAAACCGGTATTTTTTATTAAAAAAACACATTTATTTCAAGAGAATGGTAACGAATATTTTATTCCAAGTAAGCGCCCTCGCTAGCTACATATTTTGTCTTCGTTTTTTGAAGCAAACCAGTCATTGAGCCATTTACCAATATTTTCGTAAGAAGTGAAGCGCTGTTCGCTAAGTGCGTGCCCCATCGATGCAAGTAAGTGAAAGTCAGATGGAGCCAAGTGTGGTGAGTAAGCGGGATGGGGTAGCGGTTGCCAGCTGTACGACTCAACCAATTCCCGAGCCTTTTTTGTTCGGTGTGATGGTGCATTGTCATCGAGAAAAATCATTTTGTCATGCCTAGTTTCATATTCTGGGCGCTTTTGGCGCAGAGCACGGTTCAAATTGGCCAACTGTTGTTGGTAACGTTGACCATTAACAGTCTCGCCTGGTTTTAGAAGCTCATACGAGATTACACTACGCTTATCCCAGAAAACATAGAGCATTGTCTTTTTTCCGAAGCGATTTGGTCTTGGGATGATTGTGCTGGTTGGTCAGGGTCCATATACGATCTCTTGCGTTTGGGATTCACGAAATAAATCCACTTTTCATCGCCAGTAACGATCCAATGCAAAAACGACTTTCTTTTTTGTCTGGCGAGCAGCATTTCACATGTTGTTTCCGATTTTCCTGCTGTCGGTCCTTCAGCTCATGTGGCACCCATCTTCCGCTTTCATGACCTTTCCCGTGGATTTCAAACGTATGTAAATGGTTCTTTGGGACACATTTAGTTGTTCTGCGAGCTGTCTTTGCGTCTGACTATCGTCTTCATTCAGCAAAGCCGGCAATTCGACGTCTTCGAACAATTTCGGTGGTTTGCCGCGGTCAGCGTTTCTCACATCAAAATTACCACTTTTAAACTTGTTGAACAACCCATTATACTGCGTACGACCAAGAGCGTGCTCTCCGTAAGCTTCGACAACCATTCGATGAGATTCTATCGCCGATTTACTCAAATGGAAGCAGAAATGCTCCCCGCAAATCGTTGTTTGAAGGCACGTATTTCGATATTTTCAAGAGCGAAAAAAAACACGATGTTGTATGAAACTTGAAATGTTTGGTATTGGATATTGTTGACAGATCATAAGACGCTAACTAGCGCCAATGGTAAGTTTTGACTGTTCCTACAATTGTGCCTACTGATCGCTAGATGCCAATACCGGTTTCATATGCATACACCTGATAGTAAAGGCAACTTCTCTGCCGAACGTCAAATTTCAACATTATAGGTGTATTATTAACACGCTTTTATTAGCTTGGCCTGTATGTAACGGAATCTTTGAGCTTAATTTTCACCGGTTTCTAGAAGTCTGATTAATTTGGAACTTTGCACACGTATCAAGGACCGATGACAATGCATTAATGTGATGGTGTGGTGACATAAGGTCAACGGCCATAAGGTCAATTGGCCTTATTACCACTTTTAATGGCCATAAGTTTGATTGAAACTTTGCACACATATCAAGGCTCTATGACAATGCATTAATATGATGGTGTGGTGATATAAGGTCAACGGCCATAAGCAACCTTATTACCACTTTGAGTGGCCATAAGTTTGATTGAAACTTTACACACGTATCAAGACTCGATGACAATGCAATAATGTGATGGTGGGGTGACATAAGGTTAACGGACATAAGGTCAATTGAACTTATGACCACCCCAAATGGCCATAGATTTGAAACCTTGCACATAATACGAAAAACGCATTCCTTTATTATTGTTAGAAGTGGATGCATGGCTCATCTACGAAAGAGCATACTGGAGCCCTTTTTTAACACGCTTTTATTAGCTTGGCCTGTATCTGTATAACGGAATCTTTGAGCTTAATTTTCGCCGGTTTATAGAAGTCTGATTAATTTGAAACTTTGCATACGTATCAAGGACCGATAACAATGCATTAATGTGATGGTGTGGTGACATAAGGTCAACGGCCATAGTCAACTGGCCTTATTACCACCTTGAATGGTCATAAGTTTGATTGAAACTTTGCACACGTATCACGGCTCGATGACAATGCATTATTGTGATGGTGAGGTTACATAAGGCCAACGGCCATAAGGTCAGTTGGCCTTATTACCACTTTGAATGGCCATAAGTTTGATTGAAACTTTGCACACGTATCAAGGCTCGATGACAATGCATTAATGTGATGGTGTGGTGACATAAGGTCAACGGCCATAAGGTCAATTGGCCTTATTACCACTTTGAATGCACCGTAGCGAGCGCGGCCTCGATCCACTTCCACTATTGTTTCGGGATCCTGCCATCTTCGATGCTCTCGTCTATAATGCCAATGATCTGCCGACCCTTGGCAATTTCGGCGAAAGACCGCGTCCAGCCTCCTTGCGTCTTGGACCTTTTCGGTGCCGTGGGGTTGGATTCATCCATGGACCGCTGGCGTTTCGAAGTTTCATCACTCTCGACTAAAAATTTTAAAATTATTTGAACTAAAAAATTAAAAATAAATAATAGTTTAAAAAAAACTAAAAAAAAACACGCTGTTATAGCAAACCGAACTAAAAAATAGAAAATAATTTTCAATTAAAAAGAATTTATATAACAGTAGTAGAAGTTCAAACAATCATTTATAGTTAATCACCTCAAAATAAAATTATAATAAAATTTAAGTTATTAACAGAATAATTTAATTCACAGTAAAAAGCGTGGGGTGCATGATATTGAATGTTACAATCATTCTATTGGCAACTGTCTGAGAGGAAAGATATGAAATGTTGTCAAATGCACCTCACGCTTTTTACTCTGAATTAAATTATTCTGTTAATAATTTAAATTTTATTATAATTTTATTTTGAGGTGATTAACTAGAAACGATTGTTTGACCTTATACTACTGTTATATAAACTCTTTTTAATTGAAAATTATTTTCTATTTTTTAGTTCGGTTTGCTGTAAAAGCATGTTTTTTTTAGTTTTTTTAAACTATTATTTATTTACTAAATAATCAGTTTTTTTGTGTTTTCCAAAATTTTATATATAAAAAGTGGGCGTGGTTATCATCCGATTTCGCTCATTTTCAATACCAATCTATGCTGGGTCCAGATAAGCTCGTGTACCAAATTTGGTGAAGATATCTCAATATTTACTCAAGTTATCGTGTTAACGGACAGACCGGCGGACGGACGGACATGCCTCAATCAAATTTTTTTTCGATACTGATGATTTTGATATATGGAAGTCTATATCTATCTCGATTCCTTTATACCTGTACAACCAACCGTTATCCAATCAAAGTTATAATACCCTGTGTACAAGTACAGCTGGGTATAAAAAATTATGATGATAACGCCGAATGGCAAGCTAACAATAGATGAAACAAATATCTTTGTGCTACGGACACGCAGGAGTGGGTCAGTTGAACTCTACACTAAAATAAAATAAATTATTTATAGCTTTTATTTGTTACTTCTACGACTGTCACACGCACACATATCAGCGTTTGTCTTTATTGCTTGTCAACGCTGGAAAAAAATTGCATATTTCGACCGTATGTTATTGTTATTGTTTTTGCTGCAACTTTTGACGCCATTATCATTGTTTCTTGCTGGTTTTTGTAGGCTATTATTTCTTCATTGAGCTGAGAATTATATGCGTTCTGGTTGTTCAATTATACAGTGGAGGTAGAAATTATAGAAGCAGGAAATATTTAGCTATTTGGAAGATGTGTTCATTTATTTGTAAGTAATTTTGTATAAATTTAGACCAACATTTGTATTGTGTAACCAATGTCTATATGGAAATCTAAGCATGTGTTTGAAAAAGACATTACAAATCAATTCGTAAGAAGATTTGTAACTACGTGACGGATGGGTCACTAAATACACCTACTTCGAGTTGCTCGTACTAAACAATGCAGTCAATTTAATACTCGGATTTATGTGAGTTATATTTCTGGCGTCTAACCACATGAATGCGCATAAACAATTATGACATATGGGACGCTGCTTCGTGACGGATGGGGTGAGTAAAAGCTGTCAATGAAGGTTGAAGTTTGTTCAGAATTGAAATTCAAATTTTTATTATTATATATATAAAATTTTATTAATAATTAGAACCATTTGCAGAACTTTTTAGCTCAGAGTTAGTTTTGAAATTTGCCAAGCTTGTACGAGTTCAACCCTTCATGGGAAGCTAACTAAACTCAAAAGATCTTATTTTGTCGCAGAATTATCTAAACATTGCAGGATATTCTAGAGATTACAATGCCCACTTCTGCTCTTGCCGATCCACGCCGAACTAGCTTATCGGTTATCTTTTTCTCTGCATGTTCTATTTCTTACGGCAGCCAAAATTCAAGAAACACGACGCTGACTTACTTTACTCTAGATTTCGACAGCCGAAAAAACACGCCGTTTATCCTATTATGAGTCCAACGTGATAAAATCGGATATCATGCGGAGTTGTCAAGCTTAGCTGGCGTCCGTAGGACACCTGAGGTGAATGAATTTGCGAATAAGATGGCCAGGTAAGGTTACGGAACGGATATAAGAGAAGCGGACAGATCCGTACGCCTACCGCAAGGTTATCTCCTAAGGAAAATGCAGTAGCATGAGATTAAGGCAATGGACTTACTCCAGACCGACGGAGATAATTGCGAGGTTTCGAGGTTGTTATGGCCATGTTTTGATAGGAAAACAATGAGCTTCCTTCTCAAGACAAACAAATCACCAGGGACTTATGGGTGTCATCATAGTTCATTTCACTATTGCATCAAAGCTCCAACAGTGGTGTATACTAGTAACCTCTCTCTGCAAAAGCTGTAAGACTAAGAAGGGAGTGCGGTCGACTAATCACTTTCTCTGACGATGTCCATGACTGCAAACAAGGCGACGCATATGGGCGCACGGTTTTCCGATAGTCTTACAGTGGCTGGGAAGGTTAATCTTACACTCCTACTTAAGTTCATCAAAGAAAGCAATTGGTTCGTTGAGGACCACTAGGAAGTAATTCAGTTGGACGAATGTACTGCCACCCGACACGCACGTAGGGCACTCACAATAGACAAAAATATCTTTGAGGGAAGGTGGGGAAACTTCCACGCTTGCTCTCTTAACTAAACCTTAACTAAGCTATTATATTATTACTCCTTTGCGTAGACCGTCATTACTTTGCATGCCTGCCGAATAACTTGGGTCGCGTATTGAACCCGAACGTCGCAAACCTTCCCACCACTCATTCACAGGTCATTAGTTTTGGAATTGCGAATATCTATGACAAGCTCAAGACTTTTCAATAAGTTGTGGTAGAAAAGTAAAACGATTGTTTGTATCGATAACAGTCATGAAGCAGTCCACGGTCTAGTTTGTTCAATTGGCCAAAATAACGCCCATATGCAAGTTATCTAAGTTCGGAAGCCACGCAACCTAAGAGCATTTTGGTATGTCGTTTCCTTGATAATAAGATTGTCTGTCACATTCCGCATCACTATACGTCGAAATATATTGTTGGTGTGATATTTATGACAAAAAAGAAACAGCTCCCGAAGGTTAAAGGAAATATTACCAATTTCGGGCAGACTCAACAGAAATGTTCATCAATTTAAATACTATGCAATGCTAATTTTTTGTTTGCAAGTGTACATATATATGCAAGTCTTTACGTACGGCTGTGTCCGATATCCTGCTGACATTTTTACCTTTATGACTCTGTTCTTTGCCTTATGACCTGGCAACCGTCTGTACCCTCACGCACACGTCATGGTGAGGCATCATTAATTTTCTGATTTATTTATGTTTTTTGTTATTGTACTTATTTATTGTAAATTTATTTTTGTATTAATTGCTTGCTTCGTGGGTGTAGAACATATCACGCTTTATTGTTGCTGTTAATTTATTATCGAGGAGTTTTCTTTTGCTTTTATTGCAATTTTTTTGTAGTATTGTCAGAGATTTTATTAATATTCCAGTTGGGAGCTTAAATTGCCTACTTAGAGGCGCCAATAAGCAGCAGTGACAAAAGTATAATAAGCATAACAAGACAATTAAAAATGTATTAGTATAAAAATATTTATTAAAATTAAGGCGATTTCAGTACCAGGTGTTGTTATCCCAGCAGCTGATTTCTTTTTCTTGATTATTTTCCATACAACGCCTTGTACTACAACCTGTCAGTTAATCGGAATCAATGGAAATTTTCTTCTAACTTGACATTCTTCTGCACGGCGAACTCGTTGAATTCGCTTTGCCACCACCTGGTATGGATTCGCTTTGAAAGACAACTGGCACTGATTGCGATTAACTGACATCTCGCTGTGCAAATGCCAAGGCGAATCTATACGAGGTGATGGCAAAGCGAATTCAACGCAATTCGCCGTACAGAAGAACGTCAAGTCAAAAAATTCCATTACCATTGATTTCGTTAAACTGACATCCTGTCAAGAAGAAGCAATTAGCTGAGGGAATAAAACCACCTTTTATTGGATTCGCCTTGACGAGTCAAGGTGCTGCACAGAAAATATCAGGAAAAAGCAATCAGCTGACGAGATACCACTACCTAATATTGAATTCGCCTTGATAGTAATAATAGAAAAATTTGTTATATTTCATATTTCTCGCTACAAATTTGGAATGCAAGTTTTTTTATTTCACACAGTACGTCACAATGACAGATCGCAGCTGGCCTTCGCCCTCCAGCTATAACAAATTGTGACTAGCGGGGTTAGTGGCGGTAACTTTGAGATAAAATAGCATATCCCCTTTGGCGTAATGTATCTATTGAGAAACAGCTAAATTGAAAATTTTCAAAAGTGTAGTAAATGATTGTGAATGTAAACAAAAATTACCCCAGTGATTACCCCATCTGATAAATGATCACAAATACCAAAAGTTATACCTTGAAATGAATTCATATCAATATATTTGTACATTTTTCTGCCTTCACTCACCCATTGATTATTCCAGCTGCGTTAGATCATTAAACGAGTGAAAATCTTTTTGAAATTGGAAAATTAAAATAAAATGTTCTTAATTAGCAATTAAACGATTATCCATGTTGCTACAGGGCCGAGGATGGCGGCTGGCAGGCAGGTCGTTGGACTGTTTTGTATGCGTCGCTGTAGGTCATTTGAAGAGCAATTGAACAAACAGACGCTGCCTATGCCGCAGCGGATTAAAGGGTGCCTACAAACTATGTAAATCGACTTTCATAGCTATCAATCAAAGTAGAGAGCTCAACAACATCGAGAGTGCTTAATTTTAAGGGACCATTTAAATTTTAGCATAATCTGGAACCAAGTGCAGCTTCTGTGCACTAGAAGTTGCAGTTGAAAGGGAAGCGTTGGATTAGGAAGAACTTACTTAGTTAGGCTGAATGAATACTTTACATGCTGAAAGTGATTACTTGCAAACGTATGGCTCAATCTCAAGGTTTCAAACACACAAAGAATCTAATTGCGTAATCAGCGGCCCAACGAAAAGCTCCATGTTCTTTGACAAGCACTTCAGTGCCTTAATAAGATGCACGGTCTATCTAAACCCTTTTCCATTTTACGGATGATGGCATCAGGTTGCACGGAAACTCCACCGCAAGTTCCAATAACATTCTTATCTAAGCAGACATAATTTACTGCATCATGTGCTGACCATTGGGACACCATCAGATATATGATACAGCTCCACAATCGAGCGCTGTGAACAACATTTTCTGAGCACCAGGATAACCTGCATCACAATTTTGGGAAGTGATAACAACCTTTTCGTCACATCGAATCAAACTATCCATTCGTGCCTACGACACAAAGTCTAAGTTACTAATCATATTTACACTAGATTACATGCCACCACTCAGCATGGCCTAACGCAGTTTCAAATATTTCTCTTTAGCCTTCCGCAAAAGAATCGATTGAAAAATGTATGCTTAGCTTAGAATATGTAAAGAGGCCGTACAGAACTTGGTGACAGAGCCTCTATGAAAGAACTTGATTGTCAACTTTCTAGCGTGGTATGTACATTACATCGAAAAATATGGTTAATTTCTTCGGAGAGGAGACTGCATAGCTCCATCGCGTATGCTCTATTGTCAACTTCCCCAAAAGTGAACTTCGCTCGCATTTGAGGTTAAACCATAGCCCCCGCGAATCTCCCACTAGGTGCTTATCCCAAGGACAAGAGCTGAGACTTGTACCTGAGGTACAGTTTTTCATAACGACCGTGATAGTGTCACGCGAGTGATGCATAACATCCACATTACTCCCTTTCGAGTAATACGTCACTCTGGATTGGATAGTTATGGTTTAAGATCGCCTTTCAGAATCGCAGCACATTCTTTAATCGTTAGCCACAGGAGTGCGAATATGTCGAAAAATTTAATAGAATAACTAAAGATAGAGTGGAACGATCAGGGTGATAGCATTGCAAGAAAATCAGTAGCTTAATGCTAAGCAGGATTGAATAATTTGTTCAAATAACTCCACAGATTGTCAGAGATAAGCTTATGGAAAGTATGAAGAATCAAATATCTTGTTGGAATGATAGCATATGTCACCGTCATATGAAAATGTTATAAAGAGGATTTTATTAAGGCTATTGTTGGTGTCGGCTGCCGCAGTGTGCTGCTGGAGCTCTCTGCCCACACCAAATGTCTTGGGTTCAAGTTCCGCACAAAGAAACAACAGATGTGCCTTTTCAATTAGAAACGAGTTTTTCTGAGTGGGATCACCCCTTGGCAAATATTCCGAATGTACTTGTGCCAGGAAAAACTTATCGGAGAAAATTCCACTGCTTTGTGACAACGGTTCTGAGCCGGCATAAAACATGAAAGTTCCATCCCACCGCGTAGGTAAAATTAAAAAGGAACACGATGCAAATTCGAAGATAAGCTCGGCCCAAAGCACCTTGGAGATTAACCGGTCCAAGACCTCTTTATTGTTGTTTAGCCATACCTTCGGGAAATTCCCTATTAAGCTTTTGTTGCAACGATAAAAACACTTAACAATCATTAAAACAAATATCAGTCCGGATTTCCGGGATATTCAATACTAGCATCATCAGGTATTAGCCAGACCCTGGGAATAACGGTTTATTTCTCTTTTTCGAATCTCCGAATATAAATTCTTTCCTTATCTGTTCTCTGTGCAGTGCTTGGACTTTTCTAATAGAGCCAGCTAAAGTGAAGGAAGCCAAGAGAAGCATAGTGGAAGGGGATAGACATAATACTCGTAGATTAGGAATCAAGTTATTTGGACTTGCCTGAGTCTGATACTGCAAGCCCATGTTTCATGACTCAAATTTTTTGATTTCCTCCAGGTATGCACTGAACACGGCGAGCTGATTGGTATCAGCGGCACTCTTAGAACAACGCCTACCTTGGCATTGAATGTCATGCTGAACATACATCCAGCAGATATTGTGGAAAAGGCTGTTGCCGACCGGTCGTTGGTCAGGCTTCATGATATGTACTTTGGGCCTTTTGACTTCGGGCACTTTAACCTTCTTACCAGACTCGACTTTCTGCCTGACAGGACGGACTATTGTGTGCCGATAACTACTGCCTATTCAACCTTGACTGCAGACATTCCCCCCGAGAGGGCTTGGATTCAACTATAGTGCGATCGAGGGTGGTCTGGTTGTGCTTGAACTCGCTTGCGATTGCATCGAAATATTTTATTATCTGGCCATAGTGATATCCCGGCAACTTTTAAGCGGATCTCTTAGCCATCATCGGTACAATTGAACCGGATGAAGATGACTTTGAGGGATTTCAGGCCCAACCTTCGAGTCGAGTTATTTTGTTTCTCATCCAAGATCCGTTGCATCTCCGCTCAATCAAAGTTGTGCATCTAAAAACAGCATCCTCCAGCGATTTTTCAAACCCCTCTTAGACAGTAAAATCTCCACGGCTATAAGCTATGACTATCGGCATCGCTGCACACAAAACATTGTCGGATTGAGCAACAGCCGCATAAAGTCAAACTCCATTCCAATCTTCCAAAATGAATCCACAGACCTAGATTAGAAGTGCACAACTCTAGCAGAGCTTTGAACACAGACTTTTTCGTTGCTTTTAACTGACAGCCGATGATGCTTCAGTAAGCATGGGGGAAAAAGAGAGTTTCTATAACTTGTATATAAGTGACAAACTAAAGCTAGTGAAAACGGCCGTTAGTGAAGAGATATGTGCTAGTTTTTAAAGGGAACGAGGATAGCCGCTTTCTTACAGATTACTGTGTAAAAAGGGCGTGTTATGAGACACAAAACATCATCTGCAAATGCCTTAAAAAAATAAATAAATGTAAGGCGCGATAATCTCCGAAGAGATCTAAGGCCGATCTTCTCTTCCAATTTGCGTCGTGCTCCTCTTGATTTTCCCTACAAATTGGCCGGACGGGACCTACATGTTTTATGCCGACTCGGAACGGCGTCTGCAAGGCAGATGAGTTTTCACTGAGAGCTTTTCAAGGCAGAAATACACTCGGAGTGCTTGCCAAACACTGCCGAGGGGCGACCTCGCTTAGAAAAATTTTCTTCTAATTTAAAAACCTTATTTCTAAAATTTTGATGTTGCTTTGCCCGGGGTGCGAACCCAGGGCATACGGTGTGGCAGGCCGAGCACGCTACCATCACACCACGGTGGCCGCTGCAAATGCCTTAGCATGGAGTTATGAAGAGACTTTAGAAGTGACGCAATCCATCTTCATAAAACCTAAATCACTGGCTTAAAATTTGGGCTACGCATTTAAAAATCATTCACGCACAATTTCACTATTCTCTAACTAAGATCTTCAAATATTCTTGTCATTTCCGCCTGCCTTGTCATACCATGCACGCACTGAGATATAAATTATTTTCCTTGCTTCAGTCGCTTAAGTTAAGCTACAGTTTCCCTCAACAAACATTTGATGTTTTAAAACAATTTTAATTACACTTTTAAAATATTTGAGAAATGTCCACAAAACATGCAATAATAGCGCGTTTAAGGTCACAACAGTAGTCGCATAAATATTTCTCTACAAAAACACATGCACATTCTCAATTTCTATAATCAAGCTAGCCTTCAGACACAATTTTTTTTTTTTGCTTTTCTTTTCAAACGCTCACCCTAGTTAACTTCGTAACGTGAAAATTGAAAGTAACCATAGATCTTATTTATTGACGCATAAAAATTAATGCAACTAACATATTTTTCTAATTACTGCACATTTAAGCTTATCCTGTATTAGATGAGCTCAGCTGAGGCTGCTTAGCCGTGGTGAGCCGCTGTGGTGGTGGCGATGCATCTTCCCTTCTCTTCAGCTCTACGTTATGGCCATACAAATATCAACTACACACCCTTGATGCGGTTGTTTGACTTTTCCATAAAACGAGCGACAGGCGTGTGACCTATGCATTTGTGTGTGTATGTGTGTGTGTTTAACTCTCTGCATGTTTGCGTTTGTGCTCATGACATTTCATTGACAAAAATACCATATTAGTGTTCTCTCGTTTTGTGTAAATACAAATACAGCTGTGCTCATTCACAAAATATTTGAATGTGACATCCTACACCTCGTGATATAAAGACTAGCAAGCGTAACGTGCATTACAACAACAATTTAAATGTAAAGCAGAAACAAAAAGCACTAACTACACTTTCAATATTAATAAATGGGAGCACTCAGCACAAGAAAAATACATTAAAATGTTAACTATTTATGTTTACATAATATGTTAATTAAATTTTTGGGGGAAATTGAAGGGCGAGGAAGTTCGATTCATCTGAAAAACGTCCTTTAAATGTTTTTACTTGTAAGCGATCCTCCCTCGAAATTGAAGCGCTAATTGTTTATCAAAAAAAAGGGTGGTGTTACAATTAATACATTTCAGTAATCACTTCTGATATGACTCGTAAGATTTGTATGCGTATATAACAGTTGAGAACACGAGCCATTTGGCCTATTAATGTAGCACTAATTTATCTTTCGACTCATTACACTTTTCGAAATTTCAGAAGTGGAATATATAAGTACATACTTATATACATAGTGAACTTGTTACCTATGTAGGAAGGTGACTTTGAAAACTCGGTAATGCAATATGCCCAAAACTCACAAAAGTTCCGCATATTGGAGGCATTTTCTGTTATTGTATTTTCAGTGATGTTGTTGTTATTTTAGCGATAAGACACTCCACAAAGGCCTTGTGGAACTACCATCTCGGGAACGATTTAGCATGACCACATGAAACAAGGTCATACCGCCCTCCCCCTATAGATCCATGTTGTCGGTGATCTATATAAGATTGTAATGATCAACAAGTTAGGTTCGGTTGAACTAGCCGGCGAGTAAGAACCTCACCATTGTGTTACTAGAAGTTTGCTCAACGACCAAACTGCAAAAACCCAACCAAAAAGCAGGAGCTATGTTATAAACTAGCCCCATCCTCTTGGCAAATACTAAAAGCTTTCTAGAACCTCTGCTAGTTGCTGCTTCTAGATTTGATAGCAAGAAAGCGTGCTTCAAAGAAGTAATGGATAGTGCTGATCTTGATCCTTGAGGATTGACTTACAGAACTGTGAAGGCTAAGATTAAAGGGCAGAAGTCTGAGCAAACTACATGCTCGGTGCTAATGAGATGAATAGGTTAGGTAATGTAAGGTTGAACTGGCCGTTCCACGAGGACTTCATGGACCTCGCATAGACTAAATGAGAAGAATAGTCGAAACTATTTTTCCGTCCCAAGATTACTGGCTCCATCAAAGCGAGGACATCGAAGGTATGGAGATCCCATGAACAACAGAGCAGGAGGTACTGAAAGCAACACATAAAGTTGAAGGTAATAAGTCGAGAGGTTCGGATGTAGAGCTAAATATAGCCCCTATATCAACGATAAGATCTAGAACATAGGTATTAACGGATCTCATCAACGCTTGTTTCCAAAACGGCATCTTCCACCGTCACGTAACCGTCAAAGACTGGTCCTTTTGCTTAAATCTGGTAAGATCATTGATAGACTTCATAAGGCCAATTGTATGTTGAATATTGATAGAAAAATTCTCGAGCTTATTATAAGTGAGCGTCTGCAGCAGACCCCTGAAAGCCGAGGGGGTTCTCAAATAGTCAGTTTGGATTTCGAAAATCAAGATCCACGACAGATGCAAAACAAACAGTTATAAATATAGCCCGTGAACTTATGTCTGGAGGTCAAAATAAAAATGAGGAACATGGGTCTGTAGTGCATTGATGAGCTCAAAGCGGACTATGGATGAGTTAGTCCTAACCATGGGAGGTTATAAAATAAATTCGCAGTCTGTCGTGAAATATTTAATAGTAAACACTGACTCAAAACTAACTTTCAAGGAGCACTTCAGGGCGGTGGGAGAGAAAGTTCCTATATTTAGGCGAAGCTACCCTTCAGCTTTTATAAACCAACTCGACAATATTATATGCTGCACCAGTGTGGCACGGATCTCAAATGACCCACCAAAAGAAGTTCGCAGCAGCCCAAAAAATCTTGTTTTATGAATTTCAAGTCCTTATCGGACTGTGTCCGACGACGCGATCCTTGAATGGTTTCAGACAATTCCAGTTGATCTGCTGTCAAGGGAGAAGGTCGATCTGTATATCATATGAATCGGGCGACCATCTGAAGGTGCCAAAAAAACCACAAGATCGAGAAACAATTGCTAGTTGGCAAGAAAGGTGGGAAGAATATAGCACAGTGCGCTGGACCTTAATGTTAGTTCGGAATATAGTGGAATGGTATAAGCGGAAGCACGGCGAATCAAACTACCAACTCACGCAGATATTGACTAGGCACGGCGGTTTCAATCCTTTGTGTCCACACTGTCCCACCGAATTGGAAAACGTAGACCACGTAAGGTTTCATTGTCCTTGTTCTCTCAGCGAAATACTCTCTGTACACAGAGTTTTTGGAGAGGAAACTTCCAAAAGGAATTAAGCTCCGCTAATGTGCAGGCAAATAGATTGTTGGACTGCTGTGAGCAAAATGGCCTGGGTGCAATGGACAGAAATGTCTCCGAGTGGTAGTGTGGGAGTTTCGCACGCACGCCCTCTTAACCTAATCTAACCCAAGTTACTACTGTACACATAATAAGTTCTTCGCAACCTTAGAATAACTCAGGTATCTGGTCATCAAAGTCAGTATTCTTGCACTTTTTTCGCCTATTTATTTTAATTTATACATTGTCATCGCCCTTAGGAGGAATATTTCTAGGGACAGCGAGTCCACTTCTGACTGATGGCGAAACTACTTACAAACGTTCTACTTCGGACCATAGCCGTGCTCAGGTCAACGTTGGGCATCCGAGTAACGTTCAGTCGTTTTTTTCGAACAAGCATAAAGGGGTATTACTGGGAACCGCTCATATTATCCTCAAATACTATGATTCCGTGTACTCGGCGCGAGCTTTAAAAGACTCCGGCTTCGCCGACGGGCTTCAAGCCAAAACAGTGAATGCGAGAGTATCAGGTATTAACAATACGGTGGCACCTCATTCCACCATAGCTTGTTCTATTCATATAGTTTACCCATAAATCCAACGGCATCCATCATTACCACAGCTTTAGTGTAGTCTCAATTGACAGGCAATTTTCCTACCTTCGATATTGATCCTGCTATCCAACAAAACTTGCCGGCAATTAAATTAGCGGACAGCTAATTCTTTGCGAATGAACAAGTTGATCTTGTGCTTGGAGGGGATGTCCCCTAGAAAATGGTATTCGGATGGATACTTACGGGACGGACCATCCTGTGTCTCTTTTTACAATGAAATCGCTTTGGATCAACAACTGGCAGCATTTTGGGAATTGAAAGATATCACAAGGAACACGATCCGTACAGCCGATAAGGAATACTGCGAGGATATTTACAAAGCCAGTACGACGCGATCGGATACGGGGAGATATACGGTTTCCCTACCCTTTCGAAAGAATTTCCCATCAGATATTTCTTTATTTTCGTTGTGAAGGTAGGCTAGCCGTAACCTCTCTTTACGAGAGGAGTATACGCGAGTGCTAAGGGAATTTGGTCAATTAGGTCATGTGTCGGGAATCCGAGGAAGTTTCAACGGATTCTTTTTCGTAAGTCCACAGATGAACCCTATTCATTACAAATCCAAGAAGAAATTGAATAACTCAATCTTCCTAAGTTTTGTGCTCAGTTTCATATATTACTATGAAAGTGGTTAAGGCCTATTAATTTTCGTACTGCCATCAAAGGTTGCTTTTATTTAGTATCTAAGTTAATAAAAGTAACAGCAAATAGGATTAAAGAGATGATTGCACAACTTTTCATATTTGACATAATTTATATAGAGAGGCTCAAGCAAACAGCTTTTGGCGGAAGTAATTTAAAAGATTTCATTGATATAATCTCGCTACTTAGAGTTGCTCAACTTAATTTTTTTACAAGGATAAATATGATTATTTAAGTTATCCTAATTTGCTGCGCTCTCCATTTTTCAAATATTTTAACAAAAAGATGAGCAGTACCTCATGCATGCAATTGTTATACCAATTAATTCTAACAGCTGTGACAAAAAAAAAGAAGTTTAATAAAAAAGAAAATTATGTTCGAGACTCAAACAGGGAAACAGGCAGTGGCGGATGCCAAGTCATACAACAACCGAGTCGTTTAAGCGAGTGTCCTTTGTTATGAATTTTGTAGCTTAGCATTGTCATATTTCCTGCGAAATTATTAAGATTATTATTACAAAACCCTATGCATCGCTTAACTTCACTAATACAAATAATGTCACTTTGGTGGTTTTCTTCCTAAAAAAAAATAATAATAAGGGAAAGTACTTTCCCCCAGTACAAATGGATGGCTTCTTTACTTTTGGTAGTAGCGTGCCATCTTAATATTTAGAACTTTTAAATATATTGCATGAGTTGTTGGATGTCTACGTTGTAAATAAAACCAAGTATTTGCTCAGCGTAAGACACAAGTAATCTTATTTATGTTACTTAGAGAACGCACGTAGCCACATATTGGGTGAATCAATTGCAATGCAAGGAAGTTCAGACTGCTTTTGTTTTTTTTTTTATTCTTGACAACTTACAACTCCCAAGAAAAATACACAGACACTTTGTTGTCAGTATACAAGGTAACAAAATGATCTCCCTAGAGTTATGCAAAACACACTGGAGAAAGGTGTATCCTGGGCAGACATATTCATGCTTCAAAGGAAGAATGGGAGCAAGACCCATACAGTGATAGAGGCATTACAATATACACAGGCGGTTCGCAAATGGAAAAAGAAACTGAAGCTGGAATGTACTAAGCATCTGCAGGTAAATCAGTCGTACTGACTTCCTGACTCATGCAGTATTTTCAAGGTAGAGTACTAAGGCATAGAAAGAGCAACCAGGCTGCTACAGGATATTTTTTGACATCCATGCCGCCTTGAAGGCATTAAAATATTACTTTTTAAAATCAAATATCGATGTCGAATCTCTCTGGCGTTTATAAGGCACCTAATTCTATCCTTTTATAATTCCTGGGGCGCAGCAATATTGAAGTTAATAAATTTTCAGATGAGATGGTCATAAAGTTGCCAAAATTGACATAATTGGGGGATCTTTCACTCCTACATTAGTTTATCAGAGAAAGCAAGCGGCTCGTTGAGCGCCACCAGAACGTAATCTGGCTCGACGAGTGTGCCGTCACCCGACACTCACTGAGGGCACTCTCAATGAACAAATTTTATCCTAAGTCCACTTAAGGTATCCGCTACAATCAGAAATATTACCGGATTTCTCGTTTATATTAATTAGCATAATGAAATGCCTATTTGCCTATCTTTCGAGGTCCCAGAAACATGTAGGAAGACAGCAGTTCCTCGCGACGCTATGTTATCCTACAAGTAGTCATATAAAGGTTAAAACTAGGTCTCATTGATGTTTGCGCATTGTCCTAGCAAAGAAAGTACAGCTGAGCATAAGCGATTGGATGATTCCAACTCGTACAGCTTTCACAGCTGTGGCTGTCCACGTATTATGGCGCATCGCATGTATTTCTATTAGGCAATGCTCCATTAGCACTTCATTTAACCTAGAAAAATGAATCTTATAACACCCTTATAGCTACGTCAAACACTTGCAGCCAACAACTGATCAGAAAGAACTCGATAGCCAGCATAAAAAAGTGTATTAGCCCAGCACTTGTTTAGCTGAAACGAGGTTCATCCATGCAGAATTAGAGAACAATTAACTAGCGAAGTCCTAAAGTCCCTATATGCGCCACTCTCAGTTCGCAAGTGCCTCGCTCCGGGCAAGAGACCAGCGCTTCAGTTGCTAAGGATATCCTTTTATTCTGGCTAACAAATATTTATTGTTAAAAAGTAGTTCGATGCCAAAGCGAAGAAGGTTTATCAACTCTTGAATATAGAAGTTGAAGCTTTGATAGCCGTTTAACTATATAAGTAAATGATAAAGTTATGACAGTTTAAGCGGCAGATGGTATGCTATCTATGCCCCACCCTTAATAGCGGAGAGTTCCATTTATATTACGCAGCAGTGAACGTGCAGCCTAAATTTCCTGTTTACACCGAGTTGCTGGCAGCATAATCTCCAAATTCTATCATACAACTTGAATTCGTCCGTTTTTCAAATATTAATTCCCCACAGCAGTTCTCCCTTGAGACAATATGAGTAGGGAATGTGGCAGGTTAAATCTGAGTGAAGAAGTGCCCTTTATTCACAAGCCTATTTCCCACATTTCGAAGCCCGATACAGTTCGATACAGCTCAAGCTGCAACCATTTTGTTCACGATGTCAACCGATACAAATTCAAATATAGCTTTTAGATTCAGCGCAGTTGTTTGTTGTACGAAGAACTCACTTAATCCAACTATGGCCAATGTCTGCACCGCTCCATCAAACCAGGACTTCATAGACTCTCACTGGCTTTATCACCTTAACTTAGAGCCAATTTGACACCAGTGGTGGGAGCTCTCAACGTTGGACTATTTCCCCTTCAAGGCAGCCGAAGCCTTGCTTGCCCTGTTTTCCACCTGTCAAGAATAGGCCAAGAAATTTAACTCTGAAAACAGCACCGGTTGTATCTCTGCGCTAGCAGCATGAGCCTCGTTTCGCTAGGGTTGACACCTTAAAAAAAAAAAAAAACAATGTAAGGCGCGGTAACCTCCGAAGAGATTTTAGACCGAGCTTCTCTTCCAATTTGCGTCTTGCTCCTTTTAATTTTTCCTACAAATTGGCGGGACGGGACCTTCTTGTTTTATGCCGACTCCGAACGGCACCCGTAAAGCAGATGGGTTTTCATCATGGCAGAAATACACTCGGAGTGCTTGCCAAATACTGGTTGACACCTAGTCAGCATGATTAAGACCACCCAGTCACGATACCCAGACACTCTACTGTTAAATATCCCTCGGTGTGATTAGAATTGCCCACCTGCGTAGAATATTGCAAAACCCACCACATAAATACTTACCACAAAGGCCTTGAAGCTCCTTCTCACCTTTCTCTGATCAGTCGCTCACTTTTCACACACCGCCATGACAGTTCAACCAATCAGCAATCTGTTGTTGACTTCCTTCCAAGTCCTCTACTGTCATATCTATGGGCCACCACCCCAATCGTGCAATCGAAACTGGTCTGTGAGCTTTTTCGCGATAGCCTTGAACTGTGTTGTTATAAATATGAAGTGCGTTCTGGGGCGTATGAAGTACTATGATTTCGGCTTCCTCAGATTTACGGAGTTCTTTTTAGAGGTTGAAGTCAGTCTTACTCAAAATAATGTCGTGGTAGCGGTATGATTCTCTTAGTCATGTTATATGACGTAGAAAGCATTTCAAGTGGCTCACCCTTTACAAGTCTAAATATAAATAAATAATTTTTCTTTTTCTTCGTTTTCCCCTACTTTTTGGCGCACCAAGGGTTCGCCGCTTTTTCGTTTAGAATTGTGGTACAAATTCGCGATAATTCCGCACCGCAGCATTTTGGTTAGGTAAAATGGAAAGCGAGTGGCATTAAAAATTAAAATGTCGCGCGTTTTCATATTTCACCAACCTGCCCTCTTCTTCACACTCACTCTTTGCATCACTTGAGTAAGCTGAAGTTTTCAATTATTTTATATTTTTTGGAGAAATTTGCAATTTGGCTACAGCTCTTAACAACAACAAGTCGAATTAAGTCAACTTCATTGAAGTGCTCTCGCGCCATAAGGCGGAGCGAGTGGGCTGCGCGCAACAAATTGCTGCACGTGCCGCTTGTTACTTAAATTATTTTTATTATTACTATAATTTTTTTCTCTTCAACTTATAATTTTTGTTATTTTATTATTTGCTATCTCGTGCGAAACACGTGCCCAATTGTCATTTCAATTATTTTTAGTTTTTTTTTTGGCGCAACACTTTGCCAGTCGCTGAATAATTGGTGAGCGAACAAATTCTACATCATTCAAATGTTTCTAATTTTCTAAAAAAAAAAAATTTATTTACTGCATGTCAACTTCCAGCATTTGCTTGACATTGCACTTGTTTGCAGTGTTGCCAGGTGATGCAAAAAAAAGAAGCTAGATTGGCAAAAAAAAAAAAGGTTAGAAAAGGCTAAATTTAGAAAAAAAAGAAGCTAAAAAAAGGCCAGGAATTTTTTGGTTAATCCATAAAAATTTTTTTATATTTGAGTTTACACATTTGTAAATAAAAACTTATAAACATAACTTAAGCATAACTTCCTGTTTCAAAACATATCAGGCACATTTTCCTTGAATAGCGCATGGAATTACTTTAAACGATTGCATATGTGTTATACATAAAAAAAATATTACAAACTAATTATTTATATATATATTCCCCGTCTGAAGAATCAGAAGAGCTTAATTCTGGGTATAAAGTTTGGTTATTTACCATAGATATGAGATCATCGGTAATTACAAAGTCATTACAACATTTAGATAAGCGTTTTAACGAGCATCTAATATTAAGCAGCGCATTAACCATTTTAATTTTTAGTTTGTTCCTTAATTTAGTTTTCAGAATTTTCATGCCACTAAAAATTCTTTCAACCTCCGCGTTACTGAGTGGTAATACTAAAAAACTAAATATGAATTCGACAAGTTCTAAAAAAGGAAGTTCGTTTAATGCATTTTTATGTTCTCGGACTTCCGACCAAAATTCCATGGTGGAGTGTACATTTTTCCATTGTATAGTTATAAGTTTTCGCCACTGCATCTCTATTAATGTTATTTGACTTGAAGAATAACTATACTTCTCTTTTTCAAAGTAAGAAAATACATCTGACTTTGAAATTTTCAACGAATTTTCAGCATAAAAAGAATTAATCTTTTGTAGAGAAGTCATATTATTATGTATTATGTGTTCACAGGAACTACTGAAATTATTTTATTTTAGAAATTTTTAAAAATACATTCGGAGTAAAAAAGGCTAGAAAAAAGTCACGAAGCTAAACCCAAAATTTCGGGGCTAAAGGCAAAAAAAGGCTAAATCTAGCCTCGAAAAGGCTAACCTGGCAACACTGCTTGTTTGCTTTGTGCCAACATATTTTTGGTCCCTCTTGTTATATCTCAGTATTCCCACATTCTCTTTCAGCCTCTTCTAAATTAAAAATTTTTTGTCTATTTTAACAAATTTTGCATCACATATGTATAATTACTTATTTACATACATTCGTACTAAGTTGCTTCATGTGAACATCGCGCCGAAGTGTTTTTCGTGCAACGAGTTACTTTCAAGTGAAACCAAATTATGCGCTTCCACTTGACTGCGGCAACTTTACGTTAACACCCTGCAGGAAATGAAACTGATTTTACATAAAGACCCTTCCAGCAAAGTCAGGGTTTATGTTTATAGTGATAGCAGTGCTAAAATTCTCATTCCTTTCCTATTAAGCATGCCAATTGTGCATTAGATCCATGTATATTTGTACGATTTTCCCTCATCTCTAGCCAAATTTGGCCAGCAGACAAACTGGTTTCGGCATTGTGCCATCTTCAGTCGCATTCTTCATTATAAACTGTTTTTAACGTTTGCCTTTCATTTAAAGTTAGCAGTTGCATGAGTAGGTATTGCCAACGACTGGGTGACTGTTCTTCGGTTTTTACTTATCAAATTAAGTGGTAAGTTGAGGCAGGTATAAGTCAGCTATTTTAATATCTTTGTGTATTTGTTGCTTTTCTTTGTTTATTGTTATGAGTTGTTTATTATTATGAGTTTGTTTATTATTATGAGAGCTGTTTGTTGCACCTGCGTGATTGCTTTGCCTTTGTAAGCCAGATGTAAAGGTCCGAAATTTTCGCCGGAAATAGTGTTAATTTTTTTGTTTATTATTCTGCCGTCGAATGCTTTCTGTGTTTTCGAGTACTTTTAGGCATTGTCCTTTTGCTTGTACGTAAAGGCTCTTGATCGGATAAGTTTAGCAATTGCTAAGCGAAGAGATCATTCTGGTTAAGTATAAAGGACAAAGGTTCAGATGCGTGCGTTTAGTTCCAGCATACAACACTGCTTTCTGTAGCAGCTTATTAAATGATGACTAGTTTTTTTATCATAAACTCAACTACCCAGATATTTAAAGACAAATGAAAGTATGTTGGTGAGAAATCAAGGAATCAGCCATATACAAAACTGCATGTGCTTTAGCAGCGCAGCGATCATATTTTTGATGTATTGCCATAAGCCACCGTACTGATTAAGGGCATATATCAATCCCAGCGGACTAAGGATTTTAGAATACTCACACTAAAATCCACAGACCCTAAGGCTTGAAGGACCTTTCATGCGTCTAGTGCTAGTACCAGAAAGTGTACCGCAGCGTACAAATTTCGTAAGGGGCACAGCACTACCAACATTCGTACTACTCACATACACATTCAGGGAGTGTTTTTCGGTTACAACAACAACAAAAACAGGTCCTCCTTATTTGCCTCTAGTTGTTGATGATCCTTAATGCTAGCCTGCATTCTGATGAGCACTTGGACTTTGGGACCCGTTGGAAGTTTCTATAGAACACTGCCCTTCGTTAACCCTACTTTACGAGCTCTTGACGTTTTTTTGGCTTGGTGCTGTTGCTAGGAGCGGAGCGTGTAGGAATCATATCGACCCACATCTGTAATGCTCACATAAACCTCCTGAGAACGTTTTCGATTACAACAACAAGGACCCCCCTTATTTGTCTTAAGTTGTATATTAGAATATTCCTTAACGCAAGCCTCCAACCTGCTGAGGACGTGGCCTTTTGGATTCGTTGGAAGTTTCGAAAGGACACCATTCCTCAGGAGCCCTACTTAACTGGATTTTGACCTTTGTTTTTGGCCACAATAGTTGAGTTCATCGATTCAATTCGACAGATGCTTGCCAAACATTTAGCCAATTTGCGGACTACCTCTTTAATGTCGAGAAAAGCGAAGTCAAGGTCTTGGCTTAGTGCTGTTGCTTTGCATGTTTCAAATTCATGCTGATGACTCCCTATCCACTGTTCCTGGGTGCTAATAAGTAGCTAGAGCGGTCTCTGGTATCTTCGCCACCCGAAAGATACGATATGAATTCTTTCCATGCTGCCAGATCCGACACAACATTATTACAAAGACAATATATACTTTGTCGTTGTTTTCTGGCAGGCTTGGTATCCCTTCATTTCACCATTTAGTGCAGATGCAGCTGCTTCAAATTGCTAATAGAGGGCTTACAACATGCTCTCAGTAACCGAAATCGGACATACCCGATGCCTTCATAGATATATATATATATCGTCCCCAAAATATTTGAAGTAAAATATTCGTATCTCAGCTGTCAACATCATTTTCTCACCTCAGAGAAGAGTCTAGTCCTTTTTAAGGGTTCAATAATCACTTAACTGTTAAGAGCTCAGTTTCGAAGCCCCTACAATGTTCGTTTATTTTCACCTTTTGCGCGAGAGGAGCTTTCGGATTAACGTCCACTTCTAATTGATTTGAGAAAATTCGTTCTGTGATGAGTCAACTACTTAAGTTCTGATGAAGTGACTAAACATTCACTGGATGCTATCCTTAAGGCTTTATTTTGAAGTGGTTCTCAGAGACAGTAGCAGGTAGTCCGACGTGACGCAGGTATTAACATTACTGATGTCTTTTGTCTACTTGAATGAGGTCACTTTTTGTAATTGCTAACTCATTTCTATAGGGAGTCTGGGTATTTACATATAGCCACTTCAACAATGCACTCTTGTTGCATTATACTTTTTTGGTCGTTTGCAACTTTTATTTTAGCCATATTTTAGTCTCGCTTAGCGAAAGGGGAAAGGCTAGTTAAACGGGTTGTTGCCACAATGTGCAATGAATTCAGAGTCAAGTTCCAATGTTGCACTCTTGCATGGTTTTTAGGCTTCCATTCGCAGCGAGCGACATTGTACATTAGAAAAACGTTAGGCAAAAAGTAAAAGGAACGAAGCAAAGGCTAAGTATGTGGCAGTATTTGGAAACCAAATTCATTCAATATTTATGCCATTGATCTCCGCTTGAAAAACGCGGCGAAAGTGGGGCAAAAAGGTCAATGGGCCACGACTAATGCATCATTTTTATTTCAACGCCACCTGCTCAGTCAAACTATTTTGACTGTTTAGTTACGTATGTGAATTTTATGATTTGGTCTATCGTATCCGCATTTTTCTTTTAAATAGGAAGATATTAAGTGAGTACAGAGTCTATGTAAACTCTAAGTAGGCGTTTTGGGAGTAGCAGAGCTGACAGATTAATAAAACATAAAATTTAATTTGTTCATACTGGCCAGAGGACATAACTAATTTCAGTGAGCCTGCGTTAGTAGGGTATAGCAAGAAGGCGAGGTACGAAGATTTGTTAAGATCAATGTCAGTATCACGATAGGACCTATTCGGTGGTGGCAATCGTATATAGCTAAATAAAAACAAGTAAGGAAGGTTGTAACCGAACATTACATACTCAGCTGATAAATTACAGCTTGCAAAACTTTTAAATTACCTTCTTTTAAAAGTGGGCGGTGCCACGCCCATTGTCCAATATTTTACTAATTTTGTACTCTGCGTCGCAAGGTCAACCCACCTACTAAGTGTCATCGCTTTGTCTTTGGTAATGAATTAACGCACTTTTTCGGTTTTCCAAAATTTTCGATATCGAAAAAGTGGGCGTGGTTATAGTCTGATTTCGTTCATTTTACATAGAGATCTGAGATGATTACCCAGGAACTCGAAATTTAGTCAAGTTATTATGTTTACGGACAGACGGACGGACGGACGGACATGGCTAAATGAATTTCAGACCCGGATGCGGACTAGGGGCGTTCACTCTACACCGAGCTTTCCCGTTTCATAAATTGTTAACCAAAGTGAAGGGTTTAAGTAGGGTAGGAGCACAGATGCCTTCTCATACGAATATTTAGTTTGTGGTGGTCGCATACCTTTGTGGAAGCCAAACGTTAGACTGTCATACCATGCCCAGGAATTTCTCCTTTTATAAGTAGGTATTTATACAGGACTGAACTAATTGAGAATTAAGCGCTATAGATTCATATCTATTGTATACTGAATGAAAAGCTGTCGTACGCTCCCGTTCATTGTAGGAATATGGGATGTTATTGAAATACGCCTTCACAGTATCTGAAATACTCCATTGTCGACCAAAAAAACTCATTTGGTTGTGGATGCCTAAAGGCTGATTTTTGATCACCTGCTAGGAGGCTCGTTTTTTCATCTCATAAACATGTAGTTGGTTAATGGCACGACAAACAGTTTTCCCAATAACATGAACCGGTAAAACAAGGAAACAACGAAATATCAGTTGTTCCAAATTTATTCGTATTTGTCTACCTAATGGACAATACCTGATGGACAGTATAGCGCTAACAGCTGCAACAAGGTTTAAGGGCGCGAGGTAGCTGGAGTTCAGGCCATATGGCCAATTGCAGTATAGCGCCATTAAATATAGGGCGATATTAGTACATGGTCACGTTCCTGACCTTCGAAATATGTCTTGTGGCCACGATATAGCTGAATGGTTGGCGCCGCAAGGGTGCGGAAATGG
Source organism: Eurosta solidaginis (assembly GCF_040869045.1). Lineage (NCBI taxonomy): Eukaryota > Metazoa > Arthropoda > Insecta > Diptera > Tephritidae > Eurosta > Eurosta solidaginis. The sequence continues at coordinate 43,765,931 of NC_090322.1, forward strand.
CAGAACAACATATATAAGTATAAAACCATGGCTCCGAATTAACGAAAGGCGTCGGGTCTGCTGTTTAAAATTTCGTACAGGGTCTTTTCGGCGGAAATTTGGGCCGTGAAGAAAGCAGCAGAAATTCTAGAGGAAGCGTGCTTTAGCTGCAGTCGTGTCAATGTATACATTGAGAGCAAGGAGACGATTAAGGCAATAATCGTACGCAGTACTTCATCAACTAGTGTTCTGGAATGCATATAAGCATTGGAGAGATTTCGCTCAGTTCGATAGATACATTTATACTGGGTCCCCGGTCACAAGGAGATATAAGGTTACGAAAAGGCCGATGAGTTAGCAAAGGAGCGTGTGGCACTCAATGAATCGACGATAGGCGTTCGAATCCATCCCAATACAAAGGACATAGGAGTTATATATGATCCATTAAGCAGAAAAGGCGTGGAAAGAAGCGCCGGGCTGCAAATTTCTAAGATCATCCTACGACGTTTGACACTCAAAGTGGCTCATATCTCAAAAGATAAATGACATAAGTTTAATGAAGTCCATGCTGTTTGGGGTCATATGCTTCTGAGTTAAGGTTCGTCAGTATAAGGAGATGTAGGAAGTGTGAGCTGCAGGCAGAAACGGTTCAGCACGTTGTGTGTTCGTATCCTGCGCCGGTGAGGTCAAGTCTCCAGCTCCTAGGAGCGGCAGAGATGTCCTAAAAAATTTCTAGCATTTGCCAAGCGGACGGAGGTATTCCACAACATAAGTCCTGATAACTAATTGAAGTTTTTTCGTTTGGTATATCAAAAAATGCTGGTAACATTATGGACACATTAGGCCTTATTTACTAGCCAGTTCAATTTACCCTAACTAGCTATGCTATAGAATTGAAAATCTGCGTGAATGAGTTTTCACCGCTTTGTCAATCCTTCCAGCTTTGCTGAGCAAAGAAAGTAATGAGGTTTACCAGTCAGTGAATGCCATTAAGTTTTAAAAACTAATTTTTCCACGACCTCTCAAAGCTTGATTTGTAATTTTAAATTCTTGGGGAATGGTGTGAAACCTCTTCAACCAGTCAGCTAACTAACTCACTTTCTGCTTGATCGATGATTGTTTTGGGAGGCTGTTTTGCTGTTGTTATTGTTGCTGTTGCACATCTGTGTCGGCTTGTCAGAGTTGATTTATGTTAAATATAAGCGGACGCGTTATTTTTGGAATGTTTATGTAGTGAATATCTAGACTTACATATGATCAGTCTGTTATGCGAGATGTATGTATGTATAAGTGTATATATGCATATCTGTGTACGTATATACGGCAATATTTATTTCAACTTTAATTATTTCTAATGACATTGCATTTGGGGCATCAATGGGCACAAGTTGCAAGCATAAAGCTCTAAACTACTGTGACAAAATTACATTTACTATGCGACTAGTATGAAATGGAGTAATCCAAAGAAACTTTACTTGGAGCAACTGCAAACACAGACGAAGTTAGAAGAATTCTAAAGCAACCAATATCTGTGGTAGTTATTTCAGCGGAGAGAACAGGGTCGTTAATTTAGGATGTGTAATCAATACTCTCGATAGATCATCAGTAGTAACAATAATGTGAGATTATCGATACTTCTCGTGCTCAATAGGGAGGATCTCCGTTTGAGCTTTTTCTAGTTACGTTACAATTCTCACATTATGTGCACAGGTACAATTCTACGTTAGATAATATGCCCAGCAGCATAACATTTGCCCAAGGTTTTGAAGGCTATCGTCAATTGCCGGATTTCATGTCAGAGTTTTAGTACAGAAGTTCCTTCAGCCAGCATTTAAGCTACTCACACTCACGTCTCATGGTCCTATGCTTATTGATTCTCACTAGTAGTCTCTATTACGAAGTGAGATTCGCAATACTCCAGCTCAAAAAAAACCGAAAGGCGCCAGCTAATGACGGACTATCCGCCGAGCTGTTAAATGACTGAAGCGAGGAGTTGGTAAAAAGAATGTCTCTAGATTGAAATTTGAGTATGCTCTGCCCAATCTACAAGAAAGGCGATCCCGCACAACACGGAATCAGCCTGCTTAATATCGCGTATAATATTATATCTAGCGTAATGTGCGAAAGACTGAAGGAAGTCCATAGTCAATGCACTGATTGGACCATATCAGTGCGCTTCAGATCTCGTAAATCTACTATCGACCAGGTCATCACGATCCGCCAAATCCTGGAGAAGACACACGCTATAAGAATTGACACTTTTTTGTCGCCTTCAAAGCAGCCTTTGACAGCACGGAAAGAAGTTGTTTGCATGCTGCTGCTATGACTGAATTTATGTTCCCTTCAAAGTTAATAAGGATCGGCGAAGCGACGTTGAGAAACAGCACCAGCTCCGTAAGGATTGAGGAGGACATCTCCGACGATCCAGACATGGTGGCTCCTTTTCGTGTAATTTCTTTAACATAATGCTGGATAAGATAATTTTATCAGCAGAACCAACCAATAATGGTGCAACCTCTTATAAGAGCGTACAATTACTGCGCTGTGGGTTTTGCCTTCACTGAATTGGATAAAAAAGCTATACAAGTGGGTCTTGTGAGTCAAGTGGTGAATAACTCCTTTCAACAAGATCATTTTTAAACTTAGTAGGCAAATGAAAGGTAAAGTCCTCTCTCGACGAACAAAAAGCATGCCCTACAAGTCACTCATCATACCTCTCTTGATGTATGGAACGGAATCATGGACGGTGTCGAGAGGACATGAGATGACTCCTGGAATGTTGGACAGAAAAGTTCTACGGAAGATTTAATGTCCTTTCCGTGATGCCCGTGGCGATCGAAGTAAATATAATGATGGTCTATATGAGTTCTACGTACGTAAGAAAATAGTGCAGCGAATAAAACTCCAAATGCTTGCTGCTATGGCCAAGTAAGGATTTCAGTCGACACCGCAGTTTGAAAGCATATCAAGGGGTATGTGAATTGGAAAAGGCGTGGTGGGTGAAGACTTGACCTTCCTTGACGCTTCCAATTGGCATGAGTTATCTTGAAACCTGAATAACTGGCTAGACAAGCTACGACACGCTCAAAATCGCTAAGATGGTTAGGCGCGAAATATTAATGATAATGTCTCTGGTAACCTGCCTAGTAGCCTGTGCAAATTCCGAGCACTTCTGCTATGTCTATCGCGGATCTAGACGTGATAAATTCGTGTTTTTTGATCAGGCAGAGCAAAGAAGCTTGCTAAAACCTGGCATAAAATGCCTTCAATTTGAGGTGAAGCCAAGGTTGATAAAACTCAACCCGTCTGGAATCCATATCTAAATCGACCGCCTCAGTTGTTGTCGCTTTGGCTTGGATAAAGGTTATGTAGAGCCGGCGTGATGTAATGGCAGCTTGCTCCCTACCAGATCGAAGCTCCTGGGTACAAGTTCCGGGAAAAACACATCAACTCATTGTCAAGGAAAGTTCAGCACCAAGGTTGCAATTATTTTTATTTTTTTTTTTTTAATAGTTTATTACTGATCTCAAGTCCAGCGCATATTATTTACCTATTTTATAGGTTGCTTAAAGCAGACGCTAGTCAAGGAAGTTTACAAGTCTCCAACTCTTTGAGAAATTTCACGAAAATTAAGTATGCTATTTAAGTACCCGCGACTGTACATATAGTTTATGCCCATTAATAGAGCTTATGCATTGAACTATTTATTCAAATTAAAAGTTGTGTTTAAAAACTACTTCAATTACACAAAAGAAACTTTCTCAACTGCCACAAACAAATAACAAACATCTACGTACAACAGAAATGGTGTGCAATATAAACAGTGCAACAAATAGCGCAGCTTACAATCAAAAAGTCAACCACGCAAATTTCGAACTACAAACAACACACATAAAAGTTATAGCATTTTAAAGCCTACCACAAGAAAACCCAGCAACAACAACAACAACACAACACTCTTTTTAAACTTTCGCAAATGAGCAATGAAAATGCGGAAAAGTAAAGCACTAAAGTAGAAAAACAACACTAACAACAACAAAAAATAATTTCGTATCAAAATATCAACATTGCAAAGTCGGTAGTTTACCTCAATTAAGTAACCGCCATAGACCCGGTAACTGCTTGGGAGAATACAAAAAAAATATGGATTATAAATATTATATGCAAAATATTATATGTAAAAGCACATTGAGACTAAATTGCATATGCAATTGCATAAAAGTTAAAAACAAAAAAAAGCAAAAAAAAAAACGATGACAACAAAAATTAAAACTGATGAAAAGTGAAACTTGCGCGCTTCGCATGACTTTTAAGCCGAAAAAAGGGCAGGGCGAAAACAAACCACAATTGAAAATAGATAATTCAGTAAGACATACATAAATATAATGCAGTATAGATATGTTTGTGTTAAGGGTGGGTCTTATATATCTGAAAAAATGTCAAGTAGCTTCCCGGTTCGATGGATACTTGACTTACTCCTCGGTTGCGAGCTATGGAGAGCTAGAAACTTAAAAAATTACTCAAAACCTATTCCGCACGAAGAAAATTCAACAATCAATTATTGCAGTATGCTAGGATATGAGCCTGAATACAGTTTCGAGACAGCCCGAAAAATTAACTTGAAACAGACTCGGAAAAATCCCGAAATTATAGAGCAAAATCGCGAAATAATCTTGGGATAAACCCGCGGCCACCGTGGTGTGATGGTAGCGTGCTCCGCCTACCACACCGTATGCCCTGGGTTCAAACCCCGGGCAAAGCAACATCGAAATTTTAGAAATAAGGTTTTTCAATTAGAAGAACATTTTTCTAAGCGGGGTCGCCCCTCGGCAGTGTTTGGCAAGCGCTCCGGCTGTATTTCTGCCATGAAAAGGTTTCAGTGAAAACTCATCTGCCTTGCAGATGCCGTTCGGAGTCGGCATGAAACATGTAGGTCCCGTCCGGCCGATTTGTAGGGAAAATCAATAGGAGCACGACGCAAATTGGAAGAGAAGCTCGGCCTTAGATCTCTTCGGAGGTTATTGCGCCTTTCATTTGTTTTTTTATTTTTTAAACCCGCAATGATCCACAGAAGGTAGAGTATACCGCAGTTTATAAAACGGTGGGGCCCAATGCTCCCCTGAAATACTTCTTTATGAAACTATCCCTAAATAGCGGACGAGGCGATACATGTGTACACAGATCGTTCCAAAGTAGTGGAAGGAGTAGGGTCTGCAGTATACTGTGCTTATCCAGAAAAAACAGATCCTAGAGGCTGCCGGATTACTGTAGCGTTTTCCAAGCGGAAATATTAGCCGTAACCAAAGCAGTAGAAACCCTGGAAGAAAATAGCCCAAGCTGCAATCGTGTTAACTTTTATATTGACAGTCAAGCAGCAACTAAGGCAATAATCTCGCATAGCATAGCATCTAAATGCGTATCAGAGTGTAAGCAGTCTCTGGGGAGAATCAGGACAGGGAGAAGCATACATCTATAATGGGTCCCAGGACATATGGGAATAGATGGGAATGAAAAGGCAGACGAACTACCTAAAAAGGGCGCATTCGTTTAAGCTTGCTCCGTGGACGTCCCAATTAGACTGGGCGAGATTAAGCGAATGCGAGAGGTGCACATGATCGACCAAGCGGGAAAGGCGTAGTTATTTTATAACATAGGGCCTGGTTTTTGATAGTGTCTTTCAGTTTGGTCGTTAAAACATACTTCTGGTAACACTACGGACTCATTCAGTCTATGTGAGGTCCTCATGGACCGGCCAGTTTAACCTGACCTAACCTATCGCTAAATGGTCTTGGAAAAGTGCCGAAAACAATATCGAAATGATCTGGCAAAAGTTTGAAAGTATCCCGTAGTGCTTACGATATGATTCCCAGGCAGCATCGAAATTGCTCCGAAAACGTTTGCGAAAAAGTCCTGAACTAATCTCGAAACTATACGCAGACATTTTTATAAAATGGTCTAGGTGATACTAACTGTGGAAATAACAATCAAGCTGATCAGAAACAGTCTGAAGAAGAACTGGATCAGCAGCGGGTTGATCCCAAAAATCTCCCTCAAATAGACCGAAACGTTCCTAAAACGCCGCGCTTTGATTCCAAAAACAACCCGAGAATGATCTTGAAATGTTTAAAAAGTCGAATTATCCTGTAAGTAACCCGAAAACTGTTTGCAAAATTATTTAGACAAAAATATATAAGAATCATGAATCGTACATATATTATTAATTCGAGAGTTGGGATGTTTGGATACCTGGATATTTCCACTTTGGAATGAACAGATGTTTTTGAGTCAATCACACCACAACGGCTGAACTTATTTCGATGAAACTTAGCTCACAGACAGTTAAAACTGAAGAAATATCTACTGGTCATATATATTTAAAAGCGTGGGTGAAAATTTCCCGAATAATTCGTCCAGTATGATCCGGAACACAAAATTTGAGCTTCGGCTAAGATCACACACTGCTTTATCGTATTCGAGTCAGTTATGGGACATAATTGAAGCGTCTTTAACACTAGTTTGAGGTAGTTTTTGGCCTTAAGACTTACATAATTTCAGTCAGCGTCACCAACTTATGTTTAGTTTTCGCTAGGTCGAATTTGATCACCAAATTTGGCAATATCAATGAAAACGGCCTGTCATACAATGTCAAATGCATTTTCCTTTCGTTTTGACTACAAATTGACAATTAAATTGACCAATAATTAAAAACGGGTTTTGCCCAACGGTTCTCGCTTCAAATTTCATTTGATAACATGTTGGCAATTTATTTTCGTTTGTCACCATGCATGCCATTAATAAATAATTCCAAAGCGTGTGAAACAATGGGAAATAATGAAATAAGTTGTGAAATAAGTGAACACAAAATTGTATCACGCCCTGCTTTATCGACTTTGAGTCAGTAATGGGGCATAAAGAAAACGCTTTTGATACCAACTGACCAGCGGGTCACCTGGAGGCAGTTTTTGATGTCAGTTATTTTGACCTAATGAAAATCAAGCACAAGTTTCAGTTGCTGCGGCCTAAGTTTAAGTTCCCGTCACCCTGACGAGCTAAGTATAAACCTAAATCACCAATTCGATCTCAGGGATATTAGCTTCAGTCTTAAAATCTTAGTCATCATAAGCAACTCAGTATTATTCTACTTTATCCTAGTCTCAATCCAAAGTTCAGTCAAAATCACAGCCACCAACCCAATTACAAGATCCATCACTAACCAAGTCCTCGCTTCCCAAGGCAGCTAGTTCTATGTACCGGATCGGCTCGGGATTTTTCCCGACCAAGGGCTTTCATTTCAGTGTAACCCCATTTAACCCCACCAACTAAGTCCTCGATTTTGACATCAATTTCATCTCAGTCTTAGTCTACTAAAGTTTCAGCCACCATTCCAATCTCTGTTACCTTCACCATCTCATGTCTGCTTCTAATCTCAAGAAAGACACATTTTTATAAATTAAAAATTTTCTTAAAAACCATAACTTTTAGCATAAGCAAAAGTAGGTGATTTACTTCATCGGAATGGCATCTGAAATTGACAGAAATGGGTTAAGATATACATATAATTGGGTAAATATATTCTTTATTTTATATTCACTACATAATTGTCAAAACGTTACATTCCAAAATGGCAAGGATATTTTTTCGCCACAGGGTTCGACTGCTAAAAAAAGTCTAATAAAGTTGGGAGAAGCATCAAAAGAAGCGTTTTAGCCATAGTATCAACAGCCCGAAAGCAAAAAATAAAAATTTGATTTCTCTTCATCGATTGCCTTGATTACTTTGCTTTCAATCGAAGTCGAACTGAATCCGGAGTCTATTTGAATCAGGGGCCGCGATTTCATAGCACAATTGTTCAGATTCAACTCCACGGTTTGTTTCACTATTTCATTCTTTGAATGCGTTAGTCATCGCTGAACAAGGGGAGTAACAACATCGGAGGAGACTGTTGTTTCAAAATAACATATTCTGCGAACAAAAGCTCAAGCGTGTAATTTTAAGCTGCTCAGTTTCATATAAGTTGTAATAAAAAATATTTTCATAGCATTCGGAGTCTATTTGAATCAGGGGCCGCGATTTCATAGCACAATTGTTCAGATTCAACTACACGGTTTGTTTCACTATTTCATTCTTTGAATGCGTTAGTCGTCGCTGAACAAGGGGAGTAACAACATCGGAGGAGACTGTTGTTTCAAAATAACATATTCTGCGAACAAAAGCTCAAGCGTGTAATTTTAAGCTGCTCAATTTCATATAAGTTGTAATAAAAAATATTTTCCTAGCATTTTTGCACAGTAATTTTTTTAATTGCAGCAAACAATACGTTCATACGTCTTGCTTCGTTACGCGTTGGTCACCGTCAATACTATCCTCATACTCTTACTAACACAGTCACAGTTTCTGGTTTGTAGAGTCCTGAATTTATTATAAGGTTTTACAGAAACTACAATGCATTAATGTGATGGTGTGGTGACATAAGGTCAACCGCCATAAGGTCAATTGGCCTTATTATCACTTTGAATGGCCATAAGTTTGATTGAAACTTTGCACACGTATCAAGGCTCGATGGCATTGCATTAATGTGATGGTGTGGTGACATGAGGTCAACGGCCATAAGGTCAATTGGCCTTATTACGACTTTGAATGACCATAAGTTTGATTGAAACTTTGCACACGTATCGAGGCTCGATGACAATGCATTAATGTGATGGCGTGGTGACATAAGGTGAATGGACATAAGGTCAATTGGCCTTATTATCACTTTGAATGGCCATAGGTTTGATTGAAACTTTGCACACGTATCAAGGCTCGATGACAATGCATTAATGTGATGGTGCGGTGACACATGGTCAGTTTGCCTTATTACCACTTTGAGTGGCCATAAGTTTGATTGGAACTTTGCACACGTATCAAGACTCGATGACAATGCATTAATGTGATGGTGTGGTGACATAAGGTAAACAGCCATAAGGTCAATTGGCGTTATTACCACTTTGAATGGCCATAAGTTTGATTGAAACTTTGCACACGTATCAGGGCCCGATGACAATGCATTAATGTGATGGTGTGGTGATATAAGTTCAATGGCCATAAGGTCAATTGGCCTTATTACCACTTTGAATGGCCATAAGTTTGATTGAAACTTTGCACACGTATCAAGGTTCAATGACAATGCAATAATGTGATGGTGAGATGACATAAGGTGAACGGACATAAGGTCAATTTAACTTATGACCACCCCAAATGGCCATAGATTTGAAACCTTGCACATAATGCGAAGAACGCATTCCTTTATTAATGATAGAAAGAGCATAATGGAGCCCTTTTTAACACGCTTTTATTAGCTTGGCCTGTATCTATGTATCTATGTATCCATGTATGTATGTAACGGAATCTGGAGTGGAGTCGAGATCACCGGTAATGAAGAGCTCTAAACTCCGTTGCACCTTTTGAAGCATTTTACGATCGGCTAGCTAATGCAGGCCACCAGACCAAGGCACCATAAAGAAGAATCAGGCGCACAATGGCTGTGTAAATCCAGTAGGTCAACTTAGTGGAGAATCCCCAGGAGGTGCCAATTGCCCTCTTGCAGGTGAACAGCTCTGCTGCTGCCTTCTTGGATCGCTCCACTATATGGTCACTCCATAATAGCTTCCTATCCAGAATGACACCCAAATACTTGACTTGATCGCTAAACGCTATAAACGTACCCCCAATTCTTGGCGGTGTAAGATTTGGTACCTCCTCGTGAAGAGGACAAGCACGGTTTTATACGGGTTGACTTCCAAACCTGTGGCGGGTTGTACTCCTGGAGCAGCTCCAGGATGTCAGCTGGGTCCGTTGGCGTCATTGGAACCCAGGCTTTAGCCCTTGGTCGTGAGGAGATATCACGCGCCTCCACTACCTTGAGTCGTGCGCCCGGATATACCACCACTATCAGCGTGACGGCGGCCCTATAGAGGTTTACCGACCTGGCGTCGTCACAGGCAATAATAGTTTAAAAAAACTAAAAAAACACGCTTTTATAGCTAACCGAACTAAAAAATAGAAAATAATTTTCAATTAAAGAGAGTTTATATAACAGTAGTAGAAGGTCAAACAATCATTTATAGTTAATCACCTCAAAATAAAAGTATAATAAAATTTAAGTTATTAACAGAATAACTTAATTCACAGTAAAAAGCGTGGGGTGCTTGATATTTAATGTTACAATCATTCTTTTTTAGTTCTGTTAGCTATAAAAGCGTGTTTTTTTTAGTTTTTTTAAACTATTATTTATTTGCCACCCTAATTTAGACATCTATGATTTACTTTTAGCAAGCGCTGTTGTGGGTATTTAAGTGTTGTGAATATTTTTTGAATGGCATAACTTTAGCTTATTATCTGTGAAAGTGAAGCAGTAATTCGAATGGCGCTCAACATTATTGTACCGTTATATTTGCAAATTTTATGCATAATACAAAGTTGATGATGAAATATCATTTCATGAATGTATGAATGAATGAGTAAATGAAGAGAGTAAATGGAAAATAAAATGCCATTCAATTTCATTTAAATTGCTATCATGCATAATAAATAAGCAAACATGCATAATCGCATATAAACTTTTGCTTTTTTCACGTTTTGTGTATTTTTTTGTAGGAAGAAAATTATGTTACAATTTTATAATTTTTTGTTTTGAATTACGTTTAACATATACATATTTGTGGTGTTTTGTTGCGCAATAGTCTTCTGCATTTGCTTTTCGTACTATTTTTCCCCTTTCTTTCTTACTATTTTTTTAATTTTCCGCTGTCGTAACATCACTGCGGCTTATTACTTGGTTTCAAATTACAGTTATTATTAACATATCTTTTTCATTTTTCTTGGTTTCCGCTGCTGACCGCAAAAATGTGTACTTGATGGGCTTTACAGCTTTAGTCGCTGACAAAACACCTGTGATTTTGAAAGAAATTTGAAAACGCAGGGTGATATGAAAAAAAAAAACTATTTTAACAGAAAATGGCGCTGTTAAAATTATTTCCCAGGCAAAATAGGTTTTAGAAGGGATTTGGTCTAGATTCAAACTTCGCAGGGCACAGTAGATCAAATTTAAATATGTATTGTAGCCTTCGTCGTGTAACTGCTTGATCCATTCAAGTACAGGGTGAAACCAAGTTCTGTTAAAAATACTGGCTGATGAAGAAATTGAAGAATAGTACAGTGATTTTCAGTTTAATGAATGTATTTACAGCATAAAAGTTCGACATTCAAAATTTAATCATACTCTTCGCCCTACAGTATGCTATTGTACATGTTACATGCAATTCTTTTCTAGTGAAAATATTTTTGTGTACTATTTTGTGGAACAAAAATGCATTTAATGAAATTTTACTTACTTGTCTCTATATCACTTAACTATTTATCTACAGGGTGAATTGTGTGTCTAGAGTCTTATACTTGGTTTCAAGTTGCAGTTATTTTTGAGATATCTTTTTAATTTTTTTGGTTTCCGCTGCTGACCGTAAAAATGTGTACTTGCTGGGTTTTACACCTTAAGTCACTGACAAAACACCCTTGATTTTAAAACAAATTTACAACATAGGGTGATATGGAAAGTAACATTACTTTAACAGAAAATCTCGCTGTTCAAACTACTTTCCAAGCACAATAGGCTAGAAAAAAATTAAAATGAATTTGGTATCGACGCGAGTTTTAATCTCCAAACTTTGTATAGTAGAAAAATCTCTTAGCAAAAATATTTTGAATTGAAATACGTATTCCAACTTCCATCGTTCCATCAAAGTACAAGATTAACAATTTGTTAACAAAAGCAGTCTCATTCCGAAATTCTGAAACAAAATTTTACTTAAAACAATAGTTCATAAAGAAGTGGAAGGAATGTACAGTGTTTTTTAGCTTCAAGAAAGTGTTTTCAGCTTAAAAGTTCGACATTCAATATTTAAACTTACTCTTCACCTTACAATGCAGAATGCTATCAAAATATAATTTTCGACAGACAAAAGCAGACCTCAAAATATTTTCTAGCAAAAAATCATTGAATTTCTGGAACGAAAATGTGTTAAACTAAAATATACTTGCTTGTCTCTTTATCGTTTAACTGTTAGTTCCGTTAAGTACAGGGTGAAACATGTGTCTGAAAAAAACAATTTTTTTCCCTTATATTTGCCTTCACAGAAAGGCCACTGTCGCTTCTTCAAGTAACACTTGCGACAGCCAACGGCATAATTTTACATGAAATGGTGGAGTTTATTTCGATATCCGTTCAGGAGTCCCGTTAATGCGTTGCAACGAAATGCTTCACTTACTCTGTGGCAGTGATTTTGGGGAAAGCAAATGCCTAGACTTTTCTTTCCTTAAGCCTTAGACTTCCATGTTTATAGAGCGCGGGTGGTCAAAAGAAGTTTGGAAGTGATGATCTCCCGAGACAGCGAACTGTCCTTGGTGGTCATCAACACAGCTGTGTACACATTCATGTGTTGTTGTTGTTGTTGTTGTTGTAGCGATTAGGTTACTCCCCGAAGGCTTTGGGGAGTGTTATCGATGTGATGGTCCTTTGTCGGATACAGATCCGATACGCTCCGGTAACACAGCACCATTAAGGTGCTGGCCCGACCATCTCGGGAACGATTAATATGGCCACATTGAACCTTCAGGCCATCCCTCCCTCCCCACCCCCAAGTTCCATGAGGAGCTTGGGGTCGCCAGAGCCTCGTCTGTTAGTGAAACGGGATTCGCCGCTCGAAGGTGAGGTTGACAATTGGGTTGGAGAAGCTATATGTTGCGCTACACAACCCCTTGAATCCCACATTCATGTGTAGCTCCACGCCAATGATTTCCTCACTTCAAAGTGGCAGGGATGCATAGAATATAAATGGTTTCTTGAAAATACGTGGCGAAAAGAAGTTTTGATGATAAAGCAATGACATGCCAATGCGTGTAATCGGACAGCCCTGCGGGTTATGGGGACTAAGAATATACCCGCGGTAGGTATGGCGGCTAAAATCAAAATGCCGTTCCTGGGCTCTTGGGACTTGATACTTAGAAACTCTTTCCAATGAAACATAAAAATAATAAGCCTTCAATGAGAACTCTTTTTCTGATGATGACTACGGCAAACATTTAGCGGACTATGATTTTAAAAGAAGATACTGGTGCCCGGCTGTTTCAATTCGTTGATGTGCTCTTCAAAGCAAAGACCTACATCATATCCGCCGAGCTATTCAAACCCGGAGGCGAAGATTTCGTAAAGGACAGCATTAACAAAATATGGCCTCCAGATTGGAATTTGGGCGTTTTGCCCGAATTTAGTTACGAACTTAATGGACACTAAACCGTTTAAACGATTATGGTCGTTCAACTAGACGCGGCAGTCATATCTTTGCTCGGTTGACTGGCGCCAATTGGTCCAAACAAGGGAACTTAGTACGCGAAAGACTGAAACCTAAAGCCAGTGAACCGATTGGACTTTATCAGTGCGACTTCAGTTGTGTAAAAACCTATCATCGACCAGATCTTCATAATGCACCAGCCCTTGGCAGCGGAAAATTTGTTGCTTGCTACTATGTCTGAATTTATGTTTCCTGCAAAATTAATAATGCTCTGCCAAGGGACGCTAAGCAACACTACCAGCTTCGTAAGGATTGGGAAGAACCTCTTCGAACCAAGAGAAGATGAAATGGCTCTTGGAGTTTTCGAGAGAAAAGTTCGCCGATAGATTTATTGTCCTGTACGTACTGCCGACGACGAGTATCGAAGGAAATATAATGATGGGCTGTATGAACCTACCGCAGTCATGAAGATAGTACAGGGAATAGAAGCCCAAAGGCTTCGTAGTTGGAAAGGAAGACATCCACAGAGTGGAGAGAGACTTGAGAGAGGCAAAAGGAGAAAAACTTGACATTTCTTGGTGCTCTCAGTTGGCCTGAGTTATCGCGAAGCAGGGATAGCTACTTGTTACCGATCGTCTTTACTCGCTCAGGCGGTTAAGCGTCAATTAATTATGATGAAATTGAAAAGCTCGTGTTCATAAATCCTGTCTTCAACAGCCATAAGCTCTACGGCTGTCTTCTCATTCGCCTTCAACGAACATTCTGGGCAAGACCATCCAAAACAATTTCACGTTGTTTTGGATTTTTACATCCACATCTGGCATGACTCACTGATCTGCCTTCATCGTCTATTTTGACACAAACCAATCCTTCGCCGTTCTACCATTCATTGGCCACCAGTTTATCGATCACCAGTTCCGCCGGCACGTCCACATGCCTTGCTCTCACTTAATTTTTTTTTGCCACATTCCCTTTTTACTCAAATACCAGCCTTAATTTTTTTTTCATTAACATTACAAGCAGTTATGCCCCCATTGTTAAGCCTATTTAAAAGCTTTTGTTAGAAATATATAAATATGTTGCTGCCTGTTTCAAATACTTCCATATTTAACAAATTCGCTATTGTAAAAATTGTAGTAACTAAAAACAATGAAAAGTGCAAAAAAAAAACCTTACACTATCCACTCACTAAACAATTTTTGTAGCTGCGCAAGCGCACTTCCGCCAATTAAAGTTCGTTCAGGCCCAACTGTTGCTACGGCATATGAAAACTCACCAGGTATGTACAAACGTGTTTCGTCGTCTGCTCTGTTTGCTGGTCAAATGTATAGAGTTAGTCACACACACAAAGCCTTCCTTTGCCATGACTCTTTACTTGCACTTCACCATCTAGCAGTCCAACACCTGTCAAATCAATGTTTTCAATGTGGCATTTAGGCGCTCAATTTTATGCTCGAATGAATGCAGTGACTAAAGCCTGAAGTTAAATACCTGCATAACAAACTATTAGCGGAAGTGCAAAAGTGTAATGAGACAAATATTTATGCCTTGTTTTTATAGTAAAAAAAAGCTATCAAATTTTTTTGCTAAATTTTTAACTTCTAAATTACGTGCCTACACGGTGTAGTATTACAATTTGAGGTTATGTTATGAGTACATATAATGCGACTGTTGCTTCATAACTTCGTACGTTGTGCGTAAAGCTGATATGAATTTTTGAAGTTATACTTCTTTAGGCGCGTTATGGAAAATTGGTGAGAGTGAATTTTTAAAAAATGTGACACAAAAGTTACAGGCTGAAAATGCAGTTCGTGTGTATGTTCACTGTGAATTGTACGTGCAAACTTGCTTTGAGTGGGATGTAGGTATGTATATGGACTCAAAAAAAAAGCTACCAACAAAATAGAAATAGGCACTCTTGTTTTGGTATGTTTGTATGTATGTATGTACATATATACTAATGTTTGTACCCCAAAGAGATTTAATCTATCTTACATATATATGTCTTCTGTACGTATGTTTATCACCGAACTCCTCCTAAACGACTGGGCCGATTTTATTAAAATTGTGCGTGTTTAAGTGGGTCTGAGGATGCTTTGATTCACAATTTGGTCGCGAAAGTGCACCAAGGCCGACCCGTTCCAAAAAACCTTATTAATGGAGCAACTCGCTTGAAATTCGGTATAGGGGTACTTCCGTGACTTTGCTTTTTGGGAAGTGGACCGGGGATCGACCTATTCCAAAACACTTTTTTATGACGCTATTCGTTTGAAATTCAGTAAAGGGGTCCTCTTTTGGACTAGGGATCGACCTATTTTAAATGAAATAGTGTATTGTGCGATTTGTTTGAAATTTGATGCAGAAGTACTTCCGTGACTAGCTCATTATTTGAAAAGCTTTTCTTTCCGGGAAGTGGACCAGGGACCGAACTATTCCAAAAAATCGTATTTATGGCGCGATTTGCTTGAAATTCTGTACAGGGGTACCTATTTGACAAAGATAATATTTGAGGAACTTTTTATTCCGGGAACTGAACCGGGGCCGACCCATTCTACATAAAATAGTTTATGATGCGATTTGCTTCAAATTTGGTATACGAATACTTCCTTTCTTTTCAGAAAGTGGACCACGGTCTGATCTATTGTAATAAATCGTAGTTATTGTGCGAACGCGGAGAGTGTGAAGTCTCTTTTCGGGAAGTGGACCAGGAACCGATCTATTCGATTCACTGTTCGACTTGCCTGAGATTTTTTATTTAGGTAGCCCTTTGCCTAGATTAGTATTTATGATATTTCTTTTTTACGGGAATTGGACTAGGAACCGATCTATTTTTAATGATGCCAAAGAAGTATAATTTCCCAAGCGCGTATATAAGCCTTTTTTATATATATATATTTTTTTTTTCACCGTGTGACTCACTACAATTCATAGGTATATGTACAGTTACTTAGATGTTGAAAGCTCAATAACTAAAATATTTTTTTGTTGTTCGAACTATTCATTAATCGTGTTCCTATGTAATTTTATTTCCGCTGCACATCGATGATTTACTATACAACAATGAACTTTTATTGTAATTAAAAATAAACAACAATTTTTAAAATATATTTTAGCACTAAATCTAATATTTTCTTCCTGATATTAGTTGTTTGAACATTTTTTTTTTTTTGTTTATTTACAGGTAAGCTCGAAATATTTGGAACACGACAATTTGGTATTTCCTGTATACATTGGGTAAATTGTGCAATAATTAATCGTTTTTAATAATTTGTTTGTGCCAAATATAAATAATTTCACATGGAATTAATATAAAACGAAATATTTTAACATAATCACCGTTATTTATTGGTTTTTCTGCTAAGTTCCGATGAAGTTTGAATCTTTAGAGGATAGTGTTTTCAATGTTGCGCAAGGTAGAGAGATGGAAAAATCACCTGAATAGGTTGCAGCAGCTTGACAGAAAACCTAATGAGCTCATTGTGATAACCTAAGCAGGGCCGCTTACATCTGGAGGCAGTCCACAGACGTCGCTGAAGTGTTGCGAATTTCCCCCAGCTGCGCATTCAACAACGTTAAAACTGGCGGGGTAGCGTACGCCCTCGATAAGGAACAGCGCACTTGCCAGTTGATCTGATTCTTAACCGGGAGATATTCGTTCGGTTAGGAAGAGCTAGAGTTTGAAACCAAATGTGAAGAGGTAAATTACAAAGTGAAAGAAGATTGTTGGATAAGGATTGTGGCGTACGCTGACAATGCATGTTCCTGCTTTTGTGTAACTTTCCTTCTGTTCTAATGAAATCATGTAGAAAAAATGTTCGTATCCTGGTAGGTATCAAATTTTTTTGCTAGGGTTATGCGGATAAGACGGACCTGCTACTCTCAGCGCGCAAAAATGACTACAACTAGCCTACTTTTAGACTATTAAAAAAACAAAAAAAAAAAGTGATGTACATAATGTACACAACAAAAGCTCATATGTTAAAGACCGAAACTGTTCGACAGGGTTATTTGATTTGATGTCATTACGTGTAATACAATGATATCTAATTTATATTTCTGTTTGAATCAATACCCTTTCTCATCCCACTGTTTTCGAGTTCGACTACAATATACCCATTCGTACACTTTCCTCCTTAAAAAACTTGAACAGAACGGCAATTACAATTAAAATGCGTTGGTTACCTAAGTCGTTGGGTTAAGAAATGCATGTGCTACTAGGTAGGGATAGATATACTACGATCCCTGCACGCAAGGACAACATTTGTTTTGTGAAGCGATGTTCAATGTGTGAACTTATATTTGACTATAAAGAGCTGTGCTTTAAGCAAATTAATGTTGTGGTATGGGTTGGCAAAACCATGGATTTATAATCACCCAACGACTATAACTGCAACAACTCTTCACTTACCATCACAATAACTACATCGTGCCAAAGCGACATAAAGTCATATTAATGTAATTGTAATTTTACATGATTTTGTTTTGTAAGTTTGCTATATGTGAGACTAAGTTTTCACGATATGATATGGTATGTTGAAAAGTCACAGTGGTGTGATGTGATGATAAACTTCCATGATATGATGACATTAAATAAGAATATATTTCTTCTATTTGATGCAATATGATACTGTGATATGATTTTTGACTTTTATATTGCAATTCTTTTCTAGAAAATTTATATAATCTGCAAATAATATTCGAACAGCATGTCGTTATATATCTCATGATATAATGTTGTATCATAACAAAACGAAGCACTTGAATTTAAGCTCCAAAGAACAAATGAGTGCCTGACATGGCATAAGCATGCTGTAAAATCGATCTGACTTGACTCAATATTTTATTTCATGTGATATTTTATAAGTTGAGGTGATCTAAAGTCACATGATTTATTATCACATGACGAAAATCATTCAAATATATGTATGTTATTAGGTATGTTAAGCTCTACATTAACAGAGTTTTTAATACATATATTAAATTGTATAGTGAAGTATTAATAAAATATTTATTTTAAAACATATTTGTCACATGGTGACGCGCGATATTATCCACGCTAAAGGAAACATGTCACACGTTTTTGACTTCAATAAAGGTAAAATCGTTAAACAAGTGGTCAAATATTTTAATTAAAAAGCCCATTTGAAGAAAAAAATTGAAACCATTGATACCGCAATTATTAAACGAGAATTTATGTTGAAAACAAAAACACATAATTTTCATTTTTTGCCATTTATTGAATAATTTCATTTTGTTTGATGTTGATATAAATGCAAAAACAAAATACCCAACATATTTTGAACGTAATGGAGCGCAGTGGAAAATTGAATGGAATTCAAATGTGTAATCGTTTAAAATTGATTTGAATAAAGTTTGATTGCACAAAAATTGATAAATAGAAATATGATGTGAAAAGTTGTTATGACAGTGAAGTGCCTATCAAAACACATCGATCATGCGTATCAAAATATATATGTATAGTGTCATATATAACTGTGTATATGTGTGACAAATATATAACAAAAAATATTCATATAACAATTAAGAAATAAAAAAAATCATATTAATATTGCGCAATAGCTATACAAATTTCCTACGCTGCGCGGTGTTTTTAATTGAGAGCAAATAGTAATAACAAAAAAGCGAAAACTATCAATTACTGTAAAAAAAAAAATATATCAATTTTTTTTACATTTATATAATGCTCAAATGTGCAACATTGATTGTTGTTATTGTTGTTTGCTATTTAAATGATTATTAAATTTGTCACGTGTCTTCCATTTATGTACATGTCACATAGCCAAGCTCTATTTCCGCGCTGTTTCCCCTTAACCTTACTTCATACCCTCACAAATGCACACACACCCATCAATAAATGTCAATCACCGTTAGTTTTAAGCAGTTGCACAATGAATGTTTATGATGGTGTCGCGTCAAATTTTGATTGCAACATGGACAAACATTTTCATTTGTCTTACTAAATGTTATCTAATAGATGACAGATATGTATTTGCAACATACATAAGGGTTCTATTTATTTCTTTGGATTGTAATTTCATCAATAAAAGAAAAAATAAACCAGCAAATTTTGATACGGTAGGGAATCTTAAGGATTCTCGATTATTCCTTGCCTCCTGTTATCGTTCGAATCAGTGAACTATCGAATAAATAAACTAAAATGTTCTGTATTCAAGATGTTTTTTATTCACAACACTACTATGGTAGCAGAACTTCACAATTTAATGTATTCCTGCCTCGTTCGCCATTCTACTTTTCTCGATTAGCCTTTTCGATTACCTGCTTATTTAATTCCCCCATCTCTCTGCATCTCATATTCGCTTTTCTCTTCTGTACATATGTGCCTGCAGCTTATATACCACGTAAAAAATGCGATTAGTCTAGGATGAATCCGGGATACGTCGGGATGAGTTGGGATGAGTCGCAAAGGAGTATGCGACCATTGCCATTTTTTTATCTCTTTGTATGAGTTGAACTGTTCCCTTTTGTTCGAGCATGTCCTATGAAGAGACTAATTGTACCCATTTATACCCGAAAGGGATCGATAGGACCAATTCCTTTTATCCCCATATGGAAACATAAGAAGACTGGGCCCTTTTCGGTTCAATAAGGACTCAAATAGGGCACAGTCGCCAAAACGCAATCGAAGGGTTTGCCAAGCCAGAAAATCTATTTGATGTAAGTTGTTCCACCCGCTTTTCAAAAGTTAATAAAACATATTCTTCGAAAATTTAACCCTAACTCCGGGATAGTCGTTAAGTCCTAATAATTGAGGTTCGGTATAAGTATTTTTCGTAAATAATTCGATTCAATCACCTATAATCTTTTTTATTTTACCAATTTCGTTGCCGTTTTTTTTACTATTTCTTAAAATGGGCTACATAGATATGAAACTGACTAATCCCAACTGTACCCGAAAGGGACTAAAGGGGATCAATTATGCCCAAATGTAGACAAAAGAAATCAATCCGAGATTTAGGGATTGATCGCACAATTTTTTTCAGGGTAGTGTCATATGCGTCTAATATATGTGAATAATGTCGTCTGCACTCTTAGTTGCTATGTAAATGTGTGTGTAGTGTCGCCGATGCCTTTATCAGCTATGTACATATGCGTGTAGCTGCTTTTCTGTCTCATCTGCTTATATTGCCGTTGTTTTTGTGCAGCATTTATTTACTAGCGGTATAGTAATGTGTAAAAATTTCTAATGTTCCCCACAGTATTTAAAAAAATTTAATTGAAAACACTTGTAATAGGTTATTCTTTCAAATGACATCATATCACATTACATCGGGAAGTGCTATGCGATTTAATGCCAGCCCAATTTAGGGCGCCAAGGGACTCACTTCTGTTTCTCCCAATACAATGATTGTGCCCCCTCTCTTTGCTTAAAAATATGACTGTCAACATGAAATACGTTCTCGCTCTGCACCTCCGCACAACATGATGTTGATATCTGCGTAAAAGCCCGTACAACTGATCTCCATCATATTCGGTTATGGGATCGGTTCCACTATCTTCACTGGCTATTTCGTAGTAGGCACCTTTAAGAAGGCAAAGATGTCACAAAGAGATATTAATTACTGAGAAACATACATCTCTAATTGAAAAAGTTCTAACGAAAATGGACTCTGAAGAACGTTCAGGCCTTCATGTTGCAACCTGCCCAGTACACAGTTTTAATCAATGTATATGACTATTAATGTTTATTGCATGTATTTGGTTATCTTGAATTCATCACTACATCACATGCCACCCATCTCCCATCTCTTACTTCTTGTGTTTAATGAATGTAAATATTTGTGGTATTTTTAATTGTTTTGAAACTGTTGCATGCCAATTGCAAGGGATGTTATATGCAGTACAAAAAATATATACACATACATATATGTATATTGCACATCTCTCGTTCCCAATTGTTATGTGATATGTTAGCAGCAACGTTTTTGCTGTCATTTTCTGGTATTTAGTGGCAAAAATTCAATACAATTACAATTGAAGGTTGTGTGCAACTAATGCTCCAACCGCCTCCCACTCACACCTTTGCATTTGCAATTGTCATTTTTAATTGAAAGAATATGTATGAATCAAACAAGTATGCCCTCTGTAAAGTAGATATGTATATGAAAAGTTCATGTGATATGGTACGGGTCACTAAAAAGTTTTTAGCAAAAACCATACACCACTAATGGAATTCAATACGGCACATTCATTTAAAAAAAAATGTAAATATTTCAATAACATGCAGTTTAAATATAAAATTTAATGTTCACGCAAAACTGCATGTATACATACTCAATTACATATATTTTAAAATACCAAAACTTTGTTAGTGAAATGTAGTGTGGTATGATTTGATATCACGCGATATTTTGATATTAAATAAGGAAGTGAGCGTTTTTTTATTATCCAAAATAGAGTAAAACAGCGCAAAAAAAATAAATCCCAATAAATCTTTCGAAACTTTTTGAACTGAATTTTCAAAGCTTTTGCTGAAGTGATAATTTTAATAAATGCCTGCACAATTATTCAACATGATGCTCCTTGGGGCTTATGACAATATGATGTTTTTCGCGAACAATTTAATTCAACTTTTCTAAATAAAATATATTTAAGCACATTAAATACTAAATAACATGTATTATATAATATTATAAATTATATATATTGCATTTTCTAATCATTTCAGTAATAAAAGTTTCCATAACTTAAATGGGTCGATGTGATATTATAAAGCTTATGATGCACTACCTTATGAATCATTATTGTGTAGTAATATATGATGTTATGACTTCAGCTAATTGGAAGTATGATATGTCACATGGTGGTTTAGGATTTTTGCAGACAATTTAAGCCTATGACAAATACAGACGTTAAATGTAATTATAGGGCATATTTTCTTCGAATATCACATTGTCAATATCACGAACGTCATATACTATCATATCATAGTGCCATAGAATATAACTTTTTTGTGAAAATTTTGGAATGTGCTACTTTTTGTATGGTACGTCGATAGGTTATTTTTTTTTTTTTTTGGCATATTATAGACTTCATAGGTAAAATTATTTAAGCACATCTAATATCGTATGCCAAACTATCACATGATGTGTGGTATTTTTGTTATAATTTAACCTATAAAAATTTCCATAAATTGAATGGTTTGTATTGAATTAATAAAGCATATGATGCAGCATATCATTAAGCAGTATCGCGTAGTAATGTGTGATGTTATGACTTCAGATGAAGTCATATGATAGAAGGCGATACAAAAGTATAGATACAGTGATACCAAGAAGAGGTATAAAGCCTACTTTGCTATTCTGCCATACAAATTTCCGTCAAAATTGAATTTTTTTGTAAAATATTGTTTATGTGCTACTCTTCGTATGGCACGTCAATATGTTGTATTATCTAATGGAATATTAAAGACTTCATGTGTGAAGTCTATAGAAAACATTACCAATAGCATGACACTAGATTACTTCGAATGAAATCAAATAACGAAATGAAATTTTACTCGATAATATTCATTCCTAATATATTGCATATCATATTTTGTGAGCCTTTACTAAGTTGACACTTTATCACATCATTAATTATTTCAAAATTAAATCATCTGACACAAAACTAAATGTGAATATTATATGTGACAAGCCTTAGGATTTCTTCCAGGTACTTAAAACATGTGGCTAATGATGCATGATATATAATTATATAGCATGTTTTCTTCGAACATTACAATTTTCAATATCAGAAATGCGTGTATTAAGGCACGATATGAATGTGATATAAAGCGTCATATGCTATCATATCATACAAATTTCCCATTGAAATTGAATTTCTTCGTAAAATATTTCAAACGTCCAACTCTCCATATGGCACCCCGATATATTGTATAATATAGTGGAAAATAAGGACTTCACAAGTAGCATTCAAAGAAACTATACGAACATAAAATTTGAATAAAGTCACGTGAAATAATTTTGCATTAAATTGCATCACGAAATCAAATCTTACTCTATCATATTCTTATAGCAACACCTTTTATATCATATTCTAAGAGGCCTATGCATAGTTTTGTGTATTATATTGTAAAAAGCGTCACTAGCTATTTATATGACAATTTATCACATCATTATACATCTAAAAATAAAATCAGCAAATCTAAATATCATGCAAAACTAAATATGAATTTGGCATGTCACATGGTGCCTTAGGATTTTTCCAGGGATATAAAGTATGTGCAAGCATAACCATTATATAATGTTTCTTTCGTATATTACGCGATATTATAAGATGTGATGTTAAGCGTCATCATATCATATATATATGCTAGTTTTCGTATGGCACGTTTTGTTGATATTTCATAGTGTAATATTGAATACTTCAAATGTATCATCCATTTAAACTAGTACTAACATTTGTTTGAAAGAATATTGCATAAAATTACTACGAATAAAATTACGTCACGTGCTATTTTAAGATGACTTTGGATTTGAATAATATCACTTAACATAACTTCGAATGAATTCACAATTCTTACTCGATGATATTTGTAAATCGATGCATTATATGTCATATTTCATGACCCTTTGCTCAATTTTGTGTAATTAATTTAAGGGATTCACTAGAAGTTCATATGACACCTTATCACATCATTATACATCGCATCTTATCAATACAGATCATTTAATTACATATTATGTCATATCAAGGTTTCAGTGCCTTACTACATCAAAGCATAGTACACAATAACGGATCATACTAGTCGCGCTACGTATCGTATTGGGACAGATCTTGCAATATAAAATTCAGAAACCTCGCAGGATATCACATCATATTATCTGACTTTTATGATACTTTAAATGTATCATATAACCTAACCACGCTTCTTTTGTTATATACCTTGATTATATAAGTTAGGGTTTTACTACATTAAATCCTTAAAAAAATATATTTTTTGTGGACACGAAGTCCGACTTTATTTGTTCACTTTCAAATTAGAACTGATTTTACAATTATTCTTAATTCTACTTTACGGCTAATTCTATATTTGTATGTTTGTCAGGTCACGTTGCACTTGCATGTGCTGGGAATATTTGCTGGGTTTGTTGTAGCAGCGTCATCATATTTTGGTAGCGCGTGTGGTGTCGTTTGCCCATGGGAAACAATCAGGTTAAATGTTCGCATTGTCACTATTACTGTGATGCAATAATTTTGTTATTGCAACGTTTGTTGTGTTAACTATCCCCCACTCAAGAATGAACGTCCTCGGTCATTAGAAGAAGGGAAGATCATTGAACTTGATGTAGGTCGGGATTTTATTTGTCTGGCTGTGTAAAACCCCTGTAGGAATTTCGGCTTGAGCTGCTTGGCTTTTTTCAATGTATTCAATACTAATTGATTTACGTGTACGGGTGATAATTAATATACCCACCAGCGCTATGATGGTTACGATTGTCAGTGTCCCAATAGAAAATGTTGTCTTTCTCAAAAAATCAATTCGCTTTGTGTTGTTGATGTGTAGTTCTTGCAGAACTTCTAATGATAAAATGTCCATATGACCTTTTTCAGCTGGGGTTAGCTGCAGGACTGAAGGTATGGCTTCAAATGGTTGAATTATAAAATTGGATAAGGTGTGTCCCATTAATTTCTTGTGGTGCCTCGTTAACTTCTATCTGACCATTGAAGTTGTTTAGCAGGATAATGCCTGGTTGTACTTCTTCTACCCCAGATATGTGCAGACCTGATATCGTAGAGCAACTCGAATTCAAACTATTTATTAATCTAGGTATACATTGATCTTCACTTAAGTCTACTAAATTATTTCTATTACATATTGATATTTCATTGTATATTTCGCATGGCTTACGAATGCCGTATGTATTATTTTTACAATTCAAAATTTCATCGTATTGAATATTTATTGCAATATTATTTTGTTTTTTTACTGGCCTTAATATTATTTTCCTAAAAGTTTCATTACTTGTAAGTGGAATTTTTACCATACAGATAATTATCAATTCTTTACATAAAACATTTATTTTTGAAAATTCTTACGCTTCTTCTGCGTTGTTAAATGACATTTCTTCTGCCTTTAATTTTTCTAATGCTACTTTTACTTCCTGTTTGTTAAGTATTACAGTGTTAAGGATATTTCCTTTAGCCCATTGTATGGCGTATTTTATATTTATTAATTCATCTTTTATTAACCTTATTTTACTTTGCAAATCTACTACAATTTCATCGATTATACTATTATCCTTACTTATTGCATTTAAAATTGAATTTGTCATTATGGTAATATTGCTTAACCTTTTACTAAAAAGTTCATTTATTATCGTTTGTTTATTGTTATTTTCATTTAGGTTTATCAGGTTGTTGTTAATGATTTCTAGGTCATCGTGGTCCGGTGATCCAGCCAGATATTTCCACGCAGTGCCTAGGATATTAATAGCTCTTTCTTTACGTAGTTTCTTTATTGGTTTAAGGGATTCAAGGATTTCGAGGGTTTGGTTTGTTTCATGTTTAAGGATTGGATAAAGAAAACTGTCCTTAGGTAGTCGCTCTGTTAGGTGAGTGTGAATGTCCGTCAAAAGTGCTTCGTACTTATTAAGGTCAATTACGTGAATAAGTCTAAAGGTACCGTCCTGAATTTTGGCGAGTCCATTATTGATGGTCACTAAATAGGAGTGCGTGTAGTCCAAGATTTCTACGTCTCCGTTAATCGGTAGGAGGAGATGGAGTCTGTAAATGTAGGAATTATTAACTTTTAATATTACTTTTATGTACCGTCTTTCCTGATTCAGTTATAATTGTTGTGCTTTTATCTTCTTTTACTATTTCTTTTCTGTATTTTGGGGATATCTTGGATCCTAGTCGTTTGTCGATTTTTACGAATACAATATCTCCTGGCATGTATGTTTTTGGGGGTGTGCGTTTTTTGTTGTGTTGGGCAAGGTCCTTATTCTGTTTTTCCCTGAGTTTTTCTGTAATTTCTCTCCTAGCTCGTTCAAATTGGCTTGGATCTGTACTAACGTTTCGTCCGAAAAATACTTCAATTGGTCTTCGTCCTGTTGTGGAATGTACTGTATAGTTGTACTCGTAAACTGCTCTGTCCAAAAGTTCAGCTTTTAGGCAACGTATTAATTCTGTAAGGGTGGAATGAAAGCGTTCTAATTGTATTTATATGGAGGAGTTTTGTATATTCGGATGCCGAGGGTGTCTTCGAGCATAAAGGTAATGGATGCGGAATTGAGGCTTGTCTCATTGTCTATGACTATGAGTTCTGGGACGCCAAATTGGAATAAAAGTTCACGCAAGGGCTCTTTCACGTGTTCTATTGCTCTGGATTTTATAATTTTCGTCTGAACATATTTTGTACTAGGTTTTTTTCTGTTGCGTATATATCGATGTGAAGGATGTGTCCTGGGTACTGTGGTAATGGCGTCTTTTTCAATTCGGGGTTATTGGGATGGCGATCGTATTTATTCTCGCTGTATACCAAATAGTTCTTAATTGTATTTTTTATTTTTCTGGACATGGCTGGGAAAAAGTAGTCTTCTAAAATTTGGGGTTTGTTTTCACAATGGTTTCGGTGTGCTCTTCGATGAGTCTTTATGATCATTTCCTCTTGCTCCTGTTCACTTATGATGTCCTGTACCTGTTTTTGGGTGAACCTTATTTTGTAAGATCTAAAATGGATGGGGTAGATTTCTTGGATTTTCCCCATTACTGATTCTTCTGCTTTTATATAGTTTATGGATGGATTCAAATATCTTTTAAGGATATTAATGAGTCGGGTAGTATCGTAGTCTGGTTCTTCTACAATGTGTCTATGATAAGTCGGGAAAACTATTTTGAATTGATATGTTGATATCGGGCCTGATTTTAAGAGGATTCGGTTTTTGAATACGTTAATGGGTGTTTCCAAACTGTGTATTAGGTCGTGTGAGGAACTATCGCTGCTGTGACAAGTGGCAGTTGAAAGGCTATTGTTTTCTGTTCTAGGAGGCCTAGAGAGTGCATCGGCAACTACATTGGTTCTTCCTGGTTTATATTGTAGTTCATAGTTATACTCTTCCAGGATGCACTTCTACCTCTTCATCTTGCCATTGTAGTTTTTGTTGCTTAAAGCGAAAGTCAAGGGTTGGTGGTCCGTAAAGATTACCACTTTAGGTGAACCGTATAAATACTTTCTGAAACTATTGACTGCCCAAATTATCGCTAGCATCTCTTTTTCGTTTGCAGCGTATGCTTCTTCGGCGCCGATCGCGTAGTTGGAGGCGTCGGTGGTGAGATGAAAGTCCTGAGTAAAGTCAGGATATGCTAAAACTACTTCCTTTGACACAAGTGAATATTTTAATTTGTTGAAGGCGTCTAATGCTGTGCTGTCGAGAGTTATTTGTTTTTTACTGGATGCATTCTTCGAAATGCGTCCCTCCTCCCCTCTTAAAAGCGTGGTCAGGGGTTTCGCTAACTTAGCGTAATCCCTGATAAAGCGGCGGTAGTATCCGGATAGTCCAAGGAAAGATCTTTAATCTTTCAAAGTTTTTGGACATGGGAATTTTTGAATTGTTTCGACCTTTGAAGGGTTGGTTCTGATGCCGTCAGGTGAGATAATGAATCCTAAGAATTCTACTTCTTTTCGAAAGAATTCACATTTGTCTAATTGTACCTTCATATTCGCTTCTTGTAGAGTGCGAAATATTTGTTCGATATTTCGGAGGTGGCTTTCTTCATTGTCGCCGAAAACTATAATGTCGTCGATATAGACATAACAGGTTTTACCTATGTAATTCCTTAGAATGTCATCTAAGGCCCTTTGAAATATAGATGGCGCGTTTTTCAGCCCAAAAGGGAGTCGTGTAAACTCATACTTGCCATTGTTGACAGAAAAGGCTGTTTTTTCGATGTCAGATTCCTTTAAAGGTATCTGATGGAATCCGCTTTTTAAGTCCAGTACGGAAAAGTATTTATTATTTCCTAGTTGCGCAATTATTTCGTTAATCTCGAGAATTGGATACCTATCGGCCACAGTTACGTTGTTCAATTTCCTGTAGTCGATTACGAGTCTGTACTTTTTTTTTCCCAGAGGCATCTAGTTTTTTTGGGACTACCCGTACAGGTGAGTTGTATGGGGAACGCGATGGCCTTATTATGCCATCATTAAGTAAGCTTTGAATTTCATTGGTGACAAATTCTCTCATTCCAACAGGGTATGGGTAATACCTAGTGTATACGGGCGTGTCGGAAGATGTCCTTATTTCGCCTACTACGGTAGTTGTGTAGGTTAGCTTTTCGTTTGGCTCAGTAAATAATTGATCATATTTTTTTGCAAGTTGTTGCATATAAAATTTTTGAGAGGGTGTCATATGTTCGGTCCTAACTTCGATTTTGTTTACGGCAGGGGAAAGCATTTGTTTAATTTTAACTTCTTTACCATTACCGAACTTGATTATATCATCACGAACGTTAATGGTTGCATGGAGATCTTTGAGACTATCGTTGCCGATGATCCCATCAAAGGATTTTAATTCTGGCAAAATAAAAAATTTGAAATTTGCATTATCTTTTCCGAAAAGATTTATTATTGTGTGGTGGGTGATCTTAATTTGACCCGCTATTGAATTTGCGAAAAAGGGTTTTTCGTTGGGGATGGGCTTCGAAACAAATTGAGGTTGTATATAGTTTTTACTTGAACCGGTGTCAATTAATATTTTAAGGATTTTCCCGTTCCTCGTTCTAAACTCAACGTAGGGTAACGAGGAACTCTTCATCCTAAAAAATTAACATCAATATAATCTGCTTGATTATCGTCAGGGTGTTCTTGCAGTAAATCTTCGTGCTCTGCATTGGCCACGTATCTCTTGTATTCCTCTTCAGTTGGTGTCCAGTTTTGGTGATAGTGCGGGTCTTCCTGGTAATATTGTTCGTCTTGTGTGGATGTGTCTATGTGAAAATTCTGTTGCTGTTTAAATGGAATTTGTTGCGAAAGGTTTGACGGCCTTTTTTCGGCTGGTTTATTGAAGTTTGGCCTATTCATGTAGTTTAGTGCTCTCTACTGGGTGGAGCGATCGATGTCCATAGGCTCTGGACGAGGTTGCGGCTTCGGTGCCGTTGGTCTAGGTGGTTGGGTTTGGCGATAGTTTTGCCAAGGTTGTTGAATTTGATGGTTTGGTTGGGTGACTTATTGGTAATATTGGGGCAACTGTTGGTGTCGAGGTTGCATGTGCGGTCCTGGGATATACGCGAGTTGCGGATAGAATGGTTGAGGTTTGTACTGCGGGTTCCTTGGTGGCAGTAAAGGTGTTATAATGGGATTGGCTTTTCGAGTCGTGCTTGGTTGTGTAAAGGAATAGCTGCTACGGGCAACGTGGTTTTCGAGTTTGAGACATAAGTGTAGGGCTTGTGGGAGATCCTCGGGCTCTTTCATCCCTAGGAGTCGGGGAAGATCGCCTTTTAAGCCTCTAATAAATGTGTCACGGGTTTTGTGCCTATAAGTCTGTGTAAGGAGCGAGAGTGACTCCTGGCTCATTTCCAGACTTGTTAATTTATTTAGTATTAAGGACAGGTGAGTGTAGACGTTCTGATAGAATTCTTGGATCGTACAATTTCCTTGCACCAAGGATGTGAGTTGACATTCGAGAGTGGTAATATCTCTCTTATCCGCATAGTGTAGTGATAAACATCTGGAAATTGCTTTCCAGTCAAGGGGCGTACTATATGATTCTAAGGCAACGTCTGCACTGCCGACAATTTTATTTCTAATAACGGATAGTGTGGCGTCGCAGCTAAAAAGTGGACTATTGAAATCATCGGGAAACGTTCAAATTTGTTTAGTTAATGATTTCCCATACGTTTATTTCTGAAGAAATACATAAATTAATACAACGTTGAATATTAGGCACATTTTCTGAAATACTCACCGCAGTTCACGTCCTCCTTCTTAACTTGTTGCGACACCAATGGCATTCAACTACTTTTAAAGTAAGCAATTGAGCTCGTACGAAGGAGAAAGAAGAAAGTGTGGTGAGTTGACATGAATATTTTAGAACATTGAGAACAAAAATTGTAATGACAGTAAACGAAATAACAGAAGGAAACGAAATACTCTTGCCAGTGTTCGGTATTTAAATGAAGAAAACTTATCGAGTGTGGATTCATAACATCCCCCACCCCGTGAATCACTATGATTCACCATTTTCGACGTCAAGCACGGCTAGTTTGGATGTCGGACGACGAAGAAGGCCTGCTTTCGTTCTGATGTCAGCTCGCCTTATTTCACCATCGACGCTTTTATACACTCGTTCCACTACTCCATGGCACCACTGACTTCGCGGCATACCAGCATCGCAAATGAAGACGAGGTCGCCCTCCTTCAACGGTTTTGTTCGAGCACACCATTTGACACGCCTGGTTAATGTGGGTAAATACTCAAGTATCCATCGTTTCCAAAAACGCTGCCGTAATTGCCGCGCTATTTGCCACTGTTTTCGTAAAGTCCATGTTTTTTCTTCCGGCTCAGTTAGCCGCGGAGTGTTCGCGGTATTAGCTGTACCCAACAGGAAGTGGTTAGGCGTAAGCGGCTCATCCTGGTCAGCTGATGTTGCTACGTGCGTTAACGGACGGGAGTTGACAATATTTTCAGCCTCTATAATGGCGCTTTGTAAGGTATGCTCCCGAGGCGAAATTTCTTTTAACATATGATACAACGCTCGCTTAACGCATCTGACCATCCATACCTCCTTCGGACGGCTTACTTGGGCAGTTAAAAATCCAGTCAACCCCTCTGCTTGATAGTTCACTCTGCACCTTCTCACAGTCGAAAACCTCGTAGAAACGCCGAGCTATCTGGTCGACACCCACAAAGTTCTTTCCGTTATCGCTCCGAATTCTTACAGGTACTCCTCGACGATTGATGAAATTTCGAATAGCCAAAATGCACGAATCCATCGTCAAGTCATGCGCCACTTCTAGTACGGCGCGAATGGTTAAGCAGGTGAAAAGTGCTATCCACCGCTTTTCTGTCCGCCGCCCAATGGTAACTGTTAGCGGCCCAAAATAGTCCAGTGTAAGTAAATGGACGGACAAACGGCGTCAATCGATCCACGGGAAGCTGACCCATTATTGGCATAACGGTTTAGCACGCTCCAACTTACATACCTGGCAACTCGCTATCAACTTTCGCAACTCTCGCCTTAGCTGGATGATCCAGAAGTTTTGCCTTATTTCTCCGATCGTAGCTTCAATATTTTGATGTTTCATACGCTGGTGGTAATCGCGGATAACAAGCGTGGTAATTGTATGCTTCGCAAGGAGGATAATTTGATAAACCGCCTCGAAGGATAAACAACTTGCAGCTTCGATTCTCCCACCTACACGCATAACCCCGTCGCTATCCAAAATCGGCGATAGGCTTCGAATCGTACTATCAGTAGGCGCCATCTGCTTTTCCTTTAGGTGGTGTATCTCTGAGGAGTAAAAGGCAGCTTGAGCCTGGCGACATAGTAGCTTCTCAGCTGAATTTAACTCCGAACTGGTTAAACCGAATTGTTCCTTTGGATCCGATTGATGGCGCATACGCTTGATAAATTTTAGAACCCACGCAGTTGTTCTTTTTAAACGCATATACGACGAAAAACGACTGAAGTCGATGAGGTCCGAGTTGGTAACTACGAGCAGGGAGGCGGCCCCAACGGCTTCGGGCATTGCGATAGGATCGGTGCGATCACCAACATCTTGCCGCCAAAAACGTTCTGCTTGTTTTAAAAATGCAGGTCCTGTAAACCATCGCGATGTGGTAGCTAAGTCGATGTCTTGAGCGCGGCGTGTAGCGTCGTCCGCAACATTGTCGAGAGTTGAGATCCATCGCCAATCTTGGGGTTCCGTCGTGGCAAGAATCTCTGCCACTCGATGCGCTACGAATGGCTTATATCGACGTTGTGAAGACTTGATCCAGCTGATCACCGTTGAAGAGTCGCTCCAAAAAATGCTCGAGTGAACTAAAACTTTATGTTCCTGAATTACCATCTGCGCCATACGCGTCCCAAGCACTGCTGCTTGTAACTCAAGCCTTGGTATCGATGTTGTTTTCATGGGCGCGCACTTCGTTTTGGCACATATTAAGGCGGTTCGTATGCCTTCGCTTGTCGTGAATCGCCAGTAGCACACAGCGGCATATGCCTCCTCACTGGCATCCACAAAGACGTGGAGTTGTAGCTTCTTCGAGTCATATTCAGGAAAGTAATGACGCCCAACTTGTACCTGAGTGGCGTTTTTTACATTGGCTTTCCAGCTTTCCCACCATGTGTTCATATCAGCAGCAATCGACGTATCCCACTCAATTTTTCGGCGCCAAACTTCGCGTAGTAGTAGCTTCGCCCCAACCGTGAGGTGGCACAAGAATCCTAAAGGATCAAAAATTGACATGACGTAACTGAGCAGCTCCCTCTTTGTCGGCGATCGACTTCCCTCGATTACATCTTTTTTCACACGCGGAAACCTGAGTTCATACCTGAAAGCATCATCTTGCGGCTGCCAGAAGATACCTAAGACTTTGGTCGCTACTATATTTGATCCGCCAAAGTGGATGTTCTCTTCAGCGCTATCACCCTTTTCCCGGAGTGAGTTAGCCACATCAGACGAATTTGAAATAAAACCACGCATTTGAAACCCCCCCCCCCTGCTCTATGGATGTCGCGCACCTGCTTGGCAACACGAATCGCTTCCTCAACTGACTGGAAACTGTCAACAAAATCGTCAACATAATGGTGCTTAATTATAGCTTCCACGGCGCGAGGGAAAGTTTCTTTGTGTTGTAATGCATTTAAGGTTTTTACGTACTCTGCTATACAAGGCGAGCAGGCGGCACCAAAGGTCATGACCTGCGTCTCGTAAACGTCGGGCTCATATCTGTCATCGATCCTCCACAGAAATCTCTGCGCGTGTCTATCTTCTGGCTGCACTAAAACTTGGTGGAACATATCTTTAATGTCACCACAGACTGCGACGGCGCCCATTCGAAAACTAAGTAAAATATTCGCCATCAGCTGGTAATCTTGTGGCCCTTTTAGCAAATAAGAATTCAGCGACACTCCTTCAACGGCTGCCGCTGCATCGAACACTAGACGTAACTTTCCTGGCTGGTTAAGGTTTACGACTGTGAAGTGAGGGAGGTACCATACCCTCGGGTGAGGCAAGTTGATCTCGCGGGTGTCAGCTTCCGAACGTAATCGCTGTCTATGTACTTCTGCATAACGCCTTTGTAAGCGTCGGCAAAATTTGCGTCTTTTTTCATTCTTCGCTCGATCCCACACAACCTTATTTTAGCCATTACATAGCTATCCGGCAACTGAACACAGTCGCTCTTCCACAGCAGGCCCGCTTGGTATCTACCTCCTACTCGCGTAACTGTGGTCTTCAAAATATGCTCGGCTCGTGTGTCTTCCTCACCTTTCACGGGCGGTGCCGCTCTGACTCCGAAGTTTTCAATATCGAAATATCGTTGCATCATTTCGTGTAGATTATCATCGTGAACTTGGCTTATGTGCATACACTTTGCTCTTGGCAGATTACTTTGGCTGGTTTGCCCAAATACGACCCATCCTAATTTCGTGTTTGCTGCAAAAGGGCCGCTGTGGCTAAGTTCTATGGTTCCAAAAGGTAGTCCTAAATGGCAATTGTCTAACCCTATTAATATTTTAGGCGTTGCATTGTTATAAGACTGAGGCTCGATGTGAAAACTTTCTTTAATTTTTGCGACGTCGCAAGCCCTAAGGCTTTGAGTTGGCAAGTTGAGATTCGAAACGGCATAAATGTGGCGTAATTTGTGCCTCTTACCATACCCTTACCGCTAATTTTTAACTCGACCAAACTGGCCATCTCTTGCGTTGTTCTTCCACCAAACCATTGTACATTAAGTTCGCATTGGTTTCCGCCTATACCTAATTCATCGACTATCCCCTTGTCTACCATAGTAATAGACAAGCCTTCGTCAAGCATCGCGTAAGTATTATAATGTTTATCTTGGCTATATAAAGTTACCGGGACTACACGGAACAATACCGTATCAGGCTTACTTAGTGTTAGCGTACAATTTAATACGGGTTGAATGGGGTTAGGCTCGCCTTCAACGCGCTTACCTGGTTCCGTGGACGTAGAGTTCTGATCGAATTCATGCAGTAATTTGTTGTGCCATCTTTGGCATCCATTTGCAGAGCACATTACGCGATTACGACATTCGCGAGCTGAATGACCGTTCTTCAAACAAGAAAAGCATAGATGATAACGTTTAACCTCTGCCCATCTATTTGCTACATTGCTTTCTAAAAACTTCTTACACATATGAACCTTATGCTTGCCGATTAATTCGTCTAGTAGAGAAGGATTTGCAAGGTGCTGATATCCATTAACTGACTGCAAGAATATAGCGAGGTTTTTTATTTTCGACGCAAAAGGTATTAACTTATCGATGGCTGCTTCGGAGATTGGAGGGATTTCTCTAACCTGACGAAGTTACAATTCCGGCCGCCCAAACCGAATCTTTAGTTGATCCATCACGGCGCCGACGTTGTCCGGGTGTATGAGCAAAGATTTAACTACCTCTCTAGCTTCACCTTTCAGGCTTTTTAACAAACGTTGGTTATTTTCCAGATTTGTGTAACCATAAACTGCAGTGGATTGGTAAAAAACGTTTGAAAACAATGGCCAGTCCTCGGGGGAGCCACTAAATTCTGGCAGGTCTTGAACTTTTCGTGGCGCTGAGTAACTATTCGACATGTTCGGCAGTTGCATTGGCGGAAGTCCATTTACATGTGAATTTGGGTACGCTGATGTCGTTATGGTCTGACCAGACGACGTAGCTACAAAACTATTTGCATATTGCGAAGTAGGTGCACGTGCACTTATGGGGGGAAGGCTAGGAGTATTGGCAAAGACATTCCCGTGTGAGAAATATGGACTTACGCTGTTTTGCATGTTACCGACAGAAAATTCTGGAACAGCGACATTGCCAGGTGTACCGTTTTGCGCTGCTAAGAAGAATGCGACGTCGCTGCTCTGAGCTCTGCCAACAGTGGCGTTCGACGTCGGCATAGCAGAGTAGCCGCTAAGGCGCAGACTTTCTTCATATGTTGCACGCTGGTTATTACTTTCCCTTAGTTGGGCTTGAGTATCCCGCAGTTGGGTTTCCAAAGAATTTAATTTTTCTAATAGAAAACTCACCTGTTGGTTTTCCATATTTCCTAACCCGGCGGTATGTGTGGTGATTGGAGTGAGTACACTGGCTGACCTCTGTTGATCTGTAGTGACGGCGGTGTTGCTGTTGGTGCGGTTTGCTTCGGTAGTTACTGCTGTAGTGGTTACCGTGGTAGTGGTGGTGTTAACCAACGTGGCGGTTATCGGATGGGCTGTCTTGGTAGCTCCGGATGTACTAGGAGTTGATGAGGCACTCTTAAGCAAATTCGTTGTTTGACTGTTGTTAGCCATACTTGAGGATACGGATGTTATTGGTGTTATATTTTCGTTAGCTAGGCAGGGGCTTCTTCTCGGAGGAGTTCGATGCATACCTTACTGCAATATTTCAATGGCAAGGCTATTTTGATAAGACTTAAGAAAACGATCGTAAAAAATAAACAACTAATAAAATACTAAGTAACATTTGTAGTCAAAGGTTTGCCTCTTGTCCAACGAGAAATGTGTTACTTCTTATGCCAATGTAATAATGACATCTGCTTTGAAAGCTGACTGCGCGGTTCCCAACAGGCGTAATTTCATGTATGTACGCGAATTTGATGTTCTACGTTACGGCGTCGACAAATGCTTGACCATACGCTGGCTGCGTTGGCGTTAACGAAATGTACAATATTGGCGGCGGCAAATTTTAACACAACACTCGATGCGGTGGTGTTAATAAAGTTTTGTCGCTGGTGGCGACTGCGTTTGGTTCACAAATTACCTTCGCTGGCTGCGAATGCTTTTGCTATGCAAATTATCGTCGCTGGCTGCGACTGCGTTTGCTATGCCAATTATCTTCGCTGGCTGCGACTGCGTTTGGCACACAAATTATTGTCGCTGGCTTCGACTGCGTTCGCTATGCAAGTTAACGTCGCTGGCTGCGACTGGGCTTGGCACACAGATTACTTCGCTGGCTGCGAATGGGTTTGCTATGCAAATTATCGTCGCTGGCTTCGACTGCGTTCGCTATGCAAGTTAACGTCGCTGGCTGCGACTGCGTTTGGCACCCAAATTATCTTCGCTGGCTGCGAATGCGTTTGCTATGTGTTTAACAAAATGGCTGCTGACTGCAGCTGCATTCCAATACAAATTCTTTGACAGTGAATGCGCTGCGAAATAAAAATGTGGCGTCGCAGCTAAAAAGTGGACTATTGAAATCAACGGGAAACGTTCAAATTTGTTTAGTTAATGATTTCCCATACGTTTATTTCTGAAGAAATACATAAATTAATACAACGTTGAATATTAGGCACATTTTCTGAAATACTTACCGCAGTTCACGTCCTCCTTCTTAGCTTGTTGCGACACCAATGGCATTCAACTACTTTTAAAGTAAGCAATTGAGCTCGTACGCAAAGTGTGGTGAGTTGACATGAATATTTTAGAACATTGAGAACAAAAATTGTAACGACAGTAAACGAAATAACAGAAGGAAACGAAATACTCTTGCCAGTGTTCGGTATTTAAATGAAGAAAACTTATCGAGTGTGGATTCATAACAGATAGAATGCCAAAATATTTAGGGGTTCCTCTTAGGGAATCGTAATTTTTTAAGACCCTATCGACGCTTTTCTTCCAGGAGCTGTATTCACCTGGGTTTCCGTTGAAATCACGGATACTGCGTACTATGTCCGGGACTTTGTCAAGATCTGAGAGTTGTCCTTGGAGCTCTGGTCTAATAGTTTCGTCAGTAGCGTTGGTTAAGTCGGCGTTGGGGTTAAGTAGGGCTTGGAAATGTTGTCGTCCTTCGTTCCTAAGTATTCTAGTGACAACTGAAGTAATTAGGGCTTCTAGTTCGGTAGTGGAGTTGCTTTGGCTACTTGATGTTTGAGGTAAGGGTTGGGCGGGTTGGGGAGTTTGATTAGCTTGGGGGTTCAGCACACTTGGTCGGATCATTTTATGAGCGTTTATACTCCTTTTAATGGCTATTTGTTGCTATAGTTTATTTCTTAGCTTTTCCTAAATTTTATATTATGGGTGGCGAACCGCAGATTTTTTCTTTTTTTTTTTTTTGCACAACCTAGTATTGTAGTTTAGAATTTGATTGTTAAATCCTATCCTATGTCCTACCGTTAGTTTTGTTTCCCTATTTTGAATGTTCTTATACTATTAAATTTTCTCAAAATTAGTTTCTTTTCTAAATTCACTTTTCTTTAAAAATTATCTCACTTAAAATGTTTTCCTATTAAATTTCCTTTAAATTAATTTTCTTTTCTTACTTTCACTTTTCTTTAAAAAAATTTCCGCTTAATTCATAGATTTTCCTACAAAATTACTTGTTTTAACTATTTTTATGCTATTAAATTTTCTTTAAACAAATTTCCTTTTCTTATATTCACTTTTCTCTAAAAAATTTTCCACTTAATTCGTGGATTTTCCTATAAAATTACTTGTTTTAAATATTTTTATACTATTAAATTTCTTTAAATTAATTTTCTTTTCTTATATTCAGTTTTCTTTAAAAAATTTTCCACTTAATTCGTGGCTTTTCTAATAAAATTACTTGTTTTAGATATTTTATACTATTAAATTTTCTTTAAATAAATTTTATTTTCTTATTTTCACTTTTCTTTAAAAATTTTCACTTGATTCACAGGTTTTTCTTAAAATTCTAATTTTCTTACGCTATAATCAGGAACATCCTCATCTCCTGGGCAGGCGGCTAATATCTGTGTATTTCCTTTTTGCTTTCGCTACTGGGGGGCCTCTTTTCCTGCACTTGGTCCTTTATAGGGTAGGCGCGATCGTTCCGGGTTGGCGCTTGTTTTTTATCGG
This sequence comes from Eurosta solidaginis, assembly GCF_040869045.1. Taxonomy (NCBI): domain Eukaryota; kingdom Metazoa; phylum Arthropoda; class Insecta; order Diptera; family Tephritidae; genus Eurosta; species Eurosta solidaginis. The sequence continues at coordinate 43,804,267 of NC_090322.1, forward strand.
TCGATTAAGCACTTTAACTGATTTCCGATTAAACTCACGGTGGCTTGCAGCTGCTTGAGGTGTCTTTGCCACAACGATTTTATTGCGCGTTTTCACCCGATTATTACCGCTCGGGCGCCAGTTAGGGTTTTACTACATTAAATCCTTAAAAAAATATATTTTTTGTGGACACGAAGTCCGACTTTATTTGTTCACTTTCAAATTAGAACTGATTTTACAATTATTCTTAATTCTACTTTACGGCTAATTCTATATTTGTATGTTTGTCAGGTCACGTTGCACTTGCATGTGCTGGGAATATTTGCTGGGTTTGTTGTAGCAGCGTCATCATATTTTGGTAGCGCGTGTGGTGTCGTTTGCCCATGGGAAACAATCAGGTTAAATGTTCGCATTGTCACTTGGTATTGCTGTGATGCAATAATTTTGTTATTGCAACGTTTGTTGTGTTAACTTATATGTTATCAAAAATACATTACACGGAATCATATTATATACGTGCCATGTATTAAACTAAATTGTAAGTATTCATATCATATCATGTCGCACCACCATGTAGTAATGATATCATATGATATCTTACAATTAATTATATGTAAGTGAAAAATGTCAACATATCTTGAGATCTCTTTCCTAACATGTGATCAGATATGCATCGTATCATATCATAAAACATTAAACCGAGAAAAGTATATCATCCATGCATATATGTTACATACAATATCAATAGTACATATAAGAATATATAAATAGAACATAAAAACCTTACATAGTAGCGTACCAAAAAATTGCTACAAAAATGTTTAAAAACAAGAAAAAAAGAAATAATTGTTCATACCTCCCTCCTCGTACCTGTTTTATTTTCAAACCATCACACGTATTGAGTGCGGCAAGCAAATTAATCTCTAATGCCCCTGTGTTTACGGTTGTAATGAAATATACAAAAAATAGTGACGACGACAAAAACACATTAATTTACCATAAATTACAAGCATAAATCTTCAACACCATTTTCCCGCGATATCAACAGATATTCAACAGAGTCAGAATAATAAAGAAAACAAATTGTAGGCATTGTCTATCAACGCTTTCATACCAGCTGATATGCTTCAATAGATACATATGTATCTAATACTATTTTTGGAGACAGAAATATACAAGTCTCCTGAGATTTGTAAAATATTATGTTTAACTTATAAATTCATTTGTACTACAAGGTAAAAAGAGATGAGTGTGACAACTAAACATTCAAAAATTTATTAAAGTGCGTTCTTTTAGTCACACGAAATCGTCCAAATAATATTTGGATTTCTTGTGACACCCTGTAAATTACAAGAGATGAGCAGAGAAGAGCACCAGGTGTGCGAGCGGTTTGATGTGTAAATATTTGTACATTTGGTAGACTGTTTGTGATTTAACTTAACTTAGTGGAGCTTAATTCAAATTCGAGTGAATTCAGTTTGGCGAAAGAAATAGAGCAGCAGTACTGTAAGAGAGAGAACCAGGAAAATACTTTCCGAGCGGAACCAAAGGTAGAGCCAACACATTGAAAGACTCACTTTTGCCGGGCACTGTGTTCGAAGACTAACATAATAGTCAGATAAACGAGCGCCATACAACAAGTTGGACGGCATTGGGCGCCCCTGAGCGGCGAAAGGCATGTCCTAATTTAAGCAACTGACACACCATCTCTCAGTGCAGCATGTAAGCCTGTCAAATTATTTGTAACATCTTCAAATGTAGTAAAAGCAAATTCTGTAGCTCCAAATATAAAAGTCGGCGCTTTGACATATGATGCGCTGGAGCAGTAGATAACGTAGAACACTTACGTGTTAACAGAATTTTTATGTATATTTACATATCATTATAACAAATTTTGTGACACGTGTGAAACTTACTCAACATCATCAAATATAGCACATTTTCATGGTTAACAAAAAGAAGAAGAAGAGGCCTGCATGATATGAAAGGAAATAGTGTCAACCAGGCAAATGTTGCTATGCTATGACATGCAGGAAATTGTAAATGCCCGTGACCTTAAGTTGCATACGTGTTTTTAAAAAAGATTTTCACTCGCTCTTAAAATAGATTTTTATTTCACTATAATGTTATTAATGGTAATGTAGTAATATCTATTTTGAAATGTTGCGAGGTTGTTGCACCGGAGCGGCTCAACAGCTATGCGTGCTGTCATATTGTATGTATGTGAGCTAAGCAGCTGTTTTTCTGTTGTGTCACGCTACAGCTGTGCTGAAACGTCAAAACAGTGACAACATTAGTGTAATATTTTTACACACCACACGTGCGCTCTTCGGATTATGTAGGAGTTGTTGAAGCGATTGCGGTATTTATCAACTCGATTGAATGTTTTAGAACGGCGGATAAGGCAAATAGAATAGGTTGGTCAGTATGAGTATGTGGCTTGCAGTGGCGTAGTGAGTTTTTCTTTCGCCATGGGGCACACACGATCAATCGTCCTTAAGATTTCATACCAGAAATGAACTAACGTTGAACGTGAGAAAAAAGATATATGCTTTCAATTATTCCACAACCTGTCGCAAGTTTTCCGGATATATGCATGCCGTTTTAGTATGGAAAATTTTTTCCAGAAATCAATATTTTCCAGAAATCAGTTTATCCAGGAAGTTCTGCTTTGCGGACCATTTGGTGCGCCCCTGTGAGTAGCGCCCAGGGCAAGATGGTACTGAAGGACCAACACATTTTTAAGGGAGCCGAAACCCGGCCTGAAAGACGAACACTTTTGAGGCGAAGCAAGACAATGTTCGGAAAGAATCGATTCTTTTTCCAATAGAGCCGAAATAAAGTTCCTGAAGAAAGAGCCGAACTAAGTCCAATGGAACATAGAAAGAACCCATGCGATTTTGTAAGAACGGAAACTAGAGTCCAATGGAAATAAACCTCAATTCTAGAAGTACCGAAACTTACATAAAGTAACCCACAACCTGATTCGAAACCAGCAACATATCGGTGGCTGATTCACAAATTTCAGTAAACCCGGATAGAAATTTTCAAAGATTGCCGGTGTCCTTCTAATTATAGAATAATGTTAATCTCAGCTTCAAAAAGCGATAACATAAAACATTTGAAGGTATGTAGTTCTTTCTTCATAGTTGCAGAGTGGTCCCCAAAATGATGAGGATAAATGGGTTGCAAATAGTGGCAATTTATATCCCGTAATTGGTTCAAGTATCAGAGTCGACTCGCAACCAATTCAACCACCCCGATACCCTAAACCCATTGAACTGCACATCACTCATTTGAACTGAGTAAAATTTTCTATAAGTGTCTTTTTTCGATGACTTTTCGAATAGATATCTATAATTTTTCGACAACATACCGATGACTCGTCGATAAAAATCTATTACTCGTAGATAAAAACCGATAACTCATCAATAAAATTATCAAATGTATAAATCTCCGATAACAAATCGATTAATTGTCCAAGCTAAAGGATTACAATCCCCCTTAACTCAGCAAAACCAATCCGATAACTTGTCGAAAATTGTTATTTTGAACAAAAAACCGGTAATACTTCGGCTGAAACCAATAGCACGCCATCCGGTTTCGGTTCTGGTGTCGAATAAATTGCCGAACCTACATATATGCCAATCCGAACGGCATCTGCTATGGCAGATGAATTAGACAAGATGCCTGTAAACACAAAAATATCATCAAAGCCTGACAAGCCATTACGGAGGGTTAGGTTTGGTTGAACTGGCCTGTCAATAAAGACCCCACATAGACTAGTAGTCTAGTTATGATGTTACCAGAACTTGTTTGAGGACCAAACGGAAAACCCACAATTAGGCACCAGGACTTATGTTGTGGAATAACTCCGTCCTGTTGATAAGTACTGGAAGTTTTCTAGGACCTACCTACATTGCTGCCTCGAAACCTGGCAACTGTGTACCCCTAGTAGCTGGAGCATTAACATAGAGCGTGCTCAACCGTTTTTTTTTTTGCAGCCCACACTTCCTACATCTGCTGTTACTGACGAGACCTGACTTACAAGTATGTGACGCCAGAAAGCAGTATCCAGTTAGTAAGCTCATCGTGAGCCTTGAGTTTTATCTCTATAGAGATATGAGCAACTTTTTAAGTGTTATGCAGTAGTCTTTGCATATGATCTTAGAAATTTGGCAACACCGAGCTGCAGTCCTGCTTTGTGTATCATATGCAACTTCTCTATCCTTTGGATTTTCCACAAACGGATTAGGACGTATGCCGTCGATTCATCAATTGCTGCACCCTCCTTTGCCAGCCCATCGGCTTTTTCGCTAAACAAGTTTTTTTTTAATATTTTGATTTTAGTTTTTTAGTCACTTCAGTGCGGCCATTGGTGAGTGAGGCCAGCACACTACCACTTCACCATGGCTTCAGTTCTTTTCAATTTATAAAGCTAGATATACAACAAATAAACTTCATAGCTTATACAGATTAACTCCTTATCTGTAACGGCTATTGCATTGTAAGTATCTCGGTATATATTATCTTTGGCTTCACTGACTTCCCAAAGAAAGGCATTAAACAGCTATTGTGATATTTTTTAATTTTTGTTTTTTATTTGTTTTTTTTTTTTTTTTGAATCATCCCAATATTTTCCTCATGCCTCAAGTAGCCAAAACTCTAATTGACTGTAAAATCACACAACCACTTTCTTGCTTCCGGTTTCAAGGTTTCTACTTTCGCTTACTCTTATTACCTTTAGTATTGCTACAACATTCTCACAGTGGAGGATTGAATTTCTTAAAATTTGGATGTTGTAGATCCTTATATAAGAAAAGTTAAGTTTTTTCATGTACTTATGTATGTATGTGTGTTTACTTCGTTCACATACTTTCCGAATGGATCACTTAGTTCATTTGGCTTCTACATACTACAGGCACACAACGACGTCGAAGGCGAGTTGATTATTTCACATGCTTCACTTAAACGATTCTGTCACGATTCAATTAATTTGACAAAATTTGGATCTATTTAAGGATCAATCGCATTAGGAAGAACTGAATGAACTTGTGTCAAAGACAGCTAAATTTGTACAGTAGACCTATTTTCGTATGACGGATACTTTTTAACCAATGTTAGTGTAGAATTTTCAAACTCGTTTAATAACACGCGCATTCGCTTAGCTTTTTAGATCTGACGGTGTGGAAAAATTAGGATGGAGCCGTATGTAGAAGTCCACGTAAGTGGGAAAATCTTCGAATCGCCGTTCACCAAGAATATCCAGGGCGATTCTTTTACATATGGTTCAAGAATCTCACTACTTCCAGTCTCTTGCGGACAATTATCGTCTAGGTGGCCACTGAACATTCGATTGGTGATGAGCTAATGTGTAAAGAAGATAACGTTGCAAGGCCACTTCATCATAATAGGTTTGAGGTCTAGCGGCGGAACATCATCAGCAGCGTCTGATCACCTTAATGTGCGGCTGCAAGCCGGACGTCTGTCTTGGATAAAGCGGCTCGCTATATAAACGTGCAAGTAATAATTTCATCGCCGCTGAGCGGGTTGTGCGCTGGGCTTGGGACCCACCACATAAAATCATGCATATTCGAACGAACATCACACTGCCAAGTGATCTCTGCCAAAGTTCCAGGAATGATGATGGGGTAGAGTGTTTAGAATATAAATTTTGTTGACAACGACTCTTATGCAAAAGCTTCTTCGAGTGCTTAACAGATCTTGACTTTGCAATCATTAATTGTCCTTTGTAAAGATATAAACTTTATTTTAGCCATAAAAGTCATTTTACATCCAGGGAGTGAAGATGCCGAATGTCCTATCCATTCTATCTCATTCTCAACGCTGGAGCAATGGTAGTAATCATTTGTGAGATATCCCATTCGTTCTCCTTAGTGAAAGTTGCGGGATATGAATTTTTTTTCAATTATTCATTCAGTGGAACCTGAGGACAGCTTCTTGACGTTTTCCTGTTCCTTCTTTTCTGGAGCTTTAGTCCAATTATTTTTAACTTAAAACACGCATTTGATGTAGCTGGCAATACACAATGATTTGACAATCGGAACAATACAACTTTGAAGAAGGTCTCCTATTTTCTTGAAAGAGGTTTGTTAACTCCATCACAAGGAATTCTGCACTATTCTGCAACGGGGATTCGCCACCAGCCGTTGTTAGGAAGATTCAATCTTACTTTTAAAAAAGTGGACAGCAGTTTTCACGGACTTTCCTTCAGTGTATGCATGCCGACAACTGGTGGGCAGCTCCGGGTGTATTTTAAATCCGCGGAGGCTTGTAGGAATTTATTAGGGAGGCGAGACTTAACCGTCTGTTGTCGCTTGGTCTTATTTGGTAATCATTATCGCTTTTAGTTGTTGTTGTTGTAGCAATGCTCGCCCCACCTAATAGCCGCGACCGATCACAAATTGTCATCAATATCCTCTAACGGGAGTCCAAGGAAACTTGCCGTTTCAACAGGGGTGGACCATAAGGAAAGGGGTGTTAGAGGCGTTGGTTCCACATTACAATTGAAGAGATGGTTGGTGTCATGTGGGGACACATTGCAAGCGGGGCATACATTTTGCATGTCGGAGTTGATTCTGGATAGGTAAGAGTTTAACCTGTTACAGTATCCAGAACGAAGTTCAGCAAGAGTGACACGCGTTTCCCTGGGGAGTATGCGTTCCTCTTCCGCAAGTTTTGGATAATTTTCGTTAAGTACTGGATTCACCGGGCAATTCCCGGCATAAAGGTCCGATGCCTGTTTATGGAGTTCACGAAGGACCTGCTTGTGTTTTTTCACTTCATACGGCTGGGTTCTCAGGTGCCGTATTTCCTCAAAATGCTTACGGAGATGACTCATTAAGCCCCTAGACGGTGCTGGTTCATCAATCAGATGTCTGTTGGGATGCCCAGGTTTCTGGGTATTCAACAGGAGCTGTTTGGTCAGCATCTCATTTCTCTCCCTGATGGGGAGTATTCTCGCCTCATTATGCAGATGGTGTTCTGGGGACATAAGAAGACAGCCCGTGGCGATTCTGAGAGCAGTATTTTGGCAGGCCTGTAGTTTCTTCCAGTGGGTGATTTTTAGGCTTGGCGACCATATGGGTGACGCGTAGCACGTAATCGGCTGGCTAATTGCTTTGTATGTAGTCATGAGCGTTTCTTTATCTTTTCCCCAAGTACTGCCAGCGAGGGATTTGAGGATTTTGTTACGGCTCTGAATTCTCGGAACAATTGCGGCTGCGTGCTCACGAAAATGTAGATCCTGATCAAACGTCACACCCAAGATTTTGGGGTGTCAGACAGTCGGTAGCGTAGTGCCATCGACGTGGATGTTCAAAATGGTCGACATTTGGGGTGTCCATGTTGTCAATAAGGTCGCGGAAGATTTAGTCGGTGATAATTCCAGGTTTCGCGAGGCGAAAAAACTGGAGATATCAGGGAGGTAGCCGTTTATTTTATTGCATAGCGCATCGATCTTTGGGCCTGGGTCTGTGGCCATTATCGCTTTTAGTTGAAGTCGTTGTTGAACCTTTTGGAATATAGTTCTGGTTCAAGAAAGCTTTATAGATACAGAAAAGCACCTAGGAGACTCAGTGCATTATGTAATTTTCTTTTTAGTTCAGTGGTTTCATTATCGGCTTTAAAAAAAGGATCATATTCGATACTAAACCCACCGTTAAAATTACTACAAATTGGATCTTGAATTGAGAAAAGGGCAACTATATTTCATAAATGGGTAAATAAATTTGATAATAGGGCTTATGTATTTGAGGAGTTGACAAATGAAATTGAGAGAAGGGCAAATTATTTTTTGTTGGTTTTTTGGCCTTCAGTTTGTTAAAAATGTTTGTAAATTCTCGAACTAGAGGCCATACAATATTAAATAACACACAAAAGTTTTTAATTTATATGCGTTATATATTGTCGTTTTATTTATCGATATTTCGATTGTATTTGAGGAATGTGCAAGTAAAATTGAGAAATGGGCAAACATATTTCAGAAATGGGTAGATGAGGTTGAGAAAAGGGCAAGTGCATTTGAGGAAAGGGAAAAAGAAGTTGAGAAAAGAGCAAATATATTTCAAAAATGGCTAAACGAGTTTGAGAAACTAGCAAATTTATCTGAGGAGTGGGCAAATAAATTGGAGAAACGGAAAAATGGGAAAAGGGAAAACATTTTTGAGAAATGGGCAAATATACATCTGCCCTTTTACTAAATAGAGTTGGAAGAGGTGTCGCATAGGACGAACGTATATTTTACTGTACACAAATATGCAATTATCAGTTAATTAAGAAAAAAATTGCTGTGTGTCGATATTAACCAGCAGTGAATATATTTTGTTTTTATTTTTTCTTAAGTTTAAAGTTTTTTGCCACTACAATCTGCCAGCCATTAGTGATTTTTAGTTTTTATATTTTTTGTTTGTAAAAAAAAAGCGCACTGTTAAAGAAAAACATATATATAACATACATACACACATGCACACTAGAGTGGCCCTTATTTTCCAAAGTGTTCCGATTCTCGATCTCACTCCCTAGAAATATGCGAATAGCCTAAATACTAGAAAATAAAAATTTTTGGGTCAATCGAAAAAGGGTTACAGGTGGCGCAAAGAGTTTGAAGTCCTGAAAAATTATGAATTTTTACAATTTCCTAAATTTGGTCATCCCTACTTCATTTGTTATGGGCGAAACGTAATTTATCGTGTTATTAGTAAGTTCTAGAGATATTTGACTTTCAAATAAATCTAGAGCAACAAAAATTGGTCAAATAAGAATAAAGTTATAAAATAAATTATGCCTTAAACACGAAGAATGTGTATATAATGGGTATACGTAAATGAGTTGGTTTCAAATTTTTTTTGTTTTAAACTTTTTTGAAAATACATTTTTAAAACATATATGTACATATATCTTGTGAAACTTTAGCTGACACGTATATAATATGATATTTTTTCCTAGGATCTAATTATTGATGATTTACTATGTGATTCAAATTGTTTTTTGTAATCAGTTGCAACTTGTAATAAATATTGTTACAAATATTAGCAACACTAAGGGGTATTGCCATCTCTAAGCCGATGCTAAACAGTGATTTGTACGCACATCAATAATTCAATCATTATGTCTACACATATGTACGTACACGCAGCGGAGAAGAGATGCACAAACACATACAGATACGTTATCTGAGATGCTCCCAAAAGTATGCAATTGTAATTGTGGAAGTGTCGCTCACAAATACACGCGCATATGAGAAGCTATATATGTGCATCTGTAGTTATAATTATATGGCAGTAACTAAGTAAATTCTGGAAGCGCCTAGAAGATGCAACGAGGAAATCACAGAGTATAAAATCACCAACGGTAGAGGCGCAATAGTGAGTTTCTATTAAGCACGCTATCTGTCGGGCACTAGTAGAGTTGTTTATTGTGAAGTACTTTAATAAAGGTCACTTTACATTATTACATATTGGAGTTATTTATTCAACATTTTAGTGATTCGAAGTTAGCAGAAGGTTGCAAATAAGAGGATTTGCAAGTAAATTCGTTACAATATTGTTTTCCTTGTTCGTCATTTGTAAGTATTCTATTATATTCTTCCATAAGTTTTACTACCCGTTCTGCTGTGTCGTTAACGGCTTTTATATTTATAACAGTATCCTTAGCTTTTTTATAGGTTTCTGTATCCCCCGAGCATAGTGGATCTACCTCCAGAAATTGAGATGATATCCCAAACCGACCAAAAAAATCAATTGTATTTCCTGTTACAAAATCGTGTAGTTCTTCTATGAATTTATTGATTTTACTGGACCTTAAGTGTAACCTCTTTAAATTTTCGGTTTCATTGTCGCAGTTGTCTATGCTTTTGATTTTTCCACTTTCCTCTTTTTCTTCGTGGTACAAGAGACGTCATCATCGAAGCATATAATGCCAATGCAATACATTCTTCAGACAGGTACCATAGGTGGTTACAAAACTTTTTTATTGCAATTTCAGAAAAACATGTCTGTATTTATAAATTTCTTTAATAAAAAATAAGTATTAGAGAGGTGCTCTATGAGGATTGGTACAGTTAAACGAAAGCCTAACATAGAATTGTATAATAAACGCGCATATACTTGCTATCGAATTCTCTTCATACTCCGTTAAACTGTTAACGAAATAAATAGATTTTTAAGCAATACAATGCCTTAGACATCCACCGAGCATGATGAGTAGGCCCTGGTACACGAAACTTTATGCCATCACTTGCTCCTAGACATATAGACGTAAATTCCAATAATCCCCTATAGCCATCTCTTACTATTTTCTATTTCAACTCTTCCTTAGAGAAATTTATAATAGTATCTTTGCTATCACTTAAAAGTTATTTCAATGCGTTATTTTGTAGCAAATCTTTAAAACTATTTTTGTCGATGTTTTTCCAATTTTCTTGAAATCGCCGAAATAACTGAACGTCCTTATTAGTATTTACTGGAAAATAACTCTCAGCAAAACTCCATAAATATGATGACGACAATGTAGATATAAAAGTTTTCGCTGAAGTTTCTTTTCTAATAACGGTGCAGCGCATTTTATAACGCCTGTGTTAACCGATGTCGTATCAAAACAACAGGCCACATTATCATCCTTCAGATGCCATTCAACAACGTATCAGCTATTTCCGAGCCTGTTGCAGCATATAATTTTGGAGCTCCTATTAACTGTTCGCCATTCCTGTAAGTAGCAACAACTGGAAGTCGTTCCACCTTTTCACGACCTGTTATTTCTGGAAGTAGTTTTCCATCCCAATGCAAAGTGCCGCAATCTATCTATTTAAAATAACCTACTATTCAAAATTTGTTCATTCAAGAGCAGTACAGTTTTAATAAGAAAACGACAAAGAACTTTTTTGTAGTTTTTTACAATTTGAAAATATATACTTTCATTTCTTTATACTTTTTTTTAATCTCTTTTGACATGCTTGTTGCATGTGCAGGCTTAGATTTGCTGTGGTATCACGCATTTCTAAAGAAAATTTATAAAAAAAAAAAAAATATTTGTATACTTTTTTAAATAAATAAACTTCAAGTTTGGCTTCAAGGGATATATGTATTTGTGTATAAAAAAGCTTATTTGAGCGTTTTTTTACCCGAATACCACGATTCACTGATCAACACATTTGCACAGACTTAATTTACTTTTCATACTTGTTTGTCGAAAGCAATATATATTTTCCCTGTAACTCTGCTATTAATCGACCGATTTTGAAGATTGTAGCCATTTCAGAAAAGTAAGAAAATACAGATCTTATTACTGTATGGAAAAGCGGTAAATTTTCGTAGGGTTTAGAAATATGGAAGCCTTAAACACGAAATTGTAAAAATTCGCCATTTTTCAGGATTTCAAGCCTTTTGGGCCTCCTCTAAATCTTTTTTGATTGGCCCAAAACTTTGAATATATTCGTTTTTGAGCTCTTCGCATATTTCTAGGGGATGAGATCAAAAATCCAAACACTTTTTTCCCCCACCATACAACGAAGGGCCACCCTAATGCACACATCCATAGCCAAATTAATTTAAAAAAATTCTGCTCATTCAATTTTTTTATATATCTTTTACTTTTTGTTCTCATTCACGAAGGATTCGAACAAACCATAAGCTTGTAAAAATAAATTTAAAATGTTTTCATTTGGGAATAAATTTTTTTTTTTTTTTTTCGAATATGATGTAGTAACGAAATTGCTTTTAATTAACAGTAAAAAAGTGCTCTTAGGTCAAGCTTGCTTTGCTGTATTTTTGTAAACAAATATGGATTTATGTTGCTTTTATTTGTATTCGAGTATCCGTATGAGTTCGAACTTAATTAAGAGAAATGTGTTATTTGGGCAGAAGTAAGCAACTTTTGTTTTGTGGTTTAATGAAAAATTATTACGGAATTTACATCAAGAGAAATTAGTATAAAGCACATAAAGTAAAGCAAAAAAAAAAAACCAATTTATATTGTAAACATAAGGCTCCCCCACAGGATTTCAATTAAATTTGCTGCTGTTGGCCTTCCGATTTTTAGATATTATTGCAAATAAAATGCCGTGTGTGCAACAACCAAGGGATCTAGATACGGTACCGAAAGTTAGTTTTATGCTCTCCAAAAAGCATCTGCTTAGACCAGTGATGCACACCGCCGGCAGAGCTTTGAGTCAAAACGCAACTTTTTTGTAGTAGTATGTGTTATTATGGAGGACATTTGAGCATACAATTGTCGCATGAGATGTTTCACTGATTGAGGTACCAGCGAAATCTAACTGACTGCTTGCTTTAATGCAGGCATAGGAAAAATGAAAATGCAGATGGGTTAGTGAGATAGCGATGATCGAGCACATCACTTGATGCATCGTTTTGCTTTGTTCATTCGCTTTCTAGCAAGCAATAAAACAAGATCGTTTGTTATTATTTTTTTAATACGCACAATGGCAAGCGGAAAATATTTTATGTTGCCCAACCCTTTTGGGCAAATACAACGTATTTTATGTAGTCCTAATATATGGACAACATTCGTCAACATTGCGAGCGATGCACAGAATTGATGTTACTGCGCCAAATACTCAGCGACTACTAAACAAAAGAGACTGGGGAAACGTGTGAATTGAGTGAGAACAATTGTTTCACTGTTTGCCGACATCTGCTTTAATGAATCTTTGTCGCTGCGCTCTCATGACATGTTGGTGAACGCCGAATAGTTTTCCGAAGCTATCGAGTGCACCACTGCCTTTGAGAGATGAATTCGTTAGAAATCTTTTGCATCAGAAATCCACTGAAAGGGTTTGCTACAGACGAGGGGTGACCAAGTTTTATAAAAATTGCCTGTAGTATTTCAATGTTAGTTGTCCTTCCCCTCAAGGGTTACCTTGGGTAAGTTAGGCCAGTGCACTCCCATTAAAACAGGGTGATGGGAAGTTGCATATCAAAACAAAATAGAATTGATAGCAATTGCCAGTTCCAAAGAAGATCGAAGACGGTTCAATGAGAGGCGAAGTCAGCACAAAAAAGAACAGCAAGTAGGCCTGTCAAGCAAAACACCAACCTGAGTAACACCTTCGCGAGCAAAGTTCACAGTTTAGCTACTAACTTTCGTAATTTACCTCAATGAACCTTTAAACCAATTAAACAATCATTTATCTATGTATGTACTTACTTTATACTATTTCGCTTCCCCAATTCAACAATGACGCAAATGTTAATTTTAAAGTTTCGAGATAACGCGCACAAAAGCTTTAAAGAGTACTAATCGTTGCTGTGTATTAATTTTATAATTGTATTACAAATAGTTTCCGCGCTAGACCACTTGCGTCGTTATAGCATTCGCACATTTTTCTAGTTGATGCAAGTATTGAAACTTGCTTCACCAAAACTTAATATTTTACAATTGCGTCATTATTGAACCGGGGAAGCGATTTGTTTATGTTGATTTAATGAGCTGTAGTAAGTAAACAAATTGATGAAGTAGAAAAGTCATTGAATACAAAAATAAGCAGCAAACGAATTAAATCGTTGGCAAACACGAAAGGGTATGTGAAATATTATGTAAGAAGGTAATAAAATGGAATTTTAATGAAGCAAAGACATGCTTAGGCAACTAAGAAAGGAAGTGTATAAGTACAGGGAAACCTCTCTTAACAAACACCTCTATGGGGAGGACACCTCCTTTGGCCGGACAGGTTTTCTTACACAAAGTTTTAAGTATGTATATTTTGTTTTGAACAAATTGGCTTCCCTAAGGCAGAGACTGTCATGGCCGGATGCTAAAGAATTGTACGAAAACCTCTACTTAGCGGGTACTAACCTCTTATCGACGTACTGGCTGCATATATATGAACTTGCTAAGTTGGGACTATACATATAACTTTTATATTAATGAAGGTGGGGTGAACCGATCAATCATTAGGGACTTCAAATAAACTGAATGTGTGCATGTTGTTGCCAGAAGCTTATTCTACGACAACTGAAAAACCCTCCCCGAGCTAGTATTTATGTTAGAAAATAGCTACGACCTTTTGACAAATACTAGAAAATTTCTAGGACCAACCTTCGTAGCTGTTTCTGTTCCTGAAAATTTGATTTTACGTGATTTTTGGCACTATGCAGTGCTAGGCTTGGTTGCACACCTTTCCTGCTTGGTTGATTATGTGCAGCTCCTGTCCCCTTGCCTTGTCCATCCACCTTTTCATCATCATCTATATCCATATGAGCCGGACTCTAAAATTATTGCAAACTTCTCCCCTTTCCAATTCTTCTAAGTATTTTCTGCACTCTAATATCTAGGTGCTTTGCGAGATTACCGCTTTAAGGACTGCCCGGTTGTCAATACAAAGTGATTGCGACTCCGGTTTACTTCCAGTATCTCTGCTGCTTTGTTCACATCTGCCACTTCTGCCTGAAAGATACTTTAGTGATCTGCCAGCTTGTACAATTTCTTTATTATCGGATCAGCACAGTATACAGTAGGCCCTCCAATTGGCATGCGCGTGTATCGTATTTTCCGAAACTTCCGCACCTTTGCTTGACGTTTCCACCCCTACTTTGGTGGAGTAGTGTAATACAAAAATTTTTCAAAATAAATTGATCTATTAAACAATTAAAAATCTGTATATAATATAGTCCTTGTGCGGACAGAAGTTGACCGCCCAAACAAAGTTTCACTGTATATATTTTAGATATACGTAATATATACTTGCATGCGCACCATCACTTGAGCGGTTACCAAAGTACATGAAGCAAAAAAATTCTTCGTTAAGTACTTCATTTGAAAAATATCTCAATTAAAAGGAAATTAGCATTACTAAAATTCCTTTTTTCACTTTTATGTCTATCTATATTATTGATTCCATATAAGCATGTTATTGAAAAATTCCAACTCAAATATAAAATTCTAAAAATTTGTTCATTATCATTCAAATACAGCTTGAAATTGAACTAATTGAGGTTCCAAAGCGATTAACAGCTAAAACTCTCTTTCGCCCACGAATGATGTTGGTAATTACATATATTACATACATACCTACATACATACATATATGTATCAAAGTATGTTTTACGTTTTGAAATAAATAAAACACCAGAAATTGTTTCATAGCCTCTAAATCGGTGCGAAAGGAAATGTGAAATTGTTATGTAACCACAATCATTTATTGATGTTAATCACTTTTTAATTACATTGCAGTGCATAGCAGTTGAAATAAATAAACTTGATTTAATTTAAATGTGCTAAAAACAACAACAATTTAAATATTACATACTAAGTACCTAGCAACAAAGCTCACCACTTTCAATCAAGTCCAATGGACTTCGTTTACTTTCAGTCCATTCAAGTTTTCAAGACCGGATGAGGTTTACGCCTGTCTACTACAGATGGTACAAGACATGTAGCCATAGCCTTATCCAACCCATATAAGGCATACCTACTACTTGGCTACATTCCAAACAGGTTTACAGAGGTTAAGGTAGTATTCATACCAAAGCTAGGAAACCTCGAACAAATGCCCTCGTCGTATCAATCAATCAGTCTCAGTTCGTTTCTCTTTAAGGTAAAGAGAACATTTTGTTTTTGAACATTAGGGAGGTCAACCTAAACAAACTCCCTATGTATAGCGATCGACTAGACGGACCGAAAGACTGAACGCTTGTCGTGGCAATTGTCGAAATGCCAACAACAGATGTGGAAGTAAGTGATAGGCCAAGACTTACGGATGAGTGACTTGGGGAAGCAGTCCCTTACTATGGTGCTAACTGCTCGCAGCACGCTCTTTGCTTCGACATGGCATGGCGTACGCAGATAATATACGTACGTGTAAAATATTTGCCAACAACCATCTCTCTGATGTAAAGCGCGCTTCGGAATGAGATAAATCTGATTTTATTTCCTAACTGGACTAGGTTTATGGAGAAACCTTGTGCAGAAATTTCTTGATATTAACTTTTTGTAGAATCTCAATGTGTAAAGAGAAAGAAGAAAGCCTCTACGGTACTTTATGCATGCATTAAAAAGCTGGAGTATATGTGCGTAAGGCCTAAAACCTTTTCTCTCTCATAGGGTGCTTGTTTGGCACACAGAATTGGGTGTATGCAGGCTATCAGTGCTTAGCGTAATAAAGGCTCTGAAAACAATATCGACTGCTACACTGGTATGCCATTATGCACATTCCACCTGTGCATCTGTAACGAAACTCAATGCCTCACAGGAGACGGCATGACTAACGCAGTGAAGGGTCGTTGCATAATACGTAGTGATTTCCTGATTCCGTACCTGCGCTTCGAGCTGATTCCACACTAATGTTAGAGGTAGGGTCCTCCGTGCTGACCCGGCAATAAACATATGCTACTAGCACCTAAATCACTGTAGTACCTTTCAGGTGGAAAGTGTGATAGAAACATGTACCTATATTTGGTCCGCGGGCGTACGGGAATAGATAAAAATTAAAAAGAGGATGAGCTAGCTAAAAAGGACACAACTCACGAAGCTTGTACCGTAGACGTACCAATCAAATTGGGAGAGCTAACAAACATGCCAGAACTGCACATGATCTAATAAGGAGGAAAGGCGTGGAACCAAGTGTGGTAATGCCAAATGTCGACGATCAAGTATAGGTCTGTCTTTACTAAAAAGAGGGGTATGTCGGTTCATGATTGGTATTATAACTGGACCCTATCACCACAGAATCACATGCTTTTAAATTATGTCTGGTCAGTGATAGCAGATCTAGACAGTGTGGGCTGCAAGAGGAAACGATTGAATACGTTCTGTGTTCGTTTTATGACTAAATTAAAACTCTAAGCTGTGGAGTGACACAGTCATCAGTTCTGAAAGAAAAATGTAGAATTAGTCCTCTCAAGGATAGAGTTTTCTTTTTCATCAAAAGCCCTGATTTTTGACGCGGCTTTACAGGTTGGTCTCCAAGCAAACTTCTGGTAACATTATGGTCATATCTATATTCTTTTCAGACCTAAAATATTCTTTAAACACCTTATGCATTACTTGGAGCTAAAGTATTCTTTATTCCACTTCCGACTTATTAGCTGAACAATTCAATGGAATTATTTTTTGGACCAACATGGCTGCCTTAAATCTTTAAAACCGCCTTTCAATATTCTACACATCACTCAACTACAATAAAAATCACTTCATTCTACTGAACTGAAAGTGAATTTTAAAAACTCTAAACACAAGGTGCATACAATTCTGGCAATAAGCAATAAGTTATACTTTTTTTTCGCACAACTTTCTATTCTATTCTATTTATTATATTCGCTCCCATCACACTTATTTCATCTTTCAAATGCACGCTCTTCAACACGGCGTGAGTGATTTGCATTTGCCACACGTGCCATGTGATGTTCGCTGTTGTTGTGTTTTTTTTTTTTTTTTTGCACGCGTGTCAGTGTTTATAGCTTGCATCAGCAGCTGCTGTTAGAGTGTTAAGAATTTGTTGCGTGCATGTGATGAGATGTATGGCAACATAAAATTTTGTTGTACGTTTTGTTCTGTGGTGTTTGCAATTTAAAATATTTGTACGAGTAAATACGAAAATATTTAATGTGCGATTTTCAAATACAATGCATAGATGCTGTGAAAATAGAAAAATTCATAATAAAAGTATATGCATAATGACTTTTGTGCTCATAACATTGAGTGCGAAGAAAACTTGGCTGGCCATAAAAAAAAGTGCAAAACGAGTTTAACAAACGGAGTCTAGTTTTTTAAGTGGCCTTAGCCTGAAAAGGAGGCCAAGTGTGTTTAGGTTATCATTGTTATAGCTTTCTTGCACATGAAAATAATACATAAACTATCACTACTACTCAGGCCTTGAGTCGATTAGGTGTAGTAAGTCTGTTGGTGCGTCTGTTTAAGGCCGAATTAGGGCTCCAGCTAGATCTTGTATGTGCAGCCGAAAACAACTTCACCCAAACCCCCTTCGTTATTTGTTTGTGGAATTTCGTAACGAATTTGTTTGCCCGAATTCCATAATAAAACAAGTAAGGAAGGCTAAGTTCGGGTGTAACCGAACATTACATACTCAGTTGTGAGCTATGGAGACAAAGTAAGGGAAAATCACCATATAGAAAAATTAGCCTAGGGTAACCCTGTAATGTGTTTGTATGACACGTGTATTAAATGGAAAGTATTAAAGAGTATTTTAAGAGGATCATAGTTCTATAGGTGGACGCCATTTAGGGATATCGCCATAAAAGTGGACCAGGGGTGACTCTAGAATTTGTTTGTACGATATGGGTATCAAATGAAAGGTGTTAATGAGTATTTTAAAAGGGAGTGGGCCTTAGTTCCATAGGTGGAAGCCTTTTCGGGATATCGTTATATAGGTGGACCAGGGTTGACTCTAGAATACGTTTGTACAATATGGGTATCAAACGAAAGGTGATAATGAGTGTTTATAATGGGAGTGGGCCTTAGTTCTATAGGTGGACGCCTTTTCGAGATATCGCCATAAAGGTGGAGCAGGGGTGACTCTATAATGTGTTTGTACGATATGGGTATCAAATTAAAGGTATTAATGAGGGTTTTAAAAGGGAGTGGTGGTAGTTGTATATGTGAAGGCGTTTTCGAGATATCGAACAAAATGTGGACCAGGGTGACCCAGACCATCATCTGTCGGGTACCGCTAATTTATTAATATATCTAATACCACGAACAGTATTCCTGCCAAGATTCCAAGGGCTTTTGATTTCGCCCTGTAGAACTTTTTGATTTTCTTCTACTTAATATAGTAGGTGTCACACCCATTTTACATAGTTTTTTTCTAAAGTATTTTGCGTCAATAAACCAATCTAATTACCATGTTTCATCCCTTTTTTCGTATTTGGTATAGAATTATGGCATTTTTTTCATTTTTCGTAATTTTCGATATCAAAAAAGTGGGTGTGGTCATAGTCGGATTTCGGCCATTTTTTATACCAATACAAAGTGAGTTCAGATAATTACGTGAACTGAGTTTAGTAAAGATATATCGATTTTTGTTCAAGTTATCGTGTTAACGGCCGAGCGGAAGGATAGACGGTCGACTGTGTATAAAAACTGGGCCTGGCTTCAAGCGATTTCGCCCTTTTTCACAGAAAACAGTTATCGTCCTAAAAGCTAAGCCCCTACCAAATTTCACAAGGATTGGTAAATTTTTGTTCGACCTATGGCATTAAAAGTATCCTAGACAAATTAAATGAAAAAGGGTGGAGCCAGGCCCATTTTGAAATTGTATTTTAGTTTTGTATTTTGTTGCACCATATCATTACTGGAGTTGAATGTTAACATAATTTATTTATATAATGTAAAGATATTAACTTTTTTTTTAATTTGACTTTAAAAATATTTTTTTTTTTAAGTGGGCGTGGTCGTTCTCCGATAATTTTTATTAAGCATACATATAGTAATAGGAGTAATGTTTCTGCCAAATTTCATCATGATATCTTCAACGACTGCCAAATTACAGCTTGCAAAATTTTCTAAATTACCTTCTTTTAAAAGTGGGCGGTGCCACGCCCATTGTCCAAAATTTTACTAATTTTCTATTCTGCGTCATAAGTTCAACTCACCTACCAAGTTTCATCGCTTTACTCGTCTTTAGTAATGAATTATCGCACTTTTTCAATTTTTCGAAATCTTCGATATCGAAAAAGTGGGCGTGGTTATTGTTGTATTGTTCATTTGAAATAGCGATCTGAGATGAGTGCTCAGGAACCCACATACAAAATTTCATCAAGATACCTCAAAATTTACTCAAGTTATCCTGTTAACGGACGGACGGATGGACATGGCTCAATCAATTATACCTGTACAACCAACCGTTATCCAATCAAAGTTAATATACTCTGTGAGCTCTGCTCAACTGAGTATAAAAAAACATATATCATCATCACGGTATCCAAAAACTATCGGTTCGTTATTGCATCTTCGTTGATTAATTTCGAAAAAATATTTATTTGAGGTTGAAAATTTATCGATTTGCTATCGAAATTTCTCCATTTTTTATCGAAAAGGTATCGATATGCATTTAAAGAGATAGCGAGTTATTATTGATTCATTATCGGCATGCTATATATTTGCAATCGGCTTGTTATCGAAAATCTAAACACTTGTTATGGAAAATGGATCCATTATCTAACGAAATTGTATCGAAAGTTATCGACATATTTTCAAAAAAGTATCGTTTTGTTATCAGAAGGTTATTGATTTGTTATCGGAGTGTTTTCAATCTATTATCTAGGTTTAAAAGTTATCAAATTTCTATCGCAAAGTAATTGATGTGATATCGAAAAAATATAGATTTTATAACAAAAGTTTGTCGATTTCTTTCCGAAAAGTTATCAACTCCTAATCCAAATATTATCCATTTTTTAACGAAATGTCCTAGACGCAGGGTCATTTTTGCATTATTTATCGAAAAGTTATCGAGATGTTTTGAAGCGATATTAAGTTTTTATCGATTTATTATCGGAGTGCTGTCAATTTGCTATGAGCATGTTATCGAAAATGTAAAGATTTGTTAAAGAAAATGTATCGATTTCATCGAATTTTTATCAAAATATTGTCAAAAAAGTATCGTTTTGTTATCCGAAAATTATTGATTTGTTATTGGAGTGTTTTCAATTTTCTACTGGCATTTAAAAGTTATCAGTTTGTTTTCGCAAATTCATCGATTGACTATCGAAAAATATAGATTTCATATCGAAAGGTTGTCGATTTCCTTTCGAAAAATTATAAATTCTTCATCCAAATATCATCCAATTTTTACGGTATGTCCTGGACACAGGGTCCAGCAACGCTAGGTAAGCTTGATCACTGTTTTATATTTATGAGGGATATGACTCTTCAACCGTTAAAAGCTCAAATTGGGCAAACAATAATCGAAAGTATCATCAGAAGGTTCCGCGTAATCGATATCTTCAGGCCCCCGGTCATCTGTGCTGATTTGCATGCCACTTTCAAAAACAACTTCATAACTGGCCCTGAGCTAAGATGATATTTCATTGCCCAAAATTCCACTTTCAACGTCGCCGTTCAGGTGGTGCGGTATAAAGTGAATAGATGTACTATGGAAAATCGTTTTCCTCATCAGATTATAATTTTTTGTAAGACTGCTTCTTCCACAGAAAGTTGGAATCCAAACAACGATGGTAACTAGAACATGTTTTTGAATTTCGGTAACTTCACTGAACAAGTTCTGTTGAACGAGCCTAAAAATATTCCCAAAATTTGAGTTTTAAAACATGGGGTTAAATGTACCAAATACGTGTATAAAAAGAATAACAACAAAAAAGCAAAACTCAGAGACAAATTACAAAGCATGTAACGGGACATTCACATGCGTGAGTGAATACAGGCAACTGCCTTACCAGCAGTATGAATGCAGGTGATTTCGTGTTCAAACTTCAGCACCCGCAAAGCTAGCTGATGAACACGTTAAACTCAGAAACATTGCCATCGACGAGTGCAAATTTTATAATTTTTCTCTAATATCAATAACAATACAAAAAGCATTAGATATTTCTTGTTAACAGTCACCGACTGATACTCATCGTGAGCGGACGTTTTTGCTTTGACTGTGCTTTTCTCTCTCTTCTTTTACTGAAGTTTTTTTTTTTCACTTTCCCGCCAACGTAGAAAAACGTGTGTGATTTATATTCTTTTGATCTCACTTTCGTTGTTTTGTGTAATATATTGGTGGTAAATATAGTGATATAATGGCCCCCGGGCCACCAAACTTGGGGGACAATCGGTACGCCTTGCTTGCCGATAGTCCCAAACCCAAAAGGAAAAAACCGACATATACACCTATAACCTATCCTAGCCTCCCCCAAAAAAAACAAGAAAACCCAAAATACATCACCATTGCAGCATCCGATCCATCAAAACCTCTTTCGAAATACTCATGCTTTGCCGTGCACAAAGCCATAGAAGGTATAAGCAAAGAAGTTATCTCAATTTCCGAACTACGTGACGGTAATCTGCTACTATTAGTGAAAACGCCTGAAATCGCACAAAGATTCATATCTACTAAAAAACTAAGTGGAATATGTGAAGTGAAAGTCAATTTCCAAGATAATCTCTACTTCACTAAGGGAACTATTTTCGCACCGTGCCTCAATGACGTTCCTGACACGGAAATCATCGAAAACATGAAAGACCAAGGAGTTGTTGCTATTTATAAATTCAGGAAATTAGTAAACAATGTCCAAGTACCTACAGGTGTTGTGCTCCTAACTTTCGACCTTTATAGTCTGCCTGAAAAAGTGAATGTTTCTTGGCGCACTGCCCACGTAAGACCACATTTCCCGAACCCCATGAGGTGCAAGTCATGCCAACTTTTAGGGCACACAATAAAACGATGCAACAACAAGCCTGCTTGTGTTACTTGTAACTTCCCTCCTCACGGAAAAGATGACTGCTCTCGAGTTCTTTGTGCTAATTGTGCTGGCGACCATCCATCATCTTCAAACACATGCCCACGTTACCTCCAAACAAAAGCAATTCTCAAAATCAAAATAGAGAACAAGTGCACTATGCGCGATGCAATTAACATTCATAAAGCTCAAGCACCTTCCCTTCCTAACATCTCCTTCTCACAAGTAGTAAAAGAAAATGATACAAACAAGAAAGCTAGCAACAACGATCAAAATACAAAAAGTACAGCAACATCTTCAAATAAGAATACTAAAAATACAAATTCTAACCAAACCTCAAGTTCAAATAAAGCACAAAGCAATTCCCCGCATATACATCACAATTCAAATCACACACCCAACAATACCACAAACAACGAATCCCTTAGCATCTCCAAAGAGCAATATAATGCCCTCTCTTCTTTCGATTCTTCTTTGAATCACATTCTCAAAAACATTAATACCAACGCTGCATTAGCGAACTCTTCCTATCAACTCATCAGCGACCTCCAATCTCAATCTATCCCCATTCCCTCTTCCTACGAATACCAACCCAACATCTCACTACTAACCCAACCAACAACATTAATTAACAGCACATCTCTTACTGCAGCAAATGATACTGCAGTACCTCTCACTACAGAAAATTCACAAGAAAACTGCATGACAGTCTCTGATGAAGAGTTTTAACTCTCCTCACTTGTCATACTTTTTTCTCTTAACTTTTAAAATGTTTAAAGTTTTACAGTGGAACCTTAACGGGCTCTACAACAACTACACCGAATTAGAAATTCTCATTAAAGACCAAACACCAAGTTTTATTGCCTTGCAAGAAACACACATTGCCGCGAACAAAGACGCAGCCGTGCCGCAGAAATACACGGCTTATTTTTCTAACTTGACCCAAAATACCTCTAACAAACAGGGCATAGCTGCTTTAATCAAAAAGGGAATTCCACACAAAGTTGTGCCGATCCACTCAACTATCTCTGTTTTAGCAGTGGAAGTATGCGTTGGCTTTAATATAACAATTATTTGCATATATATCCCGCCTCATCAAAACTTTACATTAGCAGAGTTAAAACATATTTTAAATTCAGTATCCACTCCCATTCTTATAGTGGGGGACTTTAACTCGTGGTCTCCACTCTGGGGCTCAGCACTTACCAGTTCTAGAGGTGCTATCTTAGAGAATCTCATAACTTCAGAAAACTTAATAGTTTTAAATGACAAGTCACCCACACATTTTTCTACGCATAAAACCTTTACGCATGTAGACTTATCTATTTGTTCGGCAACTATTGCCCCAAAGCTTACCTGTCGAACGCTCGACAACTTGTGTGGCAGCGATCACTTCCCAATCGTTACGGAATTAACCACTCCCTGTTCAGCCAAAGTCTTCCCAAAGCATAAGTTTTTAACTCACAAAGCGGACTGGCCCAAGTTCACGGACCTCATAACCACTTCCGTAGCTAATATACCAGCGTCAAGTAACGTTAACGAAGAGGCTGCAAACATTGCTAAAATCATACGTTCCGCGGCCCATCTCTCCATACCGCAAGCCACATATAGGCCGCGTAAAAAAGTGGTGCCCTACTGGTCTCAGGAGTTAGAAAATTTAAGGAACACAAAACAGCAAAACTGGAAAACGTATAAAAGAACGAGATCAGTAGAAAACCTCATATTATACAAACAATCAAACGCAGCTTTTCGCAAGAAATCGAAAGAAGCGAAACGGGATAGTTTCGAAAATTTAACTTCAGCGATAACACCTAATTCAAGTACTAAGAAAATCTGGTCGGACATAAAAATTCTCACAGGAACTTCTTCCTACACCCCTATCAATTTTATCAGTAGCCAAAACGGTCCAATTTACGACTCTGCGCTAATGGCTGAGCACTTTGCATTCACCTGGTCCGACTACTCACTTGACTCAAATTTTAACGATATATTCGTCAATAAGAAATACGAGACCCTAGGGAACGTATACGATAAGCCTAACGCTCCTACAGCAATCATTGAGTCTGACGTATCTCTTCTAGAATTCGAAGTAACAATTTCCAAACTGAAAGGGAAATCTCCAGGTCTGGATAGAATTTCTTATGAAATGTTAAGAAATCTACCATCTGTGCTTAAACACAGGATAGTAAAGCTTTATAATAATATATTAACGACTGGAGTTTTCCCACAAGCCTGGAAGACAGCCTTAATAGTCCCGATTCCAAAATCAAGTAACCCTTCCACGGAAGTTTTGGACTTTCGACCAATATCTCTAATAAGCTGCATGAGCAAATTATTAGAAAAAATAGTATCGAAACGTATTATGTGGTATATAACGAATAACAGCCTCGTAAGTCCACATCAAGTTGCTTTCAAAGAAGGGCAAGGTACCACCGATGCCCTATTATACTTTGAAGACTCTTGTGCTGCTGCCTTATCAAACCGTAATCATCTATCAGGATTAAGCCTTGATTTCGAAAAGGCTTTTGATCGCATCGGAGTGCATGTCGTGTTACGTCAATTGAGCAAATGGAACTTCGGTACGAAGCTTTACAACTTTGTAAAATCATTTTTATCGAATCGAAAATTCAAAACAAAAGTAAACAATTCCTATTCAAACGTGCACGATCTGTATAACGGAATACCCCAAGGGTCCCCCTTATCAGTTACTTTATTCACTATTGCTTTCGATGAAATAAGCCAAATTATTTTAGCACATCAGTCTGTCTCGCATATCATGTACGCCGATGACGTTTTGGTCTTTTCCAAGCTGAATAATTTAAATTCTGCACAAAATATTTTTAATGCAATCTTGTCAGATATTGCGAGCTGGTCGCACTGTGCAGGAGCAAACTTATCACTTAACAAGTGCAGAACCTTCCACATTTGCAGAAAACACAAATGTAATAGCCTAAACCTAGTTTATAATAATATCAACATTACAAATGAGTCTAGCATAAGATTCCTAGGTATAATCTTTGACAAGAACTTCACATTTAAGGAACATTGTGTATATTTAAAAAAAAGCTTAGCTGCCAGGTTAAATATAGTTAAGTATTTATCTTCTAAACGGTGTCTAATTCACACGAAAATTCTTATCAATATCACGCGAGCTCTGATCCTTTCTAAAATCGATTATGGATTGCCAGTATACGGAAATTGTTCACAAACTAACCTCAAAATGCTGTGCCACACATACCACGCGGCCGTTCGTAGGAGCATTCGGGCTTTTCCAACATCACCTATCCGTTGTATCCTAGCAGAAGCTGGCCTTCCAAGCATTAATGAAAGAGTAAAATACGCGACAATGCGGCTGATACCTAAGTTATTTTCATGCAAAAATAGTCTTCTACATCAAGCTACAGTCATAACGGCATCCGCTAAGAAGACACCAAAGCGTAAAACGGCTATATTTAGGTGCACAGAGTACGCCAGAGAATTAGGAATAACAACCTTGCCACAAATTCAACCTGTTAGCAAAGCGCCCCCTTGGCATTTGAAGCACTCTTCATTCTTGTTATGGTTAAAAAAATTTCCCAAAATGAGCACAAGCTCCACTGAATACCAGCGCCTGTTTATAGAGTACACTGCCCCATTCCGAAAAGACTGGAAATTCATTTACACCGACGGCTCCAAATCCTCCGAGCACACTACATTTGCCGTTACTCACGCGGACGGGAGCACGATCTCGGCTGGAATACTTCCAACCTATTGCTCAGTTTTTACAGCTGAAGCGGCAGCCATCCACAATGCTTTAAAATCAGCTCTCGTAGCCAAAGAAAAAACAATTATCTGCTCAGATAGCATGTCCACAATATCCAGCGTTATGAACACTACAAACCAATCTGCCCTAATATCGGATATACGCAATTTGCTTATCGGCAACGACGCACAACTAAAAATAATGTGGGTCCCGGGCCACGCAGGCATTAAGGGAAATGAACTGGCTGATCAAAAAGCTAAAGACGCCCACAAACAACCTCTCTTGGGTTTTGATTACATGATAAGAAAGGATATTTTGAACCTTATAAATAAGTATCACAATTCCCAAAGAATCACTGACTGGAGCACTTTTCAACACCAATACGCCGAAATCAATCCCACAGCCACTAGGGCCATTTACCCATCAAATTGTCGTACAGGCGACATAACTGCCTTTGTTCGCCTCCGCATAGGACATACAACTGCCACACATTCTCACCTACTTAACGGAGGGAGGCCAATGCCCTGCCCATACTGTAAAACAGCACCTCTAACAACGAAACATCTTCTAGACAACTGCGAATACTTCAAAGAAACTAGAGAATCGTTATTTAACAGCGGAAACCCGTCAGAGTTGCTAAAATCTGTCTGCAAGGACAACATCGAAAAAATTGCAGAGTTTTTGATCAGAGCTGACATAAGGAAAACTATTTAAATTAATTATAAGTTTAGAATTACACTATCACCCCAATGCCAAATAATCTCTTCCGGGGAATTTCCCCCATCTCCATTCCTTCTATGTGGGAATGAGTGGGTACCCCTGAAGGGTTTAGTTGGTATTGACCTGTCTAATTATCTTACTTCCTTTTTTCACACAATTAAATTATTCTCATTATTAATATCAATTATTAATATATGCTGCAATATTATTTAAAGCTATAAGATCTCTTTTAATTTAAATATAGCTTATTAAACCATATTTTATTAGAGAGCGAGCCGAAAGCCCTGGCAGCTAGCGCTCCTTTTTGTATGTAGAATAGTAATTTTATTGCTATTGTTCATTTAATAAATAAATAAATAAAATTTCTTGTTAATATATTCATAACAAATCTAGACCTTAAAAGACCCAACAGAAAAATCAAAACCAATAAAACAAAAACATTCAAATTTTTTTCCGTAGGCTAGCCAGCCGAGCGTTGCCATATGGACACATGTACGGAAACCCCAAAAAAAGTTTTTGAAATAAAATTTGTTTACCAACTCTTTGGAAGTAATTCAGTATTTCACAAAATGTACAAAAAACTAATTTTATTTACTGATCGACATTATCTTAGATATATTAGATCTACTGGGCGTGTCAAAATGAGAGTCTAATGCGCGTTGCCATATAGCAACTCGGTGCTGACTCGGGTTAAGAAACAAATCCAAATTAAAATAAGATGCAACTGTGTCAATCTGAGGCACAATTATGCAATTTTAAATTTAGAATGAAAGATGTCGGCTCATTAAATAAGCTCTTTAGCTCTAAGAACTCAAGAGGACTTCATTTAATAAATAAAATATGTAGGCATTAAGTTCGAAACTACAACCATTTGAATGCAATAATATTATTTAATCTCCTACTTGCTTAACTAATAAAGCTTTTAATTTCAAACTTACTTAATTTTAACTTATATGTAAATGTATGTGCACACAAAAATAAATAGATACATAACCACGCCCCATTAGTCGTAACCACAACATTGGGATTTGTATTTTGTTTTGGTTAGTAGCAAATTGAGGAAAATTGCCAATAGAAAAGCACAAAAAAACTAAACTCTGTGTCGGTCAAATCAAATTATGTAGAAAAAGGAAATATGGCAAATTACTGCTAAGTAATATTTATCAGTAGTCAGTAAGGAGGTTAAGTAAGCGATACTTGGGCGAAAGGATGAATGTATGTATTATGTACGTATTAAGGTCTACTTTAATTATAGAGTAGTAAATAATAAATTCGATTTTAGTTATAAACATGTAATTATGTTGCGGATGCATGAGGATTTATTGCCTTATTATAAAGAGCTCTCAAATTATTGTTTTTTTTTCGATTATTACTTCTTTGTGAATATAAATTTGTATACCCACTTGCAAATCAAAAACGATGCTGCAATTCAGCGCACACAAATTATAAAACAAACTCGCTAAATACGTATTTAATTTAATGTCTCCACACAAAAAGCGTAGCTATTTGGAATGGGTACTCTAAATGTAATCTGAAGAAATCCATGAAAGCGGTGTAGCAATTTGTCAAAATGTGCTGAGAAAACATAAAACTGTTGACATTTTATGTCAAAAATTAAACACACGATTGAAATATTTGCAATAGAACTTTTAAATATGTTCATTCTTTCTGCATAAAAAAGTTGATTATCTGTTACTGAGATTCAAATAAAAGCTGTTTGTGTGTTTGTTCGCTGTGAACCAAACGTTAAAACAAGCGTTCAAGACAGCTGCATGGACACCTAGATTGTGCTCCAGCCAAGTTTTTTCGGACCAGAGAGACCAATTCTATGGAATCTTATTTTTAGAAAACGAGATCGCACATTGATAGACTCTTGCCGAGAATATAAGGGAACTGAAGAAAAATAGAGACAGGAGTCGACGAAAGGATATAACTATGTGGAGAGGGAGAAGGAAATTCAGAGAGTGAAAAATGTGAGATAGAAGAGGGGGAATGGAGGAAGAAAGAGATAGGGGACGACTGAGAGCGGTAGATAGAGAGAGGGAGGTGAGTAAGAAAAAGGGGGAGTAAGAGATAATGACCTTTTGATAGTCATCCGGAAAACCTAAAGTTAGGGCAGAACAACGTCTGCCAGGTATATTAGCAGAAAATAATAAAAAATCGAATGTCTATATAAAAAAAGTTCCACTACGCATACCCAAAAAAAAAAATTTCGAGCCTGCGAAATTTCATTTTTTTAACTTATTTTTTACTTTGATTTTTAAGGTTTTTTTTATGACTTACTAAAAAATTTTACAATCAAATGAAAATTTTTTAGGGTTATGAAAAAAACCTTAAAAATCAAGGTCGGAAAAAAGTTAAAAAAATGAAATTATGCAGGCTCGAAAATTATTTTTTTGGGTATGTGTAGTGAACATTTTTTTCTTGAGCCCAAATCCTATCGAAAAATCAATGGCGCGATATCGGTTAACAAATCGACCCAGTCTAATATAGATACCAAATAAAAGGTTACTTACGTCGTATTTAACAACAACAAAATTTAGGTTATTACCTATTTGGGATTGTATTCTTTGAGATCATTAAGGGGTCGTTTTTAGGATCATTATAAAGTAATCACGGAATTAGTTTAGAATATTTTAGTAACTATTTCCGAATCACTTCAAAAATCTTTTAGGATCACGTCAGGTTGGTTTTTGCGCCCCACTCGAGTCATTTAGGAACTATTTCAGTGTGATTTCGGCACAATTTTTGGAGCACTTCTAAGCTTTTACCGGACTGTTTTCTGGGTCGATTCGGGAATATTCGCCATTATTTAACGATCATTTCCAGACTGCATCGAATTTCAGAATATGTTCGAAATAACATTAGGACCGTTTTGGAATTGTATTCGGTACTATTAGGGGATTATTACGTGACCGTTTTGAGATCATTTTAAATATAATTTCGAGACTATTCAGTATATTTTCAGATAACTTTAGGACTATTTCGGTATCTGTTCAGGACTATATCAGTGTTATTTTGGTAGCAATTTCGTATTATTCCAGATCAATTGAGGATTATTTGAATATGATTTCGGATCACTTTGGCACTTCTTTCGGCAATATTTTGGAACTGTTTCGGGATTGTTCTCAAAATCAGTTTAGGCACGTTTCGGAACTGTTATTCTATTTTTTATTTACCTTGTTACCAGCACTGGACTTTGGTTGGTGAAATCCATGACCGGCGAGTCGCTTAATTGATTGATAAATAAGATTGGTAAGTCGGCGATGCGGATATGACATATCGGTTGATCAATTTTAAACCAACCGGCGGTTAGTGAAATGGATATTAGTACTGTTGCAGGCGACGAACTGGTGGATCGATTTTATATGGTTGCCTGGCCCCGTAGACACGTGGGCGATGGACGCACTTATGTATGTCTGGAAGAGGTGGGAGTTAGGAACTGGATTCCTTCACGCCCAATGTCCGAATACAACAAAAAGTAGTTGGCGCCCAAGGTCACGTTCCGATCAGAAGTGGAGGGCCTCTACAAGATTAGGGAATGAAATCTGCTCACGCAAAGTGTTGGCGGTACACACTTCCCTTATCGTAGGTCGCGCCCTCGATGCCTATCAAATGCAAATTGTTCCTACTTATGTATAGGTTATTATAAGCATTTTGAAAAGTTTGCGCACTCGCGTTTAGGCACCTGTGGCGCGAATGAAATGATTGCTAGTGTTTACATGCACTAAATACAAATGTGGAGTTATGATGCTACCGAATGCTTTTGATGATTCTGAAAGAGGCATAACAAGATTAATGCAAATAGGCAATGTAATTTAAAACAATTTATTACTTCTAACAACAAATTCATCTTGTGGCGAACGCAGTCGTTTCTTTCGCTGAAGCTCAAGGGATATTATTACTATCTGGCATTTGTTGAGCAACTTATTTACACTTGTAATGCATATTCGATTATATTGTATTGTTTTTATTTTAATTGCATAAGCATAACATGCAGTACACACTTTCAACCAAGAACACTGTGATTGATTTCTTTATTGTCACGCGATATGCTACACAAAATAATGACTGGCTCTTTACTGTAAATTGACTGGTGCGATATTTTTTTTTGACATTCAATTAAACGCACAAATTTTAATTGCTGTCCCGATTAAAATGCACAGAAAATCACACTTAAAATAAAATACTGTTATATAATTTTAAAGGGTTCTAATTGAAATATTTGTGAACTATATTTTTTGTGTACTTAATGGTATTATAACATATGGCATCCATCATGTCAAACACCAAATGCACACACAATTGAGTGAAGTGTATGCGGTTTTTGTGACATGCAGTTTTATTTGCTTTTGCAATTGCAAAAAAGCACGAAAGTGCAAAACCATGTCTGCTTTAAAAAATATCATTTCTATTTGGAACGATAAACGTTGGGCAAAAACCAAGCAAAGAATAAAAATGCAACTGTTATTTTTTCGGAATTTTTTTTTGCACTTTTGTGCAACTAAAAAACAAACGTTGCACTCAATTTGTTCTTCTATTGTTTGCAACGCTTTTTGTGCGCAATTTTTTGCTTAACATTGCAGTTTAGTTCGAATGCCAAGCTATCATTTTTACGCATACAAGCATTTCTCATTAAATTACAATTTTTGTTAGTGCACGAAAATCGACCAAATTGAAATCGTGGTCAACTTTTTTGTTGCGTTTTTTTGCAATTGATTCCTGCAGAGACCGCAAGTAACAGTTTCCGGAACCGATAAAGCAGTTATTTAATAAACACTTTTAAAATAACTGCTAAATACCAGTTAGGTTGAACTGGCCAGACCTCACATAGACTGAATGAGTCCATTGTGTTACCAAAAGTTTTTTTAACGACCAAACTTAAAAATCCTATCAAAAACCAGATCTTATGTAATAAAATAACTCCGCCCTCTTTGCAAATACTAGAAGCTTCTTGATCTGACAGCTGTATCACTCCTCCGCTGGAGTCTTAACCTGACGTGCTCCATCGTTTCCTCCTGCAACCCGTACTTACTACATCTGCTACCACTGATCAAGCATCTGACGCCAGAATGCAGTGTCCAGTTAGAATACCCGTTATTAGTTTACAGTCCTCACTTTTCAATGATAAGGTAAATTTTGTTAGTCTAAGGTTGTAGGTCACATGATCTTTGGCACTTTACAGCTCCGCGCTTGGGTCCACGACTTTCCCACTTGATCAATCATGTGCAACTCTAGCTTTCTGTTAATCTTGTCCAATATAATTGAGACGTCCACGGAGCAAGCTTCGTGACATGCGCCCTTTTTAGCTGGTTCATCCCGTTTATTACTCCCATCTATTCCCCCATACCCTGTAAACCAATATAGATATATAGTTCTCCCTGTTTAGATTCTATCCAGGGATTGTCTTCGCTCTAACACACTTTTAGATACTGTGCTATGCGAAATTATTGCCTTAATTGCTGCTTGGCTACCAATATAAAAGTTGACACGACTGCAGTTTAAGATATTTTCTTCCAGTGTTTCTATCTCTTCGGTTACGGCCGCCTGAAAAGAGCTACAGTTATCTGGCAGCTTGTAGGATCTGTTTATTTCCGGATGAGTACAGTATACCTCCACAACCTTAAGGCGATCGATATGCTGTATGGAAAAGTTATCGATTATTTATTGAAAAAATATCGATATTTTATAGATATATTTATGAATCAATTTGTTTTCGGAAAAATATCGATTTGCTATCTAAAGTTATCGGTTTCCAATCGAAAAATATTAATTTTTTATCAAAAAAATATCGATTTTTTACCGAAAAGTTATCAAAAGCACATCGATTTATCATCGACAAAATATTGATATATTATTGAAAAGCTAAACTATTTACCGAGAAAATAAATTTGTAGTGGAAAAGTTATCGATTGGCAATCGAAAAAAATATCGATTTGCCATACAAAAGCTATCGATTTTTTATCAAAAACATATCAGTTCGTTATCGAAAATATATCGATTTGTTATTGAAAACATATCGATTTGTTATCGAAAAATATCCATTTCTCATCGAAACGGTACCGAAAAAAATATCGATTTCGAAAACAAATTGATTATTTTGCGATAACAATCCCAAATGTTTTTGATAATAAATCGATAACAAATCGAATTTTTAACTTTTCGGTAAAAACTCGATAACATATTGATAATTCATCAATAATAAACCCATAACTCTTCGATAAAAGTTGTTATCGATAACAAATCTGAAAAGGGTTCAAGTCCTGCCTCTCCCAGATCAGTGGAGGTGGACACCTTCCTTTGCTTCCAAACTGCGGTGTCGACTGAAATACTTTTTGGTCGGAGCATCTTCGTTCATTCGTACAAGTCGACCAAGCCGAGGAAGCGTTTGAGATTTTATTTGCTGCACTATAGTCATATCTGCGTAAAGCTCATATAGCTCAACATTTATACCTCCTTCCATACTCGCCTTCGGCATCATGGACATTACCATAAATCTAAAAATATTCCCGAAATTAACCGGAAATAGTTGATAATTTAAGCCCGGAATTATCTCCAAATCGCTCCGTAATGGTTCCAAGATAATCGTTAACTAACCCAAAATAGTCCCGACATTATCCCATAATATTCCCAAATCATCTAGAAATACATAGTACCTAAAAAACCAAAAATTATACAATGTATAACAACAAACAAGTCTGAAAATTATCCCAAAATTAACCTTGAACAGTTCAGAAATGATCTAAACATTTTCTGAAACAGTTCATGCATGACCCCAAAAATATGCACTTGGCACGTAGATTCTGTTTCTTGTTCAAATTTTGAGGAGTTATGAAGTCACACTTCATGATCTCAGTGATAGTGAGAAACAATTTGAAAATAAAAATTTATCACTGAGCCAGACCGAAAAAAGTCAAATATAAATATATCTAACTGAGAAAGTCCTTTTTGGTTCTTGGATATCGGTTGTTATCCGTGTTTAAGTGTACTGCGTTTTTTGGTTAGCCATTAAATGCAATCTCTGCCTTCCTGTAAAATAGCAAATCAGCTCGAATACTCTTTGCGCGTCTGTGTTTGTGCGACATTTCCATAGAGGGAATGCTTTCGTGTGCAAAAAATGTTAGCTCAGTGCAAATTGCAGCATTACAATGATGCGCAGAGTTGCAATTGAAATGTACGTTTATATAGCATACGCAAAGAAACAACAATCGATTGGTGGGCGGTCGTACATCTCAAGCGTATCGGAGATATGTTGAATCAGTTGAAAGCAGCAATTTGAAGCCAGCAAAAAAAGAAGATATACGAAGGACAATTGCGCTGTAAAAAATTAAAAATTTGAAAACAATACTTGCCCAAAAACTAAGCTGCTTGTGGCAAGACTCAACATAAACGCACATCAGTAGCTGCTATGTTCAACAATTTTTATACTCAGCTAAGCAGAGCTCACAGAGTATATTAATTTTGTTCGCATAACGGTACTCCGGCATGGCATAAACTAATCGAGATAGATATAGACTTCTATATATCAAAATGATCTGGGCGAAAAAATAAATTCATTTAGCCATGTCCATCCGTCCGTCTGTCCTTAAACACGATAACTTGAGTAAATTTTGAGGTATCTTAATGAAATTTGGTATGTAAGTTCCTCGGCACTCATCTCTATTTAAAATGAACGAAAGCGGAATATAACCACGCCCAGTTTTTCGATATCGAAAATTTCGAAAAGCGAAAACGTGCTATAATTCATTACCAAAGACGGATAAAGCGATGAAACTTGGTAGGTGGGTTGATCTTATGACGTAGAATAGAAAATTAGTAAAATTTTGGACAATGGGCGTGGCACCGCCCACTTCTAGAAGAAAGTAATTTAAAAGTTTTGCAAGCTGTAATTTGGCAGCTGAGTATGTAATGTTCGGTAACATCCGAACTTGGCCTTCCTTACTCTTTTTTTTGTTTCCAACCAAAGCAAAAGCGCTTCCGCTCGTTTGTCAGACTTTTCTTTCATTTTATTTTCGCAAAAAACTTTTCTCTTCTACATCTTCGATCAAATATTGCATTTTTTCGATTGTGCTTTGCTGCTTCTTATTCAATCGTTGCAAATATGGCAAAATACTGTCGATATGTGGCATCCATATTTTGTGCATATTTTTTTTGCTGCTTTTCTATTGCGCTTTTTAGTTATTCTTTTTTATTCTTTTTTTTTCACTTTTTCTGCTTATTTGCCAAGTTTTCAATTGTTTGTTTTTATTGCTGCTGAAAATAGGGGATTTAGCAAAACCAATTGTATTTTTTCGGAAGTACATCAATCATAAAGCTTCTTGAAAGCTCGTTTTGTATTAAAGCTCTTAAAATTTTCATTGCTACTCTGTTGGATTGAATAGAAATTCTGTATTACGAGTTAAAATTTATGGCGCTACGTGCTTTTTTTGCAAAAAATTTTGCCTTGTACAATGCAGCTAATACTGCGGCCAAAATCAATTAATTGAGTTCTTAAGTTTAAGAGCTTATTTAAGATAAAGTAAAATTATTCACAGTGATCTCGATTTCACTACATATCGAAATTTCCTTATTTTATTTATTAATCATCGTTGTTCCACTTTTGTGGATTGCTTGATTCAATAAAAATTAAGCGGTTATCTTATTTTTACACAGTTATACCTACCTGGGTATCATTCAAGCTTTGCGTGCTCCTACCTAAGGCGGAGGAGATTATTTATATGTATCAAAGACTACAGACCTGTGTGCACATAAAGTCCAAATTGGAAAAAAAACTGTTCTCAAAAGCACAACATGCGTACACGACACTGCGTACACGACACTGCATAGGGTGGTTATAGACACGATACTGCATAGGGTGCTTATAAACAAAGAGAAAGCCTTGGAATATAAAGAGTACGCATTAGGTGTCTTTTTATATATTGACGTTGTTTTCAACAATGTCACCAAATGGGTGATCATGGATGGTCTCAACTTACATTAAAGTACATCCAGTCTTACCAGATGGAACGGCTGCATGCTTAACTGAAGGAAGATTACTTCACAGTAGGTGCTATATGAAGCCGCAGAATCGTTGGACGGAGGCACAAGAAAGGGCGGAGTATTATTACCTCTGCTGTGAACGCTGATCGTCAATTAACTGCTCAGGTAGTTCGATGTGAGGCCCGTCAAACTTACGGCGTACGTAGATGACGTTGCAGCTATAATAGGTGGAAAAATGCATTCCAAAAATTAGCTCTTTAATGGATCGGGCGCTACGGGATATACATAACTGGGCATCTGGGACCTTGCAGGAGAAACCTTGTACCAAATATTAATACATAATTCTAGAAAATATGTTGTCGTGAAAGCTCAACGCCAAGGAGATAGTGAAGAAGACCTCGATGGCACTTTGTGCATGTAAAGAAATGTCAGAGTTTTCGTCCTGTCAATTGTCTTCTCACTCTCATGGGATGCTTACCGTGATTGTAAAGCCTATCCTATTCTATGGAATCCTTCTTTAGTGGATATCCACTCAAAAAAGAAGGTTTGGTGAAGCTATATATTGCGCTGGCAACCTGAAAAGGTTGCGCTATACAACCCCTTGAATCTGGTATTTTAGTCGCCTCTTACGACAGGCATACTACCGCGGGTATATTCTGACCTCCTAACCCGCTGGGGGACTTAGGCGAAGGTAGTAGCCGTAACCGAAGCAGTAGAAACACTGGAAGAAAACAGCTAAACTGCAGCAGCGTCAATTTGTAATTGATAGCCAAGCAGCAATTAAGGCCATAATCTCGCATAGCATAGCATCTAAAAGTATGTTAGATTTTAAACAATCCCTGGAAAGAATCGGTACAGGGAGAAGCATACGACTATATTGGGTCAGAGAACATAGGAGAAAAAATAGTAATGTAAAAGCGGATGAACTAACTTAAAAGGGAGCATCCATCGACGCTTTTTCCCTAGACGTCCCAATTACATTGGGCAAGATTAAAAGAGGGCGAGAGTGCACAAGATCGGCCAAGCGGAAAAGTCATGGACCCAAGCGCGGGGCTGTAAAGTGTCGAAGATCATGTGTAGGTCTTTCAACCTTAGACTAACAAAGTTACTCCTAGCATTAAAAAGAACTGTATACTCTTGAGGGGTATTTTGACACTGCCGTTTAGTATCACATGCTTTAAAATAGGGCCTTCTCAGTGATAGAAAGATGTAGAATTGTAGGAGGAAACTATCGAAAATGTTTTGTGTTTGTGCCCTACGCTCACAAGGCTTAGACTCCGGCTATGAGAAGTGGCACAGCTAACATATCTAGAAGTAGCAAGTGGCATAGGTCCAAGAGAGCTTCTAGTATTTGCCAAGAGAACAGAGTTATTTTTTAACAAAGTTCCTGTTTTCTGATAGATTTTTTTTTAGTTTGATCGCTGGGAAAGCTTCTGGCAACACCAAGGACTCATTCAGTCTATATGGGATACTAACGAACCAGCTATTTCAACCTAACTTAAGCTCTGATTTTCGAGCACTCAAATACAAAACAGCAATAGAAAAAATCTAAACAAATAATTGTACAAATATATAAACAAATGAAAATTAATGTTATTTCATAATCAAAGTACTCAATTGATTTTGTGAGAAACGAAATTTTGTAAACAAAATTGCACAAAGTCTTGCCAGCCAACTGGAAAAGCACTAAGTAAAATGGGAAAGAAGCGAAAAAAAATTGGCGGCAAAATGAGCTTCATTCAGCAAACTTATAAACATTGACAGCACAAAGCCTCAATACAAATGCAAAACAAGTCATAAGGCAAATCAAAAAGAAAATAAATGAAATAAAAAAGAAATCTAAGCAAATACAAAACTGTAAACTTATGTTATTTGTTTACATTTTACAATTTTCGCTTTGCTTCTTTTGCGCGCACATTCATTGTTGTATTTGTCAAAAGTCATAACAAAATGTGGAACGTTTCAATAAATAAACAAAATAAATATACAAAGTACATATATATACTCATTTGCATATACATATACAAACAAACATACACATTCAAGTAAGACTGACACCCAAGCACCACCACAACAATTGTTTACTTTTCCAGCAACAATGTGCGCATAAAGCACTTTCGGAAATGATCTTTTAGTGCCATTAATAGGATAAACAAATTTGCATGGACTTAGTTAATAATAACTTACACTAAAATGGGTATATAAAGTTTTTATTAAGTGACTTTATTGTGATTGGCGTGTGCATGACATGACACGATCACAGTGCATTATGTCCGTTGGGTTTATCGTATATTTTGGCAATTTTAATTTGTGAATATTCAGTGTTTATTTTTAAGGCGGTTAGTGTTTATGGTTTCCTATTAAGAAATAAACTAGTTTAGCTATTGGCTGATTACTGCTGACCACGTTTTTTCACATAAACATCTTCTTGTTGTAATTAACCTTTGTGTTAATAAGAGTTTTTATAACACCTTTTTAATACGAAGCATACACGGGTATGCAGCCGCCTTGGTGTGGTGGTAGCGTGCTTTGCCTACCACACCGAAGATCCGGGGTTCATACCCCGAGCAAAGCAATATCAACATTTTAGAAACAAGTTTTTTCAATTAGAAGACAGTTTTTCTAAGCGGAGTCGCCCCTCGAGTGTATTTCTGCCATGAAAAGCTTCTCGGTGAAAACTCTGTCTTTTTATACCTTTCACGAATATGAAATTGTATATTAACTTCGCCACAAATCTCAAAATTGTAAGTATTTAAAGGAAAATAGATAGACCCACTAATAAGTATACCGAAATAATCAGGATGAAGAGCTGACTTGATTTAGCCATGTCCGTCTGTCTGTTTGTATGCATGCTAATCCGTCAATTTTTTAGATATCTTGATAAAATTTGGTGAGCGGGCGTATTTAAGTGTCCGATTAGACATTTGTCGGAACCGGCCAGATCGGACCACTATAGCGTACATATTCCATACAACCGACTTTTCAGGAAAAGATGATTTTTGTCATATCTTCGTCAATTTATCAGATTGAGGCTTCAAACTATGCTTTCGTATACTGCACATATTGTTGTCTGAAAAAATGGATGAGATCGTCCATATATATAGCATATATCCCCCACAACCGATTGTTCAGATAAGAAGCTTCTCGTAATTACTGCTCCATTTTAAGAACTAGAGGTATCAAAATTCACGAATGCTTACGCATAGAGCATTCATTGTTGTATGAAAAAATTGTATAGATCGGTGGTTTATATTCTACATATGTAGCTCATACAACCGATTGTTCAGCTAAGAAACTTTTCGTAATTTCAGCTCCATTTTATCAGCTGGAACCTTCAAATTTTACCATATGCTTTCGTATATAGCAGATATTGTTGTCTGAAAAATTCGAAGAGATCGGTTGTATATATACCATATGTCCCCGATTGTTCAGATAAGAAACTTTTTCAATTTCTACACCATTTGAATAGCTAGAAGCTTCAAATTTCAGCAAATGCTTACGCTTACGTCATATATTGTTAAAATAAGTGATTCGTGGTCATAGCTTTTACATGCAGACCACAAAAAACGTGAAACTTTACATCCTGACACGAATACCTAGCTATTTTTTTTTTTTTTATATTTATCTTAAAAATCGCGTAGGTATGCAACATCTGTTCACTAAATATTTCATATCTTATACAGCCGATTATTTGGATATTCTGAATGGGATAAGATTATTGTTCAGCCCCATTCATGAAAGGTATGAAGTCTTCGGCAAAGACTGTGGAGAAAAGTATTACACTCTTCTTTTTTTGTCACGTAGGAGCGCATGGTGACGTCGTTATGAAGTACGATTTTTTTAGAGTGTACATCGGCTTAATTTTACATAGGGTACCAACAAGGCGTAGGTCCCATTTCATAAATTGTTTTGATAGATTCAAAGAAGTAAAAAAGTTGTCTGTAAAGACTGGTTTTTATAAAATTCTACTTATTTTATAAAATTCTTAAAATCAAAATTTCCAAGTTCAGACGATATTTTGAATTTTCACAATGCCTGGATTATCTTGCTAAAATTGTATTCAACATTCCACATGTTGTAAATATACTTTGTTAATATCTGCAAATATCTCGATCCCTGTGTCATCTAGGAAACCCTTTTATCCTAAATAGTCCAACCCAATAAAGCCTGGATTTCGTTCAAAGTTTCAGGTTTCTGGGTTATAGGGAAGTTGCCTTAAACTCGAAAGAAAAACTTCTAAGTTCGGAAAATATTTCGGTTTTCACGATGCCTGGATCATCTAGCAATATTTTCCCTCGTGTTGAATCGTCGCAACGTTGGATTCTGATGTGTGTTCCAAGACTCTAGCTCCCCGGGAAGTTACTCATAACTGGATTGCAAGATTGCCCAATTTTGTAAAAAAATTTGCGGAAAAACTAAAATAAATTATTTCAAAAGCTCGCCTAAAATTCATATCCACACCATTAGGAATAAACTACATACAGAGTGTATGTGCCTACATGGTGATCAAAAGGAATATAAACAAAAAGTCAACTCTTAGAGACCAATTGTACAGCGAACAACGGGACATTCATATGGCTTAGCAGCTAAAGGCATCTACCTTTGCGCTGATATGAATGTTGGAGATTCGAGTTCAACGCTCAGCTCCCGAAAAGCTAGCTGATGAAGAAGTGAAATTCAGAAACATGTCCTAGTAACCATCGCCGTTTGTAAACTTACAATTTTTCTCTAATATCAATTACAAAAACCATTGTATAAAGCAATATGAGCAAAGCTCGCTAATTAAATACATATAAAATAAATTATCTAACAAAACGTTTGGTGCTGCGTAGTTGGGACATGACTGTTTATTTTAAAATTTTCTTATCTTTTGGAATTCAAATTCAAAATTTATATCCATAGCTAAGTCCTATGTGCATACCAGCGTATGCCTGTCACGCTCATTAACATATTCCAAATACTTATTTTCTTTTTGAAAAATATAGCTATTGGATTCTAACAGGAATACAAGTAGTTTAAATATTCAAAATCAATTGTAAAAGTTTATATTGGCATTTGAAATGTCATTGAACCCATTCGACAAGACTTTGAAGAACGATGTTTGTAACGATGTTACAGAATACTGTACAGCGTAATACGGGGCGGGCGTATGAGTAACATTAGTTGCATCTCAAAAACAACTCACTTAGATGAAAATAATTTTTAAACACAATGCGTGCGTCTCTAATAAACTGCAACAAGCTCAGAAAATAAAAGCAGATCACACGCATATCCCCACAGCGCATACATATATCAATTTCTCTTTATAAACTAGTCACTGGTATTCTGTCACAAAGTGGAAAGTGTTCTTGCATTTGCGATGCAGCACTGATAGTGAACTGCCCTAGTTTTACACTTTTTTTTTTTAGAAAAATTTGATAATTTAAGCAAAACACAGTTAGACATATTTTGATAGTCTAATGCATAACGTATTTTTTCTTTCTTTCCAGGTATGTATAATAAAAATGAAGTATTCAACTACTGCGCAATTGCTTCTAGTGAGTATATAATTATGAGGTCAAAATATTCAAATTATGTAAGAATTGTATACTTTTCATTCCTGAAAGCAACTTTCGAGTGGATTATAACTAATAGTATATCCCACCTCTTTAAGAATGTTCATAGGCTGAGTGGTGAACTCTGCTTTAAACAAGTAAGGACGAGGATATATGCAATAGTGGTCCGGTTCGGTCGATTCCGACATATCTTTAATCCGACACCAACATATAACCGTTTACAAAATTCCATCGAGATATCTCAAAAATTGAGAGACTTCATTGGCTCAAACAGGCATACAGACAGACGGACGTAGCCAAATCAATTCAGATCGTCATCCTGATCAATTTGGTATGCTCGTTGGTGGGTGCTTTTCTTCTCCTCTAAGGACGTACAATTTTGAGATTCGTGCTAAACTTAATATACCATTTCATTATTCCATAAAAGCACACGGGTTTGAAAGAGTACAGGGATACGAAAAAGTTGCAGGGCTTAAAAAACTATCCGGTTCTGAAAAAGAATTTGTATCCGAAAAAAATTATTGTTTCAAGAACTTCCCGGAATCGAAAAAATTCCTGGCGTCGAATAAGTACCCGGATCTCAAAAAGTCACAAAATCCGAAAAAATACCCGGTTGTATATAATACCCCGAACAGAAAAAAGACTCGGTTCTGAAATAGTAGTAGGTTCTCAAAAATTACCCGGTCTTAAGATAATATCAGGAACTGAAAAAAAAAATCTTAAATAGTAAAGAAATTCCCGGTTTTAAAAAGGATGCCGTTCCAAAAAACATCCGTATCGGAAAACGTACTAGCATTTAAAAAGGTATCCAGATCTGAAGAAGAAAATGGTTCGAAAAAAGGATCCCAATCCAAAAGTAAGAATCCTTGGAAAACTTTATTAAAAGTCGGCCTGGTGAACTTTGCCGATATCTGCTAGGTGAGGTTGAACCGGCCGGTCCATAAAGAATAGACTGAATG
This sequence comes from Eurosta solidaginis, assembly GCF_040869045.1. NCBI lineage: Eukaryota > Metazoa > Arthropoda > Insecta > Diptera > Tephritidae > Eurosta > Eurosta solidaginis. The sequence goes on from NC_090322.1 coordinate 43,846,595, forward strand.
TCCTCATAGTGTTACCAGCGTTTGTTTAACGACCAAACGGAAAAACACCAATTAGGCACCAGGACTTGTTTTATAAAATAACTTCCTCCTCTTGGCAAATACCAGTACTTTTTCGCAACTCTGCCGTCCATAGAAGCTGGAGCCTTATACTCATGAGCGCAGGAAATGAACACAGAAACTATTCAACCGTTTTACCCTGCAGCTCACATTCCCACATCTGCTTTTACTAACGAGGCCTAACTTGGAAGCATGTGACGCCAGAATAAAGTGTGCACTTGCAAATGTCCTCAGAATTTTTGCAGCCCCGCGCTTCTATGCGCACAACTCCTGCTTGATGGGTAATATGCAACCCATTTCTACTGTTGATTTCTCCCAAACGGATTAGGAGATCTACTGTTAATTCTTCGAGTGCTGCACGCCGCTTTGCCAACTCATCGGCCTTTTTGTTACTTTCTATCTTTTTATGACGGGGAATGCAAAATAGATGTATAATGTGGCCTGAGCAAACTCTCCAACGCTTCTCTGCATTCTAGGATACTTCTTGATGAAGTTCTTTAGGAGGTTATTACCTTAATCGCCACTTGCCTATCAACGCTTCCTCCAGAATTTGTGCTGCTTTCTTTACGGCTATACCTGCCGCCTGAAATACACTGCAGTGATCTGACAGCCTGTATGATCTATTCCTTCTGGGTCGGCACACAGTAAACAGCAGACCCGATCAATTGCTTCAATTAGGAACTATCATTATACCCGTGTATAGTATCTTCTGCCATTTCCGCACCCGTGTGCCCACCCTCTGGGCCCTCCGGCGATCAATCTTAAGCACAATATTATAGAAAAGATTTAACTATTTACTGAAAAGGTGGCATTGGAATGTGCACTTGAACACTGGTTTTAAATGAATTTGAGCTGTTTCTTTTATTTGTGACTTACATCAAGTGGGAAATAAAACAAGTGGTCCATATACTTATCCATGAATCACATTTTGTTTTCAGAATATTCATTAATTTTATTTGCACTTTCCGCATTCAAAAAGGTCATTACGCAAAATATGAAAAGTAATTTTTCAGTTTATAAGACCATTAGTCTTATGTTCTTTTAATAACACAAAGCTTACTAAACTAAATCCTGCAAAAGTTTAATCTCAATTTACCAGCTTACCCAGCTTACCCACCTTAACCACTTAAATAGTTAGATACTCGGGATTAAACACTCCAAATACCCATATACCTCCGCTCGTGCCACCCACCAAGTAAGAAAAGTTTAGTCTGAAGAAGAGCAAATATAAAAATAAGTCACATTGGCAGTTCGGAGCTTGTTAAAAATATTAAAACTAAGTGAACAGCGCAATTTGTTTTTGAGTCATTGCGTACTCACTGACATGCATTTGAAAGTATACAAAAGATTGGACACTTAACTGCATTGCATAGGCAAATCAAATGCTTAAATGGGTTAGCTGCAACTTTTACTGAGTGCATGTGTTTATGAGTGGGTGCTTGAGCATGTTTTTTTATAAAAAACTTTGCTTGCTTAACATTTAATGACAAGCCGTAACGTCAAAAGTAAAAGTTTTAAATATTTTGATTCCATGTGCTTACGAAAAGCCAAAAAAAGGCGACTGGCAAATGGCAACCAACAACTTTTCATATTCACTGTGACAGCATAAATCAGTAAAATGAATGAGTGAGTTATAAATTTGTAGCGATAAACGAATGAGTGAATGTGTTTACATATGCGCTTGAGTGAGTACAACTAAAATTTTCAAAACATCAAAAAAAAAAAAATATGTGGAAATGTCACCACCAGCTTCCACTAGCAACTATCCTGTGCGGATTTGAAGTGAGCTGACAAATGTACTATGTTCATATTAATCAAATTTGTGAGAGGATATACAAGGACGGTTTGAAATGAAAATAACTTTTGTAAAGGTTTTTTTTAATCGAAAAACAAAAATTTCTTCCACTATCACCCCATTAATCTTTAGTTTCAGTGGTCTGGTTAAAAGAATAGTGTGCAGAAAAGTCATATTTCAGTGATACCTAACCATCTCAAGAATTCATAGCTTATCAATGGTGCGGTTTGTAAAAATTTTCCGTATGTATTATTTGTATTGCTATTGCAGGAGCTGAGACTCTAGATGAGCACACCACGGGACGAAATGTAATCGATTTAGTATCGAAAATTTGTTGATTATTTACTGATATTTTATCAAAAAGTTTTCGATTTGTTATCGAAAAGTTATCGAAGTTTTATCACTTTGTTATCGGCGTGTTGTGGATTTATTATCGAAAAGTTATCGATTTGTTAAACAAAAGTTATCGATTTGTCATCAAAGTGTTATCAATTTGGTAGTAGCCATCTCGGTATTGGTTGTTACCGATAAAAAGCGAACCAGGCCCTTCCCAAGTAGGCCGAAATTATTTGTTTCTGGAAAATTTACCTCTATTGCAGTGTAGCTTCTATCCCTGGCCGAGCTCCAGTTTATTAGTTTTCTAGACGTGTATTGAACTTTTTGGTTACTTGGTTCTTTCTTCAAAGTGTGGAATTGTCCTCTGATATTTCTGCCTCATCTCCGTCAAGGAGCAGCTCATTCACTGTGCTACAGTTATTGCAGACAAAATGTTTTTCTTCGTGACGATATTTCAGATGAAAAGTTTCTACTCCTTCGACCACAGCCTCGAATAGCCCTAAATCGAGTTATGCGCAGTTTTATAATAACTAACAGTACAACCTGTTCAACGCTGACATTTTACCTAATTTAACCTGATGACTCCTAAGTGTGACTTTTTTTGATAATGAATTAGGGTGGTAAGGGCTACAACATCCTCATATGGTCCTGAAAGAACTTCCGCGGTCGCGTTTACTGTCATTGTTCGGGTCACTCTCATTACTCAAACAGGAGCCCCGATCGGAAGGGTGTTCGCACATTCCCTTGTGGCCTTAAAGCTCTGTCACTGTCATTATTCACATAGAAATCCTCATCGTTAAAGTATTGCAGTTTTAAAATCGCTTTTTCGGTCATGCTCACTGTCACGGCTGTAAGTTTTTTTTCTAGGGTTTTTTTTTTTTTGTTATTATCATTATTCACACAGTAACCATCATCGAAAAAGTGATCACATATTCTCATTTGGTCTTAAAAGCATTCTCCGGACAAGCTTTCTGCTCGGCTACGATCATTGTCATTGTAATTATTCACACAGTAACCGTCGTCCAGGCATTTATCCTGGCGTCCTGCTTGCTACATAGCCCATGCTGCGGAGGTTCCGCCGATGGAGTGCAAAAGGCTAGTACAGAAGGAAGGGCGCAAAGGGCGATAGGTAATAGGCGCAGATGCAAAAGCGCACCACAATGCGTGGGGAGGAGCAGATACGAACGAGAGAGGCGAATCTCTATTTTGTTACATCCTGCAAACCAATTTGCAGATAGCCAACAGGGGAATATCCCTACATACATTGCTCCAACACCCAGCAAAGTTCTGCTCCGAACGTGATATATCAAGGTATGATTGGTTGGTTCTTGATAGACCATCCTTCTCCGACCATGCGTATATCAGCTTCAGCATCCCCCTAAAGAGGGTAGAGAAGGGAGGAACCTTTAGAAACCCTAGGTCAACGAACTGGACTAAATTCCAGAAACAGGTAGAAACAAATCTGGGACAACCCAAAGAGGTTGCCAATGTCTTGTGAGTCTTCTAAGAAGACAGGTAAAAGAAATGTTTAAGCTCGCAAAGACCGTGGAAACCGAAGCGTGTCGGGAGGAGTACAGGGATCTACTGAGGATATACAAGCGTGAAATTTCCAGGGCGAAGAGAATCTCATGGAAAAGTTTCTGTACGGACATAGAGTGCTCCAGCGAAACAGTACGGTTGAGAAAAGTCCTAGCAAGGGGAAACATAGTCCAGGGACTAATAAAGAAAGAGAACGGCGAATGGTCACGTAATAGTGAGGAATCCCTTGAGGTGCTTCTCGACACATATTTCCCATCGGGAGACGGTTTAGAAGAGCCAGCAGACATCACTCACACTTCGATCACGGAATGGGTAGTGCCAGGCTTGTTGACCGATACCAAGATCGAATGGGCCGTGAAAATGTTTTCTAAGTTTAAATCGCCGGGCCCACACGGTATATGGCGGTCGTGGAATGGCTTAAAATAATATTCGATGGGTGCACTCTTGGAGAACTGCCCGTGTAGCTTTCCTACCAAAGGCGTGGAAGATCGGTCACGTGTATCCCAAAGACTATAGACCCATTAGCTTAACATCATTTCTGCGCAAAACCTTTGAGAGGCTGATAGATGTGTACATAAAGTCCAACGTGGATGAAAAGCTGCTCTCCACAACACAGCATGCGTACACCAAAGGCAAGTCGGTAGACACCGCATTGCATAGGGTGGTAATTAGCATAGAGAAATCCCTGGAATATAAGGAGTATGCTCTAGGAGTCTTCTTGGACATTGCCGGGGCTTTCAATAATGTTCCTAAATGGGCGATTATGGATGGTCTTAATTACATTAAAGTACATCCCGCCTTAACCATATGGATCGGCTGCATGTTAAATTGCAGGAAGATTACATCACAATGGGGATTGTACGAGGCCACGAAATCAGTGGACAGGGGCACGCCGCAGGGAGGGGTGGTATCACCTCTGCCGTGGACGCTGGGCATCAACCAACTGTTCAGGCGATTCGATGAGGGACCCGTAAAACGTACGGCTTACGCAGATGACGTTGCAATTGTCATAAGTGGAAAGTGCCTTCCAACGATTAGTTCTTTGATGGATCGGGCGCTAAGGGATATTCAGACCTGGGCATCTAATGTCGGGTTGAAAGTGAATGCGCAGGAGACGGATATGGTCTTGTTTACAAAGAGATACAAGGTCCCAAATTAGACCAGACCTAAGTTAGAAGGTATGCCCTTACAGGAGAAACCTTGCACAAAATATCTAGGAATCATCCTAGACAGTAAGCTGTCATGGAAGCTCAACGTGGAGGAGAGGGTGAAGAAGGCCTCAACGGCACTCTTTGTATGTGAAAAAATGCTGGCGTGTACATGGGGCTTATCGCCCTCTCTTTCTCATTGGGTTTTTACAGCGATTGTAAGGCCTATTCTATACTATGGAGTTTTTGTTTGGTGGAAAGCCACACAAAAACAACATACCTCAAAAAGTTAGAGGGGGTAGGCAGACTATCGATGGTTAGCATTACGGGAGCCCTGAAAACAACCCCGACGGCTGCACTGCATGCCATTCTGCACATTCCACCTGTAGACCTGTTAGCAAAGAACACAGCATTAACAACTGAAACCAGGCTCGGTGCCTCGGGGCAGCTTGAGCGCCGACCATATAGCCATAGTAGTATAGTGTCATCAATGACAAGACGAACAGACTACCTTACCCTATCTGCGCTTCGAGGGAGATCTTAAGGCCACAATAGAGGTGGACGGTTGGCGCAAGGGTGCGCAAATGGCGGACGAGGCGATACATGTGTACACAGATGGTTCCCAAGTAGTGGAAGGAGTAGGGTCTGCGGTATACTGTGCTGATCCCGAAATAAGCAGATTCTATAAGCTGCCGGATTACTGTAGCGTTTTCCAAGCTGAAATAATAGCCGTAACCAAAAGCAGTTGAAACACTGGAAGAGAATAGCTTAAGCTGCAACCGTGTTAACTTTTATATTGACGCAGCAATTAAGGCAATAATCTCGCATAGCACAGTATCTAAATGCTTGTTAGAGTGTAAGCAGTCTCTGGGGAGAATCGGGGCAGGGAGAAGTATACATCTATATTGGTTCCCAGGGCATATGGGGATAGACGGGAATGAAAAAGCGGACGAACTAGCTAAAAAGGGCGCATCCCTTGAAGCTTGCTCCGTAGACGTCCCAATTAGACTGGGCGAGATTAAGCGAAGGCGAGAGGTGCACATGATCGACCAAGCGGGAAAGGCGTGGGTTCAAGCGCGGGCTGTAAAGTTTCGAAGATTATGTGTAGGTCTTACAACCTTAGACTAACAAAGTTGCTTCTATCATTAAAAAGAGAGGACTGTAGACTCATGACGGGTATTTTGACTGGACACTGCCTTCTGGCATCACATGCCTTTAAATTAGGCTTGGTCAGTGCTAGCAGATGTAGGAAATGCGGGTTGGAGGAGAAAACGATCGAGCACGTTCTGCGCTCGTGCCCTGCACTTTCCAGGCTAAGGCTCAACTATTAGGAGTGATACAGCTGTCAGATCTAGAAGCAGCAAGTGGTTTAAGTCCTAGGAAGCTTCTAGTATTTGCCAAGAGGGCGGCGTTATTTTATAACATAGGTCCTAATTTTTGATAGGGTTTTTGAGTTTGGTCGTTAAAACAAACTTCTAGTAACACTACGGACTCTATCAGTGTATGTGAGGTCCTCATGGACCGGCCAATTCAACCTAACCTAACCGTCATCCACAAGAAACTGAAGTTTACTGAATGTGCTCATATGCCAAGAAACCGTGTCAGTAGACTGAATGTGTTCATATGCTTAGAATATTTGTGCCCTTTCACGATAACGGTCTGCTATCACTTGATTCTAACTTTCGTTTCTAGCCTTCCAATTATAAACCCAATTATCCTGCTCTTCCTGCTCTCTTTTCTTCTGTTACATCTCCCTTGACTTTACTCTTATTTTTCGATATTATTGTACTGATTTGTAATAAGCATATTCCTTGGGTCTCTTGCAATATTCTATCTAATTGTGGTTTCGCGCAGACAGTTGCGATACCTAAGTATGGTGGCCAGGATGCTGGTGGAGTACATCCTTTGCTGACTACAATAATCGGGTCTTTACGGAAATCACATGCAACTCAAAACCGGCCCATTATACTTCACTACAATCAGTTAGCCTCCCGTGCTACTAAGAAGGACGCCATTCAATTTAAATTCTTTATAACTGACCTGCATTGAAACCGCTGCTCGGGTGCCACTTATGTAAAAAAAATAAAAATTTAATTATTACTCAGGCCAACGCGCCCACCATTGCGGTCGAGTTAACTATAAAGTCCTCCAGAAAGGTCAGATGGCTTCCTCGTGTGTGGAGAGAATTTCTTGGTTAACGAAACGTCACACCGACCTCGTGAGCAAAGCAAGAGCATTTCGAAATAAATAAGGTTGCATAAACTAAGCATGAGCGTATCAACTAACCTAAAACTAAGACTAATAAAAAAGAATTGTCAAGCGTTGCCAACTTTATTCACGTCAACATCCAGTTTCTCAATTTCTAATAGTTGAAGTTTGTTTCACAGCTCCACATATACCATACATAGATAATAATTTATGCAGTATGATAATATGACGTTAACAACAATACAGACTGGCATAAAAAGGACAATGCACTGAATATGATATGCACAAGCAGCGGGCGCATTGCCAATGCAACTGTAACTCGAATAGTGGAACTGGACAACTGAAAGTGAGCAAAGCTGTCAACGTCAATTCCGCCAGTAGCACCAAAAGTGGCCAACAACAAAAGCAAACTCATATGCAAATAATGCGTTGATAATGGGAGAGACGTGCGTCTAAACGAGTTTTGTAAAACTTTTTCATTTATAGTTACAGTAGTTGTTACCCAAAACCGTTATGTCTCACAAACGATGCCACTCAGCTCGCAGAAACACTCAACTTCGCCTTCAACCATGTCCATCAGCGAGACTTCAACAAAGTCCTTAGTCACATTTTAACACAATTGCTGTCGGTCAAAATGTTAACGTGTACAGTTAAGTGTACTTTATTGTTTGCTGTGTGCATTGTTGTTGGCGCTCATTTTGCATTCATTCATTTGCCAAGTCACTCACTTAACGTAAACTGAGTAGGTGTAACGAACCACAGCGATTTCCGCTTGCCATTTAGCGCCGCATGGCAAAGGATGTACAGTAAATTATCGTCATCGTGTGTGTTGATGAGAGTGTTTGTGTATTGTGTTAGAGACAACCGGAAAACGGACATTTCAAAAACCATTTCCGTTTCCGTGCCATATCGTCACACGAAATAGGCTTATAAATACTAGGGTGGGTCATATTAAATACAAATTCGACGGAGTACTGCTGCACAGCGGGTTAGCGGGTTAATATAGCCGCGGTAGGTATGCCTGTCATAAGAGGCGACTAAAATAGCAACTACATAGAAGGGTTGTGTAGCGAACCCTTTCAGGTTGCCAGCGCAATATACAGCTTCTCCAACCCCAATTGCCAACCTCACCCATCCGTGGCGAATGCTGTTCCATTAACAGCCGAGGCTCTGGCGCCACCGAACTCCTCATGGATCTAGGGGGTGGGAGGGCGGTGTGGCCAAGAAGGTCGCATGTGGTCATAACAAATCGTTTCCGAGATGGTCGGGCTTGGTACCGGAACATACCGGATCTGCATCCGGCAAAGGACCATCAGCATCGATAACACTACCCAAGGTCTTCGCGGAGTGTTCATATCGCTACAACAACAACAACAACAGAGTACAGCTAAGACGCATGTCAAAATTGGGTTTAGAACTTGTGGTTGTTCATAACATGATACCAAATTACGTGACCCATTTAGGGGTGAGGGGGGTTTCTTTAGGTATTACACCTGGTCACAAGGGGGATGGAAGGGATTGGAGCTTTGTCACATAGTCAATAATCTCTAGAAAATCTTCCAATTTTTTGTGGAATTTATTTCGCCTCAAAAATTTCCATGAAAAATCATCAGAATACGTGCACGGTAATGCAGTGGACGACGTGTCTCGCGTGCGATCTCTGCATGTCCTCTCCAGGAGACCAAAAGAGATCTTATGTATCGTGGAGCAACGCGCGGTGTGGATAAACGTCGAGGCTGTCGACGAGGAAAAAATAATCACGTCTGAGGAATCTCCTGCTGCTATTGCTCACATAATCTACGATGTATCCCAGTGGCTTGATGCTGGAAGCGTATTCTTTATAAAGTTGAATTAGACGAAAAGAAATAAAAAGGAAAAAGACTGTATAAATTAAGTTGTTGTTCGAATATGTTTTTAAATACATTTTTTCTTCTTAATATTATTAACTTTTAATTATATGTATGCACGTACGCTTCGCGTAACGCGACGAGTGCCGAATTAATAAAAACAAATATAAATCAAATACAATTTTTTTTTAAGTTAGCAAAAAATAATTTAAAATCATACTTATGAACTACTACGTGAAAACTAAAGGGGGAGGGGGGTCTTAAAATATACTAGCGATGGTCACCGAGGGGTGGGAGGGTTTTATCCCCTGGGTCGCGTAGTTTGTGTACGTTGCCATATGAGTTGTATGACAGAATTTATTTCCGAAATTTGTATTAGCTTATATATGAGTCTTATATAAACTGGCTATATCGCGTTGATTTCGACCTAAGCTTCGTAAACCTAGGCTGACGCAGATGCCCACTTAGGCCAGTGTCAGAGGGACCGTTGTCGTTGATATCATTACCTCGCCTCGTGGAACCATTTTTATGGTCAGATGTAGGCTACCACATCTTTAATGTCAAATTCCACAATTTGGTAGATTATCTAGAGAGAGAGGGTGGTCCGTCGGCTCCTTCTGTGACGACCTTTTTAACTCCTACAGCATCGGCGATAGGGCACTTCAAACGATTCTGCATGCCTTCCAAATAATTTAGTACTCCAAGTTTGAAAATTTTCTCTCTTCTTTTGGGGCAGACGTGGCAGGATCTCTTAAGATCCTCTGCTTAGATCTCGAGATACTGAAGTTGTTAGCCATCTTCCGTTGGATTAAAGGTGATTCACCCTTGCATTGGCGAAGGCTATGTGTAAGCATTCTTCGTCAAGGAAATGCCCCAATGTGCCTGAGTCTAGGGACCCATGTGAGCTGTACACGGTTACCTTGTGTCAATTCTTGAAGAGATAGGCGAAAGTTTGTTTAGGATTTCCAAATAAGAAATTAAGGAAAGAAAATTTTATATAAGAATGCGTTTTTAGAAAGCAGCAGATAAACTCCAAGATGTAGCGACGCACTGGCTTAAGTGTTTAAATAAGGACCATAGCTTATCGAGAGGTGTCCTGACTAGAATTGTATACCAAATGTGTACACTCTTCATAAAAAGTGCAATAAACTAATCCATAAGCCCTTCTTCCGGTGTGTTGACTCGATTGTCGTTAAACTCAAACTTTACCATTCAGGGTTCAAATCGAGCTAAACTTTACCGTGAAAAAATCGTTTTCTAAAATATTTTTCCCGGACTTGAACCCAGTACCTTCGGTGTGGTAGGCACCATCACTATATCGTCTATAAGATTTTGCAAGAGTTCAAACTAAACGAACCATTTAATTCTACTGCTCGGGCGGCACTTGCAAATTAAGAGCATCATTCTGTATTGCGAACGATAGCTCAGAAAAACGGGTAGTCTCTTAAAGATTTCGTCTAGCAATGGTTTTCGTCATTAGCTTTGTTCGGTCTTCACTTTTTTAACAGGTCAAATCTTTTACAAAAAAAAAACATTTATTTAAAACAAGTACTGTTTTGGTTGTTTTCTCGTTCTGGACGAACCATATTCTTTAAAATTCATACTCGGGCGCCAGTTGAGGAATAAAGCACCTTGTTGTAGAAAAAATATCACACTTGACCTACGGAACGCTCACAAATGAGAACGCTAAGTAAATTGTATAAACTTTATTTGCAAAATCACACCTAGTTTACAGGAACAGCTCAAAGGAAACCAAGTCCTATCCAACGCAATTATTTTGTTTTCTTTCTGCAATGAAACATTTTCTTTTTCTTTTTGTAGCAATAAAGTCTCTCCCCTAAGCGTTTGGAAATGGATTCAGTGCGAACTGGAAACTAGCACCATGAAAATAGTGTCTCGACCATATCGGGAACGATTTGTGGTGACCACTTCACCGCATGCCTTAGGAATGTCACTCGGAAATTAGTGCAAGACTAGGTATACAATCTGACCGTAGTGCCGCTCGAATGTAGACTGAGTGTAATTCTGTACCTTCCTGGTGATAAGTGAATAAGGGTATCCTTCAGCCTTAACCTCTGAGTCTATAATAATCTAAATCAAGTTGAAAGTTCCGAGTGAAAATTTTATACATATTATTATATTTCCATCACCTTAATGCAGCCAAACGTGCCTCCATATTTAATATAGTTCATTCCTTTAACTATTTAATGCATTCGTCCTTTAAAGCCTACCAAAGCTACACAATTTCTGCAAGTATTTAATTCCTTTTCACTGTAAATCAGAATTTTTAATTAAATTTCTTTAACCCATTTAAAGTCAACGTGCATTCGCTGTTTTTGGATAAACCAACATTCACACACACAAACTCACAGTCACATACACCCACATATTTATTTAGTCACCAGTAGTGCAGCTGTGGAGTTTCTCCTAACCGGCACCACAGGGGATTACATAACACTGGCGCCTCTAACAATGTTACTTACATATTTGCTCCTATGACAATCCGCAGTGAATAGTGAGATGTGAGAGACATGCAAAAGCTGCAAAGATAAACAAAAATATTTATATCTTTTTGCACAAACAGAAAAGCATACAAAACTAAAATATATACATATTTGCTACAGACTTTAAAAGCAGACTTTATGGCTTATGAGAATTTAAGTTAAGGTGAAATGGATTTTATTTTTCTGAGTGAAAGTCGGCTTGACCTGGAATATGTTTAAAGGGATAGATATATATTCTATTTGTATATTTATTTCCATATTTATCCTTATGTGTCTCTCTAATGTTCGTATCCTTTCTCTATGCCCCGTTCGTGATAGTTGATCCTAATTTCTATAGCTGCTTCAATCTTGATTTCGATCAAGCAGTTTCTATACCTTCCTCTTACTCTATTTTTACTTATCTTTATCCCTTTCTTCTTTTGTTTCTTCTTACTTGTCTTTCTTCTCCCTTCCTTTTAGCTCAGAGTACGGACAGAGCTGACTTCACTTATATTTAGGGTCAATCAATAAAATAATATTTTTTAAAGCATATTTATGATTTATTTTTTGAGTGTAAACAAATATGCGAGCATACTTCTTGCCTCGTTAATCAACGATTAAACCACTACCACTATGAATGACGATCTCACTCTTACCAACACAGCAATAGTTTTAAATTGATCACCACTGTCTTAGTTCATTCACTAATATCACACAGTACATCGCCAAAAAGTGTACTGTAATGCAAACAAGCATTGGAGAGACTTCGCACAAGCTCGGCCCAGTATTTTTACTGACTTCCCGGGCATAGAAGGACAGAAGGTAACGAAAAGACTGAAGATTTGGGCGGATGATGCAGCACTCAATCTTCCTGCACGTTCTGTGCTCGCATCCTTCTCTCGCGAGCTCAATGCTACTAGAGGCGGCAGGCATTCATTCTTTGTGAGGTCTTTACTGGCCTCGGAGTTTATATTCCCCTTTTTCTTTATTTTCACGTTCTTGTACTCTCTATTTCTCTTTTCTCTCCATCTGTATGTTTTCTGGTGAATATTTACTCCTCTATTTTCTTCTACATATTAATCTATGCATCCGTTTCGTACATTGATTTATCGGCGTCTCTATTTCTTTTTATACGTCCGCTCTTTTCATGTTTTCCTCACCTTAGTTCATTCAAGCTCTACTTGTGCCTTCTTTACATATAAATCCAATACTAAGCATGTCAAATTAGCGGTGAGGGAAAATTTCCGTTCTTGAGACCTCGTTTAGCATTATTTCGGTTAAGAAAGCGCTCTACATAATTTCTAAGCTACTCTCAGAATAAACGGCTAGGCAACAATATCCGCGTTTGGTGAGAAGTATAAGCCTCGCTTATCTGCTGGCCCTGTCCCATCTGTCACTTCCGCTAATCGTGTTATAGATGACACTGTCCGGGGATCGGTGGCCAAGTGTCTCTTCGAACTTGCTTCGCTTTTGAACGAAAAGTTCGTATTAATGATTTTCCGCCCTCTATTGTAGCCGGGTTTAGTTAACAACAGAATCATGGTGAAGGTCGGCCACTCTACGTGATTGCTTTAACTATTGAATTACTTTGGGAACTAATTCCATGATTTTCCCGTAGTTCCGCTGCTCAACTGGCATTGCCAGCGCCAGATGGATTCATCGCGTGTCTGAAATGCAACAATATGATTGCAGTCCAGAACGTTTAGCCGAACAGACAATTGCTACTCAACCCCTGTCCCTCCACACACCCTAAAGAATAGTCTCAGGAAGGTTTTCAGATATTTAGGACTATCGCATACCCTAATACTAAATCAGAACGATACCTAGTTTACAGCCGATGTATCCAACTGATAACTTTATTAAGAATATTAGTACAAGAGACAATGACTTTCCCGTGGAACGCACTCTGTAAGATGCCTTCATGATTATTCGATCGCGAATCCGAACAGAGAAGTTTGTGTCATCGCTTGTACAAGCTAAAATGTGTGAAGGAGGAACAAAAAGATTACTGGTTCATCCACTTATTGAGGGCTGGGTCCACTATATTTACACCTTCTTGTTATGCTATGTTTGTTACTTTATGTTATCTTATTTTATATTATATTATGTTGTGTTATGTTATGTTATGATATGTTATTCTACGTAATGCTGTGCTATGTTATGCTATCTTATATTATCCTATCTCATTTTATCTTATCTTTTCTTATGTTATGCTACGGTATGATATGGAACGTAATGTTATGTTATGTTAAGTTATATCAGGTAATGTTATGTTAAGCTGCGTTATGCTATACTATTTTATGTTATGTTATATTGTGTTGTGTTATGTTATTGTTAAATCATATCTTGACTTGTATGCTAAATTATTCCACGTAATAATATTGTTTTGTTATGTTATTTATGTTAAGATATATCATGTTATGTGAAATCACTTTGTTCTATGCTGTATTGTAATTGTGTGTAATGTACGGCGATTGTGTGCTATTTTCTGCTGTACACAAAAATAAAGTCCACCCTAATGTGCCTACTACATACAAACAACTTCTTTTATAGCAAATTGTCGTAGAAAAAGTGTATTACTCGCCATGCTAACCGCCTGCGACGCATAACACACTAACCACAACTAGCACGGCTGCATTAATGACAAGCACAACAACAACGTTAAAATATAATTCATTCTAAAAAAACTATAACAATAACAACCACAAAACCAACACTGACATGCCACACAATTTTGCTAGCAGCAGATTTCTTCAAACATGCACAATTTCTATTATATACAAATATATAAACAGTACCACTACCACTATCCCCACAAGCCTACTTCACTTTGTGTGCTACCCTTCTTTCTGCGGTCTTTTGTTTACCGTTTTCACTATTTTATTTACTACTTATTTCCAGCAAACAGCAAAATAAAACAAAACAATGTAATAAATAATGCTCACCGCACATGGACGCCTCCTCTAAGTTGAGCGACTTCCGTTTCGACAAACTCATTTCTCTCGCATGCGCTAGTTCCCTCTTACCCTAACTTCTACCCCGACAATGTAGTCCTGTAAAAGGTTTGGCGACATGCCATTTATCTGTCGTCGCCTTCCTTTTCGTTACAACTCTGAAGGTGTGTGGGCGTGTGCTGCTTTTTCATGTATCCTTTTGTTGAGAATTTGTTTATGTGAAAATATTGTATATTCTCTCACGCTGGTATCATATTGACACACTGGCCTCACATTAAAATTATCGATAATTCATATAAAGTTGAATGAGCTCCCACATAAATTTTCGATAACGTGTTTTAGGGCTGAATAAAATACTAGGACTACAAAATTTAGTTTAGGCTCTACTGGTACCACAACAATTACCTTACGTAAAACTATATGCCCGCAGTTTGTAGGCTGCCTTGAAATTGAAACTATTTTCCTTAAGTTCATAGCTGGCCCACTGATGCAAATAACTGCATATACCAACACCGTTGTTCTACTTTTATATAATTACCGTTAGGTATGACATCGCTGATAAGAGCCGGGTATCAGGTTTGCTTAGATTAAGTGACATTCATAGATATATACTGCCAATGCTTAGTACTCCGGAGGTTAGCAGCAAACGAGGTACATCTGCTTAGTCCTTGAAATAGCTTGGCTTGGTATGTTAAGGATCACCTCGCTTTTCCCATCAAATAGGAGCATTTAAACAGAATGGTATCGGTGCCTTCCAGCACAGCGTTTGCTCAGCTGATCCATCACTCACCTTTTATAAGCTTCCTACTATTGCTCATCTTATCCGCTTCGGAAGACAAAATTTCAGTTAACATGGAGAAAGAAAGAATTCGATATTGTGAATATAAGTGACTAACTGAAGATGTTTAAAACCGCCCTAATCTATACTATAATAAATCTCTAGAAAATCGTGTCTGTATATCCAAGATTTCTAAAAAAAAATGAGTGTACTTGACGTTTGGAATGTCGTAGAATCCATCGGCACCACTTTTTTCTGTTTGTCTGTTTGTCGGTTTGTCTGTTTGCCTGTTTGTCTGTTTGTCTGTATGATATCGATAATATCGGAAACTAACGAATGGATTTTTATGAGACTTTCACAGATGGATAGCCTGTAATCCAGAAGGGAATCTAGAACTTATTTCATTAAAATCGCGTGAGAAACAAAAAAGATATAGTTGTTTGAGCTATAATTAAGCTACTTTTAAGGATTTTTTGTTTTGAAAAACGAAGGAAAATACACTTAGTTTCCAAACAAATATCAAAGAATGCCTTTGCAAAGTTTTTTTTCAGCTTGATATAAATTAAAAATCAAATATATGAATAGATACAGTGGATAGGATAGGTTAGGTGGTAGCTGCCCTGATAAGGATAGCTCACTTGGACAACACGAAGGTCCGTTGTGATACCACATACACCAAAAATAACGGTGACCTAGATCCAGCTACTTAGAGAATCGTTGGATAGCAACGATAAAGCTCCGAATGATACCGATCTCAACTTTGGATATATCCTCGGGAGATCCAAGTGAGTCGCGACCGAAGTACTTTCGCCTAATTCTGGCAAAAGCTGGACAATCAAGCATAAAGTGATTTGGTGATTCCACCTCATCATCCTCCATACAGCTGCAGCAGGATGGAGTTTCCAGTATATTGAGACGTACCGCATGGATACCCATGGGACAGTGCCCTGTCAAAACCCCAATGACCATTGATAGGTGAGCCTTAGTGAGCCCAATTATTTCAGCAGACCTCCTGCCATCCACTTTCGGCCAGAAAGATCTTGCTACCCTGCAAGACGTGGTATCCGCCCAACGTTTGCTGAGCTGATTCGAGGCCCAGCTATGGAGGAGCAATCCACAGGTGGCCAGCGGGATCCCGAAGTCCCTACAGCCATCTTCATCCGGTTCAGTTGTACCGATGCGGGCTAAGAGATCCGCTTGACAGTTACCCGGGATATCACTATGGCCCGGGACCCAGATAATCTTAATTGTAAAATAATTCGATGCAATCGCAAGCGAGGTCAGGCACTCCCAGACCACCCTCGATCGCACTGTAGTTGAGCTCAAGGCCTTGATAGCCGATTGGCTATCAGAGTAGATGTTAAATTCCCTAACCGTGGTAGCACTGGATAGCATTCCATCCACCGCATCCTTAATCGCAGCAATTTCCGCTTGGAATACACTGCAGTGATCAGCCAACTTAAACTTGCGGCTTAAATTTAGCTCTTGACAAAAGACCCCCCACCAACCTTTCCATCCAGCTTTGACCCATCCGTGAACAAGTTAACCGGTCCCATGCCCCAGATAATTCCTCTTCCCCAATCCTCTCTCTCTGGAATAACTGGGGTGAAGGTTGTATAGGGAGCTGTTATCGGCATACAGTAGTCCGTTCTGTCCGGGATGAAGTCGAAACTGGTAAGAAGGCTAGAGTGTCCGCGGTCAGAAAGTCTATATCCCATATCACGAAGCCTGACCAACGACCTTGCCGCGGCCGCCTTTCCCGCAATATCTACTGGGTATATGTTCAGCATGACGTTCAGTGCCAAGGTAGGCGTTGTTCTGAGAGCGCCACTGATACCGATCAGCGCCGTCAGTTGCACTGACACTAACATTTTGGAGGTGCTCGCCGTGTCCAGTGCTTTCCACCAGACCAGCACCCCATATAGCAGAATCGGTTTGACCACCATCTCATAAAGCCAGTGTACTATTCTTGGCGAGAGTCCCCATCTCTTTACGATAGCTCCTCTGCAGCAGTACAAGGCAATGGCGGCCTTCCTGGCCCGATCTTCCACATTGGGTCTCCAGGACAGTTTCTTGTCCAAAACAATCCCCAAATATTTAACCCTATCAGAAAGTACCAACGGTACCCCTCCAATCGAGGGAGTTCTGAAATCGGGCACCTTATATCTTCTTGTGAAAAGGACCAATTCCGTTTTTCCCGGATTGACCGCCAATCCACATGATTCAGCCCACCTAGCCACAGTATCCAGGTAGCCCTGAAGAACATCGCGCAGGGCGCCCAGAAATTTGCCTCTGACTAGGATAGCGAGGTCATCTGCATAGGCAACCACCCGACAACCATTGGCTTCCAGCTCCACAAGAAGCTCGTTGACTACCACAACCCAGAGGAGAGGAGATAGGGCACCCCCCTGTGGCGTGCCCCTGCACACCTTCCTCTTAATTATGGCCCCTCCCCACTCCGCTGCGACAATTCTGCCGCATAGAAGTTTGCTAATAAATTCAACCAGAGCCGCCTCGACTCCTAAACCCACCAGAGCTCTTTCGATTGACCCCGGTAAGACATTGTTAAAAGCTCCCTCGATGTCTAGAAAGGCACCCAGAGCATACTCTTTGGGTTCTAGGGACCCCTCTATTTGCTTTACAATCGAATGGAGAGCCGTTTCCGTCGATCTGCCCTTGCAGTACGCATGTTGTGAAGCCGACAGTAACCCCCGAGGTATCCTTTCCCGTAGGTACAGGTCAATCAACCGCTCAAACGTCTTAAGAAGAAACGACGAGAGACTGATTGGCCTGAAATCCTTAGGTGATACATGAGAGCTTCTGCCGGCCTTCGGAATGCAAATAACCCTAACCGTGTGCCAAGACTTCGGGATATAGTTAAGCCTCAGGCAGTTAGTATATATGATGGCCAACCAGCGGCAGGAAATCCCCAAAGACCTTTGAAGCTGCGCAGGAATGATTCCATCCGGGCCCGGAGACTTATAGGGCTTGAACGACCCTATAGGCCAGGTTATCTGACTTTCCCGTATTGGAATGGCAGGCACTTCTGCATGGCCAACGACCGCCGACCATGCAGGCGAAGATCCCTGCGCAACTGGGACATCGGGAAAATGATTGTCCAGTAAAAGCCTTAGGGACTCCTCGCTACTCATCGACCAGTCCCCACCATCATCTCTCAGATACCCCAGAGGAGCGGGGTTCCTAGAGAGTATTTTTCTAAATCTCGCGGATTCATTGCAGCCTTCTACGTTTTCGCAGAAGCTTCGCCATGCATCTCGCTTGGCTATCCTTATTTCATATTTATAAATCCCCGGACTCACCTTATAGAGCTCCCAGTCCGAGGGTAGTTTACTCCTCCTGGCTCTGTTGAAGAGCCGCCGACTGGACGCTCTTAGGTCGTCAAGAGAATCCGACCACCAGGGCGGCTTGCCCTTCCCCCTGTAAGTTTTCAATGGGCAGGACAGCTGAAAGGCGCTATTGCTTGCCGAGGTGAAGTTTTCCACCAGAACGTCTATCTCAGATTCGGACAGGCCCGAACTAATGATAGGCACCGCAGGCAGTAGCTCTCCCAGCTTCCTACAATACAAGTCCCAGTTAGTACTTTTAGGGTTCCTAAGAGATATTTTACCGGGACGTTCTTCGTTCACTGAGAACTGAATATATCGGTGATCAGAGAAGGAGTGCTCGTTGAGAACCCTCCATCCAGATATCCGACCTTCCAGTTCTCTACTAACCAGGGTGAGGTCCAGGACCTCCTCCCTTAACGCAGTAATAAAAGTCGGGTCATTCCCCCTATTACATATACAAAGTCCCTCATCTACAATAAAAGTAAATAAAGACTCACCTCTAGTGTTGGTATCCGAGCTTCCCCAAATGCTATGATGGGCATTTGCATCGGCACCGATGATCACGCCAACACCTCTCCGCCTTGCTTCAGCGGTGATTTCACCCAGTATCGCAGGTGGTGGTCCCACTACGTCCCCGTGGGGCATGTACGCTGAGACCACCCACATTTCATTACTTCCTCGCTCGAGGCAGACCGTGGTTACGTCAGCATTGCTGAAATTAGAGAGAATAAAAGCTTTAATCTCTTTTTTAACAAGCACACAGGATCTAGGCCTACTTGCCTCCGCATGCACCAAGGTGTTGAATTTTCCAGTCCTTAATCCAGAAATCTTACTGCCGTTACTACTCAGCCACGGCTCCTGGACAAGGACTATATCCACTCCGCCTTTTTCAAGGCAGAGCAACAAATTTGCGGAAGCCGCCTTAGAGTGCTGAAGATTGATTTGACGGATTTCCATCAAAAGCGCTCTTCTTCCGCACCCCATCCTTGGCGGATTTCACAGATGGATAGCCTGTAATCCAGAAGGGAATCTAGAACTTATTTCATTAAAATCGCGTGAGAAACAAAAAAGATATAGTTGTTTGAGCTATAATTAAGCTACTTTTAAGGATTTTTTGTTTTGAAAAACGAAGGAAAATACACTTAGTTTCCAAACAAATATCAAAGAATGCCTTTGCAAAGTTTTTTTTCAGCTTGATATAAATTAAAAATCAAATTTATGAATAGATACAGTGGCGAACCAAAAAAAAAATTATTTCTCGCTGCCATATTACGATAATCGGTTAAAATGAGGTTTCCTAAAACCTCTAAATATGCGTACAATATGGGCATCAGACAATAGAGGAAGGTCACAGATTTCATTTGAATTTTGTGATATTTCGATAAATTAATCGATAACTGAGTTATCGGTCAAAATGTATTTGATCCAAAATCTTTAAATTTACCTACAATATGAAATACTTTTAGCTAAGATTTTAAACCTTTTACACGCGTAATCAGGGACTCAAACCTTTTGGTGCAATTCGGTTTATCTATTCGCTGACAGGTGGCGCAAAGTTTTCGTGTGTACTGCGATGCTTTGGTAGGTGTGCGATTAGTTGTCGTACACATACACTAAATAAAATTAAAAAAAAAAAATAAGGGCCACTTTAATATAAATACACATCCCGAACAACGTCGGGTACCCTGCTAGTATATAATATATGTAAAGGTTTCTATGAACATTTTATTTCGTTTTTTTTTTTAACCATTGAGTGCGCTTGTAATTTTCAGCTAATTAGTATGGCTGGCCATGATGATAGCCTAGTGTGAAGGGGAGTCGAATTTTTCACAGACTCAATAAATCATATTTTTTATTACTATTCCACAACTGATTTATACAAAAATTTTTGTTCGTATAAGTTTTAGCCCGAATTTAGGATCTCTGTCGGAGAGCTGATTGTTACTTTTTTAATATGATTTGACACTTCAACTTGCGGCGCATTTCGATTTACAAAAAGAAAGTACATGAAACTTTACTTTATCTTTGTAGGTATGTCACCGTGCTGCCACTTCGTATGGTTCCGCCATGGGTGACACAAACTCATATTACTTAATCTCCATCAATCCTATTAACCCGAAAATTTTAAAATATGAATTTTATAAGAGAAGTCTTAAATTTTAGACACACTTAACTTAATTGCACTATGAAAGCATAGAAACCATGATAAATAATTCAGTTTTTTACATAAGCACTCACAACCCAAGTATTGCCTGCAGCCACTCCGCAAAGCACCTTTGACAACATATCATTGTTTGGCATTTAAAATGCTAAGAAGGTGCATCATCTGTTTGAACGTAAGATGGTACGAAGTAAAACGGACAAATCGCAAAAGCAAATGATGCGCCTTGACAGCAAAAGTCAACAGCTTAAGTTCGCCATGGCGCCTCGCGGCATCTCTGCAGCAACCAAAAATTTTTTAAGATGAAGATGTTGCATGCGCGAACTTCAAAATTCTAGTAGGTCACTTCCACCACACCAAAAACTTTAACACAATTTTAACATAATTTAAGCACACAAAATACACTGATTGGAGTTTTAGAGAGTAAAAATTAAAATGCTGAATAGATTAGCTGAATAAAAAGTGTACAAATAATTGTTAAATTATAAATAAAGCGCTGTAAACAGCGTAGAGCGCGAAATGACTTAAACAAAGCGAAAAAATTGAATTGATTGATGAAAAAATTACGCGTGTCGAAGCAAGAAAGCAGTAATTTAATTTAAAGAAAAAAAAACAAAGTAACAAAGGAATGCGAAATAAGTAAGATGTAAATTAATTACATATGCGCGTAATGAGTGTAGAGGCCTTACGCGTAATTATGAAAAACACTTTTCCAAATGAAAAACCATTAGATTGATAAATGCAACAAATGTAGGATCACTGCGTTTGCAATTAGCCGCATTCGCTGCGCATATTTTTTGCAACAACTAATGCAAGTAATGTGAAAAACGCATCAAACATAATAATGCGGTATGTCAAATGATCATGCAGTCATGTTATGTATGAATGATTTGTTCAATGTTGCAACAATGTTATGGCGTTTTTAATGTTGATAGCACTAGCATTTGAAAAATGTTGCAGTTGTTGCAATTCACACATATATAACTATGTTTGTATGTAACCTACATTGCAACATAGCATATTTGTCGTCACAAGCATCATTTGACAGCAGCACTCATGTGACGCAGTCGGTCAGTCAGTCGTACAGCTGTGTGATTTGCTGTCAGTTGAATCGACCAACCAACTATATTTGTGCAGTCTGCAAGCCAGCTTAAGCTATGACATCTGTCATATATATATATATATGTACATATGTATGCTGCAAACCACATACAACATGCGGAACATATTTTTGTGTCATACACATGTTAGATTATTGTTTGCTATTATTTGTTGTGTTAAGCTGCGCGTTTGCAATTGTTGTTAGCACATTTTCAGTTATTTATATATGTATGTTGGCCGACTAAGCATTTACGGATTTAGTACAAATATTATAAAGCTAGAAATATGTCATCGTATCTTATATTGTCAACGTTTTTACAGCAGTGAGCAAGTAAATAGTGCCACATAGGAGAGACTTGAATATTATTATAGTTTGCCGTTGGAAGACTGTCACCTTGTGACAATTTCACGCGTATTAATTAACATGATAATGTAAATTTTTTATCTAAAAATGTATAATGATTTGCGAGCAAAGGTATAATAGAATACGAAGTTGGGCAGCCTTTGTGGCCTGTAACGAACTTCCCACCGATATTCCACCATGCAACGCCATATTACCACTTATGTATGTCAAACTCAAACCAATGACACCTCTTGCTATCATCCCTTTATGACCGTGAACCCAATAAAGATACATTATCTGTCTTGAGCGAAGTCTCTAGAAGCCTTGATCGTCGCCTGGCTATCAATATGTGTATATATTGACGCGACTGCAGCTTAAGTGCGCTTTCTCCAGATTTTCTCATGCTTTCTTCACGGCTTCAATTTCCGCCTAAAAACACTGCAATGATCTTTCAACCTGTGGGGTTTACTTATTTCTGTATCGATACAGTGAAAAGCAGAAACAATCCATTCCCTTAATATGGAATCACCGGTATACAGGTGTATACTTAGTATGTTCTGCCATTTTCATACCTTTTTGCTGGATCTATTGTAGTCTCAAAATCTCTTTCGAAGCACAGGTCCGGGAGCGTGTGTGCGCGCTAATTTGTAAATGAGTGTTACCAACCTTTTCATATTTCTTTTTATTTATTAATAGTACTAATGCTAAAATGAGGACGCATTAAGTCACATTTTACTTTTAAAATTTGTATGCCCAATGTGAAAATAATTGTCGCATTTGCGGCTAAATGTTAGTATGCGGGCAAAATACTAAATTCGAGCTGAGTGTGAACAGATATTTACTCTCAATATTGTACATTCCTTTTCCAAGTAACCCTAATTACTTGACCCCAACTGTTTACCGATGCTTTCTGTCAATGCGCTTCTATGCCTAGTTTTGACAATATTCTTGCCATTCATTGCAACTCCGTAGACCACATTTCGCTCTCACTAAATTAATTCTAAGCAATGTTCTATTAAACTATGTATGTCAACTTGGGAAAGCACAACACAATAATGACTAAGTGGCCAGTTCACATACTCAAAAAAAATGCAGTGCACACTAATATGAGCATTAGACTGGGTTCGCCCCCATACAAAAAAAAAAGGTGCTAATGTCCGCCGCTAAATATGAAGAATATGTTGAGAGGGTTTCGGAAAAATCTTTTTTAATTTTTTTTGATCCTTCGAAATACAGCCGAAACGGTTTTTTCGTTGTAACTTGGTTATTTGACGTCCGATTTTTAAAATTGGTATGTCATTATTTTGGCCTTGAGAAGCTTCACATTTCCGTTTAATGCCCTTTTATAATTTTTTTGTTAACACGTTCAGCAAATTGAAAAAGTATAAATGTGGACGTGGTCCGCTCTTTTCCCTTATTAGAAAGGCTGGATTCTTTTTTTGAGAAATTTAATATAACAGCTGTTATACGGGGTGAAAGGTCAGACTCTGACTTCTGAATACAGTCAAACTCTGACTTCTGACTTTCACCTCGTATAACAACAGTTATACTAAATTTCTCAAAAAAAGAATCCAGCCCTTCTAATAAGGGAAAGAGCGGACCACGCCCACATTTTTACTTGTTCAAATATGCTGAACGCGATAACAAAAAAGTAAAATAAAATTTCGAAATGTATAATTTCGAACTTCGTAAGCCGATATCAATTTTTTGGAGGCTAAGTTCGAAAAACGGAAATAGTACTTTGTTTACTTAATACTATTTTCACACAGAAACTTAATGATCTCATTTCACCTTCTAATGAAATCGTAAATTTTTTGCTTTCACACAGAAGTAACTGCTCGATTAGTATGAAGGATGAAATGTCAAGCGAATAAAATGACAATGCTATATGACAGACAATCATGGCGGAACGATACAAGGTGGCAGCATGGTGACATACCTAAATACATAGATAAGAATTCCATGAACTTTGTTTTTGTAAATTCGATGGACAAATGTCAAAATTGGCTCAAATTTTGTTAGCTGACCTAATCATGTGAAAACGACTTCATAGCTTAAAAGGACATTAAACGGAATGTGAAGCTTCTCAAGGCCAAAATAATGACATATCAATTTTAAAAATCGGACGTCAAATAACAAAGTTACAACGAAAAACCCGTTTCGGCTGTATTTCGAAGGATAAAAAAAAATTTAAAAACTGGCAACTTTTTTTCGACACAGTCTAATGAGCATATAGCATATGTGCATCTCAGTGTATCCAACTATGCCCGAGGGCGCAGCATGAGTATGAGTAGCAAGAGATTTTTCAAATTTTTCACCCAACTATGCCCCTTTTACTTGAAACTCAGAAGATTTTCTCGGACATGTTGGCGAACACTGCACCACTGCAGTTGATGATGAATTTACTCGAGTGGTGTGCACCATTTCCTGTAGCTTAATTCATATGCATTGTGCTGCTACCGAGCACATTTCCTGATTTTACATTTTCAGAGAATATTTGTTTGGTGCTGGTTTTTGCAAAACTTGTTCAAGTATTTCTCTAGAAATTTTTGTGCTAATCGACATAAATTTTGTTGCATCTGTATTCTATTGTCATAATCTGCTCAATTGACTTAAATTTTCTTCTTCATTTAATATCCAACTCATAAGCCTACAGTTGATTTCTGTATGATTTTTTTTCTTCCTTTCATATCATATCTTGAATCTTAAAGTTCTTTTTTTACCTTCCTTTGCAATTTCTTTCATTCTTCTTCCATTCACTGCTGCTTCTTCATTCAGCCCTTCTTTGTAGTCTTCATACATATTTTGTTCTTGGAATTTTGAAATGTCACGCAAGTAATTAGTGCCCAACTATGGCCTGTATTCATTGAACAATCATTTATGTGGCTTGAGCATTCACAAAGTCACCAACACTGACCTCAGCCGCTAAATACATAAAATTACTCACTCTCCTACACCCCCTCTCTTCATATTCCACTTTTGAATTGATTAGTTTTTATATGACCAGCTCTTAAAAGCAGCCATCACAGCAGCCTCTGTTGGTCAACATCAAAAGTTTCCGCTTAATTTACCGCTAGCCTGACAACTCAATACTAAATACTCTTTTCTTGTTCTTCCTCTTTTTTATTTCTTTTATTTGTGGTCGTTAATAGAATTTGACAATTAGTTCAACTCACCGTCGAATGTCGTAATTTGCACGCGGGTTTTGTTCGCACCACGGAAATGCAAAATGATTAGATAGTCCTCTCAGTGGAGAGAGTGCTGCATGTAATTAATGTAATTATAATGTGAGTTGGAAAAGGGTCTACCACGTTAACCCCAAAATAAAAGTCCACAAAACAAAATCCCCAAATCAAAATCCCCAAAATCCAAATCCCCAACACAAAATCCCCAACACAAAATCCCCATTTTATGTGCGAAATAAATTCAAATTAGGTTTAAAATCGGGGCGACCAAAAAAGGCTAATAATCCATACCAACTTTCTGCATAGGCGGCCTTCGGCCGCGCTTATAAAAAATAACCTTATGCTACGCCATGCCAAGTCCGGGTGTGTGGTATAACCGTGGCTACCGCCACAGTGATGTCCTTCTGCGTAGTACACGCTTCTGTTAGCTTGTTCGAATTAGAGCGACTAACAGTCCTATATATGGATAAGTAAAAATATGTATTACCAAAACGTGAATATATAGTTATACATACATAAATATGAATGAAAGAGGAAAGAGATATTGCTATTTTTTACACGGTCATGATGTTTATCATAGCACTGGGATTTTGATTTCGGGGATTTTGATTTTGGGGATTTTGATTATTGGGAATTTTGAATTTGGGGATTATGTTTTTGGGTATTTTTTTTTTCTTTGGGGATTTTGTGTTTGGGTGTTTTTTTTTTTTTGGGATTTCGTGGCACTCCCTTGGAAAACCATTACTTGTTAATACTGTTGTTGCCCATGATCAGAAAAAGTCGGGACTCCAGCGACTTTGCCAGCGCAATTTACAGCTTCGCCAACCCGATTGTTTACCTCAACTACCCTTGGCGAATCCTGCGTATCTAGCAGGTTTGAATCTGGCGCCTCCGAGTTCCACACAGAAATGGGGGGTTGAATATCTGGCTCTACGTGGTACCTCAATGATGCTATTTCCCGAGCATGCCGGATCAATATGCGGCAAAGGACCAGAAGTGAATACCTATATTTAAAATTATTTTTTAGAATTAATTATTTAAAAATAAGATACATAGTGTAACGAATTCTGGGTATTTCTGATAATTATGCACCTTCTGCTAATATTCGAATCGGTGAACTGTCGAATAAATAACTCCAATATTCAGTATTGCAAAATGGTATTTATTTAGACTACTTTGGGAGTAGTACAATTATAATTCACTATCACGTACTTCACAAAAGCGTGTTTAAATCAAACTGATTTGTTATTCCTCAACTTGCGCTGCTTTTATACTCTCTGTTGCCTCGTTCGCAAACTTCTCCTAAGTTCTAGACATTTCGCGATCATGGAACAGTTGTGTCGCATACTGGGTTATTTAGCTATACGCGTTTGTATGTGTGAGTAACAACTTCTGCTCTTAGCTGTTGATTGCATGTCTGTATGTGAGATATCTCTTCACTTCGAGCTGCTGGTTATGTGTGTGGAATAATCTTCGTTGCTTTGTACATAAGTGTGGCTGCTTGCTGTTTTTGTTGTTGTGATTATTTACTAACAGCATAGTGAGACCAACATTCGCCACAATATTTTAGTGCTTTTATCAGCTAAAAATGCTAATCTCATACGATGCTCAATCACAACTTCGCTACCTGGCCTATGGGATCCCTAAGTCAGCCATCTGCACATCAGGGAGGGGAGTATTCAGACCCGGCATGTAGTGGCGAGAGTTGATACGGCTTGCACCGAATGACCTTAACGTTTGAGGGTTGCTCCGCTTCAGTTTGGAATTAAAATCCATAAATAAACCAACGAGTATAGGGAACAGTATATCAACTGGGCCATAGCCCCCAATATCCCAGTAAGACTAGTTATAACCAGAGGGCATCAGAGATCTGAAGGCTACCATAATAATAGATATGAACAAAATGCCCTTCATCCAATGAGCACGGTTCGGGTAACATTCGGAATGTCGGATTTTGTCGACCTGTTCTTTCTAGATCCGTCATATTTGATAAATGAAAGCATGGGGCATGTGCACTGGAATCCAGGGTAGAGTGGATTTTTCCATCATATAATTTCCGAAGTCTGGTAAAAATTCCCAATTTGTCTATTCTATGAGCTTATGAAGTATTTTTAATGTCCCCACCAATCCTTTTATATTCGCCATTTTTTTGACGTGTAAAATCCTTTACTCACGGTATGGGCAAATCCAGCATGTAAATGCAAGCGTGTTGTATGTGTATGGATGAGTGTGTAGTAAGTGAAGGTATAATGTGTGGCAGTGCATGATATGTGGGGGAGAGTTATCGATTTGTTATATTGGTTTTCGGCCTGTTATCAATGAGATATAGACGATTTATCGAAGTTATTTGATACATTTTTATTATCGATAATAAACGTTATCCATGAATTGTCGAGTTTTATCGGCGCGTTATCGATGAGTTATCGGTAGTTTCGATTTGCTTGGCTACATACTGTCATTGTGTAGTTACTAGCATTGTGAATAAAACAAGTGTAATATGTAGTTGGTTAATCAATATTAAAATATTAACTTCTTGTATTCCATAAAATATTTATTTCAGTCACAAAATTGAATCAATATAAAATTCAAAAATTTTCTTTTGAAAAACATAAATTCGAAAACAAACTAAATCTAAAATATCTCAAATAACAAAGTTAAAATTTATAAAGTAAATATTACCAAACAATAATAAAAATATTAACAAAGTCCCTACAATAATCCTCCTTCCAGAGAATTAATGTCAAATAAATTAAACGTAACATGTTTCTTAATTTTTGTAATGTTGTTAGTGTAATGGTTAGTGTCCAATGTTTGTTGAACTTCAATAAAAGCTGGTTTAAGTCTATCTATCGGAACTATTTCAATATCACCATCTATTTCTAGCTTAAAATATTTTTTGTCTTTTTCCACAACTTTGAAAAGTCCCTCAAATGGATGTTGTAACTTTATTTTGTTAATAACCCGAACAAAAACATATTTGCAATTTTCCAAATCGTTTGGAATATAAATGTCTGTATTAAGATTTTTGTTATGTTTTGAATTTGAACTTAAATTTTTAAAATTTGTTTTTAAACTTTGTAAAAGTTTTTCTGGAGAAATATTTTCTTCAGAAGGAACTATCATTTCTCCAGGTAGACGTAAATTTTGTCCGAAAACCATCTTAGAAGATGTGGCCGAAGTATTATCGGTAACTGATCATACCAACTACTTTTTCCATTTTTAGCCATAATCGTAGCCTTTAACTGCCTATGGAACCTTTCTATCATACCATTTCCTTGCGGATGATATGCAGAATTTGTAATATGATGACTACCTAGCAATCTCATTAATTCAGCAAATAATTTTGAAGTAAATTGCGCTCCCTGATCAGTAGTGATTTGCAACGGTACTCCAAACCGTGAAACATATTCCCTAACAAATTTATTTGCTATTTCAGATGCCGAAATTTCCCTTAGTGTATAAACCTCTGGCCAACGAGTAAACCTGTCAATTATTGTTAATATATAACGATATCCTTTCGAAATAGGTAGAGGTCCAACAATGTCTAAATGAATATGTTCAAATCTTTTTTTTCGGAATAGGAATTTTAGTTACTGGCGGCCACCGTGGTGTGATGGTAGCGTGCTCTGCCTACCACACCGTATGGCCTGGGTTCGCACCCCGGGCAAAGCAACATCAAAATTTGAGAAATAAGGTTTTTTTAATTAGAAGAAAATTTTCCTAAGCGGAGTCGCCCCTCGGCAGTGTTTGGCAAGCGCTCCGGGTGTATTTCTGCCATGAAAAGCTCTCAGTGAAAACTCATCTGCCTTGCAGATGCCGTTCGGAGTCGGCATAAAACATGTAGGTCCCGTCCGGCCAATTTGTAGGGAAAATCAAGAGGAACACGACGCAAATAGGAAGAGAAGCTCGGCCTTAGATTTCTTCGGAGGTTATCGCGCCTTACATTTATTTTTTTTTTTTTTAATTTTAGTTACTGGAGATTTAGTGTAACGATTTACTTTTGACAATTTATACATTCTCTCGCCCAGATATTTATTTCTTTGTACATTTTTGGCCAAACATATTTTTTATTAATTAGACGACGTGTAGCTCTAATCGCAGGATGTGTAATCCCATCTAGCATATTAAACACTGTTTATAAAAGGTCTAGGATTTTAACCTGTCATCTCACAAAAAATATTAAAATGTGTAGTTGGTTAATAAATATTAAAATATTAACTTCTTGTATTCCAAAAACTATTAAATATTAACTTCTTGCATTCCATAAAATATTTATTTCAGTCACAAAATTTAATCAATATAAAAGTCAAAAATTTTCTTTTGAAAAACATAAATTCGAAAACAACCTAAATCTAAAATATCTCATATAACAATGTTAAAATTTATAAAGTAAATATTAACAAACAATAATAAAAATATTAACAAGGTCCCTACATAATATCTTATCCGTCAACTACCTGACAAGATGTTCAATATGCAACTTTTTAGCGTTTTGGCAGCGTTTTGAAAGGGTGTTCAATATGGCGGCGCAAAGAAAGAGATACAGAAAGATGGAGATACAGAATGAGACAGCGATAGTCCATTAAAAATCAGGTGATCCATTCTATTTGTAATTTTGACGTATACGCAGAAGTTATCACACTTGAACTTCGCGAGTACTTGGTACTCACTCCCTTCTTTCATTTTATCAACCTAATCCTATTGTATTACCACGCTGAATCAAAGGTTGGATATGATCCTGATAGTGATAATGGTGGTTAGGCGATTTGTTGTATTGAACTTCACCTTCCGCTTAAAATTTGCGAGATGGATTTATAAGATTAATAAGAGATACAGCCAGGGACTGCTTTGCACGTCATTCTTCCTCCACGTAGTGGTAGTCTTGCCACCCCTTGGTTTTTCGAGATCGCCGGAGTATTTACGTCACCTTTCTTTGTCTTTATCACTCAATTGGCGGCCCCGTGTGTGGTGGTAGAATGCTTTGTCAACCACACCGAAGGTCCTGGATCCAAGTCCCGGACAAAGCAGCATCAACAATTTTTCTAAATGATCATCTGCTTGACAGAACGAGCTAAGCACTATTTTAGTTAATATGAACATAAAAAACTTAAGAAAATAAAAGGAAGTATTTTAGTGATCAAAGGGTGAGGGGAAATCCTGAAAGAAAAAAAGGAACAGAAACCCTTTTCTTCAGTTTGATATGCAAGCAAAAGAATGTCATAGAAAATCGTCTAAAATTTTGTTAATAGCCAAATCGCTTTGGACATACCGGAACTCCACGAACGGAATTTCTAATAGAGTAAGCTGTGCATAATCGCCATGGGTTAAATAAGACTCCACCATTGAGGCAGCCAATAAATGGTTGATCCTTCGAAATAACAAGCGAGATTATATATAGGCGAATGACATTTTATCACACGACTCAGCTGAGTACTGCAGTTTAAAAGTGTTTCCATAAGATTCGAAAATGATCCCAAGTAATATTTAAATGAGTCATAAAAGACTCTAAACTTATCTTATTTAGAGTAGTTTTCAATTACTTTTTACTCCACTCTACGCCAATTATAAATTTGTAGATATTCACATCAACAATTCTTCAATTTGCACTAAAATTACTTAATGTCTTGACTTTTCAGGCATTCCCTCATCTCTCACTCCCAAATATGATTCCAACAAGTGTGCACCACCTTTTCAAATTACTTTCCTGTTTCACCATAAAAGGATAAATGTAAACCGTGTAACCGAGGCAAACTACATGAATGTATTTAGTTATTGTTGTATCATCATTACAAATCTGTGAGCACTGCAAGCAATCAAGCGATATCATTTGAGGCTATCATTGCGCGGCTGCATTGCCCGGCTCCATTGCTATTATTGGCAATAACGGCAACAAAAAAATAGTTATTCCTATAATAATAGATACACGTACAACAATGATAGAGGTAAAGCATAAAATAAAAAATAAATCAAGTGAATAAATAATGCACCGGCACAGTGCCCCATGGCTCTTGGGCATTACTTGCTATGCGTGGTATAAAATGTAAACGAATTGTATTAGAAATTGTGGGGGCGTCAAGCAGCAAAGAGGTGGAATGGATATGTGTCGACGATAACGACAATGCCGCTGATGGCGATGACTCCAAAAGTGCCAATAGTTTAGTAGCGTGCTATACGACAAGTAGTGGCTGTTGAAATGACTGCAAATGCTGAAATTGCATTGTCAATGCTGCTCACTTGTATGCTTAGTATGCTGATTAGTTTAAGCTGTAGAGTGATGCACTGTGGGCGGTGGTTGTGTGAATTCAGTGAAAAAATTAAATTCAAATTAAATTTTTTTTTAATTATCAAACAAGCTGGCTCGGTAAGACTTGTAAGTTCGTTGATATTATTGGCAGAGCTGGCCTCCACCTTTATTTGAACCACCCATTTTGTCATCCACTTTCATTCCCAGTTCTTCTCTCTCTAGCGTTTCCTGTTTCTCTGCCACCCTTATTAGCCCTTTCGCTGCCTATTTAATCAATATTTATCTCTAGCCCGCATCTACTTCTATACCTGTTTCAAGGTAGGTAGGTAGGTGAAATGGCTGCGACCCTGGTCGCCTAAGTAGCTATTTAAAGCCGTTTTGATGCCATGTAACTCGTCTAAAAATGTACGGAATGTTACGGTCAGTATATTACAACCAGCCAGAGTTGTTGATAAAATTAGGAATATTCCGGATTGCTATCACAGATAACCCTCTGAGGTCTTCTAGAAACGAGGTTCCAACGAACCTTAGCCGGGCTCTATCTAGAGCCGGGCTTTTACACATAAAGTGACCTACTGTCTCCTTGGCATTTGGATCTTTGCAGCTTCTGCAGTAGTCGTTATTCGGAATGTCCATCTTTTCCGCATGCGTACCTACTGCCCAATGACCGGTGCAGACTGCTATCAGTTTGCGTGTGTTAGCCCTGGATTTGTTCAGAAGACTTCTCGTCCTCTTTCCATAATAGTTTGGCCAAATGGATTTTGATATTGCACAAGTGGTGATGTTATTCCACTTTGTTTGTGCTTTCTTCAAGTAGAAGCTTTGGATATGCCCTTTAGCTACTGCTAAGGGTGGGCCCACTTCGACACTGGTTATTTCCTCGTTCATCTCCGATGAGCCCCTGCGTGCTAGCTCGTCGGCCTTCTCGTTACCCTCTATCCCCCTATGACCCGGTACCCAGATAACGCGTAGTTCTAGATTTGTGGATAACTGGGATATGAGTCGCTTAAAAGCCCACACTAATTTTGAGTTAATGTGTGGCGAGGAAACCGCTTTTATCGCTGCTTGGCTATCCGACAGGATGCCAACTTTACCAGCTACATTCAAGCCCTCCAGTGATTTGCAGGCTTGCCAAATCGCGAGGATTTCTGCTTGAAACACGCTGCAGTGCGATGGGAGTCTGAATGATGCAGACAAATCTAGGGACTCAGAGAAGGCTCCGGTCCCCACTCCCGATTCCATCTTGGAGCCGTCAGGTAGATTTGGATGTCGTCGACCCTTATGCCCGGGTTTCTCTTCCACTCCTTCTTGCTTGGAACGGCGGTATTACAACCGTACTCAAACTTCAGTTTGCGAGGGTAGTAATCAATCTCGGTACTAGCTGTACCATCCGGAAGTTTCTTTAGGATACTACTATGCCCTTGCTGAGTATCCTTCCAACACCTAGACTCCGTGAGTCTCAGTGCGGTTTGTGACGATGTACAAAGTATATGCAAGTCGATCGGAAGCAGGTGCAAAATGGGGTCTAAAGCAGCGGTGGGGCAAGTGCGTCCGGCCCTCATGGCACCAACGCACGAAGTGCGCTGGACTTTTTGCAGTTTGGTGAGGTTGTAGCTCTTACTTAGAGATTCCCACCAGACTATGGAACCATAGGTAAGCACCGGTCGCACCACCGCCTCGTACATCCAAAGTACCATGCTTGGCTTGAGTCCGCATTTCTTACGAAAAATTGATTTGCAGGAATAGAAGGCGATGCAGGCCTTCCGTACCCGCTCTTCGATTTCGGGATTTAACCTGTTTCTACTTCTACCTTTTTCTTCCCCACCGCCAACTGTGGAGCAAATTTTAGCGACACTCTTTCATGTAAATTAAAATTCTTAATCAGATCGCCCATTAAACAAGAAGACTCATTTATTTTATAATCTAGGTCTTGATTTTTTAGGGGTTTTTCAATTAGGCCTTCGGGCAAACTTTAAGTATCACTATTTGCACTATCAGTACACGTTGTTTCTCACGGACATACCAGTTGAACCTAATCTAACCGAACGAAATCGCCTCTTAGTAATATTTTTTTTAAATGAATTGAAAATACAGTGAAAATACAGAACAACATGACTCGCTAAATAAATGGATGTTTTCTTGAAACACGTCAGAGGTCGCGAAGTATTGAACGATATCTTTGTCTAGCCAAAACGTATCATTGCTTTGTCGTGTAAGATAGGTGGAAGTTCTTAACGTGCTCCCCCCACCTAATTGGCTTAGAGTTTTTAACTTCCACATTGTGGGCTGATGATTCAGCAAGCTTTGGTCAAAGTAACGCTTCTTGATATTAACCATTCTAAATGAAGACTTAGCAGAGGGTTTATCTCAGAGCGCTCATTACCACTTACAAAGCAATTGTTCAGCCGATTGCATGCTACGCGCCACGATATGGTCGACAAGCCTAAAGACTACTCACTGGAAGAAGCTACAGGCCTGCCAAAGTACTGCCCTCAGAACCTTCACGGATTGTCTTCTTATGTACCCAGAACACCATCTACATAATGAGGCGAGGGGCTTAAGGAGTCATCTCCGTAAGCAGTACGAGGAAATACGGCTCCTGAGAATACAGCCGTATGAAGCCAAAAAACACGCGTGATACCTCTATGTCGGGAATTGCCCGGTTAATCCTGTGCTCAAAAAACGATACCCTAAACTTGCAGAGGAGGAACGCACACTCCCTAGGGAAACGCGAGTCACTCTAGCTCAACTTCGATCTGAATACTGTAGCAGGTTAAACTCTTACCTATCCAGAATCAACCCCAACATAAAAAATGTATGCCCTGCTTGCAATGTGTCCCAACATGACACCAACCATCTCTTCAATTGTAATGTGGAACCAACGCCTCTAACACCCCTCTCATTATGGTCCAATCCTATTGAAACAGTAAGTTGCCTTGGACTCCCGTTAGAGGATATTGATGGCAATTTGTGATCGGTCACACCTATTGGATGGGGCGAAGCACTGCTACAACAAAAGCAACACCAACATTTAGCAGAAATAATGAATTGGCAGTTTATCTATTTTTTCTAAGATCATTGTATGGGATCGACAGAGCAGCAAAAAATATCTCCGTTAACTTCCGCAAGCGTTCCATACAACTCTGGACCTAAATCTGGAGTGATCTGGGATGGTGATGGGATGCAAAGAATGTGTAATGTCAACACATGTGCGTTAGGGTACGAATGCCAAATTAATTGTGCAATTGACTCAACGGTGTTTCGATCTTTTGCGGCAGTACATCCAATAGAACATGATGTTTTAAGCAGGGTCCGGCAAAATCTGCGCATCACCAGTACATAGCTCAAGCTGTCGTGGGAGATATGGTGGACTCCGTTAAAATCAGCGCGTACCTTTTGATTTTTATCTCTTATTAGCGTACGCATTTAAGGCGCTATTCTACTGGACAATAGATGTAAGTGGCTTCCTACTCGAGGTCGATATTTCAATGCATATTGCTGCAAGTACAAGATGAAGTCCTCGCTGTCATCAGAGAAAAAATTTTGGGCCACATAGTAATGACTGGAACTTTACCGGCCTTTTCAATCGGTTTCCCGAAGCTAAGGGTTCTTGATGGAATATATAAATTTTTACTTACTTACTTGAAAGTTCGGAAAATGTTTTTATTCAGGCTGAGTGACATTCACTTAAGTGGCCATTTTGTATATAAATCGTCAGGTAGAACTACAGTACTCAGCATGCTCTATTACTTCGTTAATCACGACAGCGGCAATGATTAGGAAATTTAATTTTATATGGACCCACTTCGCTTATCTGGTACGTTGCGATTCCAGGGGTATGTATCAGCTAGTCAGTTCTCTCTATGTTGTAATTAAGGAATTAATATACTTCTAACCGTGCAAGGTCTGGTTTGACGCCTTAGTCAGCGAGTGGGATGTCAGGTATGCCTTCGCACATCACTAGCAAATAGGGCCTGAAATCAGCTTTCATTCCTGATCAGTTCAGGTTACTATCAAAAGACACGAGTACAAGGTAGTTAACTTCTAGAGAGCTACCAGTCCAACTTAACTAACGGCAATATTGATATAAACAGGTTAGATTGAACTAGCCCGACCGTAACAGCCTCACATAAACTAAATATGTCCATATTACTTTTAACCAAAGTAGAAGCTGAGTTCTTAATCTAACAAGCACATTGCCTTAAAAGAATATCTCAAGTTAAACTTTTACAAAATTTTTTTTTTGTTCAGAAAGTCTTAGCTCTAGCCCACTATGCAACAGGTTAACGCCGAACACTAAAGACATGCCACTCGCTCAAAACGGCGGCAATGGCCTACAGGCCACTTGACACGCTGCTTGACTTATCACAAGTTGCCTTTTGGTTGTCGTATGCATTTTTATGCAAGCAGCTAGTTTGGCTTTGCAACGCGTTACTTGACTTAGCCAATTCAAAAGCTGCTGGCTCAAAAACAACCAAATTTGTTAAAGTGAATGCACGAAAAAATTGACGGCATGTGGATATACTTTTTGTAAAAAACTTGTTTCTTCAAAATCGTAAGAACATTGAGTGTCAGCAACAGCTGCTGCTGCAGCACCGTATTGATAGTGTGGCAACGCTGAAACAACGGCACTAAAAGAGAAGCCAAACGAACACACACAAATAAGGAAGTCAAAAGACTAAGCGTCTTTATTTTTTAAGTAAGTAGACAAGTTGACCCAATTCGACGATTTTGTAAGCAACTGCATTTTATGTAAGTGGCAATAAGATGGAAGATGCCACAGCAACAACAACAAGCACACAGAATGAAGTAAAAATGTACTCAGTGCGAAAAAGGAGTACGAGTTAGCTGAGCTGAGAAAGCATAGATTTGTAATATAGATTACAAGTAATAGCTTACGTTTTTGAGTACAAAAGAATGCACGAAAAAAGCAACAACAACAAATGCTATGAAAGAAAGTGTCTCTTTGGACTTAGCAAAAGAAAGAAACGTTAAAAGATATGCGAGCTCAAATAGCAGCATTTGAAAAAAAAAAACAAGTAAGGACTTCATACCTTTCATGAATGGGGCTGAACAATAATCTTATCCCATACGTAATCTCCAAATAATCGGATGTATAATATAAGAAATATATAGTGAACATTTGTACATACCTAAACGATTTTTAAGATAAATATAAAATAAAAAATGGCAAAAACCCTTATCTGAACGATCGGTTGTATGGGATATATATTATATATAGCTCCGATCGAAATGATTTTTACAGGAAATATTCTATGATATATTACAATATATATCACCAAGTTTCACGTTTTTATATTGGAAATTAAGTGAGAAATATTCAAAAATCTTTCTATCTGAACGATCGGTTGTATGGGATATATACTATATATAGCTCCGATCAAAGTGATTTTTTCAAAAAATCTTCTATGATATATTACAATATATATCACCGAGTTTCACGTTTATACTTTCTAAATTAAGGGAGAAATGGCCAAAAATCTTTCTATCTGAACGATCGGATGTATGGGATATAACTATATATAGCTCCGATCAAAGTGATTTTTTCAGAAAATCTTCTATGATATATTACAATATATATCACTGAGTTTCACGTTTATACTTTCTAAATTAAGGGAGAAATGGCCAAAAATCTTTCTATCTGAACAATCGGTTGTATGGGATATAACTATATATAGCTCCGATCAAAGTAATTTTTTCAGGATGTCTGCTATGATATATTTGAATATATATCACCGAGTTTCCCGTTTATTCTTTCTAAATTGATGCAGAAATGACCAAAATCGTCTTATCTGAACGATCGGTTGTATGGGAGATATATGTTATAGTGGTCCGATCCTACCGGATCCGACAAATGTCCAATATAATACAAAAATACATCCTTGTGCCAAATTTCATTGAGATATCTCAAAATTTGAGGGACTAGTTTGCGTTCAAACAGACAGACGGACGGACGGACGGACGGACAGACGGACATGGCTATATCAACTCAGTTCGTCGCCCTAATCAATTCGGTATACTTAATGGTGAGTATTTCTCAACGTTACAAACATCGGACCAAACTTCATATACCATTTCATGTTCATGAAAGGTATAAAAATTCAACACCCACATGGGCGCCGCGCTCAGCTACCCAAGTTGCCCCGAAGCCACTTTACTAATAGTGCAAATAAGACGTTGAACGTTTAAGTGTGCAAACGAAGAAGAACAAGAAGAAGACGAAAAAAAGTTCAGTAGAAAGAAATACAAGTAATAGCAGAAATATGTAGTTGCATTTCCGCTTTAGGGGATTCAAGTCGTCTTATTAGTATGTAGTTGTGTGCACGTATGTGTGTCCGGATTTGTGTGCGGGTCAGTAGGTGTTGGATGTTAGTTGTCTTGCTTTTTAAGCCATTTGGATTACATTAATTTAACTACTATTTTTTGATGGGTTAGATGGCTTGTCTTGAGTTGGACAGCTTCTGTTGCTGCTGGCTGTGTAACTCGACGGGGATAAATGATAAGCTTTCGACGTTGCAAATGAAGAAGAAATTAAAAAGTACTTAACTACGGCTAATAGCAAAAAAAAGTGGACTGCAAAGGGTTATACAAAGAGAGCAAGTCGGTGGTAAAATTATAAGTTTAAGGCAGCTAAGTATATAGTTAGGCGGATTGAGCAAATCTTTTTGAGAACCCTTGCACTTCTTTCTGGCTTATTTTTACTCAAAAATTATCCAGTATATTGTGACTAAGCTCACTAAGGTACAATAGGCAGCATATATGTGGAGTTTTGCCCACTTGTTCTGAGTAAAGCAAGACTATCAGCTCGGTCAGAAGTGGAAAGACTCTCTCCGAGAAGTTCGAAACTAAATGAGTTTTCAGACAGGACTAACTCCTATGTGCAATTTTTTAAATTGGATGCTGGAGAAAATAATACAAACTGCCGAACTTAACCGCTCTGGAATAATTTTATATAAAAGCGTGCAATTTCTAGCTGGTAAGCTGAAGACATTGATATCATCGTCCAGAACACCCACGCCCTGCTTACTCTAAACTGGGAAAGAAGCGGAAGAGATTGGTTTAATGGTGAAAGAGAACAAAACGAAGTACCGGCTGCGATCAGGCAAATAGTCAGCACAATTGAGCCTTGGCAGGGATGCCACTATTGCAGCCATAGTTTCGAAATAGAAAAAGACTACGTTTACCAGTTACGTTTACCAAACCAGCATGAGCACAAACAACAACATCAACTTCGAAATTCGGCGAAGAACCATTCTTGCCAATTACTAGTTAGGCAATTGAAAAGTAAATTTCTTCCTCGGCAAACGAAAATCATGTTCAACAAGCCAGTTATCGTACCCGCCCTGCTACATGGTGCAGAAGCGTGGACCATAACAACATCAGATGAGGCGGCTCTGGGATTATTTGAGAGAAAAGATGTTGGAAAGATATATGCGCCTCTAGACGTCGATCTCAACCGTTTTTTTCTGCAGCTCACGCTTCCTAAATCACATATTACTGACGAGGCCTGACTTGTAGGCATGTGACGCCAGAAGGCAGTGTCCAGTTAGTAAGCCTATAATGATCCTTAAGTCTTCCACATGATCTAAGAAATTTAACAGCACCGCGTTTCTTTTCACGCCTCCCCTGCTTGATTGGTTATATGCAACGTCTGTATCCTTTTGATTTCTCCCAAACGGAGTGGGCGGTCTAACGCCGATTCATCGACCCTTTCAGAACGATTCGGTCTTTTTATTACCTTTTATCCCTTTATGACTGGGAACCCAGTATGTATGCATGGTCCGGGCTGCGCGAAGTTTCTCTAATGCTTCTTTGCATCCCAGGACACTTTCCACTGTATTTCACCAACTTTTCTAGACCCCTAATCAGGTTACCCTTTACTAGCACGCACAGTTCGATAGCATTAAACTATTTTTGTTGTCGTTGTTGTTGTTTGTTATAGAATAGTGTGTAGTAATTAACTACAACTGTCGATACTTAACTACAGAGCTTTTGAAATCGTATAAGCAGCAATTTTCTTAGTTTACTACAGCAGCAACATGAATGAATAGAAAGCTAGAGTTGACGAAGTGAAAAAAAGCAAAAAATATGCAACTCTGCAATATGCCGTTATATCCTAACATAAGTACCTTCTCCAACTACGTACATACTACTCTTTCGCTCGTAGCAAATGGATAGCTTTTTTTGGCGCGCAAAAACTGTTGAGTTAGAAATAGCACAGCACTAACACGCACACACACACACACATACAAGCTCTGTACAACTTGCGTAATATTCATATCCTCGAGTGTCCTTATGTATTGAGTAGCAAACCAGTAGTTGGACGATTAATTCGAAGATATCCATTCAATTTTTTTTTTTTCCACAACATTTCTCATTTCCCAATTTTTTGTTTGTTTCTCATTTCCCCTCCATTACAAAATGTGAAATAATTCATAGTTAAATGAGATAAAATTCTCAATTAATCGTCAGGTAGTTAAGCAGGTTTTTCCCCTTTATACCCGCAAAGCGAAAAGCTGCTCGTTCAGTGCACCGAGTGAAATGTGTATGTCTTCCAGCTTTTGTTTCCATTCTTGGCGGTCATATTTAAAGCTTTTATTACGGGAAATTATGTATGGATTTTTTCAAGAGGTTATCTGTTCCAGTTTTATAGTTTCTTTTTTACGTGGTAATCAGTTCAGATCAGTGTAGTATTTTTTGTGTAGCTTTGCTTTATACGGGATAAAGGGGCTTTTAATGTTTTAGTAAAAGTGAAAGGGCCTATTTTTTTATTTGAAAATGTAAACTCTATTAAAGGCGGCTAAGACGCCAGCTCGAGTTTTAGTTCTGTGCAGATGACTCAGATGGAACACTTCAGATAAAGCTATCTGTTGCGTACATGCACGTACTTCTAAAGGGGCTCGTTGATATTGTTAAGACATCTCCATGGCAGCTAGACTTGTAGATGAACATTCAGATCTAAATATCAACAGAAATTATTTTAGGCATTGAGGTGGAAAGGTCCATACAAATTAAGTTTTGCGAGGTTTATGTTTTACAAGAGAATCCATCGAAAGTTTCAAAGTCAATGCAATACTTTAACTAGCACTAAAACTCCTACCGTCTAAGTACCGTTTCTTCCCGATACTACCGTCAAGTATTCCGTCGGAATGCTACTTCAGATCAAGGCTCTAAGTCTGTTGGGATCACGTTGCAGTACTTTCATAGTCGCACAGCGTTTGATTAACTAGAGCTTAAGTCCATACAAGTATACGCCGCTCTATCCGCTCCCTTGCCCGCTGTACTCATGTGCTGACCGGTAAAGGACAACGACACTTATTTCAAAAATTGCGCTTTAATTTGTTAAAAGTTTTCTATTTAGTATTTATATATGTGCATGCACTTACGCTATATTATGGATGGGACTTTTTACAATCGAGGGTTCACTGTATCCTTGTTGTGTCGCGATTGTGAAGTGGGAGCAGCAACTTCTTGCATTAATGGAAAGGAGTTTTTTAATCTTTTTGAAATATATTGTTTTATTATTGTTGTTTTTTTCCTTTTTCACAACTTTTTTAATTTTTTTTAATATATATTCTTTTGCTGTTATTTTATTTTATTTTTGTTCTCCCTTTTTTTTTAATATTTTATTTTTTAGTATTGCTATCATATTTTTTTCCTCAGTGCTTTAGAGCCCTACTCTCCAATACCAAACAAACCCTACATATGAAGGTATTGCGTCTGCACTTCTTATTCTTACGGTTGCAGGGGCCTTGCCTCCAATCTTTAGTTATTTGCTATTTATTTTTTCTTTGCTTTTTATGTGTTTGCAAAGACCGTGTTCAAATGCGCTTCTTGGCAGCATTTCCAGGCTTCTTAGGAACTTCATTATGTCTGCGAGCATCTGCCCCACGAATCTTTCGGGAATGTAATCTTCCAATATGCAATAAGCTACACAGTCTCCATCTATACATAGACACCATACGTAACATTTATCTTACATGTAATTTATGTATATGCAACGCTTTTATATCAACCAAAAAGAAAAATGTTCCGCATACCCGCCAGTACCCGTTTTTGCAGGTGACACGGATATGTTTGCCTGTTACTGGATGGTTAGATGTGGCGAAATTCTTGTTCTGTGAAAACAAATTTTCATACATTTGAATAAA
The DNA here is from genome assembly GCF_040869045.1 of Eurosta solidaginis. Classification (NCBI taxonomy): domain Eukaryota; kingdom Metazoa; phylum Arthropoda; class Insecta; order Diptera; family Tephritidae; genus Eurosta; species Eurosta solidaginis. The sequence goes on from NC_090322.1 coordinate 43,888,293, forward strand.
TTTTTGTTTCAAATGCTAGATTCAACGCTGGTCTTGAGCTCATGAAGTTTACGAAACTATATAAAATTAGTTTTATGATATATAAATATTTTTCTAAGCCAGCACGGTGAAGTGCATGTTCTTTTTCTTACTACCGACACTGCACAATTATGCAGAATGCAACTTATTGAATATTTTAAACAAGCTTAATGGGTAGTCAAACATATATTTTACATTTATAAACTTTCCAAAGCCGAGTTTGCTATATTGTTTTTAGATTTTTTTTTTTAATTTGTCTCGCTCAGTTTCCAGTGCGTAAAAGTACAAACATTTACTTTGGTTTCGCAAATGTTCACACATTACTTTGCAAATTTTATTTTTTTTATTTTATTTGCCAAACTTTGATCAACTTATTCGTAACTTTTCTATGTAATGGTTGCTTTGCGTTGCTGCTTTGCTTCAAACTTTCGCTTATTTCTTTGGACAATGCTGCGCCATCAAAATCACTTTAAATCACTACAACTGCAAATGTGTAGAGAAACTTTGTTGGTATACTTGCTTTCTGAGCAAACAGTAAAAAAATGGGTCCCTAATATGTTTCATATACACAAAACAAAATTATTTCATGCATGTTTTAAAAACTTTTTACCAAATTGGATTTATTTCGAGAGTGTATATCCACATTAGGGTGTCCCTATAAATAAATTTTTGGACTTTTTCCAATCTCAGCTCCTCAAATTATAATACCAAGGTCAAAAATATCTCATACAAATTTTGATTCCAATTGCAGACAGTTAAGGAGTGTGGCACAGGGGTCAAAGTTAAGATTTATCAGTCTGCATAAAAGTGTCCATTTCGTAGGGCATCGCAATGTTTAAATTGTAAGTTAAAATTACTGCAAGGGATTATCATTTCACGATTTACATACATCACGGTAATGCTCATGTGAACCGCACTTTGCTGCGATTAAACGCGCCGTGGCTCTTTAGGCGGCTAAAATTTCTTATATTAAACAGTACGGTTGGATATTTTAAACTCGTAGAATGTAGAGCATGATTGCTGTATCAATTTTTGATGGAGCCTGGCTAGACGGCTGATTAGAGTAAGTGCGGGTAATGTGGTATACCCATTTTATTATCCTTTGTAAAATCAGTAATTCTCATGCAATTTCAATGAAAACGGGTTAATAGGATACTACAAGGATATCAAACAGAAGAAGCATGAAGCAATAGCCTGGAAGGGTAATTTGGTATACTATACCACTTTACCCGCCTTTACCTATACCACAATAGCCGACATTTACATGACAGTTGTATCCTATCATTTTTAAATAATTAATTAAACACAAATATATACAAAATATTGCACTAACAGTTCACGAATTCAATACTCACACATTACTTACCGATTAACGAATGTAGTTTAAAATTTTTAAAGTTTTTGTAAAAAATCATTTTATCTGATCAAGAAAAAAAGTCAACCGCACAACCACGCACATTCATTACAACTGACTCACAACAATGCCTACAAAGAACGAGTACAATTATGCGGTGCTTTTATTCTGAGAACACATTTATCGCTTCCCAGAAAAGCTGATGTACCACATTACCCGCAGTTACTCTCTATTTAAAGCAGTGGCGCAGTCTATCAACCTCAATCAAACCTTATTACATCGGGCGCCTTTCTTTGGCCACCCCTGCGAAAAGGTCGCCAAACATGGGTTTGTTGTCATGACAGGGGCAGCAGCCAGTATCTTCATTCTCGTCGGGTGTATTCTCTGTGGAGCGTAAGTGGGATTGCACTTTGTGTTGATGCTAATCGCTTCGAGACGGGAGCGTAACGTTTGCCGGTTTTAGAAAATTATACCTCGCAAAATCCTGCAAAATGTTAAAAAATCGTGCATATGTAAAATCCTGGTTTTCTAAAATTTTGCTTTTCCAAAATCCTGGTTTTCAAAATTCTGCTTTTGCTAAATCCGGCTTGAAAAATTCTGCTTTTAGTGTACTTACCCTTTAGATAAACTTTCTGAACAACGAAATGAACCGACATACGCAGCGAAAAGTATTCAAACTCATTAAGTAATTTTAGTTATTTTTTCTAAATAATAACAAGTAAGGAAGGCTAAGTTCGCGTGTAACCGAACATTACATACTCAGTTGAGAGCTATGGAGACAAAATAAGGGAAAATCACCATGTAGGAAAATGAACCTAGGGTAACCCTGGAATGTGTTGTTTGTAGGATATGGGTATCAAATGAAATGTGTTAATGAATATTTTAAAAGGGCGTGGGCCTTAGTTCTATAGGTGGACGCCTTTTCGAGATATCGCCATAAAGGTGAACCAGGGGTGACTCTAGAATTTGTTTGTACGATATGGGTATAAAATGAAAGGTGTTAATGAGTATTTTAAAAGGGAGTCGGCCTTAGTTCTATAGGCGGAAGGCTTTTCGAGATACCGCCATAAAGGTGGACCAGGGGTGACTCTAGAATTTGTTTGTACGATATGGGTATAAAATTAAAGGTGTTAATGAGTTTTTTAAAAGGGAGTGGGCCTTAGTTCTATAGGCGGACGGCTTTTCGAGATATCGCCATAAAGGTGGACAAGGGGTAACTCTAGAATTTGTTTGTACGATATGGGTGTGAAATTAAAGGTATTAATAAGAATTTTAAAAGGGAGTTGTGGTAGTTGTATATGTGGGATCTGTCAATAAGTTTAGAGTATTGGGACATACTTTGATGAAGTGACGCGCACTGTTTCATAAAACACTTGTTGTAAGTTTACATACTAAAAATTAGTAGACGAGAAAAACAATAATGAAAATATATGAGTAGTAAAAAATATGAGGCAGAGTAAAATTATTATTGACTGAAAGTGCGTACGCGTCAATTCTTCTTAGACTTTTGATAATGACATCGCATCCTGCCTCATATATGTGAAGGCGTTTTCGAGATTTCGACCAAAATGTGGACCAGGGTGACCCAGAACATCATCTGTCGGATACCGCTAATTTATTTATATATGTAATACCACGAACAGTATTTCTGCCATGATTCCAAGGGCTTTCGATTTCGCTCTGCAGAACTTTTTCATTTTCTTCTACTTAATATGGTAGGCGTCACACCGATTTTACAAAGTTTTTTTCTAAAGTTATATTTTGCGTCAATGAACCAATCCAATTACCATGTTTCATCCCTTTTTTCATATTTGGTATAGAATTATGGCATTTTTTCATTTTTCGTAATTTTCGAAATCGAAATGACTTTGCTTCGTTTATTAACGTTAGTTATCGTAACGAAATGAAATCGGTTCGTTGGTTAAGCGTGCCTGAAATGAAACATTTAAGAACTTTATGTATAACGGTATTTCTAGTTCTAGCAATTCGTCAATGAACATGTGTACATACATATGTACATATGTATGTTCACATGGGTGGAATAATAAAATAAAAAATAATGTGTACACAGTGTTGTATTTAAATGTAATATAAACAATGTTAAAGTGGACATGTCATTACTTTGAAAAGTGCGCACTTTTCAAAGTAATGACATGTCCACTTTAACATTGTTTATATTACATTTAAATACAGAATTTTTTAATTCGGGATTCTGAGAAGCAGAATTTTAAAAAATCAGGAATTTAAAATAGCAAGATTTTAAAAAAGCAGGATTTAAAAAAAACAGGATTTTAAAAAGCAGGATTTTGCTTTCGGGATTTTGCAAAAACAGGATTTCGTTACCAACCCCTTCGAGACACTATTCCGCAGTTATGAAGGAGTTATCACTTGACAAATCAAACACCATGGCTATGTATTCCGCTATCTTTTTCCACCCTTCCCTATCCATTGCATTTCCTGTACTGGACTAAGTGTCTCTCCCGCCACAATTTAAATGACATGCCTACATCTTGCGCTCTCTTTTGCCGCCTTAGCCTACCCATCGCTTTTCCTGTTTGGTGGTAATGTCCGTATTTGCTTTACGAAGACACCAACCAGGTAGTTATCGGCACCTTCTTTTCTAAGTGTTCAGATATTCCCGGAACATACCTCCAAATAATTTTTTCATTTTTTATTTGAAGTGGTTTTAACATATCTCCGGACCAGCTCACAAACATGCTGCGGGCTTGTAAGGTAGTAGAATATTTATTTAGCGAAAACGAAAGCAGTCGAGCATATTGGTAGCACGACACTGCAAACCTTGAAATAGATCAGGGGTTGGTTACCGCAACTTGGAGCTACATAGATTCATAGCCCTAACTTGAATGCACTAACGAGTGCGTAAGAGTTTAGATTGAACCCGGCTGCGTTACTGAGTCTGATAGCTCAGAGGCACAAGCATAGATCATATAACAATGATTAGGCGTGAGAGAGAGAGAGAGAGCACATAATGTCACCAAAGCCCTGCCTGCGAATTTGGAAAATTCTATGTACGCTCCGTCAAGCGGTTTTATAATTTTCTCAGCTTCCCATCTTTATCCCTGCTGATATAGACTGGTATGATTATGTATAAGATCCACTTATCTCTGAGGCTCCTTTACGTGTGTGAATCGAAAATTGTTTGCCTGCTTTTTCTCCTTTGCTTTACTATTCGACGTGATATCTAGATCGGCGATACCTCTCATACCTTCATACGAATTTAGTAGAAAATATATATATATATATATACATATTGTTATCTATATAAGAAATGTGTTAATATAATCTTAAAAAATAAAAAATTGTGCGTTAATGTAATTTGCTGCTGGCAGAAGAACTCCAAAAGTCGCAGGAAAAAACGAAACATATCAAGGCAAAATGGAAGAAAAATCGGTATGGGGCTGCATGACATCATGATTGTCCTTGTATTTAGCCCTACATTCACGACATTACAGAAAAGGCCATGAACTACATGTAAAATCGTAAAAAAAATTTCCAAGAATCGTAATGAAAAACATTTCAGATTGCTGTAAGTAACAATAAAATTAACTTTTTGCGCACAGTGTTGCATTTGGCAAAGTAAACTATTTTTGTTTTTTTTTTTTATTGTGAAATTTCATTTACATACACCCACGGAAAAAAGTATTGCTACAAGAACTTTTTGCAGTTCGCAGCTAGTCTTGCTTAAGCAAACATTTTTTAATAAAATCATGTGCAATGATATAATCAAATCAATACAAACTAAAGTTCATGATCTCACGGGAAATTCGCAAAAATTAGAATTAATTTCTTAAAAATTCAAAAATTTTCACTATAATTTATTAGAATTTTGGTGAGTATGCAGCTTTATAGATCATTTAAATTTAATAAATTTAAGCGTTACTTTTAATCGCCTAAAAAAATTATTTTTGCCAAATTTTTTTGTCAGCTGAGTTGAGCATTACCTTCCTTATAATAAAAATTACGTTCAAAAGTTAGTACGGGAGAAAATGCTCAACTCAGCTGACAAAAAAAATTACAAAAATCGGAAAATTTGTTTGATATATTAAGATTAACACTTTATCGAAAAATTTTCAAAATTCTTAATGAAAATTAGAAAATTTTACTGAAGATTCCTGTTTCAATTTCGAATTTTTTGCGTAAGATCTTGAACTTTGGTTTTTATTGATTTTTTTTAAATATTTCTACATGTTTTTATAAAAACTATAGCGAAAACTTTATTTCTGAAGCAAAGCTTGTTGAAAACTACAAAAAATTCGTGTGCCAATACTTTTTTTTTTCCGTGAGTGTATGTAGGTATGCATTCTCTGTTTTTCTCATCCCCACTTCCGTTAATGACATACAAAATTCCTGTTTTTTTTTTGGCTTCAGCTTTGACACACAAAAAATATTTACATTTATTTCTTCGTTTTACTTGTATTCTTTTTATTTCCAGAACACTCCGTTTAATGTATGCATTTACTTTGCTTACAAATATTAATTTCTGTTTACTTATCAACCATCTTTTATGCTACTTAACCTATAAGGTTGCAAACCGTTAGTTTTTTGACAGATATGGGTGAGAGAAGTGAGATTTTTGTTTAAGTAAACGGCAATACGTACTGTTGTTATATTTAGGGCTTCTCCTTAATTTGAAAAATATGACATTAGGCCAAAAAAAATAATTTTTATTAAAGTCCAGCATCCATTAAAAAAAAAAAACGCTGAAAAAAATTTAACTGTTCTTTCTTTTGCTTGAAATAGTTGGAGCCACCCACGCAAATTTCAAATTTCCTTTATCTCCCTTCTTTATGAAGCGGCTTTACTTCCCTGCATGATGCAAAAATCTGCATCAATACTGCAGCAGAAAAAATGTTTCAAATTAACAGATAAGAATTTAAAATGCTCTCAAGTAAAGATAATATTACATTAAATAAGAGAAAAAGAACACTTAAGCTCAAATAGAATTGAAACTTTCATTTAGAAACTAATAAAAACAGTCACTCTTATCCCTGGTATTTAACTCACTGTGTTCTTACAGGGTCGTTGCTGAAGAAAGAAAAAATTAAATGCATATATTTTTCTCTTGGCCAAACAAGGTCTTCTCTGTGTACTGTTGCCAAACAATCTTTAGAGAAAGGTAGCAGAAAGCGTATTTGCTTTCTTAAGAGCTGGATACTATTTGACAGATTTTTCTTGATCATATCTTGAGCGTTTTTCATATGGACCTTTTACTATACTAAACCTAAAATCGTATACATATCCTACAGGAAAAGAACTTGCTAAAAACAAGCTAACAAGTCGTTGACTGTTTTGCGGGAATATCGAAAACAACTCACTTTATTTTGACTCCAAAAAAGTTAGCTATTAAACTAAGTGTAAAGTTATGCAGCGTTGTCATGAAAGGAGCTAGCACTCGCTACTCTTTGGTTGTCATATAATGCAGGAGTAACCGGTTCCGACTTTTTTTCGGACATCGCCAGGAAGCATTGTGTTTTTTCTCAGCAGCCATCAGATTTGAAAAGTTTTAGACGAGATGAAAAAATCTTGACCCTTTCTTTATATCAATAGATCAAAATGCAGCGCAAAGTGCGTTATCCAAAGCAAAATGCATAATTTTGATGAAAATTTAGTAGTAGGTATTATAAGTAGCAAAACCATAAAGATAGACCACAAATGAGCGGTTAATTAAGGTGCATCTAGATTAGAAACTTCGCAGAAAAAAGATATTAAAACTCTATGAATTGCGATCTACTTTTATAGTTTTGTTTCTGATAAGCTGTTTATAATAAATATTACCGTAATATCACACTATCTGGGGTGCCGTTTCAAAATGTCCTATCTCAGAAAACGTTTAAATAACGCACTATTTCAGAATTCGGTTGGAGAACGTCCTATCTCAGAATTTTTTTCATAAAAACTCTAGCTAAAGTCAAAATATATTAAATTTCTGCTCAGTTAGCGTGCTTTTGAAACAAAGTGTTAAATAGCGTGCTCTTCAGCCGAATTCTGAAATAGGGCATTTTTGAAACAATTATTGAAATGGAGCATTATTCAAACGTTATCTGAGTCAGGGCGTTTTTGGAACGACACCTGAGTTGATATTCTACTTAGAAGTCAATATCGTGCTTTGAAATTGTTTAGAGCTTTTTTTTTCCTTTTGTTGTATTGTCTCTTAAGAATTGATTGCAAAATTACACCTCACCTTCTGTACAACTTTTCGTAATACCTCAATCTATGCGCCTGTCAACGGCATTTTCTGTCAGAAATATTTTTGAGTTTTCAAGTTCCTAGCTTGACCAGGAAGTTACATCTAAATCGATCGAAAGATTTGAAATCTCGAATGAATTTCCAAATTATTTCGATCCGTGCGCCACCTATCGAAAATTGTATTCCATTTGTTGTGGGTGAGTTTGCAAGTTCTGTAAAATTACATAAAACTTTATCGCAAGATTCCTCCGTTTGGTAAAAAATGTATGAATATATTGTAACGAATCTGCCGTAAATCCTCTTATTTGCAATCCTCTGCTAAGTTCGAATCACTAAACTGTTGAATAAATAACTCCAATATTGAATGACGGAAAAATGGCCTTTATTAAAGTACTTCACAATAACACTTATACTTTGCTACTCGCTGGCTTAATAACCAAACTGATTGAAAACTCAAATGAAACTCTACTATTGGCCGCCAGATCGCGTGCTTAAGCAAACTGATTGATAGCTCAACTCAAACTGAATTACAGCGCCTCTACATCTGTCGCCTTTTATACTCGTTGGTTTCCTCGTTCGCCTTTTTCTAGAATCTACTAGCATTGTCCATGAGCTCTCAAACTTCTCAGCTATAACTAAAATTGCACAATTTTATACATCTTTTAGGCGCTTCCAGAATCTACTAGTCCAGTAGCTCTCAAACTTCTCAGATATATGCATGTGTTTGCGCATTGACTCTCCGCTGCTCGTATTCGTACATGGTACATATGCACATTTCTTGGAACACAGCTGATTCAAAATTCCTGCCTTGGTCAGAATGTAACTCCATTGGTACACCATACCTTGCAACCCATTCGTTTTTAACCACTTCTGCTACTGTTTCTGCTTCTTGGTTTGGGATTGGGTATACCTCTGGCCATTTACTGAAATAATCCATAACCACCAGTACGTATTTGTTCCCGCGGTTGCTAGTAGGAAATGGAACTGCGACATCCATGGCGATCCTTTCAAATGGTGCACCTGAAATATACTGCTTCATCTGGCCATGACTTCGGGTTTTGGGCCCTTTCGCTCTGTTGCATACCTCGCAATTGGCAATCCACTCGGTGACCGACTGACGGCAACCAACCAAATAGAATATCTGGCTAATTTTCTCGAGTGTCTTCGTGATTCCAAGATGACCTCCACTTGGACCATTGTGCAGCTCGCTGAGCACGTCAGGAATCCTCTTTCTGGGAACAACTATCAGTTTTTTCTTGCATTGACCATCCTCACTCTCCCATACTCGATGCAAGCAACCGGATATCAATTCAAACTGTTCCACTGTGCCCAATATGACACCGCAATGGGACTCTCTTACATCTCCTCTCTGCTTGGTCTTTCGTTTCGTTCGAGCCCTTGCATAACACGTGACAGATCTGTATCTTCTATCTGACACTTTCTTAGTTGTTCCTTGTCCCATTCATCCGTACACGTTATAGTCATTAGCCGGACATCTATAATGTCTTCTTTAGCCTCGGCCTTTGAGCAGTTCTTGCATTCCAGACTACATGGTCTTCGTGACATTGCATCAGCATTTCCATGGGTACTACCTTTTCGATGCTCAATGGAAAAGTCGTAGCTTTGTAGTCGCTCGATCCACCGTGCCAATTGTCCTTCCGGATTACGGAACTGCAGAAACCATTTCAATGCTGCGTGATCTGTCTTGACACGGAATCGCTGGCCGTAGAGTTATTTGTGAAAATGTTTAATGCATTCTACCAATGCCAACAGCTCTCTCCGCGTAACACAGTAGTTCCTCTCTGGTTTTCCAATCGAACGGCTGTAATATGCAACTACCTTCTCCTGTCCATCGACCAGTTGTGATAAAACGCCTCCTATAGCATATCCACTCGCATCTGTATCTAGAATAAATGTTGCTCCTGGAATCGGATATGCTAACATTGAGGCAGTGCACAAACCCTCCTTCAATATTTGGAAAGCACTTCTTGCTCCTTCTTCCATTCAAAAGCTTTGTTTTTTCTTGTAAGCTCATGGAGGCTATGGGCTACGTTGGAAAAAATTGGTACAAATCGGCGGTAATATGTTCACTGTACTCTGATATGCTTCCTCTAGCCCCTGCATCCATGCCGTGATGTCATTTTAAAGATCATTATTACTAGCTGAAACGTGTTCCTGGAGCTGTTCACAGTTAATAACTACTTCAGCCTCTTGGCATCTTCCCAAAATAGCTCCTTTAGTCAGTTTGAGTGGTGACTTGAACTCATTGAGTACTCTTACCGGAATACGTCCATCTTGTTTTGTCATAGCCAGGGTTTTTCCCACAAGTATGTTTAGTGCTGATTTGTTTGCTGCTTCGACAACCCACAATTTGTTTGTCCCACATTCTCCATAAACCTTTGCCCAGATGACTGCTTCGGATTTTGGTGGTATTTGCTGACTCTCTTCCACCAGCACTCGTTTACTGCTGTAGCCTCTCTCGTAGCCGAAATTAAGTGGTACATCCATGTTTTTGTATCGCATCGTCTTGCTTTGCATGTCGATCTTGATGCCCTGGTCGATTAAGAAGTCCACTCCAATTATGATTTCATCAACAATTTCTGCCACTATAAAACTGTGTACTACCGTGACGTTCCCAATTGCGACTTCACATTCTACTTCTCCAATTACCTGGGTGTCCTCTCCCGTGGCTGTACATAATCTTGCTCCACGCAATGGTCTTATCTTTTTGTTGACTAAATCCGCTCGAATGATGGAATGAGATGCACCCGTATCTACAGTCAGTAACCGTTCCTTTCCGTCCACATGTCCTCCAACAGTAAGATTGCTCGATCTTTTTCCAATCTGCGAGATAGAGATTATGAGGCATTCAATTGCGGGAGCCAGCTGTCGCCCCTTGCGGCTGACTCGATTTAGTTTAACGATTGAGTGGTCTTGGAGATTTGCTCATCACCTTCTGCTCTGCGTTTACGACCACCCACATTGTTGGAGCTATTGGGACCGCTGCTGCAATGTCGTGCAATATGACCTGGGTTGCCGCACTTGAAACATTTAATAACTCAGGCATTTTTCTGTTGTGATCCCTTCAGTGCTTCCAAAATAGTGTCTACCCAATCCGGTCTTTCCACTTCCACACGATGAGCTTTGTATGCTGGTTTACTCAATAGTGAGGCCGTTTCCTGAGTCAATGCATGTGATACCGTTTCTGCAAATGTTGGCTTTGGGTTTGCGTATGTGGCTCGCTTCGCTTCGACGTCCCGTATGCCATTTATAAAGCTCTGAATTTTTACTCTTTCGTTGTATTCCACGGGTGCGTCGGCATTCGCCAAATGTGCAAGCCTTTCGACATCTGACGCAAACTCCTGCAAAGTTTCATTAGTTTTTTGGTAGCGGTTTTGCAACTCCATTTGGTGTATCTGCTTCCTGTGTTCGCTTCCATATCTCCTCTCTAGATCGCCCATCAATGTTTCGTAGTTGTTCCGCTCTCCCTCGGGAATAGTCTGTAGGATTTCAGCAGCAGATCCTTTCAATGCCACGAATAGTGCAGCAACTTTATCTTCAGCACTCCAGTTGTTCACTGCTGCGGTCTTCTCAAACTGAATCTTAAATACCTGGAAAGGAACAGAGCCGTCAAAATATGGAGTTTTTACCTTCGTATTGCTTGCTGAAACAGCTGGGCGATTTAGTTGTAACTGCTCCATACGACCCTTCAAATCATCGACTTCTGCCTGAAATTGAGCGATTTTTGCATCCTGCGCTTCCAGCTTTGATGTTACCCTTGCTTCCTGTGCTTCTAACTGTAAAGACATTTGTGCCACCTGCAATGATAAGCGCTCCTCTTTTTCTTCCATCTTGGATGTTATGCGTGTCTCCTGCGATTCCAGTTGGGATGCCATATATGTCTTCTGTTCTTCCAGTTGAGTTTCCATCTTGGATGTAATCTGTGTCGACATTTCTGACATGCGCGTTTCTTGTGCTTCAATCTTCGATGTTATGCGTGTCTCCTGCGATTCCATCTGTGATGACAGTTGAGATGTTATATCTGTCTTTTGCGATTCCTGTTGAGAAGCCACTGTCGATGTTTGAGCAGATATTGCAGCCAATATCATGTTCAAGTCTGTGCTCGTAACTGTCTGCGTAACTGTCTCTTCCATTTTTGTTGTTTCAAGATGAAAGTCATACTCTTCCACGTCAATTCCTTCTAATTCCATTGCCTCTCGTAGTCGTGCCTGAAGTTCGAGTTTAATGCCGCTTGTATTCAATCCACGGCTCTCCAACTCCTTCTTTAGTTGCTGGATCTTCAATTCACTGAACTTTGCCATGTCCTTGTTGTCCTCTGGAATTTATTCAACAATTCCTCTTCTGACACCAATAGTAACGAATCTGCCGCAAATCCTCTTATTTGCAATCCTCTGCTAAGTTCGAATCACTAAACTGTTGAATAAATAACTCCAATATTGAATGATGGAAAAATGGCCTTTATTAAAGTACTTCACAATAACACTTATACTTTGCTACTCGCTGGCTTAATAACCAAACTGATTGAAAACTCAAATAAAACTCTACTATTAGCTGCCAGATCGCGTGCTTAAGCAAACTGATTGATAGCTCAACTCAAACTGAATTACAGCGCCTCTACATCTGTCGCCTTTTATACTCTTTGGTTTCCTCGTTCGCCTTTTTCTAGAATCTACTAGCATTGTCCATGAGCTCTCAAACTTCTCAGCTATAACTAAATTTGCACAATTTTGTACATCTTTTAGGCGCTTCCAGAATCTACTAGTCCAGTAGCTCTCAAACTTCTCAAATATATGCATGTGTTTGCGCATTGACTCTCCGCTGCTCGTATTCGTACATGGTACATATGTGTAGACGCAATTATTTATTCGTTTATGTAGATACATAAAGATTGAATTATTGATGTGGATGTTTGTAGTTTACAGTCTCTCGCGCACACATAGGAATATAAGTAAATGCATCTGTGTGTGACATCTCTCGGCTGCCTTATATATGTGTATACATGATTTGATTATTGACGTAAATATCGCTTAGCATCGCCTTAGTGATGGTATAGCTTAGTGATGCTAATATCCGTGACAATATTATATAATGCATTCTTATCGGGTTTTCAAGACTCCATCCGATTCGTACAATTTTTTTAATACTTTATCTGGTCGCCACCTGGCAAAATTATTTGTCACATTTCTTTCACTGTAATTGAACTCTGAACCACATTCGAATTTCGCGTCTCTAGCTTATCGTGCAGTTACCTAAAAACCGACCCCAAAACTATAAATGTCGTATGAATTTTCAAATTATCTTGACCCGTACGCCACCTGGCGGAGTTTTTTCTTTTTTTGCATTGTCACGGTGAGAAGTTACTTAAAATCGGTTGCAAGCTTCCAAAATTGCGATCCCTGCCCACTTAGAACTTTTAAGCATAAGTATTGCACTTTAAAAGGTATCCAAGCTTTGTTTAAAGCTTCAGGTCTGCAGGTTCTCATGAATTCACTTAAAACTCAAAAGCAAAATTTCCGAAAGTGTGAATATTAAAACCTTAATATATGACATTTCCTTTCTCTCCTTTTACTTCCAGGTATGTAAAAACAAGAACTTATTGACAGAGGGACAAAAAATTTAAGTAAGTTGAACACATTTAATTACCTTTCCAAAATTCTTTAAAAGCTGAGAAAGTTTTCTTATCACGTATTTTTTTCTTTAACTATAACTTACCATCTACTCCCAAATAGTGATTCTCGCCTTTACCGAAAACGGTACTTAAGTAGTAAATTGTTTTATTCAGAAAAATAAATAAAAGCTTTCTCTCAAATTATTCATTAATAATTTAGTCACTTTTTTATGTAATATTTTAGTATTTCAACGTATAACTGTGAATAGTAAGTTGTAATATTTATCACAATTGTACGTAAGTGATGCTGATTTTGGGCAGCACGTGCAAAATGCATTTATTCCTATTTGAAAAGTCTTTTGTTTGCATTTTATGAATTTTGATATTCCTTTCTTCTTTGCCACTTTACTACTTTGAAATTTTTGCTCATAATTTGCATGCAAAACTTTAAACGAAAAAATAAACTTTATGAGCACAAAATATAGTGCAATAAATACTGCCATATATTGATAAATAAAACGAAAGATAATATATAATGAAAAAAAATCATTTTACTGTTATATTCCTTTTAAAAAAGAAAGTACGGTGCAATGGGTGTTACAATAAAAAAGCTTAGTTATGAGCTTGAGCAGTGTAAAAGGCAGTGATCGCCAACAACTGTTCCCGAAACCGATATTTTCAATTAAAACGGTTATTCACAAAAAAATCGATATATTTTCGATATCAAACTGATAACGTTACGATAACAAATCGATAAATTTTCGATAACAAATCGAAAAATTTTCCGTAACAAACCGATAAAACGTCGATAATTCACGGAAAATGTAGAGACAATTTTTCGCGAACAGTTGTTATTACTAACAAGCCGAAAACTCGTCGATAACAAGACACCAGCATGCCTCGCAAAAGTATAAAAAACAACGAGGTTATCTCAAAATTGTCCTGGATTGTTCCAAACGTTGCTAAAAAAAGTCTCAAAATTATTTCAAAATTATCACCCCACAGTTCGGCATTTATTTAAAATCGGTCTTGGAAATTAAAAAATAGTTTCAAAATTCATACAAATTATTAATTACAGTAAAATATAAATAACATCACTGGAAATTATGTCCACTGCTTAGCATATTCCGGTAATGACTAAATCGGAACATCAGTTGTCAGTGGCATATGGAAAAGGGCTGCACTGAGAGAAAAAATCGTTCTAAAAAGAACGAAACAAGTTCAAAATTAAGAAAATTCGTTGACAAAAGTCTGTTAATTACATTTTTTCTTAACTCCTGACCGATGAGCTTGTTTTAAGAACAGTTTTTCCAAGCACACCGTTCGTATTTTATGACCACTTTGGTATTGATGCGTGAACTTTCTGTGCTCATTTCAAGCACTACGATTTGTGGTCGATTTAACAGTTTTCGGTCTCAATTCAAGAAGGGTTTGTGCTTGATCATTTTGGGAATGGAAGTTAATTTTTCAATTATTACCCATTTATTGATTTATTAATAATAACTTTTTTGTCATTAATAAAAAATATTAATAACAAAAAAACTATTATTAAAATCAAAAACATTAGAAAAAACGCATAATATGCATTTTTTCATATATTTCTCTCACCGAGAAATGTTTCTTATTTGATGATGCAATCTGAATATATATTTAAATAACAAGTTTGAGAATTGCCTGTGCATATGTGAATCGAACTGAACGAAAAATAAGAGTTAAAAGAGTTAAAAAACTTCGCGCCACACGACCGCAACCGCAACATAATAGCCGCTGGGCCACTATAACTGCTTGATTGCTTATGCCAAACGTTATATTTGACATTGTATTGCACACGAATTTTACCGTTTCTTTTTTATTGAACTTAATTTCAGAAAATTGTACTTAATTTAAGAACATGGTTCTCATTAATAGAACATTCGTTAATATTTTATGACCAGGCGTTCTCTTTTCAAGAACATTGTCGTCAGTTCAAGATCAAGGTTATTGTTTTGAGAACAGGTCGTTCGTTTTTCAAGAACAAAAAAGTAAGAACATGAAAAGCTTGAATTGAGTCCGGTGGTGCTGGATTTTAGAACGGCGTTTTTCTCCGAGTGTACCTGTATACCAAATTCCAGGCAAATCGAACCGTGAACAGAATTTGTTGGAATAGATCGGTTCTTGGTCCACTTACCGGATAGAATCTTTATAGGAAGGGGAGTGACGGAACTGCGTCCACCCCTGTTGAAACTGCAACTTTCCTTGGTCGCCCGTTACTGATGACAATTGTGAGTTGTGGCACCTATTGGATGAGGCGAAACACTGCTACACCAACAACAAGAACATGCTTGTACAGTTGACAGCGAACAACTACACGAACTGCAATTTCAACCTGTTTATTTGTGTAACATCTTAAAATTTCACTCTCATCATTTTTATATAACCCGTCTTAAGAAGTGTAACCGCTAAGCAATACATCATATTAATCGATCTCAGTGATAATGAGAAAACATGTGAAAAAAAAATGTATCACTGAGAAAATACCTTTTTATTCTTGGATATCAGTTATCGATTGTAAACCGAAATGCTTTTTCTGGTAACCTATTGAATGCAATCTTTTGCCAATTTCAGACTGAAGCTTAATGAAATAATTAGACAAAGACCTTTTGTAAAATCTGTGATGTCATCTACAGGTTAGTAACCGGTTATTCTTGAATCCGCTAGAGATATTAGTAACAAGTTCGATACAGTGGATCTCCCAATACAAAAACCATGTTTGAGTGGGTTGATTTATGGGGAAATGTGGTGAAAGGTAAGAGGTAGGTGGTAGGTGGAGGTAGGTGAAAGGCCTTGTGTCATTACATTTTTCCGTCATTGTGCATATATACGGTTTTTGCCTCTCTACGAAAAATGCGAAAGAAAAATAATTTAATAGTTAACATTTTGCTTTTATAAATTTCTCGCAAAGTTATTAAGTTTTAACCACAAGCAAAAATAATTATTAAAAAATACATTTGCATATATATTTATAACTTATTTTTGTTTTTTTTGTTTATTATACAAGTGCGCTTTTTATGCCCTTCCAATAAAGAAAAACAGTTAGCTGCTAGCACGTGAAGCAGAAATAATTTTAGATATTGACAAATAAAAAAAAAAATAACAAAAAAAACGACAATGAAAAGCGCAACACTAACCACACTTCAATTATTCATTTGTTGTATTGATGAATGCCACAGGTCAGTGGCGAAGTTTTCATATCTGGTTTTTCATTTATTATTATTTTTTTTTTTTTCATATATATTTTTTCTTTCGAAATGACTTCTAGCATGATTTTCTATGCCGAATGGCCTGAATATTATAATTTTTTTTTATTCATGGCAATTGAACATTGGTAACATTGCTGCAGCAGTGATTGCATTTCTGTAGTGGTTTGTCAAAAATAAGTTTTAAAACCGCAACAAATAAAAAAATATAAATTTTGTATTTCTGTCATGTATGGCGCATCGATAGGGCAGATATCAAAAAAAAAAAACGAAAGTAATGAAAAATGTTGACAACACTGGCTTTTAGATAAACAAAATATTTATGCACTTTTAACGCATATATTTTCAATGCATTTTTTTAATCTGTGGATCACTAAGCGCGTTGTATTTAGGGCTGGGTGATAAAGCAATTTAGCAATTTATTGCGCAATAAATAAATCAATTTGTTTTTTATGAAATAGCTAAATCAACAGCGTGCATTTAAATTGACCAAACAATTTTTTGGTTTGAATTAAAAAAAAATCTATCCGATGCTGTTACATGGTAATTTAATTAAAATTGCGCAATATTTAGTACACCAAAAAATGAAGCTAGTAAAATCAACAAATCAGGGTTGTTGTTCTGGAATTAAGAGACATTCAGTTAAACTGATTGCATTATGGTTAACTTAACGGCGTGTTTTGTCAAGAAGTCAATATAATCCAAATGCATCTGTTAATTTTCCGCCTTTACAGCCACGTCACTGTTGACGGATATTAACTCAAGTCTATGAAGGACTTCATCTATCTGGTAGCCAGCATCAACAGCAAAAACAATGGTCATGTTATGCGAATACACGAAGATGCTACGGCCAAGACAGTATTTCAATCGACAACGCAGTTTGAAAGCAGAAGAAGTGGGACCTCCACTGAGTTGAGAGAGGCAGGCGGAGGAAGACTTGTACTTGAACACTGTAGACAATATCCCTCCGTTGTAAAGCGGCACGACATTTTTCTTTATAACCAGGGGCACTTCACACCTAAACCCTATGGTATCAGCAGAAAAGCGATAGCCGAACTATCAACGAGATATTTTACTCGTATCGGCATTTTTATTGGGTGCTCGCTGAAACCTCATAATAATATAAGCGGTGATTCGCAGTGCACAAGAATTATATTCATACCGCTCGGCAGATCATTTGCTAGAAGATTGCGCTCAACACGCGGGTGTAAGAGCCGAGTGCAGAATCCACCGACTGTTTGTTGTAGATCACAATGGAATCGTATTGTGACAACAGCAGGACGAAAGCTATCCACGCGTTAATTTGCTCGAATAGAAACTTTCAATCTAGGCAGTAGCTTATCTTTCTAAGGCCAGACGACATCTCTCGGCATAGTTGCTCTTCCGTGCTCATTGCAGCGTTATAGTCTCCGGTGCGTAGTGCTCGACAATAATATTTATAATACTCAATATATTTTTTGGCCAAAGATTGCTTTCAACTTGCGTATGTAAGTGTCGTGATCCGCTTACTGTAGGTGTGATCATTTTCGTTTTGGCAAAATTGCCTTGGTACCCAATGAAGAACACAGATTTAATGCTGATCCTCGCGTAAATGGCTTGTCAGTACTTTTCACAGTAGTCTCTCTCTCGCCGCATATCCAACACCGCAACTGTGCTCCTGTTTTTTACGTGACAATGGTAGACGTCGGTCGAACGCAGCGGCGAGCCCTATTGAAGAAGTAGCATACTCGCCTACCACAGCGATTTTAATGAGAAAAGTAAAAAACTGCACGTGTATTTCTGCCCAAAAAAGTTTGCCAGCAAAAATTCATCTTCCCAGCAGATTCCAATACCGCCAACTTCTAGGCAATGTTAAGAATTAGCAAATTGGTTGAAAAGCTCGACCTTAATCTCTTCGGAAGTCGTCACAAGGTTTCGAACATTTCTGGTACATGCCCTCAACCATTACACATGGTACGTCTGGGCGGGTTATGATTTGAATTTGGATAGTTTTCAATTGCAATTTATTGGACAAAATTTAATAATATAATAATATTTTATGAAACCGATGCTAACTAGTGCCTTCGGTGCAACCATCACCAAAATTTCAATAGCGACGCCATATTCTAAGTACATGCCATTGTAGTGCCACTAAAAAACAACAAAATTTTGCAAATTTGCCATTGCTGTGCATGTTTTTGCATCGTTAGTGCCAAAAATTTCTTTACAATAACTTTTGTATTTGCTGCAACCATAAAAGTAACAAAAATGACAGCCTGCTTAGATTTAACAGACATAGACGAAGACAGCCGTTGTGGGTGCTCTATGAACGAGCGTTGTTTTTATCTTTATGGCTCATCTTTATCGAACATTTTCAATAAATTCAAAATTTTCACACTTCATGAAATGACATTGACAGTAGTAAAGCAACAACACCAATAGCAGCAATTCCGGTGCTGTGCTAAAGTGCTAGTGCAGCTTCTAGCAGTCATACAAGTTAGTGACAGTCGTAAATTTGCAACTCATAAAATGGCAGCACTGCATTGGTGCTCTCTAAGTGAATGGTGCAATGCATTCGCCTGTACTCACAATTCGATTGCTGTATGAGTATTTTCGTTTCTTTCACGCTTTTGATTTTGACTAAAGCAGACATTTACCCAGAGCAGTCTTAGCACTGGTGTACTCACCGATAAATGACTGTGTGAAATGTGCAAAGCGGTAAATAGAAAAGGAAATTTGAATGAAATTTTCACACAAAAAAAAGAGTGAGCAACAAATCCAATTTTTGCATGAAGAAATTGATAAAAGCTACAGTTCAATATCCCGCAATTGAAATTAAACGGGAATGTTATAGAATTGCATGATAAGAATTTGTCATATTTGACAACTTGGTAAATGTTACATACTTGATTCGTGCCTGTGGCGACGCAGTTTAAATAGTGTTATTAAGTTTTCGTTTATAAAAGTGCTCTTGTCAATACATCGGTTACATAACACATTACCATGAGAGAAGGGTCGATGTACCGCAAAGACTCGGATTTTGGTCGGCCAAGGAAAATTTTCCAGCAGGAGTTTGCTCAATTCGTCACGTTATATTTTAACCCTTTTGGATAGCCAATGTAGAGTAAATGGCTATGAGTACCTCGATTTCCTTGTTGTGCCGCAAGGGAACCATCGGTAAGAACTGTGGACTCTCGCCAAGTATAGTACAATGGTTTTATTAAATAGCTGTCAAACCGATCTTGCTCTATGGGGTAGTGGTCTGGTGGAACGTACTTGACAAGATGGGTATTACCAAAATGGTAGTGGCAGTACAATGTACAACGCAGGTTGATATCTGTGGTGCTCTTAGAACAATAATTACTTTGGCATTGAATGTAAGGCTGAGCACATATATGGTGAATACTGCGGCAAAGGCGACTGCGGCCTGGTAACCGATCAGGCTTGTTGTTGTTGTATTATCGAGTATTATCGATGTTGATGGTCATTTGCCGGTGTTGACAGGGTTGACAATTGGGTGGGAGAAGCTATATATTGGGCTACACAACCCCTTGGATTAATTTGGTATTTTAGTCGCCTCTTACGACAGGCATACCTAACGCGGGTATATTCTAAGCCCCCTAACCCGCTGGGGCGACCAATCAGGCTTCGCAACATTGGGTGACACGGGCTTTGGGCTTCCTCATCTAGGGCATTCTTGCATTCCTACCAATCTTGACTTTATACCACACAAAACAGACTATTGTGTGCCTACAAGTGCCAACCGTGCAAGCTTCAGAACAGACATCTCATTGATAGAGGAGTAGGGAAAGTAATTCATATAGGGCAGCGGACTGGTTAACTAGTTCATGGATGTGTTGAAGTTGGACGAGAGATTGCTTGAGGGCTTTTATCTCAGGAGGTCGATGTAACCCGCAAGTTTAATTTGCTGATCACAGCGTCTTGCAAGCGTAGGTTGCCGCAGTTGAAGATGCGGTAGATGGGTCACTGTCCGAGGCATATCAATATACTTTTGGATTGTCAGGTAGAACTTTCTATGCGTTTGTAAGGCCAACAAATATAATCCCCATTTCGCTTTGAAAAAAACTTTTAGCTAACCTCAAGTTCGCGTTGTACTAAGGGAGCAAAACTTTATCAAGAGGCTTCGCTACTACTGAAAAATATTGCTCTATATGACATTCCAGGTTTGCGGGTTTCCTATTTTTAGTTAAGATGAACATCAGCCCCAACAAAAGACTGTATGAGTTCAACATTTGCTGTACGTAGTCGCGACAATGTCAAAAAAGCTTGCAAGTATTGAACGATATTCCACTCCTTTCTATTCGATGCATCAGTATCCAAAGAGTTTTGATCTAGGTCTCGAGCAAAAAAAAAGTAAACCTACAAGTTTCTTCAACAGAAAAATTAGGCGTTCGGCCGGGGTGCGTCTGCGCCTGAGTCGGTAGGCGCACCGGGGTCGATATCAATGGGAATTGACGTGTGGAATAGAGAAATAAACAAAGAGACGAGATTTCTCATTATAATGGGTGAACTTTATTGGGTAAATAAATAAAATAACTTGGGTACAATATTATTGTAGAAAGAACGGCAGAGATCGCTGGCCGCAGGTGTGAGTTGGTTGGCTGCTAAAATCCAAGAGGCCGGTTGTATCGAAAGCGACAACCGTTCGCCCGCAAAATCCCCCGTTTTGGAGGGGAAAAGCACCCACACATCAACCCCGATATGCATATGCATGAGTGCTGACAAAAGGCACCCATACACGTGCATGTACATGCATGCACATGCATATGGCGGTGATGGTATGGGTGGTTATAAATTAAATCGAGTAACGAATTGCATTAGGAAGGTCGCGATCAGATGCGAAGAAGTTAGGCATCCTACCTATACATAAGGCATGACCAATAAATAAGGCATGGCCTTTGTGTACAGATAACCTTACCTTCCGTATTTTTGGATTAAAGAAATTTTATTTTGGACTTGATGTTACTTTACGTGAGCTTCAACTCCATGATGCTTAGCCACGTATGCGACTATCACCTCGTTTTCCAGCTGTGTAAATGAAACATCTGGCCAATGAGGTGACACTCTACAAAGCCTAAAATGTGCGATTGGCAAACTATAGAGCTCTGTCTTATGTTCGGAAGCCTCGTTGGCAAATGTAGTCATATGTAGATTATCTTCAAAGTTTACTTTGTATACAAGTAGCTCAATGCATTTGTATATACGTTAATATGCAAATTGGCTTCATATTTCCTCAACTTTTAAAATAAACTGAGAGTTCAACATAATCCAATATATAAATACCTTAAAGAACGTGACATTGGACTGCATCAATAAAGATAAAGGAGCTTTTTCATATTTTTTATAAAAAACCCCTTAAGTTCAATGAACCAAATGAAACTTGTTTCTCGATACAACATTTTAGGTAGCAATGAGCCTTATTTGTTGCATGTGAGGGAGAAGACGTATCCGATACCCTTATCACCGATGACGAAAAATACGTTCCAACACACGACTATGATGAAGTGAGAATGTCATTATCCCGGCAAAAGAATTACAGCGGACTACCCGCCGAGCTGTTAAGGTCGGATGAGCGTATACCACCAGATTGGATATAAGTGTGCTTTGCCCAATTCTCAAAAAGGCTATACTCAAACCGCTCCAATTACCGTGGAATCAGCCTGCTTAATATCGCACATAAGGTTTTCTCTAGCATACCTACTGTGCAAACGACTGAAGCTTTACTTTAACAAACTGATTGTAGCTCATGTTCACAATGCACCAGCTCCTGGAGAATGCTAACGATTAAATTATCGACACTGTTGTTGTGCTTTGCTCCATCCAAAATGTACGACCACTCACAAATTGTCATCAATATCCTCTAACGGGAGTCCAAGGAAACTTGCAGTTGCAAATATTACTATTAAACCCATTCAATAATCCCCACTCACCATCTTCCAGGCATGCTTAACGAACGAAACGATATCATTTCGTTACGATAATCAACGTTAATAAACGAAACGAAGTCATTTCGTTTCGTTTATTAACGTTAAGAACGCCAAATTAACGTTAATTTGACGATCTTAACGTTAATAAACGAAACGAAGTGACTTCGTAGCGTTTATTAACGTTGATTATCGTAACGAAATGATATCGTTTCGTTCGTTAAGCATGCCTGCCATCTTCTATCGACTTCAAATCAGCCTTTGGCAATGCGGACAGAAATGCCTTGTATGCTAAGCTTAAGTTCCCTTCAAAGTTATTAAGACTCTGCCAAATGACGTTGAGCAACACCTCCGTAAGGCTTCAATACCAAACTAGGCTTCAGACAAGGCGACTCCCTTTCGTGCGATTCCTTTAACCTAATGCTATAGAAGAAATTTGTAGCAGCAGAATTAAACCATTATGGCACAGGAGCGTACAATAACTGGCGTATGCTGATACTATTGATATTATTGACCGTAGGTAAGGTGCATTAAGTTGGCAAATAAGTGGAACTTGCGGTAACTGTGGACAAGATGAAGTACTTGCTGTCATCCAAGAAAGATTAGACGGATTCACGCCTTTGCAGCCACGTCACTGTTGACGAATATTAATTCGAGAAAGTGGAGAACTTTGTCTATATGTGGACTAACTGTTACAGCGAAAACAATGTCAGCTTAGAAAACAGACGGCGACTATAATGCTTGCAAACAAGTCCTACTTTGGACTGAGTAGGCAGATGAAAAGTAAATGCCGATATGAAGATAGTAAAGCGAATAAAATCCCAAAGGTTTCACCGGCTAGGTCATGTTATGCAAATGGACGAAGACGCTACGGCCAAAAAAGTACTTCAGTCGACACCGCACCTTGGAAACAGAGGAAAGGAGAGACCTCCACTGAGTTGGGAGAGGTAAGTGGAGGAAGATTTCACCCCCTTTGGTGCTCTATCTGGGCGTCAGCTTTCACGAAACAGGGATAGATGGCATAAGTTGTTACAAAATGACCAAATGATGAAATCAAATAACCGAAGACACAAACTTAAGATCAGCCGATGCAAAGAAGTGGATTACAATTCAATTATCAATACAGATTAAGCCTTAAACCATACAAAAATGTGTCTACTGGTTCTACGCTGTATCTGTCAAATTGGGGACGAGATTTATGTACAGCGATATTTCTTTTCCCGACGGTCTAGCACGGTATATATATATATAAAGAACTTAAGTAAACTACTACATGTTTTATGAAAGATTTTCCATTGTTTACCACGTCGCGTATTCGAAAAATCTTTACATCACAAAACGCTACTCTGATATGCATCTTTGTGGTGGACGAACGTGTTTGCGACGCACAACGGACGCCCTCATTTTGATGCCAATTTACTGATGTTGATATGTAAATCTGTTGGTATATATGTATGTATAGCAGTCGCCAATGTGACGTCAAGGCTTTGGTGTAAAATTAAATGAAATGCTTCGACACTCCAAGTACGCTCGTATTCCTTTGCTAAGTTTATTTTGTTGTAATATATGCCATAATTCCCTACGTAATCGATACTTTGGCATCTTAAGACGTTTTGTATTCACACTTGAAGTGCTCAATTTACAAGCATACATTATTCAAATGTTTATATATGGATATTATACAGCTGGGTCCAATAGTAACCCAGTAGGAATGCAACCTACCAAAAGTTAGCCCTCGTGTAACCTTTGTGAAAAAAAGGACCAATCCTTCATCATTCTGATGATCTGTTCAATATATATATATATTAGGGCGGGTCGATTTGTGGGGAGGCAAAAAAATCGCCCATTGCTCTTTGAAAATCGTATTCTAGGGATCAAAATAAGAAACTTTGCCGAAGGAACCATACCTCTAAAACGAATTCTGATGCCCCCCCCCCCCCCCAATTTGGGTCGAACTTTTGGGTAGGGGCAAATTTTGAAAATATATATATATATATATATATATATATATATATATATGTGCCGGTAAATAGTACGGATTTCAGAGTTTTCTTTAAAGTAGATCGCTATCTAGCGACACTTTTTTCCTTTAAATTGAGTCCCCTACGATTCTGAACTCTATTGAATGTTTCGGATTTTTGTGCCATCATGCGTGCTACACCTGGAATTTCCTTAAAAGTCAATCAGTAACTTCCCGGCCTTAATTAAGTTTAACGTTTTAACCTTAATCCCAATGACAGGTGGCATTGCAGTAATGAGCGTTTAGTACTGGTTAGAAAAGCACCTATAAGATGGTTATCCAAGAATAAACATTCGGGTTCCTACAGGGTATAAATATGTGGCTATGTAGGGGTCGTTGATCAATAATTGCTTTAACCTACATACTTCGAGCAGATTTATTATTGTTTTGTCTTCAACGCAAGATGTGCCACTAGAAGAAGGAAGGAGCAAGGGCAAGAAGAATATTGAGTTTTGGAAGGTCCCGGTTTTTCCACAGAGTTTGATCGGCCCTAGACTGTCGCATAGCAACACTGTCAATGAAAATTTTTTACGGATCTACACATCAGAGGAATATAAAAAAAATTCCAATTTTCATCGTGCTCCTTTTATTTTATTCCTACAAATTGGCGGGACGGGACTTTCAGGTATTATGCCGACTCAGAACACATCTGCGAGGCAAACGAGTTTTCACTGAGACGTTTTTCTTGCCGGAAATGCATTCAGAGTGTTTGCCAAATAACTGCCGAGGAGCGACTCCGCTTAGAAAAACTTCCTTCTAATTAAAAAACTTGTTTCTAAAACATTGATGTTGCTTTGCCCGGGGGTGAGCCCAGGATATTGGGTGTGGTAGATGGAGCAGGCTACTACCACACCGTGGTTATCCACGTCTACGATTTTTTGTTTCCGACTGCCGGATAACCCAAAATATTGGAAGTGACTGATATACTTTCTCATGCAAATTTCGCAATTACATCTAAGCTCCGCAATCAAGTCCTCATGTCGTTCATGTCATAAGCGGCTAAATACTTAGTTGGTCGACCGCTTGTATGTCACGCACCTTCGGTATGGTTGTCGAACTCGCAAGAAACAAAAGCGCGGTCAGAAGTGCCACGAGATGTCTACTTATGATGCCTGAGCATCATCTACAGTATGAGGAAAAAATACTTTTCATAAAGGAGAGTAATAAAATGCTGTACGAACCACTCATGTGCTACGCGTCACCAATTAGGTCGCCTGGTCTTAAAAACACATCACGAAAAAGGCTGCAGGCCTGTCAAAATGCTGCTATAAGAACTAACACGGAATGTCTCTTTATGACACCTGAACATCGCCTACATAGTGAGGCCAAAAAGCTCATCATTAAAGAGCATAAAGAAATGCTGAACTGACAGTTTTTGCTTAATTTTCACAAACCCGGACATCCCAGCAACCAACTGCTTGATGTAGCCCCACCTCCCTCCAAGAGGTTTAAAGGAATATCTCCATAAGCAGTATAATGAGATGTCGCACCTGCCAACCCAGCCGTTTGATCCAGACGAGCATAAGGGGACCCTTGGCAAAATCCACCCAGAAGCGCTAAACACCCTCGCTGGATAGCGCCCGGTGAACCCCGTTATCAATATACAATATCAAACAATATCCTGCGAGCGATGTATAGCCACATGAAGCCAACCATCTTTCCAAACGTTATGTGGGAACTACGCCTCTTACAACAGCATCCCTATGGTCCAGCCCTGTTGAAATTAG
Source organism: Eurosta solidaginis (assembly GCF_040869045.1). NCBI lineage: Eukaryota > Metazoa > Arthropoda > Insecta > Diptera > Tephritidae > Eurosta > Eurosta solidaginis. The sequence goes on from NC_090322.1 coordinate 43,914,408, forward strand.
TTTCTTGGGACTCCCACTGAGGACTTCGATGACAATTTGTGAGCAGTCGCACCTACTGAATGGGGCGAAGCACTGTTAACACAACAACAACAGGTACAGATCCACAAAAAAAGATAATCAGGCCTCTTTCTTGAAGCATTTGGAGCAAAGACAACTAACCTTTGACCATCCACTATTGGATACAACCAACAATAGCAACAACAAATTATATTTCTTCATATTAAATACAACCTTGTGAGGTATAACGGCGTGCTCCCTAATGATTTGCCACAACAGCGTTATTGCCATCCATCATTCATAGCTGTCGCATGTAGACGCATAAATTTGCTAAAATTATCAGAAAATATGTCGGTAGAGAGGAGAAAATTAATAATGCCAACAAGAAAAGTGAAAAATGTGAAATGACAGTAACGACAAATGATCGATTTGCCACAAACCGTTGACGTTTAAAAACAGCTGACGTACGATACTTTTGATTTTGGCAAATGATGGTTCCAAATGAAAACGCTCTCTACATAGATTTGTATGCATATATCATGGTATGTTGTAAGTGGTATGTATTGCATGTATATGTCGTTCCAGTAATGCATTTGGCAAACGCTTAAGCTGTCAATATGTTGCAGCAGCATGTTGTGCATATAATGAGATTACCTGTGAGTAATGTGATATTTAAACAATATACATATATATATGACTTAGCTACGATCCGTGCGCTTAAATAACAGTTAACCAGAAAACATTTTGGTTATTACTGCTTAGCCTAAAGCTAAAGTGGAGGCATCGGAGTTTGTAAATGTGATTAGTAGTTGAGACAATATGTCGTAGACGTGAAAGCAAATTTTGAGCCGATGTGATGAAAAGGTTGAAATTACAGCCCTTAGTTGTAATTCGAAAGTAGCAAATTGATTGGGCTTTCAATGAAAGTTGTTTGCATCCCTTAACTGTGGAATTGCATCGTCTTAAGGGCGAAATGAAGTACGTGGTTGAGCAACTACCATATTCGATTCACAATGTAGCCTATGCCTGACCGGCCTCATATGGTACCAAGGTAAGATTTAATATTCGATTACAAAGTATTTGATATCAACGTTGTGCCCTGAAGTATTTTGGCAGGAGCACGGATCTTTCGTTGGGCCGTTGCTCTACGTAATTAAATCGTTATGTGATTGAAGCCGTGAGGTTGAGCCTTATGACGAAAGGTACTCGTTAAGCATATATTTGCTACCTTCTCTCAACTTTCTTACTTTTTGTTTTCCTCTTCAGTCGCTTTTTCCTATACCTATCTCTAATGCTTACCCTGTCTGCAGTTTCTTCTTCCTATTCCCTTTTTTACGTATGCTTCTTTTCTATTACTGTTATTCTTTATCTTCCTCTTTCTCTTCCTGTTCCTCATCGTCTTTCTCTTAGTCAATCCAAGGGCAAGTAGGGATTCTGTATAGTCCGATCAGTAAACGCAAACTCCTCCTGAGGCATAAATAGGACAGGGAAGTGGAGAAGCGAAAGAGAGAGGTTATGAAGCTTATCAGTATGCGATAGACGGAGAAGTTGTGAACGGAGGCCTTCGAAGATTACTTCTACAGTTCTGGGGTGGCTGAACCTATTTCACACACCCTGAACGGTACTTCGAAGGAGTTGAAGAGTTGCAGCGGACCAAAAGAAATATTAAAGCAACCTTGGCATCAACAGCAGCGGTAGAGCGCAGGACCGCGATTCAAATGCCGACCAGGGGTGTCGAGCTTTTATTCAATAGGTGGTTGTAGGTTAATACTGCCCCATTCGCTGGACATCATCGCCCCAATATCTACTTGCACGCAACATGGAAAATGCCCGAATTGAAGGCTGAGCTGTACCAGTGATGTTTTGCAGTGCTCATACATCGGTCTACAGAAGCAGTCTTGCAGCCTAAGACAGAGAGCCTTGCCTCACTCAATCTAAGTATTATAGGAAAAGATACACAGGATAGAAATAATTTTTAGCTAGATAAACTTATAATCAGACTGAAGTTAACGGTCCAAATGTTTATTAGCACTTCCAAAGGGGTTAAATTATGATAAGAGCCTCCAGTTTGCTACGAGTAGCGAGTAACTCGCTGGAAATCAAAAAATTGATGTCGAATGTTTTCTATGAGGGACATTTTTGAAATGTCTCCTATTTGCTACGAGTAGCGAGTAACTCGCTGGAAATCAAAAAATGTATGCCGAATGTTTTCTATGAGGGACATTTTTGAAATGTCTCCTATTTACCCATGCGGTGTAGGTGCCTTGCGCAACTGTGGTTTTTGGAAACAGAATTAATTAAATACAGTCGGACAAATAAACACAAATATCCCACGAAAATGTATAGAAGACATTTTAAGCACATCTGGCCCAAAAAAAACCAGCGACTACCTCATAGAAAATATCGAACAAATGGCTACGAGTAACAAGTAACGTATCTTATTACAATTTATCCTCATTGGTACTTCAATTAAGTGCTATTCGCTGTCTCTAGATCAGCTGTTTATTCATTGTGCTGCTGTGCTATTGTGTAGTTTAGGGCACAGCTGAGGTATATTGGAGAGATTTAGGGGCATACTACATACATATGTGTAACGCAAAAAGTCTCTCAAACAGCTGACTTTTGTTTACACTTTTTCTATTTACTTAGCTGAGTCGCGAAGCTTCAATTAGTATGGAGAAAACGAAAATGGCTCTTAGACAGATTTACAACAGACTGAGAGTTAACCTGGAACTCTGGCACATAAGTATTTATACATGGTGTTCAATATACATATGTACATTATATTTACATATTTTAATACATATGACATTAAATATTACAAAATCTCAAATGCTATTACTGCCATTGATTGCCTCCCTTTGTATGGCTACGAATATTTCACAGTTGTTGCTGTGTCCTGCTGTCATTGCGCTTCAAATGCATAGTACTTTCCAATGTCCTGTCAACGGTCGATCGATCATAAAGTCACTTTCACATTTGGCACATACATACTTTCACATACATACAAATTTGATACGTCCCTTGGGTAATAGCAAGCGATGGCAAATGCATGGAAATACTTAAATCAGCGTGTGACAAGGATACACTGATCCATTTCACTAGGATTTTTTTTTTGCTAAGAATTATTATTTGACGAAATGTCAGTAAAATTTTGATGTATTACTGCTGGTGAATACGTTTTTATAATTTTTTTGTCTGAGTGCTTTGTTGAGGCTTTTAAGTTCCATCAAAGTATCAAAAATTAACAAATTGCATATCCATTTAATAATACGGGGATATTGGTACCACAATAAAAGGATGAGCATCTGTTCGTTCTGTGGTGCTGACAGTAAGCAATGAGTGCTTTAAGTAGCCATATTTTCATCCCTCAGTTCCTTCCGGTCAGCAAAATAATTGGTTATTACCTGATTCCTTATTGATAGGACAAAATCTTCTACGTCTGAACGGTATCAACTCTAACGACTCGATGAAGCTCACATTAATAAGAGAGTATTATTTATAAGGTGAATGGGGCAAGTAGTTGCTAGTCCACGCTTTGAGGTAGTCACTCACCTACTAGGCGAAAAGCTGCAAGTACAAAAATATAAGAAGCCAGATGGTATACCAAAGTAGCAATTTAGTGGATATTTCTATCTCGCCACAAGAAGTGGTCCAACCCGTAGATATATAAAAATGAATTGAAAATGGCTTGACCGATTCCAGTAATTCTTTTTCTATGTCTCGTTCGTAATGGTTCACAGATAGATAAGAAAAAAAAAAAAATTGAAATGTGGGCGGGGCCACGCCTCATATTAAGAAAAATTTTAACTCGCCTCAACCCCGCAATCCATATACATATGTGTGAGGTGTGGAGCCGTGGGCGGGTGGGATAAGAGTGAAAGTGTGATTGGGGGAGGGACTTGGAGCGGGAGTGGAATTAGGAATGGGAACGAGAAGGGGAGTGAATTTGCAATTGGGAGCAGTAGATGGAGAGGGAGTGGTAGTAGGAGTGGATGGATTTTGGGAGTGTGATAAATGGATTAAGGTATGTTGAATTATAAGAAAAAAATTCAAGAAAGAGAAGATTGAAGACTGGAAAGAGAGTGGAAGTAAGGAAGGGAGTTGGAGTTGGATTAGAATTGGGAGTGGGAGTGGCAGAATTAGTGGAATAGGGATTGGGAGGGGAAGAAGGAGTGGGATTGGGAAAGAAAGTGGAAGTGGAATTGGGAGTAGGAGTAGGAGTCGCACCTCCCCTTCCCTTTCAGGAAGTGTTGTACTATTAAAAAACAACAAGAGCAACAACAAGACAGTACTACTGCCGCTCTACAACGCAATATATTAAAGTCCTCCTTTTTCTTGTTATAGCAATACGTTACCTAATCCAATAGTGCAATCATCCACGAAATGTCATTAGAATGCTCTAACGAAAACTTGAATTTTGGACAAGGTTGTACCATAAAGACATGGTTGTAAGAGATGTTTATGCTCCATAACAATTGCAAAGATGGTTTTTTGTCATGAGGGGACACATTGCATGCAGGTCTTCTTTGTTACGTGTGTCGGCAATGATTTTGGATAAGTAAGAGTTAAGCTTCTTACGAGATATAGACCGAAGTTCTAACACAGTGACGCATGTCTCCTTTCGTTTAAGTATTGGGTATTGAACTCCAACAACAGAGCTTAACGGGCATAAATCAGCATACCACTTTACGAACCGTGCCTTTGCATGGTCCTTTAAGCTTTTCTTAGTGCTATACGAGTTGGCTACTCAAATTGCCGATATACAGAGCCGGCTCAATTAGTTGTCTGTTTGAATGCACAGGCTTTTGCGATTTTAATTGAAACGACTGGTACGTCATTTCATTACTCTCTTTATTGAGAGTATTTTTGTCTCATGCTGTCAATGATGCTCAGGCGTCATAAGTAGACATCTCGTGGTAGTTCTGACAGCATTGGTTTGGTAGGCCTCCAGCTTTTTCCAGCTTGTTTCTTTAAAGCCCGACAAACAAAACCGAAGATGCGTAGCACATGACACTCTTTTATGTATGAACTATATACTATTTCATATGTGTATTCATATACCGTTAATAAAGGCAATTTCCTACTTACATACTTGCATAGAATAAATTACATTGCAGTGACGAAAGATGAAAATACTTACAATAGCAAGTTTACAGAATTTACTACTTCCAGTGTTAAATTAATACCATCACAAAGTAATTGACTTCAATTAAATTTGAATTGTCTACAACAATAAAAAATGACACTTCTAACAACTTGTGGATGATATATACAGTATACTGCAAAATATATGCAACTTCATCTAACTATAAATAGCAATGAATAAACAATCGTTAGTCGTATAAAACCCGAGTCATTTTGCTTCGGTGTTTGTCGTGGTAATGGTCTAAGTTCATCTACTCCGTAGTATACTTCATTGGCTATGCAAGTTGCATATGTTTAGCACAATATTGTACATATGTTTGAGCAATACATTCCTATAGCGTGTGCAGGGTTCCACGGGCTTTTTTCTGAAAACAAAGCAAGCGGAAGGCAAATTTGAAACAAGAAAGCGGTACAGAATTTTTGAATGGGGTATTTTTAAAATAATCTATAAAGAAGATTCCAAAATATCATACCAAGCATATTCTCTCTTTGTCTTAGAAATATTTGGGTTTTCACTGCTAAGAAGAAGAGGATTCATTATGATAGGGATGGTCCTACTCCTCCTGAGAACAGTTACTTTTGAATTATTTTTTTGTGACTTAGTTACGCCAGAACAAGTGAACAGATTTGGGTAAAACAAAGATATAGGTAGACTATAGGGATATATGCTTTTTTGAAAAGAGGGGGATGGAGCCATACATCTCTTGTGAATATTAACTTTTATTTTTAGACGTTTTAACTTCAAGTACATTGGCTTTGAAAATTAATATTATGACTATGGGCTTAAAAGAGGTTTTATATTTCTAATTTTCGAAAATTTGCAGATACAAACCACCCACCTCCCACCCCACGTCTCTAGTACAGTATTTTGAAGTTGCTCTAACTCTGCTCGTATTTGTGATAAACCGTATATGTGCCCTACATATATAGTTTTAGTAGTGATCAGTGGTACACCTCCCTCAAGCCATACATAGAGAAGTCAAAGCAATCATTGAAAAGTGAGCAGTGCAGTAATGCAACCCCTCGGCCTCCTAGCCCCTGGAACCTTTTTATAAATCTCTATCTGAAAATTTATTTGCCTCAGACCAAATGTATTTGGTAAATGGGTCACATTTGTCGTGGTATTGCAAATTCCGGTATCTGGATCACTTAGGGTGAGGGCTTATGAATATTGAAAAGTTAAGTGTCTATTCCGGGATGATTTGTATTTTACGGCTATTTCGGGATCGTTGCGCGACTGTTTCAAAGTACACAATGGAGATTTCTCTGTATCTGTATCAATTTAGGATAATTTTTGCTCAGAGATTTCTCGGGATTGTCTTCGGGATAATTTCAGTACTATTTTGGGACCGTTTCGGGATCAATTTAGAACTATTTCGAGGATGTTTTAGGATCATTTTAGGAATTCATGGATACAATTTTGTAATGATTTCGGAATTTTTTTTTACCATAATTGGGATTGGATCGATTCAGGACTATTCCAAGATGATTACGATAATTTCGAGACTGTCTCTGGATCATTATGGTGTTCTTTTCGGGATAGTTTCAGCGCTATTTCGGGATAATTTCAAGCAACTCCCGCCTTTAAAAAATATACCCTGTAGATCCTCTGAGTGTGAGCTGTCTATGAGCCAAGTTTCACCGAAATCAGTGTTCAACTTTCGACTCTCTTCGGGTTGTTTCGAGGTCATTATATGGCTATTTCTGGGTCATTTTTGACCATTTATGGACATTTCGAGATAATTTGGAGTGGTTTTTCCTGAACCATTTCGGGACAATTTTTTAATGACTTTCGGCAAAATTCTGAACTATTTGGGCCAGCTCGAGAGTATTGCTAGATTACTTCAAGACTATTTAGAGACCATTTCGGGATTGTTTTAGGGACCCTTGGCTATTTCAAGATTTGTTGTACTATTTCGAGACCTTGTTGGAATTGTTAACCAGATTTTCTCGGGACTGTTTCGGATCAGTTTCTTGGTTGATTTTGTAATAATATAGCCAATGCCATTTCATGATAACTTCGGGGTTTTCTGCATTTACTTTCGAGATTGTATGCGAGTTTAATTCGGGACTTTTTCGGAACGTTTCGGGTGTACTTTCAAAGCCGTTTCGACGATGTTCGGGAACCATATCGGAAGGATTGCTAAGCCTTCAGCGGTTCATTTCGAGATTGTTTTCGGAACTATTCCAAGACCATTTCAGGATCACTTCGAAAAAAAGTGTTTCGGGGAAGCATTAGGCCCCACCTTTTTAGCAAATGTAATATGATTACAGGTTCAACTCAAGATATTTTCGAGTCTGTTTGAAGTTCATTTTGTGGACTGTGTTGGAACTATTTAGGTTTAGGATCATATCGGGATGTATCGCGATGTTTTGTATTGAATTTTCATCGGCGTTCACTGTTGTAGTTGACGATCGGAATGTTTACGTCAGAGTTCGAAATTCCCACAGAGTAGGCCTTGGGAAACTCTGATATATATTATATGTAGTATAGCAGCAACACATGCATACATATTATAAAGCAAGAATGTAAATATATTTTTGCATCAATGTATTAATAAAAAAATAAAAATAAAAAAAATTTAAGGAAATTAATGCATACTAATTGATAGAGCTAAGTTGTTGTGAATGTTTATACAAAGTGAAGCATTCGATAAAGCAGCAATACAAAGCAAAAATGTATAATAAAAATAAAAAAAAAACGTTTAAACATATTTACAGTTGCATCATAATGCATGACTATATAGCACGTACATACTCGATATATATTGAATCGCACTAAGCGAAGCTAAAACTCAAGATATACGTGAGTCTCAAAATAAATTTATCGAGAACTTCAAGCCGTTAAGTAGAAATAAAATTGTTGTTGTAAATATAAATAAAGTATCAATTAATTAAAAAATTTACAGTTTCAGAGAAAATGAAAGAAATTTATAATCGTACTAGGTACATTACTTACTTAATTGGCACTTAACCGCTTAATTCCATCTTGATTGATTTCGGCATCAGGTTCGGCTTTACTGGGCTGTCTCCATTTGGGAGGGCAAATAAGTACCCCCATAATCTATGTATTCTCTGAACAACGGGTACAAGGTCGTCGTTTTCATTTTCACAGAAGTTTGCCCCGTACTTAAAACCGTATATCTTTCACCGAAATTTTCCGTAAAATTTGCGAGCGTTATTCCTGCTGAAGTTCAAGCTCCTCGCACTTACGTCTTCTTGCTCTGCTTTTCTCTTTGTGTAAATGCATCTCGCCTCCCTTTCCTACTCGCTGTAGCGTTCGTTCACAAAAGTTTAACAGATTTGCAAGTGTTCACACAAGTGTTTAAACCTAGCCTAATACCGATTTGGAAGATATCTTGTTTAAAAAATTCTTGCTGCTTTCGTTTTTAACATAGTTCTGTGCAGCGTTTTTTCTTTCAGTTACAACTCAGCATTCTCCATCGCAGCAGTTTTTTCAGTGGTCGTTGCTTACCCATTTTCGGTCGGGTGGCTTTTTGCTCTCACAGAGCAGTTATGAGAGTAGAGTTGTGAGACCATTGGCAGTCTGTTGCGATTGCAGCTTTTAGACGTGTAACCTTCCTTGTCTTTTTTTTTTGCTTCTTGCTTTTAGCCATGCAGAGACAAGATTGTGATCCGAGTTTTTGTTGTTGTTGTTGCAGCAGTACTCCGCCCCATCCAATAGGTCACAAATTGTCATCAAAATCCTCTAACGGGAGTCCAAGGAAACTTGCTGTTTCAACAGGGGTGGACCATGGTGAGAGGAGTTAGGAGCGTGTAGCCTCATCTATCAGGTGTCTGTTGGGATGCCCAGGTTTCTGAGTATTCAACAGAAACTGTTTGTTCACCATTTCATTTATCTCCCTAATGGGGAGTACTCTCGCCTCATTGTGTAGATGGTGTTCTGGGGACATAAGAAGATAGCCCGTTGCGGTTCTAAGGGCAGTATTTTGGCAGGCCTGTATTTTCTTCCAGTAAGTAACCTTGGCGACCATATCGGGGACGCGTAGCATGCAATCGGCCGGCCAATTGCTTCGTAACTGGTTATGAGCATTTCTTTGTCCTTACACCTAGTGCCGACAAGGGATTTGAAGATTTTATTGCGGCTGTGGATTTTCGGTACAATTACAGTTGCATGCTCTCCGAAATATAGATCCTGATCAAACGTCACTGTAAGGTACTCCGATCATGCGCCATCTAAAACACTAAAACCATGCCTAAACAGACAAAACGTGGTCGGCTTGATTGCGTGCATTTCCATCGGGGGCAGCCATGTAGCATGTTAAAAAATTGTATGCATGTACCTCTTGCTGGATATGTTTGTCCACCCTGGCGTTAAAGTCACCAAGCACGGCTTTTACATCGTGGCGGGGGCAGCGCTCGTAGAATGCGTATTTCCTCCTCCATCGGTGAATGGACGCAGATGAAAAAAAAACGTTTTTATTCGGATAGCGGCTAGACGTTCGTCCACATGCATGAACGACGATACCCTGGCGACAAATTCTCTCTCCCATCACGAATCTGACACCGAAACCTTTCATGACCACTGCAGTAGATGTCACATATGTTGATAAAATTTTTCACCAACAATATTTTAAATATTAAAATCTTAAATATTCCCCAACTTTTCACCAATGGCAATCACCATTAAATATTTCTCCTCACACTGATTCAGCAGCCGGAAGTGTTCGCATTTGACACCTACAAAAGCCTCGTTATCTCTTACATTTGCTGCTGCCATCTACACTCGTCCTCTTGTCGCCTGTTTTCCCGCGCGCTTGTTGCCTAATTTTATATCAAACTTCCTTACTTCCTGTTGCACGCACTTCAACTCTCACGTTTCCTGCTTGCACACTTTTTGTATGCAACTCGTTGTAGCAGCGTTTTACCTTTATTTTCTTGTAAACTCATGCACAATTTGTTAATATTCCCTTCTGCTCGTATCCTTCTCGCAACGGAGCAATGCCTGCAACAAATTTTTGTCTTTTATTTAGCACCTTTACAGAGCGACGTGTCAAATATTTACACCTTCTCGCAGTACGTGCCAGCAAACGAGCGGTAGATGCAAGCGGATCTCGTTGGTAAGCGGGCGTGGGGCTGAAACTCCCTACTTTCATAGAAACTGTCAAATGAGCGCTTTTACTTGAATGTGCATTTTTTTAAGCTCAAGTGCTTGTGTACAATTATGCGGGTGTTTGCTCAATTAGGGAGCACATGAAGAGCGTAGCTGCCGAAGTGGAATGGTTATGAAAAGATATTTTGAGACGTTGAAGGGAGATGCTAATGGGGAGGATTTATTTTGGTGACGTTTAAAATGTTTTTGGAAATACTTTAAAAATGTTTTGTGGTGAAAGTTCAGATTTAAAATACGGAATTCAAAATGGGTGAAGTTTGTAGCTAAGTTGGTGGCTATGCACCTCATTGAAGAATACGTTAAGTGAGCTTTTAACCAATGCACGAAGCGGGAGGTTGGACCATGACAATAACAAATGAGATATCTCTTGGTCTTTGAAATAAAATCTATCAAAACACTTATGAGCTTTTGAAGTAAATGGCGGATTGTTTGAGAGGGCCTGTGATTTTATGTTCCTTATAGCTGCCAATAAAGGGTATGATCTTGATTGGAATATAAGCACAGTTTAAAGGAAAAATCAAGTCCTGCCATTGCTCTTTGTTTCTAATTCTCAGTATCTAATTAGTGTTAATCACGTTGGGCTTACTCAAAAGGACGATTAGTCGGCAGCGAGTAGGAGGCAGACATCTGTAAAATTTAGGGCTAGCAAAGCTTAGGAAAATCCGTCAACGAATGGACAGAATCCATCCCCACATCGAAAACGGCAAAGCACCGATATCGGGTTGCTTACTTTTAGTGCCTGAGAGAAGCCCAGGTTAAATTGCACAAAAATGTGCTAATGCGGCCTTTACTGTTGGTTCAAGGTTACCCCAGCTAAAAACTTTTCCCCGGAAAGCGCATATTTTAGCACAGAAATATTTTACTATTATAAACCAGTGATTTTATGCGTCCGTATATCCTGACAACGTTGTGCCTTCCTTTTTTTGGATCTCTTCCGCTCAGTTATTAACATCTCCAGTCATATACCTAACTGTTAAGCGAACGATCGTTTGATCCATTTTGGATCATTTTTCCATCTTTATCTTCCCCCAGCAGGAGATTAAGTGCGAGTGGTGAAACGTATCATATCGGTGGAATAGCCCGAAAATTACACGTCACTAACCTTAAGAGCACCTAACTTTGATCTCCCTCGTGTAGAGTCCATTCTTGATACGAAGCACATTTTCTAAATGAATTCATGAAATATTCATTTGGTGGTGGCCCTTTCCAGCGGAAGTATGTGAGTTTTCAGTGCCACTTCGAAATCGATTCACGACTGAATATGTCGGCAGAGTAGGGTAAGTGCAGCTAAAAAACCATATTTACAATGGTACGAAAACCTCGAAGCCATATATGTCCTTTCAAACGTGTACACATGGGCCAGTGCGATACCACAGCACCTAAGAAAAAACCCCGACTATCATATTTTCCCGGGGTTCAAATATTTTCTTTAAGCTTTAAGAGAAATATACCTATAATGGCTTTAAAAATGTTATCCCATAAATTGTCGATAAGCAAATTCTCTACTCTCAGCCGTCAACCGAATCCAACGCACATTCCTCGCTTAAACTGTTTTAGCTTAAATAAATTCAAATTCATTAAGCTCGCGTTACGTATTCCTCTTAGGTTTTCAATCAACGAGTATTCTAAAGAATATTTGCTATTAATTTCATTTCACTGGCTCAGAGCAGCACAAAAACTTTCTTCTCATTTTCATTATTTGCATTAATCTTTAAAAACATTAAAAAGCAAGCACCTGCCATCATAGAAAAAAATCGGTGTAATCGAGATAACCCACGTAGTATTTTATTTTTTATTTGCTGCACATAAAAACTGAACTTTCGCTAACTTACTCGTATGTATAAATGACTCGCGTAAATAATAACTTTTACTTAACTCCGTTGGTAGGGCAAAAAATTCCCATTAATTAAAGGCTAAAGCCTTGCTCACTGCTGCGTTGCAACTCCAACAAAAAGTTGTGGTAATGTCAGATTTTACTCCCACTAACACGGCAAGTGTAAGTAAAGTTCACAAACTATCAACCGATAGTCGATACCATCTAAACCCTCGCATCGCTTAGCCATATTTTTACCGGGCTATCGATAGTATTTGCATGCCTGTTATATATTTTCACTTTCCAGTTTGTGACGTAAATTAGAATAGACTCCCAATAGGCAGGCTGTCTAGTAAAAAACTCAGTATCCAGGGATAAATGAGTCACAGCAGAGTGTTTACCATCCACATCTGGCCACAATGATTTCGATTTCTTGCAAAATAATTTTCTTAGCTAGCTCGAGGCCGATCTTACGAGAAGCAGACTATACTTCGAATTCCTACAGCTTGAAATATCCCGTTCACAAGTACCTACACTGTTTCGCGTAACAGTTTATCGGTATAGTTACATCCTACGAAACGAATATAATGTTTATCTTCGACGCGATCGATAGCGCATTACAGCCGAAGATGGCCTTGGAAATCCTTATCACATACCACGCTCGACTGGAATGCTGTAGTCCTCAGGTCCTTAAATACCGTTGCGTATTCGAAAAAATTTGTTATTGATAACTACAAGAGCACTAAAAACCAACCCATCCACTACACGTGGCGAACTCACCTTGGATAACAATGAAGTGCTCGGCAAACTTCAACAATTTTAAAGCTCCGGACAATATAACACCTCTCCCTATCCCCGTTCTCTCCATCCATCGCAACCGTTTAGGATCCGTGAATAAGCTCATCAATCCCTCGCCCTTCATATGTTCTTCCCAAAAAGTACAGAACCAGTTCAAAGTAATCTGTTTTGCCCGAGGCTAAGACAAAGCTGACAAGAAGGCGGTTTCCCAAAACACTAAAACAAGAAACGCATTCAAACCCTTCTGGCGCCTATCTGACATAATAGACATATCTGCGGTCATAAGCAATAAGCGTGCAAGTCCCAGGTAAGTGGACAGGGCTTAGGCGCTTATTACTTGTGGCCACAAATATAATGTTAATGCGAGTGTTACTTGTTACAACCAACGCTGTTTATTTTACAGATTCCAACAAATTTGAGCAACAATTTTAAGTAATGCACTTTGAGCTATCATCTTCGGATTTTGCGTTTTGCCTTTGATCGTTAAGCTTTAGATCAGAGCCGGCCACACAAATACTAAAACAATTGCATAAGTGTGTGTAAAAATTGAGTGACAACTCCCCACAGTGTGCTAAAATAAAATGTGGACTGTGAAGTTCGAAATTAAAAAGGACTCTGGTTATTTGATTTCAAGCTAATCCTAACAATACTTACTTATATACATATAACTAAGAACACGGAGGTCGAACTAGCCAGATAAAACTTTTTTATAAAAGAAGTTATGGTGTTTCTTCAATGCAAAATTTACTTAAAAAATCACTTTTTCATCAAGAAAGAACTATAAAATAAAGTAAATGTAAAGATAGAAATATATATGTTCAAAACATAAAGTTATTCAATAAAAAAAATGTATAAAAATTAATAGAACTAAGTAGAACGTACAAAAAGGTCAGAATTGTCAATATTTATTAATAATTAATTAATTATTATTAATTATTAATATTTAAATTGTCAATATTAATATGTATGTTCAAAGGAACTTAATAATACTAACTAAAACGTATTAAAAGTCACTTTAAGCTTGCAGCAGATTGTTTTTATTATGTGCCCAAAAAGTAGCATGGACTTTTCCTTTTGCATTCACTGTTGATTTTAGTGAGTGACAAGCTAAAGCAACCGATCGTGATCGCACATCGTTAGTGTCTGTGTGAAAATACGAACTCAAATTGCACAATGTGCAACTTTTGGCCGGCTCTGCTTTGGATTTTGACATTTGAGATTTAATCTTTGAGCTCTGAACTTTCAGCTATGAACTTTGAGGTTTGATCTTTAAGATTTTATCTTTTAACGTTGCTGCTCTTAGGTGTATGTTTATAGCTTTGACTTTGGCCTTTGAGCTTTGAGCTTTTATTTCGAGCCTTAAATGTTTACCTTGGTCGTTTGACCCACTAACCAAAGTGTGCTTTGAGCGTTGAGCTTTGACTTTGAGCTGTAATTTTTTACTTATTATCTTATTTTGAGGTGAGTTCTGTCCTTTGAGTTTGCCGTTATAGAATTGCAGTTGGAGTTTTGAGGACTGATCTTTAAACGTTCGCCTGTCTTTTGAACTTTGAGGTTTGAGCTATCAGGTTGTATTTTTTCAATTGCTTTCTGAGCTTTGAGCTTATATATTGATATCTGAGCTCTTTTTTTGAGCGTTGAGCTACTATGTGCTTTGAACTGTGGGCTTTTACCTTTGAGTTTTGACCTTGGAGCTTTGGGCTTTGAGCTTTGCTTTTTGAGAATTAGCCATAGAGCATACTATTTAGAGCTTCTAGCTTTGAAATTTTGTCATAAGCCTATTAGATTTTACTATTTTGGCTTGAAGAATGCTTCAGACAAATATTGTCTTATTCATTGACCCTGCTTACCTATTATACGCAGGGATCCTTAAATAGCATCAGGTATTCATAAAAGTGACAAAGGCGAATCGTGTGTGCCCCAGCCAGGCATCTTTTTACTTTAAAAACCTCTGCAGGCTCATTTTCGTTGATATGTCTTTACAATAGGACCATTCCCCAAGTGATGAATTCGTATCCAGCAAAGAGCTGCTCACATCCGCTACACTCCCCTAAACCTATAGAAAGCGGTTTTGCCATTACAACAACAACAACACTTAATAAGTGCACTATCGATACTGAGTGAAGAAACTATCGTTGGCTCTCAACTGTTGGGTTGCCCATCTCTAAGCGCAGCTAATATTCTTTTACATAATACACACACATATACACATTGCTAATAACACCAGTGCATTTTATTAATTCCCTTTGGTCCTGTAGCGAGTCGATTGACTGCATTATTTGTTTTCGCATTGAAATATTTATTTTTTCTCTCTCATATTTTTTCAACAATTTTGTTTGCAATCGCAAGCAAAGTCCAAATACGCTCAATTGCATAAATTAGCGCTTATGACAATAATAGCGTCAACAAACAACCAAAGTCCACCACTAGCACCACCAACGCGTCTGGAGTCCAATCGGTTTATAGTACACTTGGACCATCCTGCTACCACCACGCCACGCTCGTAGTGTTGGTCGACTAACAAAATGAAAAAAAAAAAATTTATAAAATTATCTGCGAGTAACGCGCGAGCTTAATGATGTGCGCTTCGTTGGCGTTGCATTGGTGCGCTCATTAAAATATCGTTTAATTAATAATTGGGTTGTATATAGAATGACTAGTAAAGTACATCGACGAGAAGAGTTTGCATGCAAGATTGCCACTTTGATAATTGCTTTACCAAAATATGTACTTTTTATGAATCGGAGAAAAGCAAACCATTACACGCTTGCTAAAGTTTTATTGAGCTTTCTCACATACAATCATTCCAAAGCTCGCTTCATCGAATAATATTTCAGTCGACGTTTGCAAGAAGGTTGGTTGCTGCTAGTTTAAAAGCCAATACTTTTTGGCATAAAGTTTTCTAAAGCTTTTTGGTTGTAGTGAAGATTTTACCTAATTCGCATTTTGTATATGTATATGTGTGCTCATTACTGGTCTGAATGTCCCATTTACCTTTTTTCTTCTTCTTTCTATCCAGTTCAGAGCGACCATGCTTCTTAAGGGAGCTAAATGGTAGAATCTGGCAGACGTATATCTCGTAGATGACTGATACTAGCGCTAAACTTCCCTTGGTTTCGACAGGTACGAATTTTCAGAACACAAATTCTGGAGGACATCTAATTTACAAATGAATCTGACAGACACGTCATCACATATCAACTTCTTCTCAATATCAAAAGCATGGGTATATCGCATGACCTTCCCAAAGAACCCACACAATTAAAAGGAGAGAAATGGGAGTCAATTATCGTAAATTTTTTAGTGAATTTCTCTCTCTTTTCAGTTCCCAAAATGATCTCTAAATCTTAGTTCTACCACGCGATAACACTTAAAAACGTATGAAAAAAGACTGCGAAATGAATCTGAAAAATCAGTCTCGCCACGCGTTAACACTGAAAGACGTCTTAAAAAAGAGTACAAAATGACCATGAGGAATCAGTCTAGCCGCGGGGTAACACTGAAGGCGTCTTAAAACAGTCATTCTCTGAGTCGTAATTAAGTTGGAACGTTTTATAATGCTTTTTAAATAAGTTTTGGGAGTCATATTGAAACCTTGTACTCAGTTGTTTGAAAATGTGGACTTTACAGAGACAACATTTTGCGAAAACTTCCTATACCTCTACCCCTCTTCTAACCTTAATCATTACTCAAGAATTTTTAATCACTATCCATCATGAGTTTGCATTTCTTAAAAATGCTTGAATGTGGCGGCCCTGTTTGCAAGTATTCGAAAGTAGAAGTGCGAAAGGGAAAGTAGAAAATCAGTAGAAAGTAGAAAATAGCAGAGGAGCGTTTAATATCACTTAAGGGACTAATGAATAGAACAATATAATTAAGTCGGTTGTTGCTGTTGATGTTGATAATAATGACGCTGATTATGATGTTGTTTATTACTTAAGCAACTGAAAAAAGAAGAACATTTGCCACACCCGTTGGACTGGTGGGTTGGTGGATTGGTTGATTGGTTTGGTGCCAACAAGCTGCACGAGAAAAGGCGTGTAGATTGGATGGCGCTCGTTGTAAGAGTTTGAAGTTTTGCAGCTAGCTATTCAAGCTGCCAGATTTACAATTACAATTTTACTATACGTTAGTATCATTATTCATGTATCATTATTCTCATTTTATTATACTCAGTTGAGCAGAGCTCACAGAGTATATTAACTTTGATTGGATAACGGTTGGTTGTACAGGTATAAAGGCTTCGAGATGGATATAGACTTCCATATATCAAAATCATCAGGATCGAAAAAAAATTTGATTGAGCCATGTCCGTCCGTCCGCCCGTCTGTCCGTTAACACGATAACTTGAGTAAATTTTGAGGTATCTTGATGAAATTTGGTATGTAGGTTCCTGAGTAGTTATCTCAGATCGCTATTTAAAATGAACGATATCGCACTATAACCACGCCCACTTTTTCGATATCGAAAATTTCGAAAAACCGAAAAAGTGCGATAATTCATTACCACAGACGGATGAAGCGATGAAACTTGGTAGGTGAGTTGAAATTATGACGCAGAATAGAAAATTAGTAAAATTTTTGACAATGGGAGTGGCACCGCCCACTTTTAAAAGAACGTAATTTAAAAGTTTTGCAAGCTGTAATTTCGCAGTTGTTGGAGATATCATGATGAAATTTGGCAGGAATGTTACCCCTATTACTGTATGTATCCCCTATAAAAATTAGCAAAATCAGAGAACGACCACGCCCACTTAAAAAAAAAAAATTTTTAAGTCAAATTTTAACAAAAAAATTAATATCTTTACAGTATATAAGTAAATTATGTCAAGATTTCACTCCAGCAATGATACAAAATACAAAAATAAAACAAAATTTCAAAATGGGCGTGGCTCCGCCCGTTTTCATTTAATTTGTCTAGGATAATTTTAATGCCATAAGTCGAACAAAAATTTACCAATCCTTGGTAAGGGCTTAGATTCTAGGACGATAACTTATTTCTGTGAAAAAGAGCGGAATCGGTTGAAGCCACGTCCAGTTTTTATACACAGTCGACCGTCTGTCTTTCCGCTCGGCCGTTAACACGATAACTTGAGCAAAAATCGATGTATCTTTACTAAACTCAGTTCACGTACATATCTGAACTCACTTTGTATTGGTATAAAAATTGGCCGAAATCCGACTATGACCACGCCCACTTTTTCGGTATCGAAAATTACGAAAAATGAAAAAAGGCCATAATTCTATACCAAATACGAAAAAAGGGATGAAATATGGTAATTGGATTGGTTTAAATATAAATTTAGAAAAAAACAACACAGGTCATGTTACTTTTTTATGCCTTGTGATGGCGTATCCTCATTACACTACTCTTAGCACTGCCGGATTCCCATGACATGCTGATTGGAATCTTGTTGCATTCCAGCAGGGAGATTGGAATCCACTGCATTCCGAAATCATGCTGAGCGGAATCTGATGCATTCCGCCAGTATAAGATTTCGGCATAAGATCTTATTTCTGCTCATATTTCTTATTATTATTATATTCTGAAATTAAATAGTAATGTTCATTAATATTTCTTTGTTTGTAATATAACATTGTTGAAAGCTCGATATATCTTAAATTTTATCTTTTGAGTTGTATATTTATATATCTTTTATATTATGCAGTCGACCATAGTTTGTCGTCGACTTTAAATAATAAATAAATAAATAAATAAAATAAATAAAATGGGTGGGACACCTACCATATTAAGTAGAAGAAAATGAAAAAGTTCTGCAGGGCGAAATAAAAAACCCCTGAAATCTTGGCAGGAATACTGTTCGTGGTATTACATATTTAATAAATAAATTAGCGGTATCCGACAGATGATGTTCTGGGTCACCCTGGTCCACATTTTGGTCGATATATGGAAAACGTTTTCACATATACAACTACCACCACTCCCTTTTAAAACCCTCATTAATACCTTTAATTTGATACCCATATCGCACAAACACATTCTAGAGTCAGCCCTGTTCCACCTTTATGGCGATATCCCTAATTGGCGTCCACCTATAGAACCATGGCCCACTCCCTCATAAAATACTCTTTAATACCTTTCATTTGATACACATGTCATACAAACACATTCCAGGGTTTCCCTCGGTTCATTTTCCTACATGGTTATTTTCCCTTATGTTGTCACCATAGCTCTCAACTGAGTATGTAATGTTCGGTTACACCCGAACTTAGCCTTCCTTACTTGTTTTTTAATTAATTTTATCGCAAATTTCTTGTTTGTATGTAATTGCTGCTACTTGCTAGTAATACTATTCGTGAATTTTATCTTGTTAATTTGCATTATGTTGTTTCTTTTAATTTTATTGCGAAATTAAAATGAAAATTAAAACAAACTGTAATCGTTCACTTAATCTTTAGATAAGTATATATGTATATATTTACATTATGGTATTAATTTCATTGATGGCAATAGTGTTGACAAATAATTTGAAAGCTTGCAATTACTAAAAAATGCAGTCATAAAATATTTTGATTAAAAACGGTTTTATTGAAAACAATACTTACATTAAGTAATAATAATACTAAAAGCTAGAAAATAATTAGGTAGGTCCTAGGTACTAGTCATCACACTCCTCATCAATCTAGGGCTTTGATCAGACAATTAAATAAAAGCATTGGGCTCATGAAATTTCAAAAAATGTGAGGCGTAGCATAACCTGATTAAGATACAGTTGGTCTTACTTATGACTATCGGTAGATTTTTTTTCATATATCGCTTTCTGTATGTATTATGAGTTCCAAATATGAGCCAAATACGATTTTTTGAAATATTTCGATCCATGCGCCACCTATCGGAGTTTTTTTTTTCTTATTACATTGTCATCGGGTTCTGAACTATATTCCAAAAACAAAATTCTGTTCGCTACATAGAGTCAAGGTAAATAAAACCGTTTATTAATAAATGATGCATGTATTCTAACGTACCCAAAATATTGTAAATGTTGTAAACTATATACATACATATATACAAGCAAAGTAGTGAGACCTGCTCATACATAACGAAAGCTGGCATGTGAGCGTTCCTGCTGACCAATCAAACGTTATTGTTGTTATTGTATTTCGATAATGCATTCTGCTTAGCTAACTGTTGCACATACACTTATAACTGTAACTACTAACGAAACTGAAGCTTAAAGTGGCACTAGAAGGAAACCGTGACCCCAGTAAAACCGAAACTGAAACCACATCGCAAACCGAGACCGAAATTGAAGATTAAACTGGTAGCGGTGCCGAAGACAGCACCGTAGCTGGAACTGGAACCGAAAGTGTTAACGAGACTGACAGCGACATTGCAGCTGAAACTGCAACTTTAACCGAAACTAGGGTCAGCACTAAAACTGGAACAGTAATTCAACTTAAAACGAAGCGCAGTTGTAACAGGAATCGATGTCGCAACTCTAACTGAGATGAAGACTGAAAGTGCTTCTTGCCAACTTACCGGCTTCATATTGAGTTTTCTGCTGTCAGAATTTTATTTTATTTTCTTAATTTCTGGGGCGGCGAATGCCACGTCCAAGGGTTGTCTGTGGGGGTGCCAAGGTTTTTGACTATAGATAATGTTCAAGTGTCAGAAACAATACAGTCCCTTGCGATTTGTTCCAGTTCCTGATTAATTTTATCTAATAAAAATTCTTTTTAAAATCGTCTATGGTATCGAATAGTTCTGCAGTACCAGTGGGTCAAGTAAGCTACTAACTCAATGCCGGGTAGTTGTGTCAGCTTTTCAAAGATTTACCGCTCCTTTAAATTTGAACCATAGTAGGCTTAAATGAACTGAGGTATCACTGTTAAAGCTGATTCAATTTTTTTCGGTTAAATGATCCTTTAAGTTTCGCCAATTGGTAGAACTTTTCTTGCACGGGGAAGAGCTCTGCTATGAATCTTGCTCTGTTTCGGTTCTCTCTTTAACCAATCGCCCTGGAATACTTTCACCGTTCGGTTTTCTGTATCGAAATAGATCTCTCGGCTTGTGTTTATAGTGTATGTTGGCGAAAGAGAGAAAGAAAGAAAGGAAAGAGAGGAAAGAGAGAGGTAGGGAGAGTACTCATTAGCCAATTTGTTTCACTCGGATATTTATTCTACAAAATGGGAAGGTCTCTTAGCTCAGCTTTTTTTCTTTGCAGAGTTCCAACAGAGTCAATAGCCTTTCCAGAAAGGGAGCTACATTCAAGCTTTGTCAGCCACTTCTAAGATATGCAGCTTTAAAAACAAGATTTCTATAAAAGCAAACCCAAAAAATCCGGATATTATTTACACAAAAAAACCTCTTACAGGGGAAAAGCTAGCTTCTGCATCCCCTTAGCTCTTACAATCAATTTCTTTTTCGCTGCTGCTAACCTCCTTTTAAATTTATAATTAAACAACAATTAAACAGCCGGCTAAATGTGACTGCTGCCACACTTATCTAAATCTTCAAGCGCCATTTCTAGCGCATGTCAAAGTTTTAGCACTTCTGGCTAAAGCTGTCCTCATTTAATGACGATGAATTCAAAGAAAAATACAAACTTGTCGGAAAAGTAATAATATGATATCCAAAGAGAGACCGACTGTCTGTAAGCAACCAACTTTTTGGCGCCGCTGATGAACGAATGTGAGTGAAATGTAATTGAAAATCAATTTAAGCGTAATAAATTAAATCGAAACGATATGAGAAAATGATTGTAGCAGCTCAAGGAATGATTGAAGAAGCTGAAACATATGTACAACAAACATAAGTTCATATATATGTATTGATGCTATTGCGATGAACGAGCAGTAGCAAATTCCACAGCCACACAAGCAAAGTATTGGCATTTGATGGTGGCGTGCGAGCAGGACGGTAAAGGATTGAATTGAATGTTGGAAATGTGTATGTGTGATGCGTGAATGAATGTCATTGTATGTGCATGAGTCATATGAGTACTCATGAATACGCGCCATTTAATAATGCGTCAGACGCCAATGCAAAAATAAGACGTCAAGCCCAAAATGATGAGATCTATAGCGTGATGAATTTCTAGCAAGTCTAATGAATATATGAGTATAAGGGTTTGTATATTGTTGAATATGTGGGATTTACGTAGTACTCACTTTTTCCGTCATTGAAATTTGAAAATATTTCGCTTACGAAATCGAGTGCTTTCAATTGAGAAACATTAATATTGATATTGCGTTGAGCGCTGAAGATTTGCAAAAAGGTGCTAACAGGAACTTAACGGAAGTAATTACAAGTGGGAGTGTATTTGAGTGTTTGAGTGTTTGTGTGAGTGCATGAAAATAAATGCGCGTTCTTTGATGGTATTAATAAAGTAACATTTTATTTTATTTTTTTCCACCCAAATAAGTAAAATGTGAGTAGAATTTAATTAAATTAGCATCAGCTGGGAAGTGCACCGAATTTTTTCTCTTTTTGCGCTTTTTGATAATTCAATTAATTCATTGAACTTGAAAATATTGCTGAGTCATTTTTTGATGTGCGAAATTCAATTTCGGGATTTTAATTAAATTAACAGTATCAATGCTTAGGTAACCGTTATAAATAAAACCGTAAGCAAAGTTGTTTTTCGAGCGCGAATGAAGTAGTCAATTTATTCCGCATGAAGTGAGAGAAAGTAGTAAAAGAAAGAGAAAAGCCGAGAAGCAATGTTGGATGAGATTATGCGCTGAAGTCATTGATGATTGCACCGTTACAAAAAAACACATTTAAAATCCTACTTAACTAATACAGCTTACAAGAGGCTAAAGGAAAAATAAAACCGAAGATTGTAGAATGTACTTCTTAATTTTGAAAAACAAGTCGTATTATAGCTGTGTCATCACCGATTTTTTAGTGAAATTTTATCGCTTTTTATTTCAGTTTTGATAACAAATCGATAATTTTTTGCTAAAAAGTTGCACAT
The DNA here is from genome assembly GCF_040869045.1 of Eurosta solidaginis. NCBI lineage: Eukaryota > Metazoa > Arthropoda > Insecta > Diptera > Tephritidae > Eurosta > Eurosta solidaginis. The sequence continues at coordinate 43,937,238 of NC_090322.1, forward strand.
TTTCGATAATAAGTCGATAACACGCCGATAACAAATCAATAACTCGTTTATAAAATACCTATAACTCTTCGACAAAAAACCAATAACTAGTTTTGCGACTACATTTGTTATCGTTAGTAAATTTGTAACACTTCTATAGCAAGGCGATAACCAGTCAAACCTCGTCGATAACATACCTTAAACAAACCGATTACTGATCGATAACAAACAACACTTCGATTTCTTATCTTTCTTTTTTCTCCGCCCCTTTTACTTTTTCCTTTCCTATCCTTTCCTTTCTTTTCGCTTCCCTTTTTTCCTATCCTTTCCTTTCCATTCCTTTCCTTTCCAAGCAAGACTCGTCAAAATCTATGCCTAAGAGTTTGGGTTTTAATTTGCTCTAAAAAATCGAATTCGAGCTTAAGTCTTCGCTTGTGAATTTGCTTCCACATTCGCTTTAAGATTCGCATTGAATTTTTGAGTTTATATCCAGAATTGGTTGGATTAAGTTTCAGAGCACCCTGGCGTATGCGTAACTTTCTGACAATGTATCAATATTGAAATGATGAAACCGCAAAGCAGACAGTTATTGCTGTTTGAACAGATTCCCAAGCTGGTATGCAAACTTCCAAGCTTATCACAGTCTCATGGACATCGACTGAGGAAAGGTTATCTTCTTCTATATATGGGGTATTCCATCCCATTTCGACCAAACGGTGTTTTTTTAAAATTCATAACTTTTTTTGAGTTGGATCAAAAAATTTGAAAAAATTCTGAAAAACGTCTTTCGTAAGCTAGAAAAAGAAGAAAAACTTTCCACCAATTCTAAAGGGGTCGGGTTCAAAATTGGTCGAAATGGGATGGAATACCCCATATGTAAAATAGGATGTATGTATGTATGTTTGTATGTTTTTATGTTTGTATGAGGCTTATGGATTCCGAAACTACTACGCCGATTTGATTCAAATTTTCAGGATAACTTAGTAGGAACCCGGAGAGTGTTTGTGAACAGTTTTTTTCCTGGAAGTGGACCAGGGACCGATTTATTCTAAACTATCTCATATATGGCTCGATTTGCCTGAAATTTGGTATGTAGGTAGCGTTATATCTAGAATAGAATGTCGGATAATTTTTCGTCCGGGAAGTGGACCAGGATACATATAGGTGACTAGGGTCTCGAGATATAGGCCAAAAAGTGGACCCGGGCATCCCTAGAATGTGTTTATACAATATGGATATCAAATGAAAGCTGCTGATGAGTGCTTTAGTACAGGGTAGTTTTCATACCTATTGGTGACTAGGGTCTCGAGATATCGGCCAAAACGTGGACCCGGGCACCCCTAGAATGTGTTTATACAGTATGGATATAAAATGAAAGCTGTTGATGAGTGCTTTAGTGCGGGTTAGTTTTCATACCTATCGGTGACTAGGGTCTCGAGATATAGGCCAAAACGTGGACCCGGGCACCCCTAGAATGTGTTTATACAATATGGATATCAAATGAAAACTGTTGATGAGTGCTTTAGCACAGGGTAGTTTTCATACCTATTGGTGACTAGGGTCTCGAGATATAGGCCAAAACATGGACCCGGACACCCCTAGAATGTGTGTGTATTTTGGATATCAAATCAAAGCTGTTGATGAGTGCTTTAGTACAGGGTAGTTTTCATACCTATTGGTGACTAGGGTCTCGAGATATAGGCCAAAACATGGACCCGGATACCCCTAGAATGTGTGTGTATTTTGGATATCAAATGAAAGCTGTTGCTGAGAGCTTTTAAGTAATTTTCATTGTGATATTCGATTTGGTCGCATCAACCTGGCAAAACTGATAAATATGCATGCGAAGCCGAAATAAATACATGAATTAATAATACCCACATACCTATTTACAAACGTCCTATTCGATTTGCCTGAAATTTGGTATATAAATTTGCCTATATTAGTATTTACGATGCTTTTTTCAGGGAAGTAGACCAGAGACGGGCTGGGACTGGGATTAGGACTGGGACTTAGACTAAGACTCGGAGTGGGACTGGGACTGAGACTCGGAATGGGACTGGAACAAAATACATACCACCCTCTGGGACTGGCAATAAGATATGAAGAAGAATGAGAAAAACTTGAGGGAAAAGAAAAGAGAGAAGGAGATGGAGACTGAGAAAGAGATAGAAAGAGACGAAGATGGAGATAGATGAAGCGAAAAATACCGAGGGAGGAGTGAATACAAAGATTAGGAAAAAGTGTAGAGGCGCGAGGGCAGAGTTAGACGGAAAAGGCTTATTAAAATGTATGACGATATACCAAATTTAGGGCAGAACAACGTCTGCCGGGTCTGCTAGTAGCAAATATTTCTCTTTCCCCCTAATTTGCCAACTCGGTAATAGCAATATAAAGGTTCTGTATTGCCTTATGTAAGTTGCTTTCATATAATCGTACGCAGAACTGTCACTAGATGTATGCTTATGACGCCTAGATATCACCAAGAGACGCTCATAAGAATGTGTTCTAGACTTTTTTCTCTTCTCGGGGAAAGTTTGCACTGAATGAAGCACAACTGCCTCCTGGGTAAATGGGGAAACATCCATTAGACGAGGTAATGGCGGTCCAACAACGACATTGACAAGGAGCCTGTAACATAGCGCTGTAATAATACGACCCCCACTGTAACGCAAATGCGTCTAAGACAATACTACAACAAACCAGCACAGCAGCGCAGGCATGCTGGGCAACAGGCAGTGAGCAATAGCACTGCAGGTGACCGAAATATAATGGCTATGCTTCTCCACTATTTCATGGGCGGCGGTTTATAAGTAAACAGATTTACCGAATCCGAATTTTGAATTGGTCTCCTAAGAGCCGTTTTTATAGGTGCGCTTTGAATTTCATCCTTACTATAAATACACATTTTTTTCACAAAAAATAAACTTTAAAGTTAACTAGAGAAAACGGCCCTTAATATCGTTACTGGCAACTACCCATTTAGAGAAGTGGCCTAGTGAAGGTAAACCATTTATTTCTGAACTCTGCTCGTTAACACCGACGCTCCTATCCCTTCATTGCCACTACGCCCTTCATCGCCTTATTTTCGCTGTTGGTTTCACGGCACTCAGCCGCTCCACTATATCGTTGTAGCCCATTTACTTTGCCGCTATTGCAAGCATTTGTCGCCCGCTATCATTCCGTCGAGTAGCTGTCGCCACCCGCCATCCTACCACGGTCGGTTGTTGTTGTCTATATGCGCCCATCTTTTCTCTGCCGCGATTTTTCTACTTGGATCCACTGTAAAACCTTATCCTAACTGCAGTTGCTCGCTATCACAACACTACTCAGATTTTGCCCATTCTGATACTCCCACTCTACTTACCTCTACCTTCACCGACCTCATTTCATGCGACTACACAGGCAATTGTCTACTAGACTGTTGCCGGCTACCGATCATTCCGATGAAGAAGTAATTTAAAATTTTGGAGTCTGTATAGAAAAATCTTTACTCTGATCCCTGCGCGACGGACCTTAACCCTCTGTATTCTTGCCCGTATAGACATGTGATATTTTTGATCTTGCTATTAGCGTTGAAAGAGTGAGACTGAAAAAATCGTTTGTTTTAATTATAAGGACCACCTTAATATGTACACATGCATATTTTCACAGCATGTTGAAAAAAACGCTGAAAATTTTGCTGCACAATATTCTACAAAAAAAGTGTATTTAAACTCAAGCCAAAACACATATTTGATTTTTATCTCCCACTACCCGCCAACGGCTATCATACAAAAACTTTGCATATACGACAGAATCTGAAAAGTTTTTCGGCATGACTATAATGCAACGGCCAGGAAGTGCAGGATGATATCTGTTTAGATAGCTATAAGCCTGCTTGCTAAGGATTTAACCTTTAGCGCATATTTTTTCTTTTTTGCCAAAACTTTTTCAAGCGCATTAAGTATGCAGTGTTCGCAAGCCATCTACAGCGGGCGCGCTAGATAACGATTTGCCGGCGCCCTTAGCGGCGCTTAGTGTACACATTGCAAAGCAGATGCACCCAGAGTATTGTTGCATTTCAATGTAGACAGTGTTTTTGTGGATTTTAAATATCTGCAACGATAGCTACATACGTGTTAGCCGTTAGCTATGCGCTTAGCTACACAATGAAATTGAAAGTTTTCAGCAGGCACATTATGTTTTCGAGTTGCTTAGTTGCGGTGGTGTCGTTGACGGAGGGCAATGCAAGAAAAGCACAGTTATTGTGGTTTTCCTACAACTTTTCCACTTACATGCGAAGCCTCTTCACTATATCACCCGTCATTTTTTCTGCGCACAGTGTTACAACGCCTTCAACGGTGCCCTCGCCCATTGGGCGTTTTTAATAAAATTTGGCACAATATCAAAGATTTTAACAACGCATTGAACTAACATTGTCAATCGAGAACCGTAGTACAAATATGCTTGCCAGTATAAAAAAGATTGAAAACGGAAAAAACCCTTTGAAATATATAAGTTCGAAGGTAAAGGAAAACTTCGGAAATCGTTTCGAAATAAGCAAATTTCCGCGTAGCTTTATTTATATTTATAAACTAGCTAACATACCCGTCCTGCTATAAATTGGCCTTTATTTAAAAAAAAGTGCCTTGCTCCACTCCTTATCACTTCCCCTTCCACCTTTTTCTGCGTTATCTTTCCTTCTTCATACTATTTGTGTTCTTCGCTTATTCCCTAACTCTAATTCTTCCTCTTCTATCACTCTTTTATTCATCGCGCCTACTTTTTTCCACTCCTTTCAACTCCTCCTCCCATCCCCACTCATACTGCCACTTCCATTTCCATTCGAATTCCCATATCCAATCAAACTCCCAATTACACTTCCACCACTACTACCATACCCATTACCATCTCCGCTCCCAAATATTTAAATGTCTACATAATTGGTATCGTCAGTTTTGGCTGAGTAATTTGGACGCCTATAAGACATACACACACACGCACACTCATCCCATTTTGTTTATATGCCTAACAGATCTTGTTGAATAAATACTTCCCTACCTTTGCTTTATATGCATGGTTTTAAAAGATTTTCTAAATTTTTCTATGGGTCACGCTTCCTTTCCCCTCTGCAACCTCCCCTTCCATTTCTTATCCCACTACCTCTTATTCGAGCTTTTTCTCAAGCTTCCTCTCCCTCTACTTTTCGCTTACTCTATCACTCACCCGTGCCTCTGTTGCTCTTTCTCTCTTTTCCATATTAGTTCTATTTCTTTATTCTGTTCCCTTTTCCTTCTGCAACATAAGTAAATTGGATTTTTTTAAGTAGCTTTACTTCGAAACCACGGGCCGTGGTCGACTTAAGAGAAATAAGCAGATCGAAGAAAAGATGGGCAGCTTATAACAAATATAATAAATGTAAAGGAAGACTTTTATCTGTTACAACAAGTTCTGCTCCGACACCGCACACCATACTAGACTCCTCTGCGTAGAGCGAATTTTCGAGGAAAACCTTGACTCAATGTTTTTTCAAAGCCAAATCTGCGAGAAAGGTAGCCTGATAGCTGTTTATAGCCACATCAGAAACTTCTATTTTAGGATACAGTTTCTGCTGACTTCTGAACTCCTCTACACTCCTTTCAAACTTAAGTTATCAGTTAGACTAACTTAGTGCTTAGTCCTCACGCAGTGGGCAGCGCACCTCAGGAAGTTTATTTTACTGCAGTTGTTGACTTTCAGATGCAAAACTTAAGAAAGAAATGGGTGCCTAGAAAATTTGTAGTGGCATTAAAGACTACACCCTAAAAAAGGAAAAGGGAACTGGGGATTGGTTGCACTCCAAGCATTTGCAGATCAGTCTCTTTTACCGCCTCCCGGACAATCGGATATCGTAAGAAGGTGAACAGCTTCGCTGACGTTCGCAGGGTATCTTTAAGTAATCCTTAAGTAATCCTCGCTCCCTGGGCTCGGTAATTTTAGACGGTTTAGGTTTTTTTATGATGTAGCCAGGAAAGGTTACGCAAATTATATAATCGAGAAATTTACTTAGAGAGCAACGAACATTTTGTAGACAAACCGGGATGATTATGGGATATGCATAGAGACGATTATATTTGGATAGAAGAGAAACAAGCTTCCTTCTCAACATAAAAAATTGTACCCTGAGTATACTTACGGGCGTCATGCTTGGACGATGGCGTCTACCAACAAGTTCTCTCTTCAGAAGCTGTCGGGATGAGGAGTCTGCTAATAACTTTCTTTGCCTATGCCTAACACTGCAAACAAGAAGACTCAGACTTGTGGTAGCACACGTTTTCGAAGTATCGAAGGGAGACCTTTTGTTTGTAAATATGTTCTAGGCGATGATTAATTAGGGCGTACCTCGTTAAACGAATAATATCCTAACCGGCACTCATCGATGACATTTACAATAGACACCATGTCTCCTAATGGGAGTGTAGGTAATTCCCATGCATGACGTCTTAGCCTGATAAACCCTAACCCACGTAGGAAGCGGTATTACTGTCATAGAGTAAAGGCATACGTAGCTATGGGATTTGGATTTTTTACCAACAAAGTTTCAGGTCTCACTTTATGAGTCTGCATGCTATCGCTGGTATATGTAATATGTAATGCCAACCTGTAGGAGTATACTTATTGTTGAAGTAAAAGAGCCTAATTTTACTGTAGTTCGAGAGCTCACTATGAGAGATATAGAGGAAGTACATACAAAGGTGTGACTCTTCTAACAGTACGTGTCGTCATCACCGAGCCTATATATTCATGTACATTAGTTGTTTTTTTTTCCAAGCGAGCTTGACAAAAACGCTTAAATCAGCTAAACAGTTTCATTATGACAAAACCATACAGATGGTGGAAGTTTATCAGCTAATTCTTACTTTTTTTAGCTGCTATGACATTTCTACTTCTAGCGCAGTATGTTTTTGACACTAAACCAGAGAATTACAAAAACAAAATACATGAAATGCGTGTGTTTGTTTGTATATATGTCACCCTGCCGCCACGCTTTATTTTGTTAGTTTTGTTTATGTGCACATTCGTATGTTCATTTCATTCGCTCGTTCACAATAGTGCCCTATTTTCGAATATGCAATACTATACAACACTATCAATCAGGTCGACAATTAACTAAGCGGTTTCAACTGAAACTCAACTGAAACCGCTTAGCCAACTCAACTCGATTACTTTTTATTGTTGCTTTCTATGCAATTTGGTAAGCTAGCTAGTGTTTTAATTGTAATAGTTAGCAACGAAATACAACTATTGTACACTGTACAATCATGAGCGCATATTTGTGCTTAGAAACATTTGGGCCTTCTATAACTAACCTTAATGAGAAATCGAAACTCTATCTACAAGACTATCCTAAGGGATAATTTCCATTCATAAGTATATATTGTGGCGAATGTTGGCATCACTATGCCGTTAGTGAATAATCACAAAAACAAAAATAGCAAACAACCACACTTATGTACAAGGCAACGAAGAATATTCCACACACATAACCAGCACCTCAAAGTGAAGAGATGTCTCACATACACACATGTAGTCATCAGCTATATGCAGAAGTGGTTACTCACACATACACACGCATATAGCTAAATAACAAAGTATGCGATATAGCTGTTCCATGTTCGTGAAAAATCTAGACCTTTGGAGAAATATGCGAACGATGCAACGGAGATTATAAAAGCAGCGTGAGCTGAGTAATAACTAATCAGTTTAATTTAAACACGCTTGTAGTGAAATGTAATTGAATTTGTGAAGTACAACTCCCAAAGTAGTTGAAATAAATACCATTTTGAAATACTGAATATTGCAGTTATTTTTTCGACAGATTAGCGATTCGAAAATTAGCTGAAGGCGCATAATTATTAGGAACTCCTTAAAATTCGTTACAATATTTGGTCTTTGGTATGAAAATTGCTTTAGTTCCCCTCCAGCTTTTTATGTGCAGGTCAGAGTAAACTCAAATTAATACTCCCCAGATAAGAGACAATCGGATATCCTGGCTCTTGCAGCATTATCGGGTGACGCTGGTCGTATCAAGATTATAAGGATAAAACAGTTATTGTCAAATTACCCCACTGTGCTCTGGCAGCGGGTAACATCAAGTACAAGCACTAAGCCAAGTTGTGAAGTAAAAATGAATTTTATGAATGGGTATTTGCAGTTGCCGAATAACTATTTGCCGTTTACTTCTCTTCACATTCCACTTTTGTCGCTTGGCCCTATCGTTCACCTTAAGCCATTGCTTTTATGACTTTTGACAGCAAGTTGCACACAGTACTTTACTCGCGAAGAGAGAGAGGAAATCTATGCTGCGTAGTGTTGCGACCTCATTGCTGTTGCGGCGCGCGCTTAATTATTTGTTTCATCAGTAATTTTTGTGTTGTAGCAAATTTTGCTTACAAGTTTTAACTCCAACTTTTCAATAAACATAGTCATAAATATTCTTTAAATTTCACGAACAAGCAGCACTTTAAGGCATTTTGAAGTGTTGCGAAAATAATTTTCAGTTTGTAAAGCATGGGTTTACTTTTTTTTAAGTACTGAAAGGAAAAATCCTTGAGAGATGGTAAAATAAACTAAGGAGCAAGTTGAATAATAAGTTAATTAAAATGAAATTTTCTGAGCAAATCAAACATTAGAAGATGAATGTAAATAGTGATTTCGTCAATAAGGAAAAATCTGGTGTTTGTTGTGTGCTTTATAGTTTAAAAAAATATTAAACTGCCTTTGAATACAAAAAATTTAATTAGTATTTAGTTAAATAAAAGAGAAATGTCAATATTCATTAGCCTCATTAATGGGCCCTTAGTTCAGCTATTTAAGACGTTGCTTAGCAAAGCACATCACCCATTCTTGCTTCGTCATAACTCACTCTGATTCAAAGCCTTCCTCCACTTCCATTTGATTGGAACAACTCAGTGTAGGTCTCTCCTTTACTCTTCTGTCAAATACAGCGATCGAACTTGCTAAGCCGGTGCGTCTTTATGCATGCGCGTAACATGATCTGGCCAGTCAAACCTTTGGGCTTCAAATTGTTGCACTATATTCATATCCGCATAAAGCCTCTCAGTTCATCCTAAAACCTTCCTTCTATAAACGCTGTTTGTATCAGGGACCATTAATCTTCCAGAGAAATGTTTCTTTCCAATACTACAAGGGTTAAATAGAGCTACCAACACACGCTCACTTAAGCATAAACCACAATAAAACATTTGTGAAGTTTACTCAAATGAGCTGACTGTTTATCCAGCGAATAAAATGCATGCCAGCGCTCACTTGCTTTTTGCCTACTGCAGTGGTTGCGCTTGTAGTTGTGATACAGCTTCTTGGCTAAGGATGTGAAAACTTGTGATGCTAATGAAACTACCGCTGTTAATCGTGTGACTAATCTTTCGCCCTTAATGGGCACTAGTCCCTTATTGGTATTGTGATTTAAAATTTTTCAGAAGATTTGCTGAGTTATCTGGTTATTTCGCTGAACTGTAAAATATGCTGTACATCTTTGTGTTCTTTATACACCACGACAATGGTACCGGAATTTCACAATTCAAAGTGTTAGCGTACTGCACTTACAACGTGTTCAAATCAAACTGATTCTTGACATCTAAAATTGCCCCACTTATATACCAATCAGCTGCTTCGCCATTATTTATCTCCCATGATCTAGACCAGAGCCGGCCAAAAGTTGCACATTGTGCAATTTGAGTTCGTATTTTCACACAGACACTAACGATGTGCGATCACGATCGTTTGCTTTCGCTTGTCACTCACTAAAATCAACAGTGAATGCAAAAGGAAAAGTCCATGCTACTTTTTGGGCACATAATAAAAACAATCTGCTGCAAGCTTAAAGTGACTTTTAATACGTTTTAGTTAGTATTATTAAGTTCTTTTGAACATACATATTAATATTGACAATTTAGATATTAATAATTAATAATAATTAATTAATTATTAATAAATATTGACAATTTAATATAAATAACTTTTTATATTTTTTATTAATTTTTATACATTTTTTTTTATTGAATAACTTTATGTTTTCAAAATATATATTTCTATCTTTACACTTACTTTGTTTTATAGTTCTTTCTTAATAAAAAAGTGATTTTTTTAAGTAAATTTTGCATTGAAGAAACACCATACCTTCTTTTATTAAAAGTTTTATCTGGCTAGCTCGACCTCCGCGTTCTTAGTTATATGAATATAAGTAAATATTGTTAGGATTAGCTTGAAATCAAATAACCAGAGTCCTTTTTAATTCCGAACTTCACAGTCCACATTTTCTTTTAGCACACTGTGGGGAGTTGTCACTCAATTTTAACACACACTTATGCAATTGTTTTAGTATTTGTGTGGCCGGCTCTGATCTAGACTTTTCGTGAACAACCTTCCCGAATAGTTGCGTATTTACTTCTCGCTCTTTTGAGTCTCATATTCACTGTGGCTGTATACATGTGTGCGCGTAGTTTATATAGCAATGTCTTAAGCTGACTGCGCTCGAATTTGCTGAGTCAATACCGGCAGCATAGTTATGTGTCGGACATGCTCATATTCGTTCCAGAACAACTGTGATTACTAACTTTCTTACTTAATTGTCGCTCAACCGTTTAAACGGTTATGACCAATCAACAAGGTGTCCAGTAACTTCTGCTCTGTGTTAACTGGCGACAATTGGTCACACCAAGGGAATTTAAATCGTTTTCCATTGGCAGGTTTCGATAAAACTAATGTTGTTGTTGTTGTTGTTGTTGTTGTAGCGATAAGGTTACTCCCCGAAGGCTTTAAGGAGTGTTATTGATGTGATGATCCTTTGCCGGTTACAGATCCAGTACGCTCCGGTAACACAGCTCCATTAAGGTGCTAGCCCGACCATCTCGGGAACGATGTATATGGCCACATTAAACCTTCAGGCCATCCCTCCCTCCCCACCCCAATTTCCATGAGGAGCTTGGAGTCGCCAGAGCCTCGTCTGTTAGTGAAACGGAATTCGCCGCTCGAAGGTGAGGTTGACAATTGGGTTTGGAGAAGCTATATATCTTCCTTTCATATAACATAGCCCAGCCAGCGTAGCCGTTGCGTTTTAATTCGCTGGACTATGTTGATGTCTGCGTAAAGCTCATCGTACAGGTCATCATTAAATCTTCTTCGGACAGTAACATAAATCTGTCGCAGAACTTTTCTCTGGAACACTCCCAGAGCCGCTTCATCTGATGTTGTCATGGTCCATGCTTCTGCACCATATTTTTTTTCGTTTGCCGAGAGAAGACTTTACTTTTCAGTTGCCTACCTAGTCAAAAGTAGCAATAATTGGCAAGAGTGATTCCTCACTGGATTTCAGAGCTGATGTTGTTATTAGTGTTAATGCTGATTCTCAACTAAACGAAGTATTTTACTATTTCGAAATTATGGCTGCCAATAGTGGCGTGGTTTCAAAGGCGCATATGCGCTGAGTCTTTGCTCGATGACAGCAGGTACTTCGTTTTGTCCTCATTCACCATCAAACCCATCTTGCGAACGGCTCGGAGAGGTCATTCCCAATTCTGGCTGGCCTGATGCTGTTGCTCAACGTCATTTTGCACAGCCGTATAGGTTTTGCGGGGAAACCAAATTCAGACATAGCGGTATATACGCAGCTCCTTTTGTGCTATCGAAGGCGGCTTTAAAATCGACTAAGAGGTGATATGTGTCGATTCTTTTTCAAGGATTTTTCCAAGATTTAGCGCATTGTGAAAATCTGGTTGATGGTAGATTTATCAAGTCCAAGCAGCCGATTCACGGCGGGCTTAAATCTTTCGCACAATACACATGACAGTTTGCAGTATCCTTTTTTTTGTGGACTTTGCAAAGAACATTTAAGATTCCAATCGTCGGGAATGCACTCGTCCCCCTTATTTTGCGAAGAAAGTGATGCATGCGCCTTACCAACTCCTCTCCGCCGTATTTTAATAGCTCCGCAGGCAATCCATCAGCGTCCGCGACCTTATTGTTTTCAATCTGGTTATTGCTATTCTGACTTCGTCATAATCGGGTAGGGGGACATTTATTCCAACATCATCGGTTGCGGTAAATCGCTGTCTCCATTTACGAGAGCAGAGTCTTCCCTCCATAATCTAAGTACTCTCTGGACATCAGTTACAATTTCGCCGTTGTCGTTCTTACAAGAGTTGCAGGCTTACAGCGCTCATTAATATCAGAATTCGCTTGAGGGATGGATCTACCACATTGGGCTACATGACTTGCTCGAAAATTATGAAAAAGGAACCCGTGCTGTCCCTTCTTGTTAATGTCATTTTCCATCTACTTATTACTTTATCCCATCGCAATGCTCGTTTCTCATTCTACACTTAACTATTTTCAACATTCATCATTTACCCACCCACTCAATGTGATTCTTGTTGTGCTTTAAGGTGCGCAACGTAATTCTTGCTCCCTTCTGTTCGTCATTGCAGCATTTCCTTTGCTGTCTTGAAAGCATTTTATTGTTGTTTGATTTGTTGGCCTCATTAAGCTCGACATTGATTTGCAATTGAGTCAGCTCTTTCCTTTTATAATCAGCAAGCAAAGTCTTTAGATAACTACTTAAGCGCTATGCATAAAAACCTCGATAAAGTGCAGTAGAATGAGTTGTACAAAGTTGAAATATATCACTGCTTCGAAAGAATAAGACCATGGAGATAGTAAGAGTTATATTATCAAAATATTATGTGATAGCTTCTTGTGATAATTAAAGTCATGCGATGGACCTCCCAGCATACTACAAAATATTTTAGGGGGTTCAGTTGATATTGACATTAATTTTCCGTTAAGAAGCTATTAAACTCTGTATTGCTCTGGACAACCTCATACATTCCTGGTGAATTCCATAGGGTTAAAGTCTTTATCTAATAGTTGATACTGTTAAGTGTTTTAGATTTCTGATGGGCATGAGTTCTACCATAGTGTGAGCCTTTTTAGTACCACGGTTGAGGTGTTGAAATATTTCCAGGTGTTTAAATATTTACAGCATATACTGTATATAAGAGCGCTAGAGGGAGATGTTATAAAATTTATTTCAAACTATCTTCGCTTGAGGTCCCGAGCTTGTTTTTAAGTGCTGCCTCGGGGTAGAGTCTCACTCATCACAGAGAGTATCATTCATTAACCAAGATAAGACTCAAACTTGACGCGAAGGAAAGAAAAACTAAATCATTTCGGTTCACAGAACCAGCTGACGTGTGAAAAACAGAAAGTACATACGTCCGCAAGTATGCCAGCAGTTCCAAGCTTTCGTGAGAGAACATACTAATCAGTTGATCGACAACGTTAGCTGTATTGGTTCTATCTCCATTCTGAAAAGTGTTTCCTGGACTATATTTCATGTTAAAATAGAAACTTAATATTGTTAATTATGGAAGGGCTATTATTAGTGCGCTTTTTGACGCATTCTTGCATCTTCATTGGGGACTACTAAGAAGTCGAATTGTCAGCTTTTATCACAATTGTATGATAATGAGGATAATTTGGCCGCTCAATAGAGACCGAACAGACAGAATGTGTGTGTTCGTAGTCCTGAATTTGTTTGACGACGAAATGGAAGAGGCCCTGTCAGTTGCCTGCAATTACGTAATATCATAACTTCTCCCTCTTGGTAAATACTATAAGTTTTCTAGGACCTAGCTTAATTGCTGGCTCGAGATCTCGCAACTCTGCCGCGCCTTATAGCTGGACCCTTGACCTGACGAGCGCAGGACACACTAGCTCCAGAATTTCTGATGCTTTTCTCACGACTATAATTTCCGCCTGAAATACGCTGCAGTAATCTTGCAGCCGGAAGGATCTACTTATTTCTGAATCGACACAGTAAAAAGCAGAACCGACCCCATCCGTTGATCTGTATACACATGTATAGTACATGCCGCCATTTCTGCATCCTAGCGCCATCCCTCCAGCACAATTGTGGCCCAGAGATCTCCTTCGAATATTGATGACAATTTGTAATCGGTCACACATTGGATGGGGCGAAGCACTGCTACAACAACAAGCTCAGGCACGTTACTATATATTCCGGTTGTCCCATATTAGATATTTTTATGATGACATTGATATCATCGGCCTAAATACCCGCGCCGTTACTTCTGCTTACTCCAAACTGCAAAAAGCAGCGGTAAAGATGAGTTTGATGCTGAATGAGGACAGCACGAAGTACCTGCTGTCATCGAGCAAAGAGTGAGCGCATATGCGCCTTGGCAACCACGCTACTGTTGACAGCCATAATTCTGAAATAGTAAAAGACTTCGTTTATTTGGGAACCAGCATCAACACTGGCACAACATCAGCTCTGAAATTCAGCGAAGAATCACTCTTGCCAATAAATGCTACTTTGGACTAGGTAGGCAATTGAAAAGTAAAGTCCTCTCTCGGCAAACGAAAATCATACTCTACAAGTCACTTATCGTTCCCGTCCTGCTATATGGTGCAGAAGCATGGACCATGACAACATCAGATGAAAAGGCTATGGGAGTGTCCGAGATAAAAGTTCTTCGACAGATTTATGGACCTCTACGCGTTGGCGATGGCAAGTACCGAAGAAGATTTAACGATGAGCTGTACGAGCTATATGCAGGCAACAACTTAGTCCAGCGAATTAAAACCCTGCGCTGGCTAGGCCATGTTATGCGAATGAAAGATGACGCTCCGGCCAAGAAAGTGTTTCTATCGGAACCCGCCTATAGAAGCAGAGGTAGAGGGCGGCCCCACTCCGTTGGAAGGAACAGGTGGAATACTTTAAACTCCCTTGGTGTGACCAATTGGCGCCGGTTATCAGAGAGAATGAGCGACTGGCGCGCCTTTTTGGACGGCCATAGCCGTTTAAACGGTTAAGCGCCAATTAAGTAAGTAAGCAAGACATTTTTATGAGACACGTATATCGTGATTTAAAAATACTACCTGACGAGGGTGCACAGATCGTCAAAACGCGTTGGAGCAAAAAATAAACATTTCAACAACACTACAATAGAATGGAAATCGGTGCAAACAACAGTAGCTCATTCCAAGCACTACTTCAACAAAAAGTTATGTAAATTTGTTTATTTTTCTCAATGTTTGTTATATCAAGATATTACTATATAATACTATATTACCTTTAAGCCACTAAACGGCACCATGAGTGCTGTTAGCAACTACAAATTTCTATGTCAACAGAAACATTTTCTGGACCACGTTTATTTTTACTATCATTTTTTTCGCCAACGTTTTTTAAAAGATTTGTTTTTTGTTTTGCAACAACATAATTTGCCTGCTTTGTATTCCGTCGGCGTAGAACTTTTCGACCAAAATAAACGCACCAGTTAAACATTTGTATATCTCTACTTTTTCACTAGATGAAAAGTAAATAGCTATTTTCTCTAAGTGTTTTCTGCCAACTTTGCAAACTAACATTGACTCTCGCTGCATGCTCCCTTTATGCCTCGCGCCATGGTTTCTGGGCTTCGTATTGACTTTATCGATTGCCGGCCCTGCTTGCTATGTCTATTTATTTGTCTTCGATTTGTGTGCCACGTTCGATTGGCAAGCCGTCAGGCAGGCACTTGTTAGCTGGCTCCCGCCGCCATGGAAAGCACAGTCGGCGACGCACAGTGGGTGCTTCGAAGAAATTTGACTTAAAAGAAAATATAGCGAGAAAATAATAAATATAGCTGACATATTTGGCACTGTAAGAATATCGTAAGACAGAAACAAATTTAATAAAATAAATTTTAAAATTTGAATAAAAATTTTGAAAATTTGAATTTTGCCTTTTTTAATTTTTTTATTTGTATAAAGAAAAATTTCTTAACTTGATGGCTAAATGTCTTATAAATTTTGGAAACAAAATCGATGAAAAATTTTTTTTTTAAATACTTATTTTTTTCGTTTCTGAGATAAAAAAAAACGAGTATTAGTAAAAATTTCCAATTTTAGCATTAAAAAATGTGTTTTTGAGAAACGCTTTTTAAATGTAAAAAGAGAAAACTCCTTATGTATTGTAAACTCTCAATTGATCAAAATTCAAGTTGCGAATAAATAGAATTTCCAAAAAATATTTCAAAAAAATGTTTGCAATTTTTTTTTTCATTTTTGGAGATAAATGGAGCAAATTGCTTACTTCATGAACAGTTTTTTATACTTTTTTTAATATTCAAATTTAGCCATTTAAAAAACTTGAAACACATTTTTTTCACAAAAACTTCTTTTTTGTTTAAAAAAAAAAGACAGTATTAGTCTTTTCTTTTTAAATTTGCTCACACTCGATCTTCCTTATAATTAGGTATTTATTTGAATTTCCCGAAATAAGGCAACATTTTGTGAACAAATTTCCATTAGATATTTGATAAACATAAACTTTGAACAAATTAGCTATACTTTCAAAAATCGGCTTTCCATACAAAAAGTAGAAACAAATTTTTAAAAGAATTTTTCACAAAATTACTTTAAAGTCCTACTTTAGTACAGCACTTCGAAATAGGCTAAATGTTTGTGAATTTCGTTCATTCAAATTAGAAATTAGAAGGAAATCCAAAAGACATTTTTTTCACAAAAACTTCTTTTTTGTTTAAAAAAAAAGACAGTATTAGTCTTTTCTTTTTAAATTTGCTCACACTCGATGTTCCTCATAATTAGGTATTTTTTATTTTGCGTCACCTTCAAAAATCGATGTGCCATACAAAAAGTAGCACTTCGCAAACTTTTTGAGAGTTTTGCAAAAAATTTATTTTAAAGTCCTACTTTTAGTATGGCACTTCGAAATAAGATTTTTACTTTGAAACTTGTCTTTTTTTGTTATAATTTTTTGCTGATGCTGGATTCTTCTTTTATTTAGATATTTAGTTTTTTCACTAAAAAAAATTTTTGTAAAAAAGGCTAAATGACACTTTAAGAAAAAAATTTCGAATTTGAAAAAAAATATTTCCAAAATTCGAAATTTACAAATCTATTTTTTTTTTTTTTGGTTTTTGAGGATTGGTATATTTTTGTTTTTTTTTTCGCACGAATTTCAAATAATATTTTGTTTTTGAATTTCTCTTTTTTGATTCGTATTTTAAAACAAACAAAATAAATTTATTTGCAGCAAAAAACATAAATTTAATTTAATTTTAACGTTATTATACCTTTCATGAACATGAAATGGTATATTAACTTTGGTCCGATGTTTGTAACGTTGAGAAATATAGAAGATAGACTCACTATTAAGTATACCGAATTGATCAGGGCGACGAACTGAGTTGATGTAGCCATGTCCGTCTGTCTGTCCGTCCGTTTGTCCGCCCGTCCGTCTGTCTGTTTGAACGCAAACTAGTCCCTCAAATTTTGAGATATCTCAATGAAATTTGGCACAAGGATGTATTTTTGTATTATATTAGACATTTGTCGGATCCGGTAGGATCGGACTACTATAACATATATCTCCCATACAACCGATCGTTCAGATAACACGATTTTGGTCATTCCTGCCGCAATTTGGAAAGCATAAACGTGAAACTCGGTGATATATATTTTAATATATCATAGAAGATATCCCGAAAAAATCACTTTGATCGGAGCTATATATAGTTATATTCCATACAACCGATCGTTCAGATAGAAAGATTTTTGGACATTTCTCCCTTAATTTAGAAAGTATATTTGTATTTGAATATATCATAAAAGATTTTCTGAAAAAATCACTTGGATCGGCGCTGTATATAGTATATATCCCATACAACCGATCGTTCAGATAGAAAGATTTTTGGCAATTTCTCCCTTAATTTCGAATATAAAAAGGTTAAACTTGGTGATATTTATTCTAATATATCATAGAAGATTTTCTGTAAAAATCATTTCGATATATAGTATATATCCCATCTATATATCCCATATCTACAACCGATCGTTCAGATAAGGGGGCTTTTTGCCATTTTTTATTTTATATTTATCTTAAAAATCGTTTAGGTATGCACATCTGTTCACTATATATTTCTTATCTTATACATCCGATTATTTGGAGATTACGAACAGGATAAGATTATTGTTCAGCCCCATTCATGAAAGGTATGAAGTCTTAGGCACAGCCGAAGACAGTCCCGTGCTTACTTGTTTTTTTTCTTTCTTTCCAGTTTCTCTCAGAAAAACATAATAATTGAACATTTAATTATTATAAGCCGGTGTTAAGCTCATGAATTCTTAATAATAAGAATAACTTGAACACACCATTAAAACAAACATAAAAAAATTTTGTTTTACTGATATCAATAAACAATCTAAAAAATTCGTTGTCGAGTTTAAGCATATCTTCCATATAAAATTTGCTCGAAAACCGCTCAAACTTCGAGTAAATCGAAGAAAAACAAAATTTTTTTCACTTCGTTTTTGGTTTTAACGAAACACAATTTTTTTTTTTTTTTTTTATAAATTTTTTGATGTCAATAATATTTAAAAAATGTTGTTGCTTTTGTTATACAGGACTGTTTAAAACAATTTCTAGTTACCAGCTTAAGCTCTAACGGTTTGATTTGGAGCCGAAATAGCACAAAATGACCCACAGTGCGCCGTTAGGCAACTCACAGCAGCTGGTTGCTGTATGTCAGTTGATTGTGCCACTGCCTTTTGGTACTAGGATTGGTGCCAATTCACTCAGCGTACATCGCTGATGGGGACCTCACTTTCACCATTCACTTCACTACTTTAAGCTGATGGAAGTATAATATTTGGAATTTATTGATTCACTTGGTTTGCTTTACAAATTTTTTAACTTAACTATTTTTTGTTTGGATATGATTTTGGGTCACAAAAGTAGTAAAAGAATGAGGCTAAATAAATACGTTTCAATAGTATCTAGGCATATTTTGACAATTTCAAAAAGCTTTCATTTCACTGGAGGCGCAGCTGCAAATATTTTAGGGATACATTGAAAGTCAATTAAATGTAAATTTATTCATTGGACTGTATTAATTTGCATTTTTGGATGAAAGTTTGTTTATTTTAAGACAATGCGCTGAAATGTAACTAATAAAGTATTGGAGGGAGCACAATAGCCCAAGAAGTAGGGTAGGTCGTTATTTCTACTACAATTTTTTGGGATTGTGTCTGAAGGTGCATAAAAGACGTTCTAGATAGTATTACTGAACCGGAACAGTTTAAGGGGCTTATAGCATTACCGTGGTGAGCTCGCTTACATCTGCAGACCCGAAGGTTCTGGAGTTCAAGATAATACCAGCTGTAGTTCCAGATTCATATACGCAACGGTACGGTACCCAAACACCCAGTCAGCCGAAGTTTGACAGAGACATAACATTCAAACCTCCCCTTTTAATTTTCATCCTCATTATGGAAAGCTTTTTGAAATATATGAAAACCAATAAGATTTAGAGCGATAGGTAGACGAAAAAAGGGATACTAAGAGGGCAAGGTGAAGAAACCAATTATCATGAGGGTAACAGAGACAAAGAAAACAGGGGTTGAGAGCACAGAGGAAGAGACTGAGGTGTGAGGAAGGAGGAAAGAGAAAGAGAGAGCGAGAGATATACTAAAGCCAAGAGAAATCGAAGGGAGAGGGAAAAATAAAGGTTGGGAGTGACAGGAAGGAAGAGAGGAGGAATGAAATGGCATGGAGGAACGATGATGAAAGAACGAATGAAGGGGAGAAAGTAGGGAGTGAGATTTAGAGCGAGAGGTAGACGAAACAAAGGAGGTTAAGCGGGAGTTTCAGCGACACGAAGAGGAAGGGCAAGGTCAGGAGGTAGCGAAAATTTAACATTGTGTAGAAGAATGGAAAGGAGTTGGTTTTTAATAAAGAAATTGCTATTAATATTAGGGTGGACTTTATCCATTCCCAATCTTCTAAAAGGCAGAAATTCGAATGCGAAATTTTCATTTAGTCTAATTCCATTACACATCCGCGCTTATATGTAAGATCATAATATCACACGTCCCCGACCTATATATGTGAAAGCTAATATTTGTACCTTTACTTAAACTAAGAGCCTGTATACCGCCTTGTGAGCCCAAAAACAACCTCCGGTAATCAACGTCAAGTTTTCTATTGATACCACGCAATAGATCTAAACACCCACAAGGGAACATTTACTTTACTTCTATTTTTTATAAGTTTGGTTACTTTGTACGTTTTATATGTAGCATAGATTATTTCCCATGAAATGCAAAAGTTAACTTGCCTCTCTTTTTGTCTTTTCAGGTATGTCCATAATTTCAAATGTGTTCGGAAATAAGTAGGTAAGCTAAATTTGTATGGTGAACAGTCTGGAAGAAATGTTTGAGAAACGAAGCCGAAAGTGGATAAAGTCTCCTAAGAAGATGTGATGTCCGCTGCAGAGTTCGGAATAGAACCTAACAATCACTGGCCTTCATTGAAAATAAATCTTGAGGCTACCAGCAGTGGACAAGAGCGCCGAAATTACTTTTAGTCTGCTCGTTACTAATTTTAAGATACAGTAACTTTTTTATTTAGAAATTTTCTAGTTGTGTTCTTGTTTAACGTAATCCAAAGATTATGTATTAAATACGGAAACCCGGAATGCGCCTTTTTGGAACCGAAAAATCTGAAATCAAGTTCACAACGAACCATATTTGAAACTAATATTTCAGCACGTCTGCGAATGACCTCGAAGAAAAAGAATTGGATCGGAATAAAATTTTTACTACAGTCAGAGCCTTTCAATAAAACTTTTGGACCTACGAAATCTATACAGGATAACTCAAACGTAGAATAATGAACTAAATTCATATCAATCAATACATTTGGCTATGGCGAATATTTCCGCTTTAGTACGTTATAAAATGTGTAGGTTTATCATCTTCTCAACGAATCGTCCTATGCTTTAGTGTATCCACAGCATCTTCATCCTCAGCATCCTCTGCAGCATTGAGCTTTGCTTAGGCTGACGGCAGAGTGGAAGCGAGAAGCGTTGCTATAATATAAAGATAGAAAGCTCTGCAAATTACTTCTTATGGAAAATTCTGAAAGTTATCAGAGAGCCAGAAACGTTTCAAGCTTGTACAGCATATGAGAATAAAAAACGCTTCTCGCCTACCATAGCTTAGAGCAAGCACTCTGCCGTAACTCTAGGCTTTGCACAATTTATGTGTACCTTCAAACACAATATTTTGTCTGTGTGACAGTTTCTCTATTATAAAATAATTTTGTTCACAGATTATTCATGCAAATCGTTTTGCCTTCGAAATAACGTCGTCATATCAGCTCATGCACCAAGAATCTATTTTCACATTCCCCTCAAATGCCATCACCTGAATAGAAATCGATTTTTAATAAAGAGTATCGCCTCACCTAACGCCCTACGATTATCCACTCAACGGATTTAATAGACGAATTAAAAATTTAAAAATAGCTTAGGGTCTTTGTAGGCTACGCTGCTACGTATACGTACGTTTGTTTGTAAGTCAAACGCAACCTTGAGCATGTAGGCGCCTTTCAATAAAAGCTGACCGGTGTAGTTAACAATGCGGTTGCGTGGCAAAGAAAGGCAGGTCTACTAAAAGGCATATGTAAAAAGTCATGTTTATGTGTGAAATGTCACTGTTACATATATACACACACATACCACCACTGCTTGGTTCAGATGAATGGGCGTAGCCCAAAACCTTCTGTCGAAAGTTGAACGGTTCAAGAAAATCAACCTCGATTTCCTAAGAAAACAAACATCTATACTCTTGTTCCTGAAGCGAACAAGCGCTTATGGACTAAGGTCTTATACAGCTTATCATTTATTGCACCTTCTTCTACGGTTAGGACTTAGCATGGTACTTCGGGAAGGGTAAGCTTTAACAGCTCTCAGTTTGCTCGCTAGAAACGAGGTCTACAAGAAATAGGCCTCAGTCATAAGTTTTCGACAGGATAGCTATGCTATTAAAAAATTCTAACTATATTACTAACCTCCCATGTTTCTCCAGATATGTGAAAATATTATATGGTTCCGCTAATCAAATAAGCAACGATCCTAGAACTTATGTGATACGTAACTATCAGTTTAAGTCCTTTGGGAAATACGCCAGAAGTTAATCCAACTCACAGTGGTGCGGTTCTGGTAGATTTCTAGTAGCACTTAACCTTTAGGAAAGCATTCATGATGGTCATCATGGTTATCCAAGCCAAGTTAGAAGATGCAGAATTACACTTTGAATATTGTACTACGGCCTTATATCGTTTAAACCGTGCCCTCCGCAATACCTCATCTAAGCCTAAGCTAATCCCATCATAAACGAAAGGCTTTCTTCGTAATAAACAGCACCAACAAAGCCAGCATACCCATTCACTCGTTGCTAGAAGATATTTAATGCTAATCGTCCCTAAGCTAAAACTGTCTAAGTGAACGAACATTTTAAGTGTTTATCAGAGAACCGGCATGTGAAGATATAAGGTAACTGAAGATGGATTTCTATCGCACTTATAGTTATACACTGGCATTTTTAAATTCACCCAATCATTTATATGAGTTTATCCGATCTCCAAAAAAGTTTATGTCCCCGGTTATCAACTCTGTGGATCGTTCCACTACCAGAGACCGAATTTTCGCAGTAATTACCTCTTTTACTCTAAAAGAAATACAAAGCGGACAGCAAATTCACAAAACTAAGACAACCACGGCGGCCGCCGTGGCATGATGGTGGCGTGCTCCGCCTACCACACCGTATACCTTGGGTTCACACCCCGGGCAAAGCAACATCAAAAAAAATTTTGAAATAAGGTTTTTCAATTAGAAACAAATTTTCTAATCTGGGTCGCCCCTCGGCTGTGTTTGGCAAGCGCTCCGAGTGTATTTCTACCATGAAAAGCTCTCAGTGAAAACTCATCTGCTTTGCAGATGCCGTTCGGAGTCGGCATAAAACATGTAGGTCCCGTCCGGCCAATTTGTAGGGAAAATCAAGAGGAGCACGACGCAAATTGGAAGATAAGCTCGGCCTTAAATCTCTTCGGAGGTTATCGCGCCTTACATTTATTTGTTTTTAAGACAACCTAAGTCTCCTAGAGTTCGCACATCAGGCGGGGCAAGCGTCAGGCTTCATAGACCAAAAGCCAGTTGGATTCGCATCCAAGAGAACCCCCAAAATATACCTCTATGAGCTTGATCATATGGTTTACGGACAAAAATAGACAAAAAGTATCCGATGGGAGAGTATAATCTTTTCCTGGTCTTATGTCCAGGCTGAGGCTCGCTTTCCTCTACTTAAGGTGCTTTACGAAACCGAGAAGATTTGTGATTCTTAAATATCTCCTGAGTTCATCCCCGTAAATATTTCCAGTGTTAATCCCCTGACACATATATCTCAAAAAATTGTATCTAATTTGCTCTGGCATATAGATAATACTCAACTGTGTAATCCTCCTCCTTCCTAAAAGGACAAATTGGATGGTTTTGTATTCCTCATTTTATTGAGCAAACTGGTCGTGAGAAGAGTGAAAAAGGTACCTCTAAAGCTTCCTAAATGTGATTGCACATGAACTTAGCTCACTTACTGACAGCCAATGATTTTTAGTCTCCTGTAAACTAGGTCATCATGGTCATTCAAGTCACTCCCAGGCTGGCCAACGTTTTGATGCTCGAAGAAAGTAGCACTGATTGCGGACAAAGGAAATCTTTATATAAGTCTTACTTAGAAGAAGAGCTGCGCTGGTATCTCTTGATACCTAGGGAAGAGTATGTGCAGTCGTTTTAAAGCGAGATCCGTTTCAGCACACGAACGTTACTCTTTAAAGTTTGGCGATTGAGAATTTATACAAGGGCCCCATCATGCTACCCGTTTAGACAGCATTCTGGGTACAGCCATGTTCACACATACTTTCACTCACACTTCTTTACCTATTCACAAACTATTCACTTGAGTCGTATTAACGACTTTTTGAACAACATTCATTGCATATTTATAGGTGCTTAAGCTGCATTCAGGCTAATGGGACGCATCAAAGCAACAAAAGCAAAGGTACAAGCTTGCTTACAAACTTTCTGCAACTAAATCAAGCAAATAAAATGTTATGTTAAACCAATAAAGTGTAGTGCATTGGAAATAGTTTGTGAGCTACATAGTTTTAGTTAACGAGTGGACGACAGCAGCTGCATATTGTATTAGAGTTTGTAAGTGTGTTGGTGTGCAATTATTTGTAAGTATTCAAAACTAAGCACGTAACACATTAATGCGAGAAGGCCATTTTAATTTTGATTTTAAGCGTTCCAGCCTCAATAGACATGTTATATTATCTTTTCAACAGCGTTGCAGGTGTGTGCGCGCCTAAAAGCATGCTACCTTTTTTGCATATATGACAACTATTGCTATTCATTGTAATTTTTATGCTTATATGGCAATGAGAATGTTTTATTTTTCATGCTTGTCATACATAGTAAATATTAAAGGCTTATAAGCTTTAGAGCGCCAAATATTTTGCACGGGCGTGTATTTGTGTGCCCCCTTTTTCGCATCTATTCACAACCCTCGCAGTAAGACAGCGTACATGTTTGGCATATTGAGCAGCAATATTTTTCGCAATATGAAGTAGAAAATAAAATCAGCAGCGAACATTATATGGCAGCGAGTTTGATGCTTTTTTTATTTAAAATAAACTTCAATATTGTCAGTTTTATGTACTTAGAACTTGGTGGTTTGTCAAATTTTTTAAGCAGCATACTTTTTGGCGCTCACTCCAAAAATTTACAAATCCCCCTTTTCTACCATACCAAATGAAGTAGCACGCGTGTTGCATACTTTGGGGCACATCATGCTTGCTTTACGCCTACAAGTAGACATTTGCGCCTGACAGTATACATTTACTCTGCACATGTCATGTGCTCAGCATATCAAGTTGTATTAATGAGGCAAAACAGAAGACCGCAACCGCAATCCAACATTTGTCTATTTCAGTCTTATGTTATTGCTTTTCTACCTGCGTCTCGCATCTCTTATGCATTTTGTATTACTTCGAACAGCGCTAAGCGCTAGCGGTGTTTGTGGCTTTGGCGATGCCGCCTTTGTCGGCCTCTACTGAGTAATCAAAGTGCGCTCGTGCAATCGTTTTAGCATTGAATGCTTGGTGAATTTTTAAATAGATCAAGAAACCGAAATATCGCCACCAACAACTAATGTGTGTCGTTATCAATATGTGGTTTGGTGGTTTAAGTGGCATGGTACATATGCGGTTTGGCGTGATGTTCGAGTCCCATATAGAGGAATGTTATTTGTTGCATGGCACCCACAAACACCCATAATTTTAAGCGACTTAGCATTTGCTACCGTTTTTGAATATTAAGTGTTTAAAAATTAGTCTGATGCCGTTTCCGCAAAGAAGTCTGCAACAGGAAAAAATGAGCTCGTAATTATAGAGAGCAGAAGACGTTAACGAGCATAAGTTTATATGGATTCAAGGATTCTTGGATACATATATCTTACTGTGTGTATAATTATGTTACGTCTGAAAATATAATCCAACAAGGCTCGCTTAATATAGTTTTTGGCAAAATTTAATGTTGGGTCTGAACTAGAAACTGGATTAGCAGATGATATCTTTAGTATCTTGCTTCACGTCGTCTGTACAACAGGATTTCTTAGTATAACCTACATACCTCTTGTTTGTATCGGTTATTTATCGAATGTGGTAACTTTAAAGCCCACATAAGCATTTTTCGTAATTTTTTGCCCGTATACGCTGCAATTCACAACCGACTTATCAAAATTTAAAGATATTACATATATAATATTTATTACACATTTGGTACTTTTTAGCCGGGAAGAGTGGTTTTTGTCACAACAGGCCCAGATCGAAAAGGGACAAAATATTTAACTTAAAAAGAAACCGAGAGCCATCAAAGTCGAGGTTTGAGCAATAATTTGAAGTCATATTGGTTCCAGAACAACTAATAGATCACCTAAAGGGGGAAGGGTTGTCTAAAAATTTTTCGAACTTAGGCGTACCCAAAAGTTTCCTAATGCTTGGCGTCATATCTTTTGTTGTGGTAGTGGGAACAATTGACCGACGCCCAAAAGCCGGCAACTGCAGCGAATCCAACCAGTGGAAAGATTTCCTCATCTAACACCAAATATTCTTTCAACAACAAATAAAAGTGACAGTTATTATAAGAAGCTCACGGAAACTGGTAGTACTCTTTCTCTAACCATTTATATGATGGTAATCAAAGGACCTTTAACTTCTTCGCTTGTTTGGACAAGTTGGGGACAACACAAAGACAAAAAACTGAATTATCTTTGGCGTCGTATAAATGCGTGTACGATACCTAAGACCGCTTTCGCATTGCTTAAGAGATACGTTTTATAAAAGGCTTCCGTTATCCCAGTATTCAAACTGCGCTTTATTTCTTTGATTCTTTTTCGGCGGACTCTTTGAAATGGCCCTTTCGTGAGGATTTTGTTAAGTTATTAGTGCATCGTCATATTTTTAATCTTCTCATTCTCATTCTTCTCCTACGCCTGCCGTTCTCCTTCTGATTACGTTATTTTTATACTTCTCCGTCTCATTCTCTCCTCTTCTCTTTCTCATCCTCATTCTTCTCCTTCGCATTTCGTTCTCCTTTCCTTCCTTTTCTGTCTTTTCTCTTTCCTCTTTTTCTTCTTCTACTTCTTCTTCTTACTCTCCTCCCTTTCCTTCTCATTCTGCTGGCCCTTCTCATTTTCCCTCATTCTTTTCCCTCTTCTTCTCCTCCTTATTTGTCTTATGCTCCCCCTCATTGCCGTTCTCTTTCTTTTTCGTCAGATTGTGCGAGTGCTTTACCACATCCAAGAGGGATAACTTACGAAAGAACGCCCAGAAAATTAGCCCTTTCATTAGGGTTGGACCATAGATTGGGTTAGCTAAGGTCATTGGTTCCACATTACAATCGAACATCTGGTTAGTATGAAAGCACATTACCTGCTCGACAATATGTTGCGGTTGATTCAGTATAACTTTGAGTTTCACCCTTTAAAATATTTAAATTGTGCTAGAATGACGCGCACTCCTTTTGGAGTCTGCTTTCCTCTACAGCTAGTTTTGTGTATTGAACTCATAGGAGAGGTTAACCAAACTTAATTCGACATAAGACTTTACCGGCTAAACAAGACTTGCAGCGAATACTTTCGTCCGAAAAATACTCGAGAACTATGCAAGTGGTACCGACTCGGAGACCAAAGACGTTCTTTATCTGGAAACTTCGATTCTCCCGTTTACTACACAATCGGATGGTGGAAACTCTAAACTTTGGAGGCATAAATGTGAGATTACTTTATTTGGAGATCTCTACTTAAAACACTTTTCCAATAATCTTAATGATCATTTCTTCATCATCATCTCTTGGAAATTTAAAGCGTGTAGGCCGCTCAGTCAGCTTCTCCTAGTATTCGACGGGCTTTACTTCTCCTCTGACTATGTTTTCTTTCAATCTGGTTGTTATGATTTGTTTGCTAGGCGCAGGGTATTCAACCGAGTCGCATGTATACCATTATTGGCTTGCTAGTTTTGGTTGCGGTTGTCGTGACATATTTTTTCCGAAATTGCTTGGAGTTAAAAGTAACGGTTGCTTTTTCCCCCGCTTGTGATCTTCTCTTTCGTTGCTTTTGCAAAGATAACAAGGCATCCACATAACCCCAGCGACCGCTGACAGGAATGAGGGGATGGAATGAGCGGGGAAAGTTCAACGTGATCACAACAAACCGTTTTCGAGGTTAGTATCTCAACGGTGGTAGCTTGCAGAGGGTGGTGGATCAAAATCCGTAAAAGGACCATTAAGATCGATAGCACTCTCATGGGCAGTATTTTAATCGATACGAAAAGAAATTATTTTACTATCTTTGAAGCAACAACCATATTACACCGACCTTTCGTGTAATATATCCTTTTCACACCAATTGCCAACACAGCGTTATAAATAAATTTGCTTTAATAAAATGAGTGATGCACAATAAAACCACAAATTAATTACAATGCACGCATGACGAGCATATTTTGTCCACCGCAACGTCCTTTTTAGCCGCTCAACCTCTTCAATGTTTGTCAGTATTTACGCACGCATATGAACGTGTTTGATGCACGCACTGATAGCGCAATTACGAATGCAACTCTGCGCTTCGGAATGCGTCATCAGCATAAAAAACGCTTTACGCACTTTTCCCCCAACTACTTCGCGACCAACGAACCAAAATCAAGCCAAATAGCATAGCGCTTAAGAAGAATTAAAAAGCGCGAGCGCAGTTGGCAGGAGCAGGAGCAGGAGAGAGATACGCACCAAAGTGAAACCATAAAATTCGTAGCCTGATTTACAAGTTTAAACGTCGATGTTGATGACTGATACTTTCATAGACTTTCTTTAGTAAAAGTACATTAAACATTTTTTTCACGCAAATAAATATTCACGCCAAGTGCAAATGATGAGAAATACATACAGAATTTATAGTGTCACCCAAAAGTAACCGTACAAACAAATTGTTTCACATACTCACGTATGTATGAGTACCACTTAATACCAATTAGCTAATCACTAATCACGGCAGTATTCGGATTAATAAAGCATAAATATACAGTAACACCTGATCTGGATTAACCAAGCCCTAAATCTCCGGAATTTTACCATGAACTTGAGCATTGTTGAGGCTTCATAGGTTGAAGCACATCACAACTTAAACTAGTACTTCATTCGATTCAAATTCTACCCTGATACGTTAATGTATTGAGTACTTTAGACATTGACACACAGCTCCACTTAATATGGATTAACTAAGCACGTTATTCGATTCGAATTCAACCATGACACATGGCAGTATTGATGCTTGAAAATTGACACACAACACTACTTAATTACCATTAGCCGATTCGATTCAAATTCGACCCTGATACATTTTATTTTTGCAGACCAATGGCGTTGATACACAGCTTCAATTAATCTGAATTAACCAAACCCCGAATTATACCCGATACCTGACAGTGTTGAGGCTAAAGCATTGACATACAACACTACCCAATTCTCATTAACTTATGACGTAATCTAGTTCAACACTTATGGCGAAAAGCTGGCAACATAAACAGATCCAAATACCACTGTGACAGATTGCTGGACAGCACTGCTTAATTATAACTAGCTAACCACTTATGGCGTTTTCTTTTCTGAAAATAGTGTCGCCCTGTTGGTTCTGCTCAGCTCTTCCGTGAGATTGTTTCTTTCACAAAATATATTTAACTAAACAACAAAAGGGGTCTCATTAACCACAAAACGAGCCATTTTGTCTAGCGCCAGGTGATTTAAGTGAAAAGCTAAATTTTAAGGGCAGCATGAGGGTAACATTTCGTCCAGAAAAGAAAACGCTATTTGTATTTAAAAATTTGTTGTTGTTGTTGTTGTTGTAGCAATGCTTCGCCCCACCTAATAGCCGCAACCGATCACAAATTGTCATCAATATCCTCTAACGGGAGTCCAAGGAAACTTGCCGTTTCAAAAGGGGTGGACCATAAGGAAAGGGGTGTTAGAGGCGTTGGTTCCACATTACAATTGAAGAGATGGTTGGTGTCATGTGGGGACACATTGCAAGCGGGGCATACATTTTGTATGTCGGGGTTGATTCTGGATAGGTAAGAGTTTAACCTGTTACAGTATCCAGAACGAAGTTGAGCAAGAGTGACACGCGTTTCCCTGGGGAGTATGCGTTCCTCTTCCGCAAGTTTTGGATAATTTTCGTTAAGCACTGGATTCACCGCGCAATTCCCGGCATAAAGGTCCGACGCCTGTTTATGGAGTTCACCAAGGACCTGCTTGTGTTTTTTCGCTTCATACGGCTGGGTTCTCTGGTGCCGTATTTCCTCAAAATGCTTACGGAGATGACTCCTTAAGCCCTTAGGCGGTGCTGGTTCATCAATCAGATATCTGTTGGGATGTTCAGGTTTCTGGGTATTCAACAGGAACTGTTTGGTCAGCATCTCATTTCTCTCCCTGATGGGGAGTATTCTCGCCTCATTATGCAGATGGGGTTCTGGGGACATAAGAGGACAGCCCGTGGCGATTCTGAGAGCAGTATTTTGGCAGGCCTGTAGTTTCTTCCAGTGGGTAATTTTTAAGCTTGGCGACAATATGGGTGACGCGTAGCACGTAATCGGCTGGCTAATTGCTTTGTATGTAGTCATGAGCGTTTCTTTATCTTTTCCCCAGGTACTGCCAGCGAGGGATTTGAGGATTTTGTTACGGCTCTGAATTCTCGGAACAATTGCAGCTGCGTGCTCACCAAAATGTAGATCCTGATCAAACGTCACACCCAAGATTTTGGGGTGTAGGACAGTCGATAGCGTACTGCCATCGACGTTGATGTTCAAAATGGTCGACATTTGGGACATCCATGTTGTAAATAAGGTCGCGGAAGATTTAGTCGGTGATAATGCCAGGTTTCGCGAGGCCTGGAGATATCAGGGAGATAACCGTTTATTTTATTGCATAACGCATCGATCTTTGGGCCTGGGCCTGTGGCCATTATTGTGCATTCATCGGCGTAGGAAGCGATTGTGACTCTTTCCGGTGGTGAAGGTAGCTTAGATATGTAGAAATTAAACATAAGTGGGGATAGGACACCACCCTGTAGCACCCCTTGTTTAATTCTCCTTGGTTTTGATGTTTCGTTTCTAAATTGCACCGATGCCTGCCGACCACCCAAATAATTTGCGGTCCACCTTTTAAGACATGGGGGAAGGGTAGACCCTTCCAGGTCTTGCAGTAAGGAGCCATGGTTGACCGTATCAAAAGCTTTTGATAGGTCTAGCGCTACGAGTACTGTTCTATGGTGGGGGTATTGATTTAAACCGCAATTTATCTGGGTGCTGATGGCATTTAGCGCGGTGGTAGTGCTATGGAGTTTTCTGAAGCCATGCTGATGAGAGGCTAGCTGCAAATTTGCTTGGAAATAAGGGAGCAAAATGGCTTCAAGCGTCTTTGCCACTGGCGATAGGAGAGATATCGGACGATACGACTCACCTATGTTAGCTGGTTTCCCAGGCTTTAGTAGCGGGACCACCTTGGCCATTTTCCATTTCCCGGGTATGACAAAGGTGGAAAGAGACAGGTTGAAGACCTGCGCTAAATATTTGAAACCCTCTTTCCCTAGGCTTTTAAGCATCGGCATAGCTGTGCCGCCTGGGCCCACTGCTTTGGATGGTTTAGCGCGACCAATGGCGTCCTCAACCTCTTTAGCGGTGATGGTGATTGGTGACGCGCTGAATTTGTGTTTATGTGCGTGTCTATTGGCTCTCCGTCTATCTTCGTCGACCGTAGGATGCATTATGTATTGTCGGCAGAAAGCGGTAGCGCATTTTTTCGCATCCGACAGCACTTTGTCGCCAAAGGCGATGGAAACTTTGTCTTTGTGCTTAGTCGGATTCGATAGGGACCTTACGGTGGACCAAAGTTTATCCACACCGGTAGAGAGGTTACAACCTCTTAGGTGCTCCTCCCATTTCGCCCGCTTGTGTTCGTCCACAAGCAATCTGATGCGTTGGTTTATATCCCTTATTTGGGGGTCGCCTGGATCAAGCTGTCTTATAAGGTCACGTTCCCTCGCTAAGTTTGCGGCCTCCGCCGGGAAGTGGGCCGGATTTCGGGAATTCTCCCGGCGGGAATGAAACGTGCCGAGGCGGATTCAATGACTTTACGGAAGGCACGCTCCCCTTGGCGGGCATCAGTTGGGATAGGGAGGGCAGCAAAGAGGTTGTCTGTAAAAGATTTATATTCTTCCCACTTTCCTTTTTTGAAGTTTATGAAAGTGTGTTTTTCGGTGACGATAAAGTCGGCGGTACGCTCGAGCGAAATAAGTATAGGCAGGTGGTCGGATGCCAATGTTACCATCGGCTGCCAGTTGACGCAGTTTACGAGTTCTGCGCTCACGATTGAGATATCTGGCGAACTGCGACAGCTTCCTACCATACGTGTGGGGCGTCTCCGTTTATTGTGCAGAACGTCGTTTCTTCTATTTGATCCGCCAACATCTCACCCCTACTGTCCGCCCGCAAGTTTGAGTGCCATAGATCGTGATAGGCATTGAAATCGCCTAAGATAATGCGATTGTTGCCAGTGAGTAAGGCTCTGATATTAGGGCGGTATCCACTAGGGCAGCAGGTGGCAGGAGGGATGAGATGTTGATGATTTCTAGGTTTGCATCGCCTGACCGGACAGATAGGCCTTGACGTTCTAAGACATTGTCCCTGCGGTCGATGCCAGGATCAAATATATAATATTGCACAGACTGGTGTATGATAAACGCGGGGCCGCCTCCATTTCCGCTCTCGCGGTCTTTCCTGTGGACATTATACCCAGAGCAGGTCTGCAATGCAGATCTTGC
The DNA here is from genome assembly GCF_040869045.1 of Eurosta solidaginis. Taxonomy (NCBI): domain Eukaryota; kingdom Metazoa; phylum Arthropoda; class Insecta; order Diptera; family Tephritidae; genus Eurosta; species Eurosta solidaginis. Next base: position 43,969,551 of record NC_090322.1, read on the forward strand.
TGTGAGTTTAGTCTCTTGAATAGCAGCAATGCGGATGTTGTGCCGCTTCATGAAATCGACTATCTCCGTAATCTTCCCAGTTAGTCCATTACAGTTTAACTTAGGCGCTTAGGCGTAGACTACGGGACGCCCTTGGGAGTGAACAGCAAGGAGCCACAAAAGATTTATAAAAGTTACGTGGACGTCGGGTTTTGGGTTCAAGCCCAGAACAACCTGCCCGATGCAACCATTCCTTGCACGAGACGTGTTCAGTGTGAACAGAGTATGACCGTCCTAAAAAGATAATTTTCCGGCAGATGCAGCAAAACAATTTCTCAGGACCGGGGTCAGGAGACGGACCCGGGTTGGATTCGATGCCTTCCCGGAGTAAGAGAATATGGAGCAGTCCTGCTGCAAGGAGCTGCTGGGAGGATGACAATTTGTGGCAGGGACGCAACAAATTAAATGGGGTCACACTGAAATGACAGTCCTTGGTCGGGAAAAATCCCGAGTCTCTTCGGTACATAGAACCGACTGCCTTGTCCTTGATACAACAGCATTGAGAATTAATAGGATAAATAGCAACACCAATTGATCTGGATTAACTAAGCACTTAATCCCATTCGAATTGTTCACTGTTTCACGACAGTATTGATGGCTAAGTATTGAACTTATCACTTTTTATTCCACACTAGTTATCACTTATACTCACCAACGACTAAAAGTACACGACATGCACTTGATATGGATTAATTAAGCACTTAATCTATTCCAAACTGTACTCTGGCACGCTTCAGAAAAAATCACTTTCATCAAAGGGATTCAATTTATATGACACAAAGAATAACGAAATACAATAAAAAATTAAAAGGAGAACAGTGCTTTGCCGTTATTCGATAATCGAGTCATTTCAATAATCTTAACTCTGATTAATCAATATCGAACATTACTTGAGTAATTTTAAAAATGGTATTCAGGAATTTCTCAGTTTCTTATATGCTCGTATGTAAGGTTAGTTGTAATAAAATTAAAAAAAAAAAACACGAGGACTGCGTTTATTTGATTAGTCGAGTAAGTTGAATAATCAATTGGTCAATAAATCGATTACTTGATTAACAAAAAGTTTGATTAACCAGAATCGGTTAAACAAAAATACTTCTCGTAAAGTTGGTCAAAACATTCAAGAAGTGACGGCCGACGAGAATAGGTGGAAGAAAGATGATTAGTCACTTTATTCAAACTATGGACAGTGATGCGATTATTATATTAATTAGCTTTTTGATTAAACTAAATGGAACTAACCAAAAGGAACCATGTTAGATTAATGAAATCACTGGACGGAAAGACCTAGACACATACCAGATGAAATCATACGGACAACATAATCGCGATAACTTGACAGAAATAAATGAAACGTCTTGAGGCTGTGTTTGCAGTGGCTTCTTACATGCCGAACATATATTGGCTCTAACAGGCTTTAGTCTGGATAAGTAAGGTTCGCCAGAGAAACTCAGATCTTCTTGGGAAAATTCGGTTTGCAATATATGCTCGGGTGCCTCTGCTACTCGCAAAAGGAAGAACATCGGACAAATCGGCTCCTCTTTTCAAATTAATGCTTGCTTGCTTCCAAATTTTCATAAGAACTAGGATGAGAAAAGACAAGCTCAGCTCAATTTAGTCGCCACTACTTCCCTTTCAGCATGCATCAATTTCGTCATAACTATAAAGGCCATCTTGCTCACAGCAATCCAACAATCTATTTGTCCGCACATTCGTGGAAATAAATTCCTAATGGAAGGCTCCTCTCCAAAAACTCTGTTTACAGGCAGTATTCGCCGTGAAAATGAGGGCAGTAAAACATTTCATGTTCTGCGCTTTCAAATTCGGAGGGACAGCTTGGACAGAAAGGATCCACCTCTATCCCACGCTTATGTAGATATTCCTTGAAGCGGCCGTGCCCGCTCAATATCTGTGTGAGGTGGTAATTTAGTTCGCCGTATTTTCGCTCATACCATTTCGCTATATTCCAGACTAGCATGAAGGTCCAGCGCCCTTTTCTCGAATCTTCCCGCCGTTCTTGCCACCTAACTATTGTTCGTGACCTTGCGCTTTTCTTAGCATCTTCAGATGGTCGGCTGATTCCAATGCCATACAGATCGGCCATTTCACCTGAGAATAGATCTACTGGGATTTTCCTGGATAAAACATGGATCGCGTCGTCGGCACCGTCCGATAAGCACATGCTATTCGTATAGCAGTAATGCGGTAGGCTGCTATTATATCTTTTTGGTGGACCATTTTAGATCCGTGCCATACTGGTGCTGCATATAATATTATAGAGCTGATTATGTTGGATAATAGCTGACGGGTAGCTTAGCTTGGGACGCCGATGTTGGGCATTATTCGCGTTAGGGCTCCACTAACTCTAGAATCTTTCTCCCCCACGCCCTGAAGTGCTCCCAAAAAGTTAGTTTTGAGTCAATGATAACTCCTAGATATTTCAGGGAGAGCTTTGAATTTATTTGATAATCTCCTATGATTAGGGCCAACTCATCCACAGTCCGCTTTGGGTTAAGACACCTGGTGCTAAAATTCCGTACTACAGTCTCATTGGAATTCAAAATGCAACTTCGAAACAAGGCGGTTATTGAACAGGCGAACTTCTCCCTAACATAAACTTTGGCCTGGAAAATCGAACTTTGATAGCTCCTGTGTGTAACATGGTAGCTTCCACCAAAGTAGTGAACACTTCACAATTAACAGTCCTCAATAGAGCTTACTTGAAATACTTGAAATACTCGTGGAGCTCGCGAGCTTCTCATTACACAATTCAATTGATGCATTGGCTGTTCTATAAGGAGCTTACGATCTTTTCTGGAGCAAAAGTGTAAATTTCCGCAACCCCACAAGAAAAAACCACCGAAATGCATAGAATACTGCCAATTCAGCAAGTACATTAAATGTCGAGAAGCTCGCGAGATTTACGCGACTCTCGCCAGAAGCCGAGTTCTCGATTACTTGGGTCTCGAAATTCGCGCACCAGAAGAAATCGAGCTCAGTCCTTTATCGAAAATATAACGTTTATTTACAAAAGTTCTCGTCTGTTTAGCATGTGATATTCCATTATCCTCTTACTTTTGGATTAACCTGTACCCATAACTATCATCGCCAACACCACTCATCTCTGTAAATAAGAGTGCAATGCAAAAATTTTGCAATTATTTATTTTGCCACTTTCACGGTAGTATAGCACTTTTTTATAGACCGCACAGCCGGCTTGGGTGCGGCATGAGCAGCGCGCAAGCAATAAGCCGCACAGAGCAATCTGGCTGACCAGCCGGTTGCTCAAAAGCGAGGTCGTTTAACCCATTTTATGTGCTGGTCACTGAAGAGTTAAAACGTTCAAACTTTAGTTGCCAATGGTGGTGCGAAAGTGCAAAAATAAAAACAAACTGTAAATATAACAATATTTAAATATTAAAACAGAGCGCGCAAAGTTATTGAGGAGCTTGGATGCGGCCGGCGGCTCACAACACTGCACCGAGCCACTCAACTGCTTAAGTGCAATAAATTGTATTTAAAAATGTTATCACAAGCCATGCACATTTTACACATACAAACAACAAACAGCTGGCGTCGCTGCTGCAACACCGAGTGCCATTTGCCAATTGCTTATTTAAACAAATTCTTTATTTCCCGTTGCCGCTTTCTTTGTCCATTGGTCACTTAGCATATTCATTTGTTTATGCGGCAATGTTGCTCACGTGCGGTTTTTGCATAGTGCATGTGAGTGCACTATGAAAAAACAAAAAAAAAACAAAAATAACGGTAAATAAAATACACAGATTAAGCGGAAATACTGCTGCACATCACGCAAAATTGTGGCCTTAAAGCTAAAGCAGTGAAGGTGAGTGGGTGGCATGAATTGGGCGTTGAGAAACGAGGCTGAACTTGTAGTAGCTCAGCTATCTGCATAAAAGCGTATGACCAAGCCGAGCGAGCCAGTCCGCCCATGCTGCTAGCCGACAGGCATGCAAGAGATTTAAGTGAATTTTATGCATTTCTTTATGAAATTTTTCGTGCTCTCCTATTTCATTTCTTTTTATGTTGAATAATATAAGTTTTATTTAAGTGTTCAGGCTATAAAACGATAAGCACTAAATTGTGCGCGCTTCAAGGCTAGTGGATATATGTAGTCATGGTAAAAACTGGTCTTAAATTGTGGGTGCTGTGGCATATGCTGCGATTATTTATTTTTATGAAGAAAGGAGAGCTCATTGAATGTGAAAGCAAGACGTAGTAGAAAGTTTAAACAAAACTTGATACCCAACCGAGTGCTTTTAAACTAGACCAATTAAGTTTGTACTAATTGGCTCTTGAGCAGTGCAGAGCTTTCTTAAATGATATTCTGGCTCTCTATGGCTCACAACAACTTCACTTTAATTCTGTTTGGCTCCCAACAAAAAAAATGGATTCCGGTAAAGTAGCAGGGAAAATTATAACAACAATATTTAAGGGCACGGACCTTTCCTAATTGATCTTTTGGCTCTCAATCGCTCACAACAAGTCCACTTTAGCTCTCAATAAAGATAATAGATCGGGAGATTGACAGGGGAAGTTATCACAACAGTCCCAAAAAGTTAAAACCTTTCTTAAATTACCTTGTGGCTCTCTATCGCTCAAAACAACTACACTTTGGCTCCGTTTGACTCTCGACAAAAAAATAATCGATTTCGGTAGAGCAGCAGAGAAAATTATCACAGCAATCTTTGAGTTTAATTGGTTTTAGCATGGTGACATCTGAAGCAAACGGTATGACAATTAGTCATCTTCCATTCACTGCTAGCCGACCAATTTCTGTCAATAATGTAGCAACAAACTTGCACATTTGGGTGATTGTATTGTTGTAGAGTTTATGACAATGTTTGTGTTTGGCGTCTCCAATTAAAGTTTTTAAGGGGAAGACATTTGAACGCACAACTTTTCATAGTTTTTTCAGTGATTGGTTGTTTTTCAGTATGAAAGTACCTTTGAGCGGGAAAACTTTATTTTGTTATTCCTGCAAAACAGTTGTTGTCATTTAATTAACATTGTTGCCGTATGGCTCTCTTGTTTCTGACAAAATGACACCGGAAGGATTGTGGGAACCTGTTAACAATAGAAGGGCGTTTGTACAGAAAATACACAACATTATCTCAGGTAGGTCGGACACTGTGGTGTGATGGTAGCCTAAAACACCGAAGAACCTGAGTTCAAGCCCCGGGCAAAGCAACATCAAAAATTTAGAATCAAGTTTTGTATACAATTTCTCCTGAAACTATTTATTTCTGATTTCAGTAGGACTACTGGATACTGCATTCAAACTATTTTGGTTCGTTCGATGAACCTGCTGATATCTTTTACGCAGCATTTTGCAACTTTCCGAGCTTGATGTCTTATGTGTGCTAGAGTTTAGCACTCGCACAGAATGCTCTGAACTGTTTGAAGGCCTTCTCGCCGCTACTCTCGCAAATGCTGCTTAAATGTATCCCCATGCTCTCATTCAGCAGTTCCTCGAATCTCTTATATCACCCAAGTTTGTTTCATTGTCTTGCTGGTGTTCGAAAAGTACCAGTTGCAGATCGTTATCCCCTGAAATCCGCTATGTATGCTTCTTTTGTTTTTGATGTGAGTTCAATGTTCCTGTGACAATTGTGTGCCAATTGAGAAAAGCGTTTCTTTCGCGCATATGTTCAGTGCTGACTGCTACATGGATATGGTAGTCAGCTACAAATTTACTTAGAAGGAAAAGCGTTATCTTTTCGAATTAAACAAACCGGTATGATTCGATTATGCCTTGTCATAAAAAACGTCCTAAACCCCATATGCCAAAAGTACCCTAACTGCCCCCCTTGTGTTGACAAAAATGAGATGGCTTAGAATTTCTATGGAACAGCTCCACCTGCGCCACATATTAACCGTTTGTGGCAGAGAGTTTAGCAGTCAGTTTCGGCGCTTTTTGCCCTTATTGCTTTGAATAACATGAGACCCAGACACCCAGATATCTACTCTCATCAAGTCGTAAGCCTTTAATGCAGATCACTGGTCTAAATGCTGAATTGTGCACGTTTTGTTGCATAGTTTTAAAATAAATTGTTTGTGTAACTTTTAGGTGACCCTTCTGCCAATATAAGGAGGAATAGAAATCAGTGCACCCCTTTATATGTCAATGGACTGCATTCGGACCAACAAGGGCTTATTTGGGCTTGTTCTTGCGTTAAAATGTTGGAAGAATTTGAGCCCAATGCAACAATGAAACATTTAAAATAGAGGAAACTTTCATTCATAATTGTTCCCTTATTCTCAGCCTTACTTTGCAAAAACTCCCAGAATCACGCAGAAGTCTCAAAAGTTCCCAAAAATTTTCTTTACAAACAGCGATTTACCTTTTAGTTCGATTCGAATAGCTGATTTGAAACTCTTACTATTTAGTTCCATGCCTGCAACTTTTCTGAAAAATAAATAGTAGCACGACGCAAATTGAAAAAGAAGATCGGCCTTAATCTACTTGGAGGAAGACACGACAAGTATAATTTTTTTACCTGCTAGACAATCAGACGATTGCTAGTGATATGCGAAAAGCGCGTGGAACGCTTCCCATTCGAAAAGATCTCTGAGTGTAACGTTTCGCTTGGATGGGGTGTTTGCCGTCATAAATTTTTGAAAGAAATCTACTCTGACGCTTAGCTTCTCAGCAACCAATGAGAGTCAGCAATCATATGGATGATATCTGATTTAAATTATTGATATGCCCGCCCTGAACCTTATCAGCTTACAACTCTAAGCAATACGCATTAACATACTTAATCTTTATATACAAGTCATATTATTTATGCAAATTAGCACATCATACCTCACTCTGTCCCATAGCACCACATCAGAGCCACTCATTAGCTGCACGCGCCATCGCTCAAACTCTACTAACCTATTCATGCTTTCATTCACACTGAATATACTGCAATGCTCTTCCACTTCATGCGGTCGATTGCTTGACACTTAAGGATGCGTACGTATGTGTGTAGTCGTAGTAGGTATGCAGCGCTTGGCATATTTGATGCAACCAAGCATACGATTAAGCCAATGCATGGTATTGTTATTGTTTTGTTTTTGTTATTGTTAAGAATATCGTATTCGCGCTCGCATTCTCATAAGCGTTGCCAAAAGTGATGATTTATTTTAAAATGAAGATTTTTTTAGCATCCTAAATCAAATTAATTCGGATAAGTTTGTGTGATAGCTTTGATTTTCGTATGAGATTACGTTGTGGCGCCAGCGCCATGTGAGGTGGGACCCTTAATCCTGTCGATGCTCGTGTTGTTGGTTTGAGCTATTGTTTTGACTAGACCTTGAGAGAGATGTTCCCTTCATTTCATCGTAGCCACACAAGTGAAATACCAACAACAAGATGCCCTCTCAGAGAATAAGTACATGAAAACGAATTCCAGTTGCTATTCACGTTATTCTGTAACACTTAGCTCTCACAATCACCTTTTCGCACACTTAACATGAGATCTGTTTCTCATATTCCAAGTTATGGGTTAAAGCCAGATTTCACGATCAAAGCCACATTGAGGCGCCCCATGTTGGGCGCTATACATTTTTGAAATACGAATGTTACACTTTTCTAAAGGGATTCGAACTATTATAAACCGACAGCCAAAAAAATCATAAAACGAACTACTTGAGCATTTAGATAAGCAAAAGAACGTACTTTTTCAAATAAAAGTGCTAAAATAGCACTATCGCAAGAAATTCCTCAGAAAGCAAAAGTAGAAGATTCTTAGATACAAGGAAGGTCTTTAGCTGTTAGACGCTGGCAACGCTGTCAATTAAACAAAAATATGACGATGTTGTTGTTGTTTTGTCGATGGTATTAAATATCCGCATATTCATATCAATTCATTTTGATGACACTTCTCAACCAATCAAGCGTAAGTATAACATTTCAACGAGCGATACGCACGGAGTATGACAACATTCGGTATTGTTTAAGTTATGACTATTCATATTAGCAGTAGCGCATATTAAATCATTTGCATAACCCCAACGGACGATGAGAGTTATTGCATGTTTGTGTAAATATATAAATATATAAAACTTACATGGTTTATCGTTAAGCTCGTTTGTATTGTAATTAAATGGCAATGCTGCAAGCAATGAATTACTATAAATGCTAGTAAATGAAGCAGAATTAAATAAATAGCATGGTAGCAAGTGAAAATAATACAATTTAAGCCATATTTTGCCTTTAAACATGTATACATACTAGGCCGGGTTGATTCGTGGGGAGGCAAAAAAATCGCCCATTGCTCTGTGAAAATCATATTCTAGGGATCAAAATAAGAAACTTTGCCGAAGGAACCATACCTCTAAAATGAATTCTGATGTCCCCCCCCCCCCCTTTGAGTCGTAGGGGCAAATTTTGAAAAATCCCACTTTGAAATGCCTATGTTTTTTCCTTTTTGGAGTTTATTTTTCAGAATTCGTTTTAGAGGTATGGTTCCTTCGGCAAAGTTTCTTATTTTGATCCCTAGAATACGATTTTCACAGAGCAATGAGCGATTTTTAAATCGACCCGCCCTAATACATACATATACCTGAAAATATTATCATATAATATGTAGAGGAGTAGTGAAAATAATATCTTTATTTATATAGCAAGCATGGGTATTTATGATAACTCAATACAGAGCACGAAATGCAATAAAACACACAACTTGCGCTGAAAAATATATAAAATGTATTTAAAAGAATTTAAAACTTCAAGAATTTTTGATGTGTTTATTGAAATTTTATTTTCAATGAGCTTTTTCAAATTTCAAATAACTTATATAAATATTGATAATGTTCAAGAATGAATTAAATCTAATAAGCCGCTCATTTTTTTTCTATTACTTAAAAAAAATTATCTTAACGTACACCTAGGCGTATGAGCAACATAAAATTTACAAATGCACAGCCTAGCAACAAAGCTCACCACTGTTAAGCGCGTGCAATGGGCTTTTGCCTACTTTCAGCTCTTCGAAGTCACCAGGAGCGGATACGGTCTATCTCCGTTTGTTTACAGCAGCGATAAAACCATATAGCCCCAAATTTATCCTGCCCATATAAGGCAGTTCTACTGCTCGGCTACATTCTAAAGAGGTAGTATTCAAATCAAAGGCAGGAAAGCCGAGCAGCTGCTGTCGTCGTATCGTCCAATTAGCCTTAATTCGTTTTCTCCTAAAAGGTATAGAGAAAATTTTGGATCAGCATGTTGGGAAGGTCAACCTAAACAAACTCTCTCTGTGTAGGACTCAATTTACCCATTAGTCAAGCAAATCCACGCAGACGGCTGTAAATATACTCCCGGAAAAAAATTGAAAAAGGGGTTTAGGTTCAAAATATAAGCCTCTACGCTTATATTGACATCTCGAGCTATCGCACAAGCTATGAAAAGATTTAAGCCCAGTGTTAATACGCTGTGTGCTATCCATGCTAAAGAGAATAAAAGTTAGTCATGAGCTGGTAGAGACAACTGAGTCAATTGTGGTCACCAGGAGATGCTCTCAAAGGGGGGTACTCTCTCGTCTCTTGTGGACCCTAATCACAGGTGACCTCCTTCAGTTAATGAAACCCAATGGATTTGATACGCAAGAGTATGCAGATGACTTAATAATCTGCATCAGAGTGATGAAAGAGAAAAATATATCCAATCACATGCAACAAGCCCAGCGCATCATAGGGAGAAGATGTGATACCAGAAGATTGTCTATCAGTCCAAGCAAAACTATGCTAGTGCCTCTTACCCAAGAAAGAAAACTGTACATGCCAGAACTATCACTAGATGGCACCGAAATCCGATTTTCAATGGCCTCAAAATGCTTTCTCTACCCCCCTCTATGGCAAAATATGGGGAATATCTCCCAAAATGGTATACTGAATATTTAATACAGTGAAGCCAGTAGTTAGTTGTGCTTTCTTAGTTTGTTGGCCGAAGACCAGGCAAAGAGCATTAATAACAAAACTAAGCAAACTGCGTTGAATATCTTGTATTGGCATAATAGGTGCGATGAGAACGTTCCCTGCTGATGCACTTAGTGCCTAAGTGCGATTACTTCCCTTCCCTATTCTAGAGACTTCAAAATATCTCTGCGCTAAAAATCGGAAACATGACAGGGCATACGAAAGTAATAAGAAAATTCATAGGAAATCCGGTCTTGCCACTACGTGACGCATGTGATCTCACAAAATTTTGAAGTGTCCATTGTGGACAAAAGTCTTTGGTAAAAAGAGACCCCGACATCTGATTCACAGATGGATCAAAATTTTATGATAGGAAAAGGAGATATAACGTTGTTGCGCTGAGCTTCAAGAAATAGATAGCAATGAGATACTAATCAACTATTTTGTCATCAGAAATGTCTACGAAGGGGCTTATTTTCGAAGAATAACCTCTTACGTCAGACTTCCAGGTAGCCTTACATGTCCTGTAGCCTTACACTAATACATCTTGGTTAGTGTATGAATGCATTGGAATCCTAAATGATCTGGGAGCCAAAAACAAACTTTTGTTAGGTTGGGTTCACAGGCATAAGGTACAAGAAGGTAATGAACAGACAGATGACCTAGCCAAGCTGGGTGCTATAGCAGCATTCTATGGTACAAAGCCCATCTGTGGATACACACAGGCACATTTTAGGGAAATTGTAAGTAATTGGGCAACAAAGCAGCTCAGGCGAGACTGGATTGAATGCTCTGAACAAAGGCAAGCCTAATTTTTTATACTCCCAGCAACAAGAGGTTGAAAGGTAAAGCGCAACAGATATAAATAAAGATCGCAGTACATCGACGCCTAATATTAATAATAAACACCCCAGAAATTAAAAGGCTGAATAAGTCTTAAGCAATATCCCGATGATTGCAGAAAAAAATTTGAAAAAGCGGTGGAAGGAGAAACGGCGGTTTTCCCAACTAATAGTATGAAATATTACTTATTTTAATCCTTAACTCCTTAAAAACAAATGCTTAAACTCTTCAGGACTCTGCACACATTGCCGAAGAGATGCAGATCAGTTTAACTCTTAAATTGAGATTAAATATTAACAGGATAAGCTGAGCTATACTTTCTCAACTCAAAATAATATATCTGAAGGATGCCACCTTTCAGAAAAATACCAAGGTTACTTTGTAGCAAAGTTGCTGTTGTTTAATGTTATAAGAGTTTCTTAAAAACTTCACGAATAATTGGTTGAAGCATTTCAGGTAAGTGTTTGGGGAGCACTCCGAGTGTATTTCTGCCATGAAAAGCTCTCAGTGAAAGCTCATCTGTCTTGCAGGTGCCTTTGGAAGTCGGCATAAAACAATTAGGTGCCGTCGACCCAATTTGTAGGAAAAACAGGTAAGGAAGGCTAAGTTCGGGTGTAACCGAACATTACATACTCTGAGAGCTTTGGAGACAAAATAAGGGAAAATCTCCATTTAGCAAAATGAACCTGGGGTAACCCTGGAATGTGTTTTTATGACATGGGTTTCAAATGGAAGGTATTAAAGAGTATTTTAAAAGGGAGTGGGCCTTAGTTCAAAGGTGGACGCCTTTTCGAGATATCGCCATAAAGGTGGACCAGGGGTGACTCTAGAATGTGTTTTACGATATGGGTATCAAATTAAAGGTATTAATGAGGGTTTTAAAAGGGAGTGGCCCTTAGTTGTATATGTGAAGGCGTTTTCGAGATGTCAACCAAAATTTGGACCAGGGTGACCCAGAACATCATCTGTCGGGTACCGCTTATTTATTTATATATGTCATACCACGAACAGTATTCCTGCCAAGATTCCAAGGGCTTTTGATTTCGCCCTGCAGAACTTTTTCATTTTCTTATACTTAATATGGTAGGTTTCGCACCCATTTTACAAAGTTTTTTCTAAAATTTCATTTTTTTCATTTTTCGTAATTTTCGATATCGAAAAAGTAGGCGTGGTCATAGTCGGATTTCGGCCATTTTTTATAAAAAGATAAAGTGACTTCAAATAAGTACGTGAACTAAGTTTAGTAAAGATATATCGATTTTTACTCAAGTTATCGTGTTAACGGCCGAGCGGAAGGACAGACGGTCGACTGTGTATAAAAATTGGGCGTGGCTTCAACCGATTTCGCCCATTTTCACAGATAACAGTTATCGTCATAGAAGCTATGCACATTCCAAATTTCACACGGATTGGTAAATTTTTATTCAACTTATGGCCTTAAAATCATTCTAGACGAATTAAATGAAAAAGGCGGAGCCACGCCCATTTTGAAATTTTCTTTAATTTTTGTTTTTTTTTTTTTTAAGTGGGCGCGTTCGTCATCCGATTTTACTATTTTTTGTTTAACACACATATAGTAATAGCAGTAACGTGCCTGCCAAATTTCATCATGATATCTTCAACGACTGCGAAATTACAGCTTGCAAAACTTTTAAATTACCTTCTTTTAAAAGTGTCCAAAATTTTACTAATTTTTTATTTTGCGTCATAAGGTCAACGCACCTACCAAGTTTCATCAGTTTATCCGTCTTTGCTAATGAATTATCGGTTTTTCGAAATTTTCGATATCGAAAAAGTGGGCGTGGTTGTAGTCCGATTTCGTTCATTTTAAATAGCGATCTGAGATAAGCGCCCAGGAACCTACATACCAAATTCTATCAACATACCTCAAAATTTACTCAAGTTATCGTGTTTACGGACGGATGGACGGACGGACGACATGGCTAAATGAATTTCTTTTTTCGCCCAGATCATTTTGATATATAGAAGTCTATATCTATCTCGATTAGTTTATGCCGTTACAGATTACCGTTATGCGAACAAAGTTAATATACTCTGTGAGCTCTGTTCTAGGCCTAAAATATATGCGGAGTTTATCGCGCCTTACATTTATTAATTTTTTTATTTCAGGTAAATGAAAATAGCAGCATTCAAAAAGCTTCAGCAGAGCTCCTAAACACCACAAAATTTTTATATCGCTTTCATACTCCTACAATCCAAATACTATAAATAATTGTTTCCCTCTAATTCTGCAGGCCTTTTACTAGGCATGAGACCCTCGGCAAACCCCCGTCTATACACATTAGATGCCTTTTTAACTGTCACACCCTTGCCCTTTCAGCAGGGGTGTCCTGCCACACACTGCAAACTTTAGGGTAAATTTTTTCTCAACATCCCCCACATTGTAAACTAAATGACTTGAGAAAGATCTAATGCAGAGGCTTGATAATGGGCATGATAATTGGGTCATTGCCAAAGTGCTGGTCGAATAAAGTATCTTGCTACCGCCAGAATAACAGGGTTGTTATAATCAAAGCCCCAAAATTTCAAAACCAACACTTACCATTCTCTTTAATTTCTTTAAGTCATAAACAGCAAATTGCAATCTTCCATCATATTAATTAATATAGCTTCACATTTTCATTCCTATCCCCGCAACGTGCGCCACCCATGGTTGCCTTGCTGCATATCGCTCTCCCTACACAATACCCAACAAAACCAGCTGTATCAAATGCTTTGCCATTCCTGTGGAGTTTGGACGTGCATTAATTAAAATTAATTTTAATAGCAGCTTTCACCAATATGAAATGCAAAAAACAACAACACGACAATATATACGTAGTATTAAAAAAAATTGTATATTTAATAAAATTTATTCGAGCAGCATAAGCAAAGCAGCACTGTCAGTATCATTTCATTCATTGAGATGTTTATGATGCAGCAACAAAAACAGTCAATAGCGGCTACAACAACAATCACCGCAATGACCGCAGCTGCAGCAGCTGTGCGCAGTGCGCAGTATAGCAATTGAGAGGCAACTGTAAAATTCGTTATAAGTATAGCGACTCGGTTGTTGTTGTTGTTGTTGTGATTGTCATTGTCATAATCGTAAATGTCAAGCCACAGGCTTTGACATTCATTACGTTAAACAGTGTTTGCTATGGCGACACTGAAAATATTACTGGACGACGCACAGCATGCTGCTGCCGTTGCTCATACACAGATGTGTTGCATGGCTTTGAGTGTGCTCATAATGCACCGTACAAACAATTTGTCGTAATGCTGCGTAACGCAGTGTAGTCTTACGCCATTTCATGCATACCAAGCGCGGCGCTACTTAGCGCAATAGTGCATGTATTATTTGCCACTTCAGTAAAGCTCATATTTAGATGGCAGCACTTTTTTGGGAATGGAGAGTGCTTTATGCACTTGCCGGGTTGCTAAGTATCAATTCTACACTCTACAGCAGCGAGCCTCTGTGAAGGACTTCCTTCTTCTCTTGATGGGCTACCCACTAAAACGTTACCTCCCAGGGCCTACGCATTTTCCGCACCGGGGACCGCATGTTGCATTATTTTGGTTACAGAAGCGGGCTAAATGAGCTTTTTTGCTACTCTTATGTTAATCAACTAAGCAACCATCTTCCTATTTCGCGGGGAAAATATTCCACACGTATCTGCTGACCATATCCCAAATGTCATAGCCCTGCGCGAAGTGATCGCATGTGAAAAAGTTGTGGCGTGCGTCGTCTATGAGTCCACAATATATACAGTTCGGATTTTTCACCTTGCTCATTCTGTGGACAGATTTCCGGAAGTAACCGCGGCCTATTAAAAACTGTGTCAGATAAAAGTCTTCCTCTTCATGTGGCCGCCCAACCATGGCTCAAGCTCGGGAATCAGTTTCGTGGTCAACATTGCTATTGTCATCATTGCTATTGCCAGAATCTGCCAGCTTCTTCTTGGAAGTGATAATAAATACGTAACGACAAGCACTGCAACCACAGAAAACGTACGGTAAGTTGAAGTGATTCGTAGCGTTTTCTGCGTTGGACCGATGTAATAGGTGCTCGGTTCTTGTCGGAACTTCATTGCATTGGCCCAAATTTCTGCGCTGTATAAATATACAGAATCCGAAGCGGTTGCAAGCAGCTTCCTTATACATTACCTTGGCTCACCAATGTTTGCCACTTATCGACTTGGTTACCCTATGGTCTGCGCAGTATTCTCGAAAACTCCTAAAAAGTGTTCACTCCAAGGTATTTCATGGAGCTAGGTGTTTTACTTGCTGTTCCTCAACCATCATACTAATTATGGTGGGAACTCGTGTCTCTGTGAGGATCACGATCTCAATTTGTGGTGTCGCAAGCTGAAGTCCATGGTAGTTCATCCATCTTTGTACACTGCGCAATGCTTGGTTTAGTCTAAGCTGCGCCAGCTCGTAATTCCGTACCGTTATCACGTCAGCCACGGCGTATGCGAAAGTTGGCAGCACTACAAAAAATATTATTGTCAAACAATTTTCAATATGAAGAAGCATCAACGCACAAATATTTGCGCCGTCACCCAACTTTATTTTCATGAAGCACTGTCGCAGCATTCGAGTTTATGATATCAGTATAACGAGTTAAAGTATACTCAAATAAGCGCTATAAGTGGTTAAGAAAACTTTTGTTGGACATTTTTTTTATTAATTTAAAATTTTTATTTTTTTTTTGGGTCAAGCGTTGATTGCAATACCGAAACAGATATCAACATTTCTCGAGGTCAAACAATTGATTTCCGCAACAAGAATAATTACAACTTTAATGATGTAAAAACTCAAGCGTAATGATGAAAATATGACGTTTAATAAATTGGCAGATACACACACACATATACCCCGTAGTAGGTATTGATGTAAAAGTAATATCGAGTGGGTGTATTGGGGATATATAAATTGGTGAAAGCTCATACACCTTATCATTATACCTCCTTCAATACTTGCCGTCAGCGTCTGTGTCAGACGGGACCATAAATCTTGGAAAAAACTGTTTTCTTTCACACTCCTAGAGCCATCTCTTCTTCTCGACACCGGCCATGATACCGAGGCATATAGCACGGCAGGTCTGAGTAGAGCATGATTTTTGTTTATTGAGAGAGGACTCTACTTTTCAATTTCCTAAGCTGATACACAGTCAGTCACAGAGTTCACAGTCTCGAACTTGCATCCGCCAAAAGTGACGTAGCTGCGCAGGCGCGAGTGCATCAGATCTTTCTTGGATTATAGCAAGTACTTCGTCTTGTTCTTATTCACTGCAAGACCCCCGTTTTTTGCCAGTTTATCCATTCCAGAGAATACAGGCCTTACTTTGCGTTTGTTAAGGCCTATGACATCATTATTATTTGCAGAATGATTACAAACGTCAAGCTGTATAGTTGTTTTGTATCTGTGCTCTTGTCTTTTTTGATAAACAAATTGTTTAATATTGTTAAAGATAGTTTTATTGTTGACATAAGTAGTGAAGTGAATTCATTGAGTGTGCTAATTAAAGAAATTCAATTAATTTCAGTTGTTTTAGTTAAATATTTAATATAAAAACTAATTTTTCATTAATTTGCATATACACACACTTATTTACATACAATTGATTTGCCGAGTGTTTTCTGCATTGCATTGTGTTGTTGCTGTTGATAGGCATCAGTTTTAATAGTGTAATTGTTTTTATTTTTGATTTTGCGCGCACACTTCATTTCTCTTTCTTAGTGTCACAGCTGTTTGCGCGGTTTGTTCAGTGTTATCACAGTGCATCTCAAACTGCTCATACAGTGCATCCAAACTGTTTTTTTTATTTTTTCTATACAACCCGCTGTGCTATTTTTCAATTAATCAACTTACTCTCACTATTTTATTAATTTCTTTTTTCTGTCTCTTAATTTTTATTAAAATGTCTTGCCTATATGCGAACTGCTTCATAAAAAGTGATTCCCATCCCTTCGTGTCATGCTGGCTTTGCGATGGGCTCGCCCATATGAAATGTGCCGGTTTGTCAGCAAGAGTGGTTGACGCTCTCAACGATAGTGATAAGGGAGTTCGTTGGGCCTGTTTGAAATGTAGACCAACTGAGATTGATCTTTTCAAAGTTTTCAAACAGGCTCGTGATGGGTTCTCTGAAATAGGCAGGGAAATTGACGCACTGTCCAAGAAATTCATCCAGTATGAAAACTTATTTAAGTCTTTCAAATATCCGGGTGACTTAACTAACGTAAACCAACATAGAAATTGTAATGCCTCCTCTAGTGCTCCGACACTCAATGCCGTTGCTGAAGTTCCTCCACCCGTATTTACAGCACCCCCAACTATCGAATTAATAAATCTGGCATACCCAAGTCCCTTACCAGCTCAGCCATCTTCATCCAAGGTTTCTTTAACAAAACCTAAAAAATATTCTGCAAAAGATAATCAAGATCCACAAAACCCTTCTACGGAATCCGAACCGCCGTCTAACAATCTTATTGTTGTCCCTATTAAAAAATCTGTTTTTGTGTCAAGATTTGATAAAGACACCACAGAAGAGGACCTAAAGTCGTACATCATCGCTAAGCTTAAATTTGAAAACGTGACAGTTCGAAAATTCAATTTTAACTATCTTAGGGATATTTCGTCTTTTAGGATTGATGTATCCGCTCAACATTTTGATACTATATTAAATAATTCTTTTTGGCCGCCCGGTGCTTTTGTGCGGGAATTCGAGCGTAGGCGTAATACTAATATTTCAAATCTTGCTACACTTCCACATAACAATATTGCATCAAAAAACTGAATGTTAAATCGGTCCTAAATTTGTTTTATCAAAATTTTAGAGGTTCAAACACTAAACTAACTTAATTGTATTTGAAATCGTTTAACTGCAATTACAACATTATCGCTTTACTAATCTACTTGAATTCACAACTCATGTTTCTGAGGGATTTAGAGAAAATCTTCACACAGATGTTATTTATACTGATTTCAGTAAAGCATTTGACAAAGTATCCCACTCCTTACTTATCTACAAGCTGGATCGGCTTGGCTTCCAACCTGGTCTCACCCAGTGGATCTCGTCATCTCTGCGGTCGAACGCAAAAAGTTATTTTTAAAAATACTTTTTCAAATGTCATCGATGTTCCCTCTGGCGTCCCGCAAGGCAGCCTCCTTGGTCCAATTCTGTTCTTGCTATTTATTAATGATATCTGTACCACTATAAAATATTCCATAATCTTAATGTATGCTGATGATGTAAAACTTTTTAGGTCTTATGCGTCTATCGAAGAACGTCCCTTGCTTCAAGCGGATTTAAGCTGCCTAGTTACTTGGTGCAACGTAAATTCAATGCCGCTGAACCTCAATAAATGCAAATTCATGTGCCTATCTCGAAGATCTTTGCCAGCAGCCTCTTACGTAATTAATAATTTTTGTCTTCTATTAGTAAACAATTTTGAGGACTTGGGAGTCACGATAGATGCTAAACTTAGTTTCAACCTTCATATTAATGCTACTGTCAATAAGGCTAGAGGTGTTCTTTCATACGTGAAACGGTGGTGCAAAGAATTTAGTGACCCTTATGTAACTAAAGCCCTTTTCATCACCTTAGTTAGACCGATACTAGAATACGGATCAATAGTCTGGAATCCACAATATCGAGTTCATGCAGATAGACTTGAATCAATACAAAAGCAATTTCTACTTTTCTCTTTAAGGAATTTCAGTGGGACTCTGCGTATAATCTTCCACCTTATACTAGTCGGTTAAAGCTTATCAATCTTCCAACTCTTGCAAGTCGTAGAGAAATGCTAGGCGTTATATTTATGGCTAAACTCCTGAATGGACTGATTTCTAGTCCAATTCTTTTGAACGAAGTAAATTTCAACGTCCCATCACGGGTGTCAAGACATTACAAACCTCTTCTTTTGAGGCAGTGTAGAACTAATTTCGAATTAAGTGAATCTTTTCGGTGTTTGTGTCATAATTTTAACACTCATTCTAATTCATTTGATATAACGGATTCACTTTTTACCATAAAGAAAACTGTCTTATCCTATCTTAACTCTTAACAAAAAAAAAAAAAAAATCAAATAAATTAAAAATGTTCACTTATTTAACAATGTAGTATATATATGTACAATTTCTATGTAATTTCTAACTGTTATGTATAGTACTCAGCTGATGATTTTTATTCTGTAGCTGAGCAGTTTTAGATCTCGACGCTTAACAAACCTCCGCCTATCAACAACTCAGCAATAACAAATCCGTGCGTCATGCGGATGCGCCCCTCGCGCCGGTCGGGCGGGCTTTTGAGGGTTTAATCCGTTGGGTATTATTATTATTATTATACGCTCTTATAAAAGATTGTACCGTCACGGTGCTGAAGGCAGTCAACACCTCTGCTGAAATTTCACCAACGGCTGGTCAAATATCCAATACTAGTCCTTTCTGAAGAGGTAAAACCCAATTTCTTGCACTTTATTAAAGCCGAAAGTTTTCTGATCCAATATTTGAGTGGACGGCATTCATATTGTGTTTCAATAACGGTAAACTAAGGCAACTCGACACAAGGTTCCATTGCCCACAGATCAGCAGAATTTATTTCCACCGACCAGGCTGGCTTCATTGGCCTCGTATCTTTATTCTTTTTGTAGCTATAAAGCAACTTCACAATGTTTTAGGGAAATATTGTCGATGTTAGGGCTTCTTGAAGGTAGTAGTAAAACCAACTTCGGATTCATTTCACTTCGAACTTTATCATCTCATCACCTACGCCTACTAAACACGTGTGTGATACATTAAGCGCTGCACAATCTCTTGGATCCCGCTTCATTGGCTTCTCAGAATTAACTCTTAGCTCCTTGATTAAACTCATCACTTCAAAAACTTCCTACCATTCGTATTTACTTTCATGCCATGTCAGAAGCATTAACCAGAAAAATTAAGGAGGTATGCGAGGACGAACTCAGAGTTCGCTGCATAGCAGAATGAAAAACAAGGAAACTGGTACCTTTCTCGTGCAAGAAACATTTAGCAGATCCGGCATACGTTGTTCTGCCCTATCCTTGGTCTATCTGCGTAACTTTTAACCTCTTTTCCCTATCCTTTCATTCATTCCTCCCACTGCCTTTCTCTATCTCTGCGTCTGTTTCACCCTCTCCGTCTTTTCTCTCACTTCCTTTCCTCTCCATTTATCCCTGTCCATCTATCTTTCTCATTCCCTTTTTTCATTTCTCTCTAGTTCTTCTTATTCTTCTCCATCCCTTATTCACAGTTCGAGTCCAAGTTTCATTCGCGCTCCCAGTACCAGTCCCAGACCTAGTCCCATTCCGTCCCTGCTCTATTTCCCGGACAGAAATTATCTTAAATACCACTCTATATCAAATTTCAGGTAAATCGAACCATGAACAAAATTTGTCCGAATAGATCGGTTAATGGTCCATTTGCCGGAAACAAACTTCACAGGAACACACTCCGGGTTTCTGTGAAGCTTTCCTACAAATTTGAATGAAATCGGCGTAGTGGTTTCGGTTTCCATAAGCTACATGCAAACATGCATGCTTCTTTTATATATATAGATTAACCAAACGAATTTTGTCATAAAAGCCTTGCCCAACCTGATGAATGCTACATATCATCAGTTCAGCTATCCTCGGTAGACAAAGCCGGGCAACAATTTGCCAGACGGCTTAGCAAATAGAAAAACAATGGGTCCATCATTACTTATCCTCCCTTCAGCAAGCCATCAGCAAAGACAAAGCTTCCCAGTCAAGCTGGTGCGCAAACGTAACTAACGTACAACACATTTCCTCTCATCACGATGGGTGGTACTGTCAGCTCCAAACCTAACCACTGTTTCGACGGGGTACAAAAAAACCTTTCCGCAGCAATCGACATATTTCCAGAAAGTATTAGTTTCGTAATATATAACATTCACAAATGAGTGTTCATGTTTTTGCCTTAACTAAAACAACATACAGTCTATATAACTGAGTGATTAAACTTCCTAATAAGCGCCTCAATCTGTCCTTTCTCCACCCTCCTCATTCTTATAATCGAATTAAATGGAAAAACCAAAAAATCAAGAATGGCACACTTCAGATTGTTTCGGATCTTAAAGAATGGCCACTTCTACCAATCGAGAGTTATGTAAGTACTTAAATTCATTCGAGGTAGGAAACGAGTGCGCTTTTGATTTCCTACTTATGAGTGCCATAATTCTAAAAAGTGGCTCTCACAGAAAATTTTAATTAACTACTCTTCCCATTCATCGGCCACATTTGAAGTCAGCTCCAAACGCAATACAGCTGATACAACAACTGATAACCCTTTGAGCGCTATTTGATAAAATAGCTAAAAAAAAAAGTTCCTTTTCAAATAGATACTCAATACCACCTGGCTTTTGGCGCACCAAAAGTACTTAGACCAAACCACAAAATCAATGCAGTGGCAACGCAAACGAAACTTGCTCGTTTACAGAAGAGCAGCGGTGTCTTGTTTTTTTCTGCATTCATTCACAGTAAGCTGTCAGTATGTTTTTTTTTTTCAATCGCAATTGCCTTTGTGCAAGCTCCCTACTTGATTTTTCTTCGCTGTTTTGTGGCGCTTTCGGCATTGCTCCTAAAATGCTGCATTTCTATTGCAAGAGAAAATCGAACAAGTAAGGAAGGTTAAGTTCGGGTGTAACCGAGCATTACGTACTCAGTTGAGAGCTATGGTGACAACATAAGGGAAAATAACCATGTAGGAAAATGAACGAGGGAAACCCTGGAATATGTTTGTATGACATGTCTATCAAATGAAAGGCACTAAAGAGTATTTTATGAGGGAGTGGGCTATAGTTCTATAGGTGGACGCCATTTAGGGATATCGCCATAAAGGTGGATCAGGGTTGACTCTACAATTTTTTTGCACGATATGGGTATCAAATGAAAGGTGTTATTGAGTATTTTAAAAGGGAGTAATCCTTAGTTCCATAGGTAGACGCCGTTTCGAGATATCGCCATAAAGGTGGACCAGGGGTTACCCTAGAATTTGTTTGTACGATATGGGTATAAAATTAAAGGTATTAATGAGGGTTTTAAAAGGGAATGCTGGTAGTTGTATAGGTGGTCGCCTTTTCGAGATATCGCCATAAAGATGGACCAGGGGTGACTCTAGAATGCGTTTGTACAATATGGGTATCAAATGAAAGGTGTTAATGAGTATTTTTAAAAGGGAGTAGGTCTTCGTTATATAGGGTGTCGCTTTTTCGAGATATCGCCATAAAGGTGGACCAGGGGTGACTCTAGAATATGTTTGTACGATATGGGTATCAAATGAAAGGTGTTAATGAGTATTTTAAAAGGGCGAGGGGCTTAGTTCTATAGGTGGACGCCTTTTCGAGATATCGCCATACAGGTGGACCAGGGGTGACTCTAGAATGTGTTTGTACAATATGGGTATAAAATTAAAGGTATTAATGAGGGTTTTAAAAGGGAGTGGTGGTAGTTGTATAGGTGGTCGCCTTTTCGAGATATCGCCATAAAGGTGGACCAGGGGTGACTCTAGAATGCGTTTGTACAATAAGGGTATCAAATGAAAGGTGTTAATGAGTATTTTAAAAGGGAGTAATCCTTAGTTCCATAGGTGGACGCCGTTTCGAGATATCGCCATAAAGGTGGATCAGGGGTTACCCTAGAATTTGTTTGTACGATATGGGTATCAAATTAAAGGTATTAATGAGGGTTTTAAAAGGGAGTGGTTGTAGTTGTATAGGTGGTCGCCTTTTCGAGATATCCCCATAAAGGTGGACCAGGGGTGACTCTAGAATATGTTTGTAAGATATGGTTATCAAATGAAAGGTGTTAATAAGTATTTTAAAAGGGCGTGGGGCTTAGTTCTATAGGTGGACGCCTTTTCGAGATATCGCCATAATGGTGGACCGGGGTGACTCTAGAATGTGTTTGTACGATATTGGTATCAAATTAAAGGTAATAATGAGAGTTTTAAAAGGGAGTGGTGGTAGTTGTATATGTGAAGGCGTTTTCCAGATATCGACCAAAATGTGGACCAGGGTGACCCAGAACATCATCTGTTGGATACCGCTAATTTATTTATATATGTAATACCTGCCAAGATTTCAAGGGTTTTTTATTTCGCACTGCAGAACTTTTTCATTTTCTTCTACTTAATATGGTAGGTGTCACAACCATTTTACAAAGTTTTTTCTAAAGTTATATTTCGCGTCAATAAACCAATCCAATTACCATGTTTTATCCCTTTTTTCGTATTTGGTATAGAATTATGGCATTTTTTTTTCATTTTTCGTAATTTTCGATATCGAAAAAGTTGGCGTGGTCATAGTCGGATTTCGCCATTTTTTATAACAAGATAAAGTGACTTCAGGTAAGTACGTGAACTAAGTTCAGTAAAGATATGTCGATTTTTACTCAAGTTATCGCGTTAACGGCCGAGCGGAAGGACAGACGGACGACTGTGTATAAAAACTGGGCATGGCTTCAACCTATTTCGCATTTTAACAGAAAACAGTTAACGTAATCAAATCTATCTAAAAGTATCCTAGACAAGTTAAAAGAAAAAGGGCGGAGCCACGCCCATTTAGAAATTTTCTATTATTTTTGTATTTTGTTGCACCATATCATTACTGGAGTTGAATGGTGACATAATTTACTTATATACTGTAAAGATATTAAATTTTTTGTTAAAATTTTTCTTTAAACAAATTTTTTTTTTAAAGTGGGCGTGGTCCTTCTCCGATTTTGCTAATTTTTATTAACCGTACATACAGTAATAGGAGTAACGTTCCTGCCAAAATTCATCATGATATCTTCAACGACTGCCAAATGACAGCTTGCAAAAATTTTTAATTACCTTCTTTTAAAATTGGGCGGTGCCACGCCCATTGTCTAATTTTCTATTTTGCGTCATAAGTTCAACCCACCTACCAAGTTTCATCGCTTTATCTGTCTTTGGTAATGAATTATCGCACTTTTTCGATTTTTCGAAATTCTCGATATCGAAAAAGTGGGCGTGGTTATTGTCCGATATCGTTCATTTTAAATAGCGATCTGAGATGAGTGCCCAGGAACATACGTACCAAATTTCATCAAGATACCTCATAATTTACTCAAGTTATCGTGTTAACGCACAGACGGACGGACGGACGGACATGGCTCAATCGAATTTTTTTTCGATACTGATGATTTTGATATATGGAAGTCTATATCTATCTCGATTCCTTTATACCTGTACAACCAACCGTTATCCAATCGAAGTTAATATACTCTGTGTGCAAAGCACGCTGAGTATAAAAACACTTAACTCACACTCAACTACTCTCATGTCATGACCTCTAACACTGTGACAACGTTTTGTAAGCGCCTTGTAAGCTTCTTCCATTTTTTTGTTTTTGCACATCATAAAATTGACTGTTCTGTGTATGTACTGACCGCTGCAAAAATAAGGGCTTTTGAGTGTTAATAACGGTAAAGGTGAAATCTCATAGGCCATTTACTACACACACACACATATATTCATGTAGGGGGTTGTTAGGTACAGAGCTTCACTGCATCAAATAAAATGCAAAAATCCACTCTGGAAATGGCACTTTAGCAAACTTTAATATTTTTTGTTAAGGTTTTTTTCAATTTTTGTTCGCTTTCCGTCTTTTCATACTCGGTGCACACTCACCAAACAGCCGGTGCGAAAAGCATCAAAGCAAACTATAGAAAGGAGCGTTCATCGATAGCAAACGATAGCATATAAAGCGCGCTTACTAATACAGGGCATCGTATAGCGGGGTGCACTAAAGTTTTGTCATTTGACACCGACACTGATGCAGGTACATGTGTTGGCAACCTGCTATCCGAAAGAGAGTCTAAAGGGGAATTTATTTATGGAAACGTAAAGTTGTCGATCCAGGTCATTAAGTAGCTGAGTATTTCGAACACTGGCACACCGGTGCAAGTACGTGTTTTTGCATTCTAGGGCCCGAACATGAATCTGATGAAAATTTGGTTTTGTAATGAAAACGTTATATCGCACAAAAAAATCACATTACCGATATAGGGTTTCATGTGGCTGAGTAGTAAAAAGTACGGGCACTTCACATCCATACTTAGGCAGATACGAGACTTTAAACCCTAGTAGTTACCCGTAAGTAAGTTCGGAGAGATAATTAAAATTAACCTAAAGAGAAAGCTGGTAATGAAACCCACACATTGAAAAAAATCGCGTTCTGACACATGGCATCATCATGTAGCTGAGTTTTTCAGACACCAGCACTGGTGCAAGTACGTGGATTGGCGTTCCAATAAATTAAAACGAGTCTGACGAGAATTTACAGCCTCATTACCTTTGACAGTATTGTGTTCAAAACGATTGTCGTTTGAAGCACGATTAGCGATACGACGGGCAAAACGATAACAGCCGACTAAATCTAGATGATGAACGACAACGTAAGCTTCAGAGTACCATTAGAGCCGATATCGTCAACAAAGTATCGTTCGTTAAGGGTCTCGTTCGCCAAACTGAATGAAGCTGTTTATTTTGTAAGGGAAATGGCACATCACTCATTTCAGAACAACAACTTTCAAGGAGCGTTATATAAAGTTGAGTTGTTGTTGTAGCGACGCGTACCCACAGCAGCCGGTTCTTTGTACTGGAGAATCGGGATTTTTACCGACTTAGGGCTGTAGTTTTAGTGCAAACGCATTTGTCGGCTAAATCCCAACATGCCACCGTAATAAGCTGCTACCTCCCTCCCAGCGACAGCATACTAGAATTTCAACAGAAACTAAAGTTGAGGATATGGATGGAGAAATGGACGGAAAATGAACGAAGCTGTTATCATAGCAAGCGACTTAAATTACTGAGCTACCGAGTAGGAAATTCATGTTATGCTTATGAAAGATGACGATCCGGCTAAGAAAGTTTTTTTTATCATTTTTTTATCAGAACACACCTATGGAAGCAGAGGAAGATGGCAGCCCACACTCCGCTGGAAGGACCAGGTGGAAACTCCCGTGGTGTAACCAATTGGCGCCAGTTGGCAGAGCGAAAAAAGGGTTGAGCGGCAATTTAGTAAATAAGTAATTGAAGAGAAAGGCGGATACTGTAAAGGGGGTGACTCGGCTAACATAAATAGTTATAAGCTCTGGTTCATCGACCATCTTCGATCCTCAGAGAGCATCTCTTGAGATATAGAAACGTTAAACGTTCTTGAAGGCTTTAATGGTATCGAACATCAAAATATATCCTTCCAAGTAGAGCCACAAGAAGTGCCATAGCGGAGACAATTAGAACCGCAGCCAGCTGGAGCTTGCCGCAACTAAATAGTGAAGCGGTATTTGCCATCATCCACAGCAAATCTATGTCTATGCTACCCAAGTGTTAAAAAGCATAAAAATTATGTTGGCTTGAGGACAGAAGAATAGTCAGCCGCTTAGAACAAGCTTTGTGGAGTAGCTAAACTCGCGAGCAATCTAGTTGGCAGCAGAAAAAGCAGAGTTGATGCTCCTAAGCCAGAATGGCGTACCACTAGTTGAATGCTTTGAAACCTTGTGAAATATAGCGCTAAAAAAGGGAGTGAACTATTTAGGTTTACTAAACTTGGCCCAATTTCAACAGTGACTGAGAAGGCATCTAAACAGGTATCGCTGCTGAGCTGGATGATTGCAAACAACAAAGGACCAACAGAAAGTCAACGGAAGCTGCTAGTGCACCTTACTGCACGGCCATGAGCTGTGAGCAAACACGGTTCAGAAAATAAATCGCTATTGCTGTAACTCCTTAATATCTCTACAGCGAACAGCAGTTCTGAGAGTAGCATACGCTTATAGTACTGTATCAGATTCACCCCCCGTACAAGTGATTAACGGAGCAATCCCCATCGACCTGAAAGGAACAAGATAATGAGCAGCACGGGATTAAAAGCGCATGATAAAAGTAAGCCAGAAATGCAGGGAATAAACATTGAGGCTTTGACAAAAGCGCTTGGAAAATGAGCAGCGAGGCAGGTGATCAATGAAACTAATCACAGGTGGTTAAGCATGGAGTACCAAAAGCTTTGGTGAGGTAAATTACTAAGCTACCCAAATGCTTTCTGTACATGAGTACTTCAAAAAAGGTTGAAGATCATAACTGCGCTTACGGCGATGCAAACGAGAACAGTACTGAACAGACCTTCTTCAAATACTCATGATGAAGCCCGAATCGACATATGCTCGAGCAAAGGATCGGTGAAATAAATGTCGAAATATTGCAACAAAACTCCGAACAACACAGAAGAGGGGGTTTTGAAAACGAGAAATATGGAAGGTCACCTAGAAGTAATGTGAAAGCGATCCTGGATTGAGCGAAAGTGCCAAAAGAAGAATGGTTTCAGTTTACGGACACGCGATTGCACTGCCACGGCGGCAAATATAGTGCGGGAAGAAAATACTAACTTTTGCTTTGCCGCCCTGAATTGACAGAGGTTATACTGCTTGTTGGCTTAAAGCATTCCAAAGAGGCAGCAGATTCGCTTTAGGCTAATTGTTGTTATCCTGCATAGCTTAAAACAAATCAAATTTAATACAAAAATTATCGATTGCCCTTGATCAACCAACGATAGTCCGATAGTGAATGATTGTAGATAGTTGTAACATCGATAACTTAGAGACTCCACCAAGAAGCAAGTAGAGGAATCACATTCATACAGCCAAAGCAAAGCAGCAGACTTTATTTCCATAAGTTTGCAAACTGCACTGAAAAAACTCAGCAAAGCACCGAGTTTCCCTTTTTCAATGCTGCGTTTTATTGACAGTGTGTGGGTGATTAAAAGAAAGTGAGACGAAAAGTGTAAAACAAAGACAGCAGAAAAAAAGGTGTGTGAGGAGAGGCAGAAATAAGGCGGGGAAGTGGATAAAGTTGAACTTCGTTGAATTTATTAGTAGTGTTTTAAACTTTATTTATGGCACTTGAAAGGCTTAAAGTGATTTTTAAGCCATAAGCTCTTAGGTAATATTTTACTAGTAAAATCTGTGTGCTTCAAGTTTAGGATAGTAAGAGATTGCAGTTAAAGTAATTTAACTTGCAGTTAAAGTAATTAACTTGTAAAAATGAGGTAACTTTAATCTTTATTTACAGCATAAAGTAGAAAAACAAAGTAGGCGGCGTGATGAGCTCGCGTTAGGACAACTTGAAGAAAGTGTTGGTGCCCCTAACAATAGTGATATGTAACTCGATGGATATAACCACTTTCAATTCGTATGATCAATTTATTAATTCACATTAGTGGCATTGCAGTACCTGTGATCCTGTTTCGTATTACTTCAAGTACGAAAGCGCCCAATGGCTTCACCTACGTTAATCGGCTATTAAACCTTCATCCCTTTATGTGAAAAGTATTTCGTCACGTATCTGCTGAACTTCGACCTCAGCTGATAAAAAAAAAACAGTATTCGCCACGGATAGGCGAGGTCAACAACTTGGTTGGAGAAGCTATAAATTGCGCAGGCAATCCCTTGAAAGAGTTGCTCTACACACTTGGGTACTTTAGTTACCTCCAGAGATGCACCTTAACGTTAAGCTAATCGTTTTTCAAAAAATGTCCACCGTTTCCGTTGAAACACTTCGAAATGTTATCGATAAAGGAATTATCAAGATAAATTGTATCTCGTTTTTAACCGAAACGAAAAGCTTTCGTTAACGTTAAAAACGTTAACAAAAACGTGATACTTTATGTTTGAATTGTGCTGGCAATGCTATAGCCATGGTGAAGCCGTAAGGTGGTAACAGCGAGCGGACATACACACAAACTCCATGTAATTTGTTTGTGTAATTCGTTGGTGGTAATGTCAAAAATACTCTGAGAAATGTTCGTACTGTCAAAATTCATGAGAAAAGTTGCAATCAGCTTGGCTAATGCTTTCCCCTTTAATGACTCCGCCATCAATCAGCTTTGACAGCATAGTTTGAAATTAATAATCAACATAAACGATTTGATGTCGTTTTGATATGGCAGAAAACGAAACAAAATCATTTCGTTAATTTGACGTCAAAGTCATTTCGTTTCGTTTATTAACGTTAATTATCGTAACGAAATGATATCGGTTCGTTGGTTAAGCATGCCTGGTTGCCTCTAACGACAGGCATAGCTGTCGCGCGTATATTCTAAGCCCCCTAAACCGATGGGGATGTTGTTTTTTTAGTAATTGATTGCTACGATTCAGTACTTAAATAAAAAATCTCATGTGTCGTCACTCTCAATAAGCGATCGCCGAACAGCGTTGCCATATTTTTTAAATTAGTTGATCTTCTCATCAGTACTTTCAAATTTTCTCTACGCCAGTTTCTTTTATATTCTTTTAATTCTTTCAGTAACATTTTTAATTTCTTTCACATGACCCAATTTCAAGTTCAAAGCTAAACGAGAGAAAAGATAAAAAAACCTGAAAAGAAAAAAAAACATGAAAATATAAAGATGATAAAAAAATTTTAAGGACTACCTTTATATAAATGGACCAAAACATAGAAGGTAATTTTTCCTTTAATACACACATAATCTTGTTGAATTTTGAATAAAAAACTTTAACAATAGATCTTGTAAAAGAATTTTGGGATTTAAAACTATAAAGTTGTAGTGCAATCTTTCAATTTAAGGCAAACCATGTACTTGGGATTAACTAAATGATTATTTAAAATTTAAGCACGCGCTTTACCTTTATAATTTTAAATTCCAAATTTTTTACAAGAGCTATTGTTAAAGTTTTTTAGTCAAAATTCAACAAGACTAGGTATTTAAGGAAAAATTGCCTTCTATTTTATGGTCCATTTGTATAAAGGTAGTCCTTAAAATTTTTTTATCATCTTTTTATTTTCACTTTTTTAGTGCTGCCTACAAAAAGGTATTTGGAATTTTGGGTTCTGACTCACGGCTCAAGTTTCAAGTCACCGGGAAGTTAAGCGCCAAATACACGACACGAACATTTCCGCGAACATTCCGCAATCTTGTTCGCAGCTTTGGCCATACACCATACGAACTTTTGGCCGAACATTAGTTCTCTTTCAGACAGCGATGAATACGGACAACAATTGTGCTGCAGCAATATTGCTCGCTGTGGCAATTAAGCGTAAAAAATGAGAGAAGATAGCAAAAAAAGAATTTGGTGCAAAGAATGGTTTAAAAAACGAGCAGTTCTTGGACAAAGTGAGCTTATTAAAGAACTGGAATTCACGTCACAAAATGATTTTAAAAATTACGTTCGTATGAGCAAGGCAACATTTGACCAACTTTTACAAAATATTTTGCCATAATCATTATTCTTTTTAATTTTATTACAATAATCTTTGCTTTTTACTTGCCACAATGATGGCAAAGATTTATACATTTCAATAAATTCACTCAGAAATTTTTTATTGTCCATTTTACTTTTCCGCGCACGTCTGTTCCGTTCAGAAATTACTACGATTATGATCTATTTCGCCATACACGCACGAACAGTTCGCGCAAATGTTCGCCAAAAATTAAAATATTTTGATTTTTAGCGAACATTTGCGCGAACTGGCAAACACTACCATACACGACAGAAAAGGTCGCAGAAACATGACATAACGGGAATGTTCGCGGAAATGTTCGTGTCGTGTATTTGGCGCTTTACTTAAAAATCGATTGATTCCCCCCGTTTTTAAAAGATTTGCAGTTATCTTGACTAGCTCGTCTCCTAGAGGAAATTTGATTTCTGTAGGTTGTATTGTCACCAGGGCTCTAACTAAGTGCCAAGTTTCAAGTCTCTAGGTAACCGGGATGTTAGTTAAAAATGGATTGAAAGATCCCCAAATCAAAATTAATTCTCTTAATATCTCGATCCATGCGCCACCTAGCAATTTTTTTTTGATCAGATATTGCATTGTCACCGGGTTTTGACTCACGGCCCAAGTTCCAGGTCTCCAGCTCACCGGGAAGTTACTTAAAAATCGATCGCAAGATTCCCTGCGTTTTTTCCGGGATTTCGTTTATATCGATTCGTGTGCCATCTGCCGGCATTTTGTTTTCCACGAATTGTAGTGCCATCGACTCGCAAACTATGTGCTACGCGTCAAGTTTCTGGATCACCGAGAAGTTAGTTAAAAGTCGATCGCAAAATTTCCATTTTAAAATTAATTTTCTGTATATCTCGATCCGTGCGCCACCTAGCGGATTTTTTTTTTTTCACTTGCATTGTAGTGTCTCCCATATCTGAACTATGCTCTAAGTATCAAGTGTCTAGCTCAACGGGAAGTTACCGAAAAAGACTTTTCCGTGGGTCAAAAATTCGAATGGAAATGAGGGGACAAACATGAAAGCGACTTAATATAAAGGTAAGAAATAAATATAAAAAATGCATTTTTAATTCTCTAATATTCCGGGAAAATAGAGTCTCCTTTGGTAGAAAATTTAGTTAATTCTTTCGCTTTTAAATTGCTTTAATTAAGATGCATTTTTGGAAAATTGATACTTATTTATGAGGAAGAGTTATGACGGGGCACTCCGATTAGAGTCGCTAGCAAAAGGTTTTGTAGGGTGTTATCGATGTTGACGGTCTATTTCCGGATAAAGTTCCGGTAACAAGCACCATTAAGGTACTAGCTCGACCATCTCGGGAACCCCACATTACCTTTTCGGCCAACCCCCCCCCCCCCCCCCCTGCTTAGTATGTGTACGATACATTGATGTTTGTAACTGGATTCCCCTCGCGTAGGTGAGGTTGACAATTGGGCTGCGGAAGCTCTAAAGCTATATAAATTTGTACCTCTTAAAAGCGTTATGAACTGGTTCAGTCGTAGGTGGTCCTGAGATTATCGCAGCCCCTAATTGAGTAATTAAAATACATATAGCTCAGACTTAAACGCTCCTGGTGCAGGTGTGGCTGCCAACTGTTCCGCCCTGAATCCGATTAGGACTAATTCGGAGGTAGTCATTAAACATCTTGGGCGTAAATGTAGCTTTGCGCACCTGTATCCTATTTTTTCTGCAGGGAATAGTTCCTACAACATGAGAAAATTCACGGAAATAACCTCCTACTATTAAAAACTAGGGCAATTAGAAATCACCCTCTCCATGTGGCCCAGTAAAGTACGTAAGCTATAACCGTAAATGTAAGAGTCGTTAACTTGTCTATAAACCTTTCATCGCCCAGTGCGCAGGTTGGTGTACAGGATAGAATTAACTTACTTATGTGATATCGTAGTCTACAACGACTCGTATAGCACCAATAGAATAATGATCTTGCCGTGCCACCCGGGAGGTAAGGATACAATTCCATGAGCACTATGCGATCCGGCACCTACCAACTCAACCCTTTTATCTAGATCAGCATTAGAAGGCCCACACAAAGTCGGTAAATACCTTTGTGAACTCTATTATGAAATCAGTAAGCAAGAGAATTGAGATCACTGCCCAGGATTAAGAGGCTTATAATTGCCAACAGCAGACATGCCTATCTTAAGAGGCGCCTGAAACACACAGACCTGGTTCGACGTGGTCATAACATAACAATACCGAAATGTTCGGGCTTGTACCTTCATAGTGCTAGTTAACGTGACAGGTCAGTATCCAGAAAAAGACCATCATCATTGATAATACTTCTAGTTTGAACTAAAGTTTAAAGAAATAGCAAACAGCGTCTTAGGGACTCTGGCTGGAGAGGGCTCATCACAACAGCTTCTCGTGCGTTAATGAGATCTGGTTTCATCTTATTCAACCAGCTTTTTTAATACCTCAAAATCCCTCAATTGAGATCTCACATAAGTACGTTGCTGACAGATTTTCTTTTTTCTGAACCCATAAAAAGCTTTGGTAGTATACTACACCTACCAAAGGTTTTTCAGGAGGAACTTGGGGCTATCACCGCACATCATCAATGACATTTGCAACAAATTTTTTCGACCGATTCTAAAGTATGGAGGCCTTGTCTAATGGAAGTCGATAGACAAAAGGAGCAATCAATATAGGGTTGGAAAGGCCAACATGATCGGGTATGTCAAGCGCAGTGAGCAGCGCACCTCAGAAAGGGTTAAACCTAATTTTTCACATGATGGCTCTTCAAGTGTTAATGCAGGGGATTGGCCGCGAAAGGGTCCCTACTTCTAAGAGAACCCAACAAGTGAAAATCAACCGAATACGAGCACGCGTAGATAATAGATGACATGAAAAGAGGACGGTTAAACGGAATCACAACTGACCTAACATCGGACACCGACCATATCACGAAGGTTTTCGAATTCCAGGTGCAGAATATAAAGTATGCTCCAAGAGAGGAATGGAGACAGTGGTAGGGGTATTGCAAGTGCAGTCCCAGACATCAATGTAGCGATCTTTGTCGACCGCCAAGCCGCTTTAAGGGCATTCGAATCTAACGTGATATATCGTTGGATATTGTGCGGAGGTGTCAAGCATCTCTGGCATTCATAAGGCATCTAAATATATTCAATTGCTGGGCCGCAGCGTACAGCGATGTTAGAGGGAATGAATTTGCAGATAAAATGACCAAAAAAGGTTCCGAAATAGACGTAAGCGAGGCGGAGAGCTCCGTGTGACTACCGCTGTGTCATGAGGAAAATTGAGGAAAAGCGAGGAAGATGAGATCAAGGCAACAGACTTTCTGTGGACCAACTGGGATGATTACGACGTGTCACAGTTCGTATGGCCATGTTTGGACAAGGAAGGAGCTAGCTTTCTTCTCAAGCTAAACAAATCTGCAGTGACAGTACTAACGGATGCCATCACAGGTCATTACGCCATTGCACCAATGATCCGACGGTGGCGCGTACTAAGAAGCTTCCACCGTAGAAGCTGTCAGAATGAGAGGTTTCATAATTTCTCTCACGATGTGCACTACTGCAAAAAAGACGACTCGGATATCTGGGCGCAGGAGGTTGGAAAGTTGGATCTTTCACTCTAACTTAAGCTCATCAAAAAGCAAGTGGTTCGTTGAGAATCACTTGGAAGTAATCTGGTTGGACGGACAAAGACGTATCAGAGTAGAAGCGTGGGAAACTAACCTAACCTAACTGATGGATTTTGGGCGTGGGGAACTTTTCAAACATATGTTGTGACAGGACTATCACCACGTCCAAGGACACATTGCCTTCTCTGCTTATGTAACTTTAAGCACTTCCTAGCCAAATCTTAGTTTAGAATTTTAATCAAACAAAATTTTATTGCAGCCACCAATGTTGCAATCCTCTGGACAACATGTCTAATTTGACAGCTACAAACGCACACAAATTGGGCAAGGCAATTACACCACGGAGAGTAATGAAGAAGCAATAAAATTGCATTCAGCTAGCAATCAGAAGCAGAGAGAGTGTGAGTGAAAATTTTGGCAAAAAAACAATAGGAGGAGACAGGAATTTAAATGAAAACGAATACAAAAACTATTTGACAATAAAATTGCAAAGAAAAAAGAGATAATGCTTTTATTGGGCTTTTAGAAGTTGAAGAAAGGAGAAGAACAACCGGAAAGTGGGTTGTGTGGGAGATTCACAGCAGTGTTGCAATAAATGGGTACTAAAATGAAAAGCTTACACACAATTACTTGTTTATGTATGCAAGAAAGTTTCTGACAGCAAAATAAACAAATTTTATGGCTAACTAATGTTGGACAAGAAATCCAAATGTTGATTCCTACTTTTTTACACTTTATTTTTGCTATAGCAAAGTGCACTTTTGCATGCTTATTACCACATTATGGTGCCAATTTCTTTGTTGCGGGCAGTAAAAAGCCGAATGAAATATTTTTCATTGCCACAATGGCGAAAACTTTGCAATGCCGAAAAAAAGGAATAGCAGAACAAAGTAAAATATGAATGCCAGGAAAGGCGGGGAGAGCAAAAATATTGTATGTTTACACAAAAAACAATAATGCAGGCAATGACTGTGGCAATGACAATAAAACCGTTGACAACATACCGTCGTCGGTCGAGCGCCATTAACCCACCAGCTTGGCACGCAGTGTGGCAAGGCCAATTGTGACAATATTGTTAACAGCACTTAATGTTACACCACAAAAATGCAACTTTGCTTTGAGATGGGGCGCAAAAAAAATGTAGTTAAAAGTTTATGCATCAAAATAAAGACACGCAAAATTAAATCAAGTAAAAACTGTGTTTAATTAAATGTTGCTTACATTGTACTTCAAAAAATTTTGAAAAGTGCAGCAAGAAAACAGAGTTGCATAAAAAGTTGCTTTTTACTTTTGTACATATTTGTTTTTATACCTTTCATGAACATGAAATGGTATATTAACTTTGGTCCGATGTTTGTAACGTTGAGAAATATAGAAGATATACTCACCATTAGGTATACCGAATTGATCAGGGCGACGAACTGAGTTGATATAGCCATGTCCGTCTGTCCGTCCGTCCGTCCGTCTGTTTGAACGTAAACTAGTCCCTCAAAGTTTGAGATATCTCAATGAAATTTGGCACAAGGATGTATTTTTGTATTATATTAGACATTTGTCGGATCCGGTAGGATCGGATCACTATAACATATATCTCCCATACAACCGATAGTTCAGATAAGACGGTTTGCGTCATTGCTGCCACAATTTAGAAAGTATAAACGTGAAACTCGGTGATATATATTCTAACATATCATAGAAGATATCCTGAAAAACTCACATTGATCGGAGCTATATATAGTATATATCCCATACAACCGATCGTTCAGATAGAAAGATTTTTGGCAATTTCTCCCTTAATTTCCAATATAAAAACGTTAAACTTGGTGATATTTATTCTAAGATATCATAGATTTCATGAAAAAATCATTTCGATCGGAGCTATATATAATATATATCCCATACAAGCGATCGTTCAGATAAGGGGGTTTTTTGTCATTTTTTTGTATTTATCTTAAAATCGTTTAAGTATGTACATCTGTTCACTATATATTTCTTATCTTATACAGCGCATTATTTGGAGATTACGAATGGGATAAGATTATTGTTCAGCCCTATTCATGAAAGGTATGAAGTCTTCTGCACAGCCGAAGACAGCCCCGTCCTTACTTGTTTTTTCTTCTTTTTCTTTGTTTTTAAATCGCGCTTCTAACTTGTTGTATATTACACCAAAAAACACACAAAAAGCAAATTATAAAGTAACTTTAAAACGTAAACTTTAAAATTGCCAAGTGGCAGAGTTGCATGTAGAGCGTAGCAAAAAGCAGGAAAGCACGTTTTGTATTGAGTGCACGTGTTTGGCCAACAATAAATCACAACATAAATATGCTTTTTCAAAGTCTAAGTGAAAAACAAAATGCTAAGTAACAAAAAAGTTACAACCACCAAAAAAACAAATATGTTTATAACTTACAGCGTTGTATTTTATTTTCTGTGTGAACAAAGCGCAAATGTAAAAGTAAAATAGTAGGAGCAGCATTAAAGTGCAGCGACAAGTGCACAAAAATAGTTTTAATGAGCGAAATTCGTAAACAAACCAAAAAAGTAGTCGAAAAGTAGCAACTAACGATTCTGAGTTTGTGTTTAATAAGCGGTCAAATACGGCTAGAATGCAGAAGACTACTGCTAGAGGAATGAAAGCTATTAAGCTGTAGGGATGTAAGTTTAAAGTAAGCGGGACTCCAATTACGATAAATATTACTAAAGTCTTCTTCTTTGCGATACGAATTAAACTGGCTAAAAGGTTTGAGGGAACCAAGAGTATGAACTTCTTTCAATTGAGTGAATTATTTCTGACTTGGTTTTATAGTTTATTGTCCGAAAGGGAGTCTAGTTGATATATGCTTGAACAGTCATCCCTCGTAACATTTGTTTTGTAGATATATCGGTTTCGATTTTCCGATCACTCTTCTTTGAAGAACGGTACTGATGATGGTACATCCCAAGACTGGTTTGTCTACAAAAAAATCGAGTTCCACTGCCGATAGAAGAGGCATTGAAGAGCTTTGCGAGGGCAGTTGCTAACAGCTGGCGCCTTGGCGGTAATAGGTTTAGGACTTCTCAACATTCTGCAAAAATGGACGAGGGAAAGTAGTATTCACATCTGAAAGAGGCAGGAATGAGTAAGGAGATTAATTTGATTTTACTGCCTTCAGCCTTGCATAATCCAAATACGTGGAAACAGGTATAACAACCGAGATAGCAATATGGATAAAGAACATCACTCAGTAGGTTTTTGTCGATATGATTTCAAACTAGTGGCCTAATGAAGTAACTTCTAGCGAGCATTACGATCCAATGGAATCTGGAAGACGCATCAATAATAAATCTCGCATTCTTATCTCCTCTGCTTCGTCGAACGGTGAAGATATGATATCTAATACTTAGAACGACTGGCTGTCATCTCTAAACTCTCGGCGACCTACGTCAGATCGCATCGAATCTCTTACACTCTTACAGTATTTAAAATAAATCCTGCAGATACCACATCCGGGTGAAGGGGCTTAGAATATTCCCGCGGTAGGAATGTCTGTCGTAAAAGGCGAAGAGATCCACAGACCTGCATATCAAATAGTTCGCGAGATGGTCGGGTTAGCACCTTAAAGCTGCTAGTTTTCATAAAGTGCCGGATTAGTACGAGGAAAAAGAACCATTATCATCAATAATACTCCATAAAACCTTTAATAATATTATACAAACTTATCGCGACAGGAAGAAGAAAAATGACAGATCCAAAAATTCTATAATTGGCCTGTACGCATCTCAATCAGATGTGAGCCCTATACCGCGATTAAAATTAATATCTTATTTTATTGCACACAGTGTTATGGGAAGAAGTTTCCTGATCGGTAAGTTCCAAAAATACCGCGGTTACATCAGAGTGCTTCCCTCTACACTCAAAAAATATCTTGAGTGGCATAAAACTCATCTAGACTACATTCTTTCTTTCTATTGACTTGACTTTTTTCCGCTCTCCTTAATTGACAGACTACCATGATCCCTCAGGCTGAAGTAAAAGCTTTCACGAAGGTCCCACGATTCCTATTTAGAAAATAAGTCGATTTACTCCGACAGTCAAACAGTAAACACAGCATTTGAGGGTAGGAATACCTCATCGAAGTCAGCTTTCCGAGATCTAAGAAGTTAACCTGTGCATAAGGGCATAAACTAGCAAAGAAGGCCGCTCACCACACCGAGAAGAACTAGTGGAGGAACATTCCTTCTTCCTCATGGTACTTCCATGTACTAGCTCGGGTCTGACTTCACTGGGAAAAATAAGGCTAGTGCTTAAAAGCGGACAGAACCAAATTTTTATTTGATCTTTACCATCACCCGCTAGGTCCACTTTTGGGCTACCCATATATTTATATTAAAGCAAGAGATGCATCGAAAGCCGGAAGGTATATGTGGGTTACTTACGAAACCTCCTACATCAGTCAAGTGTTCAGTGAACAGGCTCAACGTCTGCTGAAGCAAGTTTTTCTATAACGGGAAAATCTCACGATTTTTTTAACAAGAAATTCATAGCTTATATCATTGACTTCAGACGTGACCAGACCACATTGTCCTCTACATATATGCATGCGACTAGGTACCCACCCCTGTATCGGCTGATAGAAGGCAATCACTATAACCGAATCTACCGTACTTACAGTGTCCTTTGGTACCTTATTTCCAAAAAGACCCCCTGCGCGACCGGATTTGACTAAGCAATGTACGGTAAAAGCCCCGACCAGACGAGACTATATTAAGCAAGTTAACAATTAACGTTTATATTGGCATCACTAGTGCTGCCGTCTGGCACGATGCAGCCTGTGGGGTCAAACTTCATAAATTGCATGCTGCGCTTGTGCGCACATTTTACAATTACTGGCCGCCATTATGCGACCGCAAGCTGAGCTATGTAGCCGGCGGTATTCGTGGCGTCATTTAATTTCTTCGCTATGCCACTGATGGCAGTTATTGCCGCTAGAACCAAGATTTTTTTTTTTTTTTTGGTTTTTTGGCTGGTAGTTCAAAAAGTTTTTTATATTTTTATTTTTTTTGTTTTTTGTATTTTTTTAAGTTGAAATAATTTTTTTGAAAATCTACCGCTAGCAGCACCGCAGCCGTATGCACTAACTATCTCAAGGCGGTTTTTAAGCTGGTCGCAATTACTCTCTATGACCTTGTGCTTTTTTATTGTACAAGTGAATATTTCATTGCACTTTTTTTTATTTTTTTGCAATGTCTGGACTAAGCTTCAGTGCATATGAACTTCATAAAAAAGTTATGAGCAACATATTTATGGTGGTTGTGTGGGCATTTTTTCTCTTCAACGAAAAGTAGAAAGTGCGCTAGCATAGTCGGCCAGCGGCAAATGTGGTCAATGCATTAGTTTTACGCTTTGTGAAGAAAGTATGAAAAAGATAAAAATTTTAAAATTATAGCGAAATTTTTTTAAAAACAAGTAAGGACGGGACTGTCTCCGGCTGTGCCGAAGACTTCATACCTTTCATGACTGGGGCTGAACAATAATCTTATCCCGTTCGTAATCTCCAAATAATCGGATGTACATATATGATAAGAAATATATACGTAACAGATGTACATACCTAAACGATTTTTAAGATAAATACAAAATAAAAAATGGCAAAAACCCTTATCTGAACGATCGGTTGCAAGGGATATATATTATATATAGCTCCGACGGAAATGATTGTTTCATGAAATCTTCTATGATATATTAGAATAAATATCACCAAGTTTAACATTTTTATATTGGAA
The DNA here is from genome assembly GCF_040869045.1 of Eurosta solidaginis. Taxonomy (NCBI): domain Eukaryota; kingdom Metazoa; phylum Arthropoda; class Insecta; order Diptera; family Tephritidae; genus Eurosta; species Eurosta solidaginis. The sequence continues at coordinate 44,009,054 of NC_090322.1, forward strand.
ATTAAGGGAGAAATTGCTAAAAATCATTCTATCTGAACGATCGGTTGTATGGGATATATACTATATATAGCTCGGATCGAAGTGATTTTTCAGGATATCTTTTATGATATATTAGAATATATATCACCGAGTTTCACGTTTACACTTTCTAAATTGCGGCAGGAATGGCCAAAATCGTCTTATCTGAACGATCAGTTGAATGGGGGATATATGTTATAGTGGTCCGATCCTACCGGATCCAACAAATGTCTAATATAATACAAAAATACATCCTTGTGCCAAATTTCATTGAAATATCTCAAAATTTGAGGGACTAGTTTGCGTTCATACAGACAGACGGACGGACATGGCTATATCACCTCAGTTCGTCGCGCTGATCAATTTGGTATACTTAATGGTGACGTTACAAATATTGGACCAAAGTTAAAATTCCATTTCATGTTCATGAAAGTTATAGTGAGCTCATGTAGTAAGTTATTAATTAAAAGAATTTCTAGTGGAATTTGTTGTTGCTTGAAAGTTTGGGTGTATGTTTAGTACGATCAACTTAGCCTCAAAGTGGAAAATTAAAAAAGAAAAAAATCTATGACTAGGAGGGGAGGGGTCAAGGTCAGAGTCACGACCTATGGTGGCGTGGTACTGATCAAGCGTCCCGATCCGTCACTCTGGGTGGGAAGAGATCGAAAATAAGCCAAATCCCCCAAGCAGATTTTTTCCAAAACAGAAAGAGGTTATGAAGAGTTAAATTGTCGACCTCACCTACACTGGCGAATCCTGTTTATTTAACAGGTCTGGTAGCTAATTGTGATATTTTGCGGAACGTAGCGGATAACCATCCTACAAAGGAACATAAACGTGGATAAAACTCCACAAAATCTTCGAGAAGTCGCCTCATAGATACAAAAAGAAGAATATTTTTTTTTGTACACTGGAGAAGGGGCGCAGTTTAGAGCTTCTATGTTTCCTACCTACTTACTTTATCAGCGCTTAAGCGTTTAAACGTTTACAGCCGCCCAACAAGGTGCGCTAGTAACTTCTTCGATGTGCTTATTGGCGCGAATTGATAACACCGAGGAGTACGGGGGCGGAGTGGGGGTTGCCTTCTTTCTCTGCGTCCGTAGCGCATCATCTTTTATTGGGATAACATGGCCTAGCCAGCGTAGCTACTGTGTTTTAATTCGCTGGACTATGTTGATGTCTGTGTTAAGCTCGTGCAAATTATTAAATGTTCTTCGGCACCACTCCGAACCGATCACATTTGCACGTAATTTCTGAGCTCTGCTTCTTCTTCTGATGTATCAGGTTTTTCAAATATCACTCGAGCTTCGCATTCTGTTGAAGATCGCTGATTTAAGAAGCGAGGTAGAGATAACCTTATTAATGGGCTCAACTTCAAAAATGGAAACAGAAATGCTTTGTGTATCTTAATTATATTAGGTCATAGATTGTGGCCAATACCACCAAATTTGACAAGGAATGACGGCAAACCGCTCCAATATACATCACCACCCTTGAGTACTTATATCAGTTGTCCTCTATTGCTGACGAAGCTCTCTTATGTTCGGCTCATATCTGGCGGAACGCACAAAAACATCTGGAGCAGGTAAACGAAGAGGATCTCAGCAAACTCAACTTACACTGATACTGAAATGGATGTTGAATTATGATAAATTAAATAAGATCTTGAACTATGATCGCAGAACTCTGTTTGCAGTCAGACAACTGAAAGAAGCTGAACTATGTTTTGTGGTAACGGTAATAGTAAATATTTTTCCTTTATTTTTGTCGCTTTAAAGAAAATATCCGAGATTCCTCGGGAGTGTTATCGATGTTAAGAGTGTTTTGCCTGACTTTGATCCATTACAAATTGAAAAATAGCACCATAAGGGTACTAGCCCGACAATATGGACTTGCTATCTCTAAGCTTGCCGTTCTATATCATTTCGCCTTCTCCTTCCATGATGCAAGCTTTAAGACCTTTTGAACTCTGCCGACAACATGTTTACGAACACTGTTTGAAAAACTATGTATGTTTTATTCGTGATCAAGGTTGTCGGGATAACCTGAATTTATAACCTGTAAACGACAGCTATATTTATAGTCATTCGGTATATTTTTAGCCCTACGATAGCAACATATGTACATATCAAACAGATTATGATTTAAGAGGCCTTCCATTCAGCATAATGTCGCGACCATCTACGAGGCAAATGATCGTGTTAGCAATTATTTTATCTGTCCTAATCTAAAATGTGCTAACTATGTCTGTATTGTGCCGAATTTTATTCTGACTCCTCACTATGTCACTAGTTAATAAATGTTGCAGATGAGTGAGCAAAGAGCTGTACACACATGTACACAGCAACAGCAATGACAATGCGCACACACTTACACTGCAACAAAGAGCTTAGACGACATTACATATATGTACATGTACACCGCAATAGAGAGCATACATAATATGAGATAAACTACAAACAAATGCATAGAAGACAACAGCGAATAATAGATGCCGAGATATGAGAGAAGTGAATAAGCAAATAATCGGGAAGGCTCTTCGTGAAAACCTATACCCTGTGATAAATAGGTGAACGAGGCAACTGAGTGTGATAAAAACGGCGCAGTGAATCGGTTTGATTTTAATATGTCATAAGCGAAGTTTGCGATTACATCAAATTATGAAATTCTACTACAATAGTAGTGATTTAAACAATAAAAGGAAGCAAAGAAGACGAACCAAGAATCCCTAAAACTCGCTACAATTTTTTATGGCCTTCAAGTTTAGTATAATAAAAACAGGGAAAACTTTTCATTTTTTGTTGACCTTCTGGCACACAATTTTCGCTACACTTACCTTCGCATTTCTTTACTTTCTTATTTTGTTGACAATTAAGTCATTTGTTGGTATCAAAACTTATATCTGACACTTTTATTAAATCTGTAAACTTGTAACAATAATTGAGTGAAGTTGTGCCAAAGTTTGATTGCAAAGTTAAATACTGGAATTGAGAGTTAAATGGAAGAAACTAGATTCGAGCTAGAAAGAGAAGAAAAAGGTGGCATCCACACAAGTAGCTATTAGTAGCCGTGTTTTTTTAACACGCGCGTATACGTTTCGTTTAGATAATGCTTAGGAGACCCATCTAGCGGCTGTGGTTAAACAACTAGCTACAGCAACAGGGTGTACCGAAAAGCGGAGACGCAACGCTCTGATGGCCATAGGGTATAACATATAGCTGAATCAGTTGCGATGAATTGTGGACACACATAGAATACATAGAATTAGTGTAGAGGGTGACACAAAGACACATATTTCAGTTACATCTGAGTATAATGCGTATTGAAATTTAGTAGGACAAAATTTATGCGCAGCAATTTCAGAGGTGTATTTATAGTTTGTCCCTTAGCAGTCAATATAAAGTTTAAGCGTAAACGGATATACGCGTGTTAAAAAACACGGCTAGTATAAAATTAGTCCACATTATTTATTAGTTGTTAGGTGGCAAAAAATACCAACAATGAACACTTATTAATGCAAAATTTTAACAAATGATAAAATTAGATAAATTTTGTGACAGCTCATTTAATTAGCGTAAATGCAATAGTAACAATAAAATGTTTATATTTTAATTAGCTCATTAAGCGCACTTTACAAAACAGATCAAAATCTAAATTATCATAAATTAAAATATTACAACAATTACGAGCAATTAAACATACAATTGATCTGTTTAGTTTTTAAGAACTGAATAAGCAGCGAAATTTACAGTTTGCCATTTTGACAGTCGCAATTGACAGCTTTATGCAGATGAAAGCGCGCCACTGTTAACCAAATAAACGTCAGCGAATGTCAAATTGCATAATCATGCATTGATTTTATGTAAACAAGAGTCAATATGAGGAGTAGAGTTGGGTCGTTTCGTTCTGTACTTGTTCAATTGACCGGGTCTCTCAACTGAACAAGTGAACTAGATCTTCGATTTCGG